>NC_064408.1:68378571-69059285 GCF_023375975.1 Astyanax mexicanus | reverse complement strand
ATGTGCTTTTGGTGCACACTGTCATTCTAACCTTTTATCGGACAGCCTGATCAATATATAATTGCTCAGATATAATCAATATACAGACACAAAAGACAGTGATGTTTCAGTCAGTTAACAACCCACATAGTTTAACGTTCAAATACATAAGAGAGAGATAAGAGGAAAATCATAACCCCATCTCGAAAAAAACATTCCAGACATCCCAGACATGATGTGAGGATCTTCATTTCGTATTTGCTGTTCCAGCTGCCAGCCATGTTTCACTGAAGGACATCTGTGACTTGGTTCAAACTGTCTCCAGACCTATCTAGTCATTTTTGATGTGGAAATGTGATAGTTTCTGCCTAAAAGTATCGTCAGTCTTTAAGTTTTATTAGGCTTCAGAATGGAGCAAAATCTTCCCTTATCTCAATTTACACTCAAATACAATAATAAAGGTTCATAAAATGATCTTGTTTTGAGACTAAGTCTCTAGAAAAACTGTTTAACAGCTGTAGAACTTTTAAACCACACAAGAGATCTCCAGTCAGTAAGGTTATTCAGCAACTACATGGAAGTTTTCAATACTTTTATATGTGTAATAATACAAATAGGGAACTGAAGTGAGGAACTGAAACTTCAAGGAGCTATATGTGATTTTCTTTAAATCAACAACAATTTCAGTCAACGTTTTCTCACTCTCTTTCTTAGCTTACTAGTGTGTTTTCATGCTAAAATAAAAAAAAATGGTGTTCATTATTTCCCTGGCTGTGTAAATGGTAAACAAACAAAGTGGCTTGGATCAAGCAATACAATACTATTCCAGCCAATCAATATCAATTCAGATGTTCAGGCTTGTGCACAGGACCGGAAAGTAGAGGGGTCAGGGGGCAAAGAACATTTTAAACATTGGTGAGGTGTTTGGACAGTGGAGATACCAGTACATATAGAACATCACTATTTAGTAGATTGCTAGGTAACATTTATTTTTTTATTCTACAATAAAAAAAAAACAATTGTTGTAATGGATGCCAATTTTGACAACTTTTTTTAAGACGATAGGCTCATCTAGCTTCATATTTGTAAAGATTTGGCTTATTACATATACGGTTCTTTAAAAAAAAATAAGAGACCACTTAAAAATGATGAGTTTCTTTGATTTTACCAAATTTAAAACCTCTGCAATATAATCAAGAGGAAGATGGATGATCACAAGCCATCAAAACAAACTGAACTGCTTGAACCAAACCAAGCTTGAACTACCAGAAGTGGTATAAAGTTATCCAAAAGCAGTGTGTAAGACTGGTGGAGGAGAAGATGCCTAGATGCATGAAAACTGTGATTAAAAACCAGGGTTATTCCACCAAAAATTGATTTCTGAACTCTAAAACTTTATGAATATGAATTTGTTTTCTTTGCATTATTTGAGGTCTGAAAGCTCTACATCTTTTTTGTTATTTCAGCCAATTCTCATTTTCTTCAAATAAATGCTCTAAATGACAATATTTTTATTTGGAATTTGGAAGAAATGTTGTCCGTAGTTTTTAGATTAAAACAACAATGTTCATTTTAATCAAACGTATACCTATAAATAGCAAAATCAGAGAAACTGATAACATTTTTTTTTTCTAGAACTGTAAATATATCCTTTAAACTTACCAGGTACACAATAAATTTAATACTAACAGTGTTAAGTCAACACTGTTAGTATTAAATTAACATTTAGAGTGTAAAATGTAACACTAACAGAGTATATTTAACACTGGTGAATTTGTGAATTGTGTATTTATGGTCACTAGCATTCTGAAGAAGGCAGATACTGTATAACTGTATAGTGTTCGTTCAGCTACAGAAATGACTGTTGAAGTGTCTCTTGGCCTTGCTCCTCTTCAAGCTCCCCTTTCTCTGATTGATGGCCACAGTCCTTTTGAGCTGAAAGGCTTGAGTCACATTGAAATATCTGTGACAAGGGCACGACTCCATCAGAGACGGGAGGTCAGAAGTCATGCTGGACTGCCCGCTATGTCACACAGGCTCCCATGTAGCAGGAGAGGACATCACTGTAGGTCTCGCCACCCGGTGCAGACCTTAAACTGACATTAGCCTCTTACTCACTCTGTTAGTGCACGGGTGTGGCCAGTCAGGTCATGATGGGCTCCATACCAGACATCATGTCACTCTTACACCAGTACTGACTGCAACGTATATAACACCATCTGTCCCTCTGAACTGGTGGTTGAAATGGCATAATGAGGAGAACAAAGTATACGATCATATGATTTTATAATGTGTTTATTAAAATGTAACACTTTATGAGGATACTGTAGCTCACATTAGATGCTTTGTAAATCCCATAACCTATTCCCAACTGTACAACTGTTTAGAATTAAGTTTTATTAACAGCTGTACAGTTTTGAAGAATTGATTTTTGTCAGAACAGATTTGTTTAGTTTTTGTCATACTTACCTTTTTTAGATATCAAACTTTATTATCAGAAAAAGATAACCTGAGTAAATATAAGAAGCACTTTTTAAATGATGACTTCATTTTTTAAGGGAAAAAAACATCCTGGCCTTGTAAAAAAGTAACTAAAACAATATCTCAGAAAGCAACACATTATGCTCCAAAAAATGCAAAAACACTTGAAAAAACAAAGTCATTAATCATCTATCAGTCTGGAAAAGGTTAAAAATAATTTCTAAAGCTTTGGGACTCCAGTAAACCATAGTGAAAGCTAATGGAGTAAACATGGAACATTGGTGAACCTTCCCAGGAGTGTCTTGGCCGACCGAAATTATTCCAAAAGGGCGTGAACAACTCATCCAGGAGGTCACAAAACAACCAAGAACAACATTTAAAGAACTGCAGGTCTCGCTTGCCTCAGTTTAGGTCAGTGTTAATGACTCAACAATAAAAAATGTTCTTTTAGGCAATGCTCGTTCACACCCTAAGAGATGAGGGAGGAATGTGTTTGATTTGAAGTTGAGTTCACATATTAAAAGTAATTCTTCATAATTGCATACAGCATCTTTGACTATTTCCCAAGCACATGTAAAACAATTATTTACTCTTAGGCCCTAATGTTACTTTCCATTTTCCATTTTTAATGATGTGGCCCATTCTTTAGAGTAAGATTCTTCCTCACCTGGACAGAAGCAATTTTGAGTCAGTCTGAATATAGAAAATTTAAACCTGGCCCAAGAGGTGAATAATTTGGGATTCTGACTATTTCAAGTCAAGTCAAGTTTCAGTCTGTTCTTGTCATTGGTTGTTTAATTAAACACATCAACAAACTCAGAAAAAAAACAAATATTAGTTATTTAAATCTGATCTCTTTTAAATATATCTATCGACTGAGGTTATGTACAGTAGATGCCTCATAATCTACAGCATTGTTCAACGCAGTGCAAGTGGCTTTAAAATGTGTCAAATCTAAAACTATTAAATATGCTTATAGAGGTTCACTGGTGTTTAATCTGACCTGACACACCAAGTGTAGATTCTAAATGTGGTCCAAACCCATTAGATTTCTTCCCAAATCCACGTTGAACTTGAACTCTTTCAACCAAAGACCAAACAAAACTCTCTTTACTCCCCTGAAGTTACTTTTTTTGTTGACATTCCAAAGATTTGTAGTCTGTAAAAAGAAAGAGATTTAGACTAATGTGTTTCTGCAATGGCCTTGTTCCCCCTTGCTCTCAACAACAGCCGGCATGACTCCAGCATGCCAAATTACAGATTAAAGTCATTGAAGGCATGCAGTAAAATCTGATAAAGAAGATAAACGGTGAGAAACGAAATTACAGATACTTTTGGCACTTTTGGCATCTCAAACAAAACAATTGGACTCGTCTATTAACAGACATTCTGTTCAATCCACATAAAATCAACACAACATATCTGTCATTCTTACAGCAAGAGGACAGTGATGTGTCACCCCTTCAGTCTCCCACAGGCCTGATGATGCTTGTCTGGGTGGGAAAGCTGGAGCTGAGTGAAGGGAAAGCCATGGATCTCCCATCCTTTGTTCGGCCAGCGGCTGGATGGCAGGAGGGACCGGGAGAAAGGGAGGCGACTGTGTGGAGGCCATAAGCCCACAGGAAACCAAGATCAGGAAAAAGAGATCAGCAATCCCAACATGATGCGCCGAGCCAGCGGGGAAACAGCAGCAGCACAAATCCCATCCACAATGCGCTCCCGCTGAAAACACACACAGCACCAAGACACCACACTCTACACCAGCAGCACAGTGACTCAGGGTAAACCACAGGTCAAATCTCTACAGTATTCACACCTAATAATCAAAATAACACACATGAGTTACAAACTGATATTGTTTTGCTGTTATTTAAATGTAATTCAAAACTTATTTGGTTAATGTACTGCAAAAATAAAGAATAATAAATATTAGCAAGTAAAATGATCTAACTTCAGGCCAATAAATCCTATTTTCTAAGTGTATAAGAATTGTTGACTAATAAGCATTGTAAGTAAAATTTGTTAGCTTATTTTAAGAATAATCAGTTTATTTAATTGTAATTTCTGTGTAATTTGAACTCAAAATGAGCACAAAAAGTCAAAAGTCAAGTTGTTCTGGTTATTGTGTCCAAACTTGAGCCAAAATAAAAAATCAAATAAGAAATAATACAAATAATACAAACAAACTAATACAAATGTGTTTACCCTATTGGCAGATTTATGCTTGCTTAATATAAGCATATAAATCTCAATTTACACTTTATCACAATTTATTTTGTCTAGTTATTCCTAATGGATTTTTTTTAAATAGTAAATAAGAATATACATTGCATCATAATTGTGTATTAAAGTTTAATTGTCAAAAACTATGAATACGAACTATAGACAAAACCCAGAAAAATATAAAGGATGTTTTTTTTTTTATCATTTTTACCAATTAAGACTGCTGACACAACAATGGCATTAATTGACATCCTATTCAATAGTTTACTATAAAACATATTACTTTGATGAACACAAATGTGGACTACTAGGAAAGTTTTGACTATTACTAAGTTTGCACTTTGAGAAAAGCCTCCATTTGTTTAAAACATAATATAGATGTAAAAAAACTAATAATTACAGCACAGTCAATAAACAAATTGGCAATACTTTGCATAGTTATTCACAGTTATTTACAACAGACATTGGTCTAAAAGTATATTATAGTTTTAGCCAAATTATGCATCATTTAAACTTTCTCATTTGATACATTTTAAAATCCTGAGAAAAGCAAACATACTGTATCAGTTAATCGATAACACTAATGCACAGATGAGTCAAAATTCAAGCCACATTTGGGAAATTACCCGCTCTGTGTGTTCCCCTTCCCCCCCCAGCTCCTCTAAAGTGATTTAATAGGTAGCTGAAGCAGCTCTGGAGAATAGAGGAGAGGACAATGCTAATCTGAGGCGAATAATGATGGGATGAAAGAAGAGTGGCAGATGAATGTCAGGTATTGTAGGAGCCGATAAAGGGAAAGGCTCTGGACCGTGAGGAAAAGGTCAGTCATTAGCCATGTGGAACCTTGATCCATAGAGTGGGCCACAGGGGCGGGGAGGGGGACATTATGCACAGATCAGCACCCGTCCCTCTCCAAAATCAGCCCCTACACTCATACAAGGACCCAAAGGAAAAGAGCAAACAATAAGCGCGGAGGTGCTCGGACGGTGAAGGAGAGGAGAAGAGGTCAGGAAAATGGATGTATTGGAGATGCGGAGGGATAATGGCCCTAAACAGAAGGAGAGATGGGAGAGAACGGCCAAGGGAGGTCAGGGGTCAGGGGTCGTGGAGAGAGGGAATGAGAGGAGAAGACAGAGAAGGAGTGAGAGGAAAAAAGGAGAGGTGCAGGAGAAGAGAGCGAGAGCAGACGGAGGCAAAGAGAGAGTGCGAGGAAGAGGGAGATCTGTCATTCTCCCGTCAACCTGGCAAAGTAATTATATTGTCAAGGATCCCATTAGCAGGTTTGCAGTTCAATGAACCTCTCCTTTTTTATCAGCATCTGTGAGCTACCGCTGCCATGGGGGGGTCGTAACGGTGGGAGGGGGGTGGTTTGGATTAAGTAATGTTGGTGGAAGATGTGAAACAACAGTAAAAGGAAACTTTTGAACATATTTTAATATAAACAGGGGTGTCCAGACTTGGTCCTGGAGGGTCAGCGTCCTGCAGAGCTTGTTGACTGCAACTCATTCGTTGACATCAAGACAGGTCAAGTGAAGTCAAGAGGCTTTTTTTATCATCATATATGAGTACAGGTACACAGTGTAGTTAAATTATCATGGAAGATGGATGAGCATGAGTCACAAAATCAAGCTGAACTGCTCAAATTTTTTGCACCAGGAGTGACAAAGTTATCCAAAAGCAGTGTGTAAGACTGGTGGAGGAGAACATACCAAGATACATGAAAACTGTGATTATAATCCAGGGTTATTCCAGGGGTACACCAAATATTAATTTCTGAACTCTTAAAACTTAAAAAAATAAATATGAACTTGCTTTATTTGCATTATTATTATATATATATATATATATATATATATATATATATATATATATATATATATATATATATATACACACACACACATATATATTTCAGCCATTTCTCATTTTCTGGAAATAAATGCTCTAAATGACAATATATTTATTTGGAATTTGGGAAAAATAGCTCCGTAGCTTATAGAATAAAACAACGTTATTCATTTTACTAAAGTGGTCTCTCTTTTTTTCATATATACAGTATTTATTTGGAAAGGCTGTGAGCTCAGGTGTGGTAATAAGCAGGGTAATACCCCAGATTTCTGAGCTTCCTGAATCAAGTCTAAACCAGCCTTCAGTACATGAGTTCTCGGGAAAGGTGCTTGATGTGAATAAGCATATCATTAAACATACCTACCTCAGACCGTTCTGTTCAAACCTGCATAGACTCCTCATGTGTGCATACTCACTGAGCACATGTGAGTGTGTGTGCTGACTAATTAGCATTAATTCCATTAGCATTACGCTCCTGTATCCACTAGCATCATATCCTGTGCATAGTTGTGATAGAGAACATGCAGCATTCTTGGTTATTGCGTTTAGCACCAGAGGTAATGTTTTTTAAAAGGAAATGTTAAGTAATATTAAGCTACAGTGATGTAGTGTATCAGTGAGAGTAGAGCAGTGGCATGACTAGGATTGCTTTGAAAGGCTATGAGGAGGAGAAACTACACACAGTACATGATGGATGCCCTCAAATTTACTCAATTATTTATTATTACAGCTGACAATGCACTAAGATGAATGAAAGATAATTAATCCGATTTCTACATTTTACAGCGCTATATATGTTTTGAGTGAAAAGTTATCTAATTTCATCATTTTTCTTTTTCATTTAAACACTATTATATTTCTTTACATATAAACCTTGCATCATGCAATAGAAAGTCACTCAGAATTAAATCAGTTTACATTATATTGTAAATAAGGAGCGTTTTGGCCTTCCCAGCTGGCACATGACCAACATTTAAGGTTGAAATGTGGTTGAAATAATGTCAGTAGTAGTTTAAATGGTAAAAATAATTAAAACTATGTGCAATTTGAATTTTTTAAATCAACACTGAAATTTGAACTTGCTTTAGTCTTTTAATCATGATGGTTATAATGATTTTATAAGATATTTTTATATTATATTTAGATCATAAGACAGATAGAAATTATTATAATATATATATTATAATATAATATAATTATAGAAATAATAAAATAATAAAAACTACAAAGTAAAGTTAGTGAACAAGCTTTGAATTTGTGTTTCTTCTGCTTCAGTCTAAAGAACCTTTTCAACATGTGAATGGTATTTTGAGTGTTGATGGTTCTATACAAACATACAGTATGTCTTTACAAAACACTTACAGAAACTTTTTAAATAATTTAAAATGTAAAATTTATAGAGAACGTAATCTATAGTTTATGAAATGCTGGGAGTAAGACCATGAAACAATATCAAAATATCAATCAATGTGATTCATCTTTTAAATATTTAAATATACAATGTTTATACAAATCTATCCTCAATATGACATTGATTAAACTGTGAATCAGTCAAAAGGAGTCAAAAGTATTCATATATCCATTACTCAGGTAGGAGTATAGATACCAGGGTTTTAAATACTTGAAGTTTCAACTCAATAATTGAAATGTTGAAGTAAATCATTTAAATGTTGAGGTTTTAAGAAAGCAAATACTTCTAAATCCGTTTCTGTATTACAGGAGAAGGTTGCAGACGAAAATAAATAGAAAAAAATCATGAATGAACTCAGCCTTTCCTCAGTTTTCTTATGAAGTGAACAGAGACCACACAGAGCAGTAACCGGGTCCTGGCCTTCCCCTAACTGTCATTACTGGCTCAGCAAGTCAGCAATGACCACTAGCAAAACCACACCATTCAATATAAGCCTCTACCCTGGTGCCAGGACCACGGGGCGCAGGCAACCAGCGACCCCCCTCCCCATCATCCTTCTGCAATCCACAGGCCAAGCATCACACAGCCACATTGTCCTGCAGTGTCACTAGATGACATCACTAGCTGATTTATAACACCAGCCGAGAAAGGAATTCATTGTGTTAGTACAAAAAGCCTGTAAATGTATGACACCCCATTAATTGGCTTGCTCATTGTGCCTGGAGTAAAGACACTGGCAATCATTAAACAGCAGGTCCATCATTACATTTGGACTAAACCTGTTGAAAATCGTCATTGTCCTATGAAAAACACTTATCTCCGATTTTGTTGATTTTTAGTTTACTGCATAATTCGGACAGACAAACTGTCCCTCACACCGTGCCAAAATTACTTAATGAACGGACCAATAGAAGCTCTTTAAAATGACCTGAAATAAACTATTTTTACATTGACTTCCATTCAAAAATTTACAAGGTTTTTTCTCTTTTGTGTAAAGTTCCTGTTTTGGGGATAAGTGTTTTTTATTGGACAGCGATGAAATTCAGGGCTTTAATATGGGTTTTTTAGGCAAATTCATGTCTTTTCTTTTTACACTTACTTCATGCCATCATACCAGAATTGATGGTCTTGAAAATGTAACACTGTATGAATATATATATTTCCACTGATGCAGTTTTTGTGGGTTTAGTATGGTAACAATTTTTGGAAAGCCCCATAACGTTTGTGTATACCCAAACATTCCTTAGACAGAGATCTTTTTTTTACATTTAGCTACACTGAAATATCTTGTTTCACATAAGAGATGCACTAAATATTCTGCAATCCTAATTAATCAGCCCAACAGCAAAAGTACTAGGATCCAGTTGGTAAATAATCAGTGCATTAAGACTAAATGATTTATAGAGGACATTGCTGTGCTTTGTTGGTATGTTGGGATGTTCAGTGTTCAATAAATATTTTTAAAAAGTAGTTTTTAGGCGACCAATTTTAGCAATCTATAGGTGTGCCAGCAACTGTGCACCATGCAGCTTGATTTATGGTGAGTCAGTGTTTCTTTGCTATCACAACGACGGGAAAAGTGCAGCTCAAAACATGCAAACGACATGTACTAATTCTCTGAAATAATCATGGGTATGTTTTGGATGTAACGTAAAAAAAAAAACAGTCAGCACAATGTCACTTGCCATTCCCTTTAAAATCCAAGTGCGCACTGACTTTGGCACATTACTATTTTAGGGGCGCAGTGCTCATGTGTGCGTAATAAGTGAAGGTGTATGCTCGGTGGACATGAGCCTGTTTACAATTCACTGCTAAGATAGCAATGCACATCTGATTGTTGAAAGTTGTTTGTGTTGTGTTGTGTTCAGTCAGTGTTTATTTTCCATTAGATAGCAACACATTAGAAATCTACCTACCTAATTTACACATCTTACTTCCAGATCACTATGCCCATGAGTGCAGATATATATATATATTTACAAGAGCCTTTGCTTTTTGAACGACAGGTGCAATACATTTAATTAGCAACTATTTAATTAATGCAATAGTAAGAAAAATGTCAAAATTAACTGAAAGCTAAGAGAAACCATTTTTTAGTATTTGGTATTCAGCTTTTAACCAAATATTTCATTTTGTTAAGTGTGAGTTTCACACATTTTTGTCATTTTGGTCCATCCCTACTTCGCACATAATTTTTTTTTCTCTCTAATCCCTAAATAATTTTTTAAAAACTGATAAAATTGTCTTCAATGTTTCATCTGCCTCTAATTCTGGTGTAGGAGTGGATGCTTGTGCTGCCATACTGCAGGCCCAGTGGGAGACGACAGGCGGCAGTGTGTGTGTGTGTGTGTGTGTGTGCGTCAAGCCTGAGAGCCAGCAGCACATGGCTGCCACTCACGCAGAAACCCAATACCCCACACTCATACACACAGCATACACACACATCCTGAGCACACGCAGGGCATACCGACACTCTGCAGACACACTCCGGCTGAGTTTCGCCTAAAGCCCAGGCTTCAGGGCAGCGAAGTCCTGCACCTCATTTGCATCCTCTGTGATGGTGCTGCCTGGACTGGTAGTTGAGAGGCGCTCTGCAGATGGGGTGATGAGTGAATATTACAGCATTTCTCATTCACTCTGTACTATATTTTACATTTCATACTGAACAAGACCTTATTATCTTGTCATTTGAGATCCATAGTTTGCAAGGTGCATGGGGTCTACGTTCTCTTGCGCAACAACCAAACAGCCAATCATCTGTCATTGTCAGACTTGTATGCCAGAAGGATGAATAGCAGAATCTGTGGAGATGATTTCACAAAGACTGTGTTCACACTGTATTTATACGTGGTCAGACTGATGTTGCCTGAAGACTAAAAGAAGGGTGCAACAAAGTTGGGAGAGAAGGGCCTACTTTAAAATATATTCCAATGCAGATTACTGATTACCTGAGAGAGAATGTAATTAAGACCCATTACAAAAGATTACTCTATTTGTGTAAATAAGTGTGATTACTTTATACTGTATATCTTTAAGATTACTTGACTTCTTAAAGTCACATGTTCAAATAAAGACAAAAGAAACGTTTGATGAATGAAGCCACAGGAACTAAACAATGAAATACAGTTTCTTAGTTTCTTTTTTTTTTTACCATAAAAAGGTAACTTTACCACCAAAGATATACAGCTCTGAAAAAAAAATAAGAGACCACTCGATGTTTTTCCTTGATTTTACCAAATTGAAAACCTCTGGAATATAATCAAGAGGTAGATGGATGATCATAACCATCAAACTAAGCTGAACTTGAATTTGCCATAAAGTTATCCAAAAGCAGTGTGTAAGACTGGTGGAGGAGAACAAGCATGAAAACTGTGATTAAAACCAGGGTTTTTCCACCAAATATTGATTTCTAAACTCTTAAAACTTTATGAATATGAACTTGTTTTCTTTGCATTATTTGAGGTCTGAAAGCTCTGCTTCTTTTTTGTTATTTCAACCATTTCTCATTTTTTGCAAATAAATTCTCTAAATGACAATATGTTTATTTGGAATTTGGGAAAAAAATTGTTTGTAGTTTATAGAATAAAACAACCATGTTCATTTTACTTAAACATATACCTATAAATAATAAAATAAGAGAAACTGAGTCAGAAACTGATGTGGTCTCTAATTTTTTTCTAGAGCTGTATATAATAACAGACACTATAGTTTCAGTCTATTCCATTCTTTAGAAATGAAACAAAAAATGCTTTCTTGTCGAATTTGCAACCACACTCTGCTCAGTACAGACCAGAGGTAAATGCAGACTCACCTACTCATTTGGTAGACCCGCCCCCTTCTCCTAGAACTAGTGTTTCAGACCGTCTTTAGCCTAAAGAACCACGGCAAGTAGATTTTTTAGAAATGTCAACCAAAGTGACGTACAATAAAATAAATGTAACTAAAAAAAAAAGAATTATAGCAGAATAATGTTTTAAATTTGATTTCTGGGGAAAACTACATGTCATTGTCAATGTTTGGAACCTTTGTTGATTTTCTAAAAACGTATTTACCTCATATAAAAATCCATTCTATTCTATGAGGTAAATCCTCTTACTAAAACTAGTATGGGCATGTTGCCAACTGAAGAAGGATGCATAACTGCAGAGGTCTTAAAATCCAACCTCAAGCAATCACTGTAAAACTGCATACATACAGTTAACCTCTAATCATTACTGAAAAATCTGTTAAATGCTATAAATCTCTATGTTGAAGCTTTAATATATGACCACAGACTGCACATTCTATCCTCTCACTGTATGTAAATTATATAATAAGTAATTTCCAACTAACTTGTTTATTTAACCACAGATTCAGTATAAATAACTCTGAAATTACAATCCAACTACAAAATTTGTCTGGCACAAATTGGATATGTGTGTCTGTGAGTCTGAATAAAGACAAATATTCTTGTGTAAGCTGGTACTATTCTAAGAGAGACCGTCCCATCCCGGCCCCCCAGAATCAATAATATCTGCATTCCGAATCAACGCCAGCTCTTTCCAAAAGGTTGAGTGTCAATGGTCTTCTCATTTGCCAGGAAGCTACTTCCTCCTTGGCTCTTAATTGGCACGGTTAAGGAGGTCCGCGTCCTATTCTTGTCTTTTCAGAAATACCCATTGCCCCCATCTTCTAGACGCTGACTTTGGGCTGCCCCCAATCAGCACACAGCACTGCCCACAGACCGTCTGCCCAGTAATCCATATGCCTGAGTGCCAATTCCTTCATAGCTCAGCCAGGCCCTGAGATGAGTGGGCTCATTTGCAGGGCATTCAATACCAGGACTACCACTACTTCCCCCCCTTTTATGGGATCCATCCTTTTATCATGTTATTTATTTATCAGTGTTTCTGGCCTCCTTCCTGTCTGCACTGACACATGAGTTCTACTTAGCAACCAAAGGAGATACATACATTTTCTTCACTTCTGTGAGATAAATCTCTATATTAATGGTGATTATTATGTTTTCATGTCAAGTATCAGTGGATTGTGATGCTGCTACCATACATAATACTGTTGGAATCTCAACTCAACTTGAAAATGAGGGTCAATCCCTTAATGTACAAAATAAAGTGAAAAAAAAGTTAATTGTTTAATCCTAAAACACTAACGGTAAAATTAGTAACACCATCACTAACGTTGGGTATACACAAAAAGTAAGAAATATAAGTACAGATTTGTACTTAAAAGAGTACAAAGCTTGTCGCTGGGGCTGTACCTTATATTGAGGTACAAAAAAGTACCTGTCAGTAAAAGTCCTTTTTCGTACCCATGTTTTTTTGTGCCGTAAAGACTATAAACATTATAAACATTATCATCAACTAAATATGGCTCAAGAACTTGATGATCCAAAATTGTCGAACATTCAAATAAAAAATGTGCAATTAAAATATATATTTCTTTCTCAGTGCAGTGATACAGGATACGGAATATACATTTTGGCTGGTTAAATGGTACAAATCTGTACTTAATGCTGTTAGGAATGACCAGAGGTGGAAAGTAATGAAATTGAGTATATTTTATGAGTAATTTGTAATTTTTTAAGTGGTTTTTAAAATAAGTAATTTTACTTTTACTCAAGTACATTTTGACACGAGTAATTTACTTTGCTACATTGGAAAACTCCCAATTACTGAGTAAAAATAAAATGCTGGGAAAAAAACAATTGTCTGAATTAAAAAAATATATTAATTGGCATGGATGCTCGTGCGTGGAATAACGAGGCAATAACGTCCTCATGCAATGCAAAATGTGCCCCGCCTGACAGAGCTGTCAGCTTTCAAAACTTCCACATCAAACCTGAGAAAGTATGTGGTGGGAAGTACTTTTATTATTAAACATTAATCTGTTTATATGTTAAAAAAAACATTTAAATAGCAGTTAAAGTATAGCAATGGCAAGTATAATAATGAAGTGTAAAACAATAAAATTACAGTTTATAGTCACATATATGACTATAGCTTTTTAACAGTAAAGAAAAAAAAATTATCATAGAAACCTATACCACTTGTTCTTGAAAAAGTTTTATGGGGTGGTCTGAACAAATACTTTCTGAAAGGTCCAAATTATTATGTGGAATATTAGTTCATTAAAACAATTTAACTTATGATTTGTTGTACTTTTTTACATCAAATAATTAAAAGTAACTATGTAACTTTTACTCAAACTACATTTTAAATTAAGTACTTTTTTACTTTTACTCAAGTAGATTTTTAGATGGGTACTTTTACTTTTACTTGAGTAGGAATTTTGCAAAGGTACTTTTACTTAATTACCATTTTTCAGTACTTTTTCCACCTCTGGGAATGACTTTGTAATCCTAAGGGAACAGATCTGACTCTGTAAAGACCAGTATTGTACCTTTGAGGGGACAATTATAAAAAGAGTACAAAAGTGTACCTTTAAGTACAAAAAAGTATTTATATCGTACCTCACACTGTTTTTCGAGTGTACGACATGTTTTGGAACCCTTCTTTAATTTTACAACACACAACATCCCACAAAATTAATAATAAAGGTACCATGGATGACCCTATAAAAAAGCAGAAGAGGTATTAACAGGTAAAAAAATTATGCTGCTGAGAACTTGGTCTTTGGTCCAGCCATTCCTGGGACATGTGAGCGCCTGGTTCAAACACACAAACTCACTAAAATCAGGTATATTACACCCATAAAATATCTAACTGTCTATCACTAACGTCAGATAAAAATCACCCAAACTCACGACTCAAAAAAATCATAGATGGGAGGAGGAAATCAACCATAACATTAATGACATCAATGAGCACCATGAAGCTACTCAAAGTCCCATACAACTCGGATAGCAAAACACAATGAAAATCACATGAAAAAATCACCCAGCTTTAGCGTTCTAGGGTTAATTGATCTGTATAAATAGGGAAAAACACGTAAAAACCACTGGTGAGTTTCATGAATCTTAAATAGTGGAGTGAGCATGACATTGAGCACTTTCTCTCTAGGTTGTACTTAAGTTAAGTTGTACTTAATGTTAAGATGTTTTTGAGAAACTGGGCCAAGTTCTGTAGCATCTACACATAGAATGATGTCACTGCTTTTAAATACTCAGATGACGGAGAAAATGACCTACAGATCATGTTCATGTTCTACTATCATTTCATACTAGAATACCATTACAATAATAGTACTTCTGCTTCTGTCCCCACTGTGCTACTGTACAATAGCAGTGACCACAACTGTACTGCTAACAACTGATGAACACGTCGACCCACACATTGTCGGTAAATAAACAAACATCTGCTCTCTCTCTCTCTCTCTCTCTCTCTCTCTCTCAAAAAAGAGACTGATCATGTATCCTGCTTCACCTAACCTCACCTTCTCAGATGGCAGAACATGCTGTCCAATCTCTCTCTCTCTCTCTCTCTCTCTCCTGGGTGAGTGACCTATGCTGAATGGGCCTCCAGTGTCTCCAGTGATACCTAAAACTAAGAGGTATAATTAAGTTGTATAACTTTAGCGAACATGTATAATTAACATGCTGTTCACTCAAGCACTGCACTGCCCACAAGTGCTAATCAAGGCTGGATATCCTCAGTTACAGCAGCTCTGACACACAGGGAGGGGTTTCCAGTAATTTATATGACCTGTAGTATGACTGAAAATGAGGGGAAAATCTGCTAAATCATTCACTTAACTCATATGGTCATGTGACAAACTGCATCAAAGGGTGGAGATTATGACACATGAATAAACATGATATGATCATTGGGAACATGATGATTACTAATAGACACAAATTCCTGAAAAGAGTGGAATTAATGTCATTTCAAACATGTGGAAAACTCCATTAACTCCTAATTTGTTTCTAAACATGTTTCTAATCATCTATTATGACATTCTAATGTAATATGTTTTGTGATATATATTTTTTTATAGTCTAAATTTTAGCAAAAAAAATGTATTGTGGAGAATTTATTTTCGTAGATAATCAGCAAAGCATACGATTACAACAGAGGTGTTTTCTATGTTCTAATTTAATTAGAACCTATTCACAATACACTTAATGACAATAAACATGATAACTTACACTATAGACACATATTGCACAGAACAAATATTGCACAGATGTAGATATGCAGATATCTAGAGTGTGTGTGTGTGTGTGTGTGTGTGTGTGTGGAAGTGAGGAAATAGTCCAGTAGGTGACAGAATATCTGTGAGTAAGTGCAGGTAAGGAATGAGTTGAGTGGGAAGTACAAGGGGCAGAATGCTGTATAATATGGGAAAGTCTGACAGATGCAGTGTAAAGTAAAGTGCAGGGAGCAGAGTTTGTATGGGTGTCAGTCATTGGGGTGGTTTGGGCAGAACACTGCTCTACTGGCTGTTCCACAGCCTGGTCGCCTGGGGGAAGAAGCTGTCTCGGAACTGGCTGGTTCTGGTCTTCAAGCTTCTGAGCCTCCTTCCACTCGGCAGCTGTAGAACAGGGAATAGCTTGGATGGGAGGAGTCCTTCATGATCCTTTTGGATTTCCTCATATTCATAAATGTCCTATTGATATTATCAGCAATAAAAGGCAATTCACACACACACACACAAAACATAACACTAAAATTATTATGAAGATTTACACTGAATATTGTCAGCCAGGTTTCCCTCTAGCACAACTAATCTGGAATGATGCTATGGTGGCAGCTTTTGCGTTTGAGCTGGGCTTCGTAAAAATAGATTGCTGAGCATTTTAACTTTTCTTTTCCTGAGCTTGCTTTTGGGTGAAATTTGTTGTCATTCTTTGTTGTCATGCAGTGTTCAAAAATGCCTCTCGACATTATTATTCTTGGGAAGTGCGATGGCTACTTGGCAAATTAAGCAAATGCATTTGACCTTGTAAAAATTTTGAGTTTGACCTTGGAAGTGGTAAATTTTAGATTTCCTACACTCATCTTGTGAGTCAATTAAAATATGGAAACAAATAGTATGTGCCACGTGGCTTTGCATAAACACAAAGTTAGATGCTCTGTGAGGCAAGCGGTGCTTCATACAGGCTGTGGTATTATGGGGTGGGTGTAGCTATGGTTGTATATAGAACAGCAGTGCATTGGCTTTTAAGTTAATACACTGTCCTGCCCACCACTAAAAACAGTTTGAATATATTATACATTTAAAGAAGATGCGATCTACCAATGTGTACTGTGCGATCGACTGGTCGATCACGATCAATGCATTGGGCACCCCTGGTCAATATATCAATAGCAGTCTGTCATCCAGTGTCATGAACTGAACCCACCAACCTCACAAATTTTTTTTTTAATTTTTTAAATAAGCTAAGAAAGGTGTTTGTTGTATAGTAATATAAATGACTAAAACTTCACAGTATACAATACCAACGTCTGATGAACTTATTCTGTGCAACAGAGACAACTCCTGGTCTTCCTTTCCTTGGGCAGTCCTAATGAGAGCCAGTTTTATCATAACCCTATATGGTATTTGTTACTGCAATTGTTTTTTAATTGACTGACCCTCATTTAGATTCTGTACTTAGTAATTAGTAGTTTTTGCCATTATATAAATTAGAATATTACTTAAATAGGGTTATTCACTGTAGACCAACTCAACCTCTTCACAACTTTACAACTGATGATCTCAAACACATTAAAAGAACAAGAAATTCAAGTAATAAACTCTTGATAAGTTGAGCACAGCTGTTAACTAAAAGCTGACTGAGAAAATCCAGCCAAGATGTGCAAAACTGTCATCTGAGTAAGAGTTGCTACTTTGAAGAACCTAAAATATAAAACAATTCAAATTTGTGTTTACTAAATAATTCTGCATGTTTTTCTTTATAGTTTGGATGACTTTAGTATTAATCTACAATGCAGCACATTTTTAAAAATGAAAACCAAGAGTGTCCACTCTTGGCTGATAGTGTAATCAGTCAGTTTAATAGATAATTTGTGTCTTTTACATTTGCCTCTTTAGTTTTGCAATAAGAGTATTTGTAATCGTAACAACTTTATTGGAGAAGTGGTGATACTTCTGACACAAGTACAGTGGTGCCTCTATTTGACTGCACGGTTCTGGTTCTATGTTATTAAACTTATAATAATATTAATGAAAAGCGTCCCATGAGTCCACCCAACACACACAGCTATGGCCTTGACATAAAACAAAATAAAGGTGACATTCAGATGCTTTATGTCATTTAAAAAAAAATTGTGAGGTTGGTGGGTTCAGTTCATGACACTGGATGACAGACTGCTATTGATATATTGACCAGGGGTGCCCAATGCATTGATCGTGATCGACCAGTCGATCGCACAGTACACATTGGTAGATCGCATCTTCTTTAAATGTATAATATATTCAAACTGTTTTTAGTGGTGGGCAGGACAGTGTATTAACTTAAAAGCCAATGCACTGCTGTTCTATATACAACCATAGCTACACCCACCCCATAATACCACAGCCTGTATGAAGCACCGCTTGCCTCACAGAGCATCTAACTTTGTGTTTATGCAAAGCCACGTGGCACATACTATTTGTTTCCATATTTTAATTGACTCACAAGATGAGTGTAGGAAATCTAAAATTTACCACTTCCAAGGTCAAACTCAAAATTTTTACAAGGTCAAATGCATTTGCTTAATTTGCCAAGTAGCCATCGCACTTCCCAAGAATAATAATGTCGAGAGGCATTTTTGAACACTGCATGACAACAAAGAATGACAACAAATTTCACCCAAAAGCAAGCTCAGGAAAAGAAAAGTTAAAATGCTCAGCAATCTATTTTTACGAAGCCCAGCTCAAACGCAAAAGCTGCCACCATAGCATCATTCCAGATTAGTTGTGCTAGAGGGAAACCTGGCTGACAATATTCAGTGTAAATCTTCATAATAATTTTAGTGTTATGTTTTGTGTGTGTGTGTGTGAATTGCCTTTTATTGCTGATAATATCAATAGGACATTTATGAATATGAGGAAATCCAAAAGGATCATGAAGGACTCCTCCCATCCAAGCTATTCCCTGTTCTACAGCTGCCGAGTGGAAGGAGGCTCAGAAGCTTGAAGACCAGAACCAGCCAGTTCCGAGACAGCTTCTTCCCCCAGGCGACCAGGCTGTGGAACAGCCAGTAGAGCAGTGTTCTGCCCAAACCACCCCAATGACTGACACCCATACAAACTCTGCTCCCTGCACTTTACTTTACACTGCATCTGTCAGACTTTCCCATATTATACAGCATTCTGCCCCTTGTACTTCCCACTCAACTCATTCCTTACCTGCACTTACTCACAGATATTCTGTCACCTACTGGACTATTTCCTCACTACCACACACACACACACTCTAGATATCTGCATATCTGTGCACAGATATCTAGATATCTGTGCAATATTTGTTCTGTGCAATATGTGTCTATAGTGTAAGTTATCATGTTTATTGTCATTAAGTGTATTGTGAATAGTGTTTATACTGTAAAGGTGTCTGTATGTCTTATTTTATATTATATTTTATTTTATTACTCTTCTTGTAAATATTATTCTTTGCACATTGGTGGGAATCTGCACCTGAGTTTTTCATTCACATGTACACCTGTATTGTCACTGTGACGTGACAATAAAAACCTTGAATCTTGAAACTGAAGCTTTAAAAAATGGGGCCTAGTAGATTACAATGGCTTGTCCACTGGAAAATTAGATCTCAGGCCAGAAAGGTGTGGACATGTACAGAGGATTTGAAGGTGTCAGAAATAGCAGGTAGTTGTTCAGTACACCTTCATAACTTCACAAACAACTAAAGTTGTCCAGGCTGACTGTCTGTCTCTGGTAAAAAGAAAGTACATTTTCTATTTCAGACCGTTCTTTTAATCAGCCTGCGTGTCTGCAGTCCTGCCATAGCTGTCTATAATAGTTTTTCTCAGCTCAGTGAAGGAAGGAGACACACTTCTCTGAGAGCTTTTGGCACCTCTGCTCTTCACGCTGGTATGGCTGTCACAGCTCTATATGAAGGTGGCGGCTCAGGCGGCCAGTGTGTCAAATGGGTGAGAGGAAAACTCTGTCATGAGGGCAAGGGTTTAGCGGATCAAGAGAGGTGCCCGGTCACACATGTCACATCCTAAAATGTCTGCCTCTTGAGGGGCAGCCGTCAGCATCGGCGGGTGTGAGATATGAATCGGGAGCTGGCTGCTGCCTTCAGGAATGGCTGCTATTGTCTCCAAAACTGCAGCATACATAGTCTAAATTGTGGCACTGCTGCTTGCAAGTCAATGCGCCTCTAAGTGTGCGTGCTTAGATCCATTATAGAAGCAGAAGTGTGTTTGCAAATGTCAAGAGAATGGACTGTAGGTGAAATGTTTGATCTTATTGTGCTGAAAATCCTTTTTGTGCTCTGGCACTCAGCTGCCTCGCCATGAAGGTGCCACTGTCAAGTGGCCCAGGCTCAGAGCTCAGCCCCAACACACCAGTGCACGCCTCTTTATCAAGTGAGATCTGAGGAGCTGGTGTCTGTCACACACACATACATTCTGATTGCCCTGGAATTATAACACCATGTACAAGGCAGCTAATGCAAATTCTATAGTTTTGATTCGCCAGGAAAACTTTCATTAAGTAACCACCCTGTTTAAAAATCCAACTCAAGACCAACTTTTGTTTTTGTTGGTTTCAAAAGCTCTCAGCTGGACTCTGATACTCAAGAGGCCATATTTTAGCAATCTATAGCACACCGGTCCAATGTGCATCGCACAGCTTGATTTAGGGCATTGGTGTGTCTCCGGTGTCATGAGGCTGTGAAAACGTTGACATTTAGTTGAATGTTAGTTAAGCATCTGTGAGGCATATACAATCGACCAACAACTGACCAAAACTTTTTGCTTTCACTTTTAGGGGGACTTGGACAGGTTTGAGCACCCCTAAAAAGGGCTATGCTGGTAATGCTGGTCATCATGATTTTGCTGGTTATGCTGGTTGAACAGTAACATCCCAGCTAACAGAGAACAGTATAAGAATGTTGAGCAACATTTTAAAAAGGCTCCAGAAAAGTTATACTGTAACATTCCAGAAATAATGGTTTGCTTCACAATGTTTTCGGAATGTTCTAAAATAACCTTCTCAGTTAGATGAATACAAACATTGTTGAAACTTTAAAAGTAATATTTTTAACATTAAAAACAAAAGAACACAAGTGACATTGTACCAATATTAATTTTTTAAAATTTAAAAATAAATATTAAGAGACTGAATATTCTGAGAGCGTCAGCTGAGAAGACCAAGCAGGTCGCCTTGTATGACCAGCATCACCAGCATGACTAGGCTATTTTACCAGCAAGACCAGCATAAGACAGCCAACCAGCAGGGCCAACATAATCCCATAAACAAAAGAGAAAAAAACTGTAAAAATGTAAATGCAGGTTTTAATAAGTGTACTGTTCAAAATCAAGCCAGCAAATATTTGAACAGAAACACACACACACACACACACACAAACACTGCCTGCAGCATCTCAACATGCTCACTCTTAAATCTGGTCTCAGACAGTCTGCCTCCGCCTCATACGAGTTGCAGTAAAGTGACGAGAGCAGCTGTAGGAGAGGTAAGGGGGGGGGGGGGGGGCTGGGAGCCGGAGAACAGCTGTAGCTACAGGACAGGCACAAACTGGAGGACACTACACTGACCCTGATGGTCAGCAACCAGCAAGAAGCAGGAGCACTGCGTGACTCGATAACTGGTGCTGTCATACCGCTGAGCCCAGCCGCTGATGGTTATTGCAGTGGGATTAAAGACTCTTGCATTCAAGCGAATATTTCAAAATGTCCAGTGGACTCTGTTTTTGTCCACTGAGGGACAAGTGATGCAAGAGAACAGCTCTAGTTCAGAGATACAGAGTTGCCAAAGTTGCCCAGAGAATGCAGGATAAGGCTGCAGCATGTTTGTTTCAGTACGGCCTTTATGGATCGGGGGGTCAAATCTGTTTGTAATGCTAGAGATAAGAATCAGACTTTAATACATTATTACGTGTATAAAACATTGTTTTATTTATGTTGTTATAGACATTGCATATAAACATTCATTTACCTGGTTACACTGGACAAACAAAGACATCAGGACTGTGGTAAGCAAAGCAGCAAAGTGGTGTAAAAGCAAAATCTTGTTCATTGCCTTAACCAAGAAACAGTGATATATGTAAAATTACATTGTCTATGGGAAGATGACCCTTAATGTTCAATTTCCTCTATTTTCATCCTAAATTGTGAGGAAAACAGATAATAAGGCAAAGAAGACGAGACAAATGACTTTAATAGGACAGAGTCAAATAAGACTGATGACAAAGATCTGACATAAACCTTTAACATTCTCTGCAACAAAATAACATAAACCTTTGATTTTCTTACCTATGATTTTATGATTTCAACTCATTTCTTCTTTTATCCAATTTGTTTTACATCTTATTTTAAAATATCCTATATATCTTTTTTCAAATGTTGGGTCTTTTTATTTATTTATTTCTTTTCTTTGACAATCCCTTTCTTATGTACTGGCTCAGCTACATTATAACTGAGGGCTCCCCTTAATGCACTCCGAGTTTAAATAAAGGTTGATTGATTGATCAATTGATTATTTTAAAATACCCTGCCATTTAGCTTATTTTTCCATTTTTGTTTCTGTTTCTCTAGTGTCACTTTTTTCGGCTGCTTTTTTCTAGACTTTGGAACGCAGTTGTAGAGACTCAAAATGGGCTTTACCAAAATGTTAAGGGTTAAAGGGCTTTTTTATCTAAAAAATAAGAGTCTGTAAAAGATTCTGTCTGTCACTCAATGTAATGTCTGTAAATCAATGCTACTTTGGCAAAGTATTTATAGAATTCAGTTTTTATTTTTAAGCTGTAAAATACAGTAGTAATCCAAGTAGCATGGTTTTAATTCTTAAGGATACCTAGAAAAAAAGGGAATTGGAACGTAATGAAAAGTCATGAAAAGGGACGCAAGTGATAAGTGACTTGTTGTGTCTAGAGCTGCATTTGATTAATAGCTGTACAATACAACAGGAAGCTAAGAGTAATGATAAAAGCAAAACTAGATTTCACTTCTAAAGAGTTAAAAAGTAAACAAAGTTAAAAGCTTGTTAAAATGTGTGTGTGTGTGTGTGTGTGGAAGGGCTTGGGGGGGATAGGGGGGATAGGGTCTATCCTGTAACAACAGTGCAATAGAACATTATCCTTGGGGAGACATCCTTTAATGTTCCAATTTTCTCTAATTCTTGTCAGCCGGAAGGAGAGAGCATGCAACCTCCTAATCCTATGTTAACCTTTCATGTCTCAGACACTCTCAGACACCAATTATTGGGACTGATTTGAAGCCATACACTCTCAGAAAGACGCAGCCTGAAACAGTGATGGGCGGGGCCTGGCCAAGCGTGGGAAAGCGGACATGAAAGGCCTTGTTGGGCAGGTCATGATTACGGCCTTGAATACACTGTAAGTGAATCAGGGTTAAAAGAAGACAGAGAGAGAGACAGAGAGAGAGAGAGAGAGAGGAAAGAGAGACTACAGAGATGTCGTTCACGGCTAGAACGAGTTGTTTAATGCACTGCACTACTCACCATCATTGGCCATTAGCCATTGATAAGAAGCCAGGAAGTCCATCAGACTGTGAGACAGACTGATGGGAGAGGCAGAGTGGTGGAATGAGAGAGCAGCTCTATAATGGGAAGATAACACTAAAGCTTTTTCTTTCTGTTTTAGATGTTTTCTCAAATCAAAACTAGCTCAAATTATACATACAGAAAGAGAAATATGCATAAAATGCACAAAATGTGCGGGTGAGTGTTCCTGCCGTCAACCTGAAGCAGCTGGGACACCAGAATGAGTGATTACTGCAGAACATAAGAGATTGTCAGTAATCTGATCAATGCATTTACAGTACATAAGTAGATGATGGGAAAACATTATGTATAATATATAATTTCAATCCCACAATATGAACATACAGTATACCATTTAGATTTTTATTTTATTTTATAAGTTTCAGTGTTGTTCTGAATGTGTTTTTTGTGTAAAACACTGCTCACTCATTTCTGCTGCCATAGTCTGTTTTACTGCATGCGCAAACAAAACAAATCCTACAATTCTGTGGTTAAAAGTATATGCACTAAAAAAAATCCAATAACTGAGCTAAAATTCAGCACATTTCTAGACTTCTTATGATTTCTTATGACCTAAGAAACTAGAGTATGCTGTTATCTGTTTATAATCAGGTTATGACGTGTAAAAAAGACGGTTATGAATTCATATCGGCATAGGCTGAGAAACTGCTTTGCAAATGAAAGACTAGAAAGACACTTTTAAACCTCCTGAAAAAGGTTTACAGTCAATGAGACAAAGACTGAATTCAAACTTACAGTAACACATGCAATAGAAACAATACAATATCAGGAGCTTGCCCCGCTCAGATTATTTAAGGCTGGATAAACAGAAACTTTGCTGAAACCATGTTAAATTCTGGCCAATCGCCAGTGAACCTTAAAATCCAGTGCGCCTTATGTATGAATTTTACCAGTCAGGTTGTTAGGAGTAGTAAAGCCACTCCGCTGAAGGAGTTTCAGTTTAGTTCTAGCAGGAAAACTCTAGAAACAAAGTGCAGCAAGAAAGATTTAATCCCAATAAACACGTATGACAATTAGTAATAGTGAATATAGTGTATATAGAGTCTTTGGCGAAAGCCCCGTCGAAGCCCAGGTCCGCAGCGTCTGGAACCTCGCAGATCCTGCCGTACTTGTACGGCGGGGGCGGAGCCTATCCCCTGGGCAACCGGCGGGACCGAACTGGAGGCGGTGGGGAAGGAGGAGGGTGAAAACGTATGTCAGCGTCTGCAAGCAGGGGAGAACAGGTATGAGGGAGGTCTTTTAAGGACAGGTGGGAGTTGGTGATTGGCTGAGAAAAGTGGCGTGATTTCGAGTTTCCCGCTAGAACCTACGCGGAGCTTTCAGTTCTCCAGCAGGATTAGCATTACTAATGAAGTGTTAGCTCTTTCGCTGTTCTGAGGTGAGTATTATCAGCCTGTAGCCTGCACATTTACTATGTTAAAACAAGCTACGTCGGGCGAAACACTAGCTAACATCTGGCTGGTTTACCGGAACACTCAGGGTTCCTCTGTGTAGCGCTGTCAGGCGGCAGTTAGCCGCTAATGCTAGCGCTAACACTCCAGCTTCAGTGGAAATCTGGATATCTAAGCTTACTGTAAATAAACAGAAGTGCTTTACTCACTCAAATAAATAGTTTTCAGGAGAGAAATCTGTGTAGAATTGTCTGACCCTTCTGAAAAAGTTTTTTTTTATTATTACAGTTTTGTTTACTAAAATTAGCTTAGCTTTACAGGTTTCATCACCCTGCAGTGAGACCTGCTTAATTAGAAAGGAAACATGGCAACGCTCCTGTTACTTACAAGTTTAAAAAGTTTTAAAATGCCCCTTATAATAATGAAAATACGGTATATTAATAAATTGTAGCTATAAGAGAAGATATATTATGTTTGTATTATTATGTAATACGTCTTTAATACATAATTAATTTATTCAAGCAGCTTTTATAAAACATGCTTAAATCATAACTGTGGAATATGTACTACACCATAGTTAACATGAGCTCATGAGCTTAGAATAGAGCAATAGAGTTATAATCAATGTTATCTCTTAACACAATTCATTCTTACGCCCGGTAGAGTAAATTGTAAATATACAGCAGAGCTATGCTGAGATTATGGGTCTCAGAACTGAAAATACTGAAGCTATAATTGTGACTTATAATCTTTTGATTTAATTGCATGTTTGGTGCAGCGTGAACGTATTATTGAAACACACTAATATTTAGGCTCTAGGGGTGGTTCACTCCCGCTGTAATCCCGTGTTACTGGTGTTACTGGGACTGATCATTATGTCCCCCACCTGTGGCACTACCTCAAGCTAATAGCAACCTTTGTTAGGGGCTTGTCACCATTCTAATGTGCTGACAACAGCCTAGGTCTTGTCAGTCTCAAAGTGTAATACGTGAGGAAAGCATCCAGAATTTGCCCTAATTATCCAACAGTGTACAGTGTGGTGATGACCATACTATCAGCAGTGTGTCAGCTGTCCTGTTAAATCACTAGTGGCACGCCAATATCAAAACAAGCAAACCAACAATGCAGAGACCTCAAGCTTTACTGTGTGTGGGAAGAATTAGCTTTCTATTGAATAAATATATATTTTACTGTCCAATAAAATACAAGTATCTCCATTTATGTTAATTTATAGTTTACTACATAATTTGTTCCTATGCCTCCTCCCTGAGGCAACACATCATGATCACTTTAAAAACCATGACAGTCCTATGTTATATAATGTTGATTTTTAGTTAACTAAATTTGTTTTTTGTGATCCAAATTTTTTACAAAAATAACACACCAGAAAAAAACAATATTGTCCAAAGATATGTCCACTAGCTTCTTCACCACTCTATTACAAAATTAATAATTACTACTAAATAACAGTATATTAACAGTTTGGTATTCAGTGGAGTAGCACATGCAAAAAATAGATACAATAGGAAGATAAGAAAAACACTATTCAAATTACCATTAAGTCGTATATTAAAGCCATCTAATATATGTACCGTAAACTTCCTATGTTCTCATCTATATTAACAATTCTCTTTCAGTTTGAGACCAGGATGTAATTGTATTCGCTTTAGCAGTTTACTACATCATTTGAAAACACAAACAGTCCTTTACACTGTGTCAACAATTGTTGACAAATGGACCAATAGTAATTCTCAAATTTACCTAAAATAAAGTCTTTTTACACTGACAAGTAATTTTAATAACATTGTGGTTTAGTAGACTGTAATAGTAACAAGTGATACAGTACAATTTTAAGGCTCCAAAATGATTCAAAATGATTCAGAAATAACTGTTTTATTGCTTTTACACTTAGAACAGTTAACATATTTGTTTGAGCTACATGTTGTTAGTGTGTGAAATAACAGTTCTTTTCAAAAAGGCTTGGTTTCTTGGTCAGTTTTCTTTTGAGAGCACAATATAGGCTTTAAATTAGATTCTACACTGCTGTTGTATGGTTTTGATTGCATTCAGTCTCAAGAGCATTTGGAAGGTCATGTACTCATCTTAGATGATTAGTTCTGGATCAGAAACGCCACTCCAACTCGTCCCAAAAGTATTGGATGAAGTTCCAATACTTGATCTGCTGGTCAGGAAGCTTTATACCCTTGGCTTTGGATCAATCTCTTAATAATGCATAGAAACACTTAACTGTAGATTAATGTTTAATTACAGTGTGTTTCAGCTTAAAGATTAAAAAAGGTGGGTGATTCAGAACCATTAGTAAAACAATAGTTTGATATACAGTATAACTCAAATAACTTGCTTAAATAATAATTTAATAATTTGCTTAAATAGTTCTTCTCTGAACTAAAAAAAAACTAAAAACCCTGACTTAAAATATGACATGATTTCAAAATGAAAAACAAATATACAAATATGGCATATGTGGCTTAAAGCTATCAAGGATGGCTGTAAAATCAAAGCAAGACATAATGGTTCATAATTTTAATTTACTTATATTAAACTAAAGCAAAATGTTTTCCCCTCATTAGCGCTGTGGTTTTCCTTCTGTGACCCAAAGCACAGAGAAAGACAGTCAAACCCCAATTTTGGCTGGAGGTGGGAAAACAGATTTACACACCAATCAGAATCTTCCTTAGGAGTAGAAGCAGGAGTACCAAATAGTGAACTCAGCACAAGTCTAGTGAGAACTGCTGCAGTTCACTAATCTGACAAAAAATAACAATGATACAAACTTATATTTATACATCTAGAGTATAAATAATGTCAGTCATAGTGTTTTTTTAAATCCCACCTTAACTTAAGATCTCCAGAAATTTGAACTAGCACCGTAAAACAAACACTGACAAACACTGAACGCTTACTATCTGATTTTGTTCATTGTAAATTTCATATTGAAGACATTCAAGCTGTACAGAAACACAGGCAGAATTGTTTTGTAAACTAAAAGTGTTAAATAACCAGAAAATGTTTATTACTTTAGATTCTTCTAAGATCTGCACACTCTTGGTATTTTAATATCAGTGCCTTCATAAGGGAGAGTCACCTGGAATAGTTTTCTCAGCATGTTGAAGGAGTTCCTAGAGGTGCTGAACAACAGTTGCTGCTTTTCCAAATCCCAAATCACCTTCTCAGTTGATCAGGTTTGGGTCAGGAGATTGTGGATGAAAAACGCATTTTTTACTGTTTACTAAGTAATTTCATATGTGTCCATAAAGAAGCTGTGGAGTCAGCTTTGGTCAGACAGTCAGGGGAGTGCTTCACTAGCAGCACACTTCAGACAGAACGTTCTAATGTCACTAGCAAACAAAGACTGTTTTAAAAGAGGTGTTCACTTCTTTTATTGGTTTTCCAATAAAAACAGATCCGGCCCCCTTAACTCTAAACTGTGTGTAAAGGGTCCATTACCTGAAGTGAGTTTGACACCCCTGCTCTAAGCTGTTGCTCTGTAAAGAAGAACAGGTGGCTCCTCCCGGCACAACATACATGTGTGTGTGTGTGTGTGTGTGTACATAGAGCACACTTATCAAACACTCTTTATTGCAGCATATTTCAGCAGGCCGGGCTGATGGTGCTCGTGCTGACACAGCATGGCGGTTTGTCCTCGCTGCTCTTACGCTCTGACTCTATACACAGTTGGCTGGCCGTGTCTGTAGGGGGGTGTGTGTGTTTGCGTGAGCCAGCAGCTCATTCCCCCAGCGTACTCCTGTTGTCTTGGAAATGGCGAGCGACGCTGACGGGTGGTTTCAGCAGTGTGTGAAGGGATCAGACAGCTGCCCTGGGAGCTACTCTACTGCTCTCTCTCTCTCTCTCTCTCTCTCTCTCTCTCTCTCTCTCTCTCTCTCTCTCTGGGCCTCATTCAATTCAGACCCTTAATTCTTGGCTCTGAATCCAACCAGGCATACAGTTTTTACAATTCTCAGTTTTCTGGGCGTGGCAGGGCTCTAAGTTCAGTGCATACACTTCAGGACACAGATAAAAAAAATCCAGCATGAATAGGCAGTTAATAGGAGGCAAAGCCTAGTTTTTAAAAATAACTATAGAATGAAAAACTGCATTTCATTTATTTTAATGAATTAATTAAAAAAATTAGAATATTTTTTGTTTGTTTTTATTCCAAACAACCAGCATCTTAGTATTCAATAGTATTGTCATGCTGAGTAAATGTACAAGCCAGTACAACTCAATCTACTCATTCTTCTAACTAAAATTAGTTATAATACCTTAACTGTACATAACTCCACCCTGAGCTAACAACAAAAGTTTTAATAAACTAGACTTTTTCATCAGTGCTGGTTCATTAAAAAATATATTTCCCACATATATTATTTGACTCTCAGCACTCAGCAATTACCCCTAATCTAGTCAGTGAACAAGAGTTTAACCCTGTCAGTTCACAGTAATATTATGAGCACTGTTTTGGCTTAAACTCCTTACTGACTAAGGCTCAATACATAGCAGCACACCAGACATGCTGTCTGCTTAAATGCAAAACATGGGATGAAAAAGAACAAGATAAATACACTGCCAAAAAAAAGTAAATGATGTGGGGTTGATGCTGCAGTTGGTCAGGTCTAGGTTCAGCAACAGTATGTGCTGAAAGAATGAGGTCAGCTGACTACCTGAATTTACTGAATATAGACCAGGTTATTCCATCAATGGATTTTTTCTTCCCTGATGGAACAGGAATATTCCAAGATGATTCATGGTTCATGATTTCAGGATTCATGGGTCTGGAATAGTGAAAGAGTGATTCAGGGAGCATGAGATCATCATTTTTACACATGGATTAAGAGTTCACCACAGACTCCAGACCTTAACCTCATTGAGAATCTTTGGAATGTGCTGGAGAAGACTTTGTGCAGTGGTCAGACTCTACCATCATCAATGCTGTAAGATCTTGGTGAAAATTAATGCAACACTGGATTGAAATCAATCGTGTGACATTGCAGAAGCTTATTGAAACAATACTACAGTAAATGCGTGATGCAATCAAAGATAAAGAACTTTTTTTTGGTGGCGACTTTTTTTTGGCCAGGCAGTGTATATAATGCATGTGAGTGTTTAAATTGAGCAAATGGTCAGTTACCACAGACAATAAATTTGGCATAAGACAGAAAATAATTAAACCAGCAGACTCAAAGTGCACTTTAGCAGCTTCTACTGTGAATATCGACAATGTCTAAAAAGAAAATATGGATCTTCATTTTTGGTGATTTTCAGTTTACTTCAACATTTAAACACAGCAACTGTCCTTCACACTAAGTCACAAGTGAATAATAATTAGACCATAGAAATAGAAATGCTTCAAAATGGCTTGGAAAACAATCTTGTTATGTTAACTTCTATTCAAAGCTAAGAAGACTTTTTTTTAGTAAATAACGGTTATAAGTAATATTTTTTTTTACTTTTTCATGTAAAGATGACTGTCCATGCTAACAGATCATGTGCAACCTTGTCATTTATTACAATGCATTTTTTGTAATATTGGCACATTCCTTTTTCACTACTAAATGTGAACTTCCCATCATCTCGGAAGTGAATATGTACATTCCTATCAGCAGACTTCACCTGAAGTGTAATAGATGATTAATCCTTTATTACAATTTATCCACCCTTTAAAACAGATAACAGTGTGAATGTTTCAAATGCAGCTTGTTACCCAGCTTCCCCCACAATCTAACTGGAAAAGATCTGTAGTAGTCACTACCCACACCCCTCCAAACCGCCGCCCTCAGTCATTTGATCAGGTGTTGAGGGGGCGCTGTAAACATCCAGCCGGGAATAACGGCTATTTTTAGAGTGTCAACATGGAACACATTCTAGAACGTGCTCCAAACAGATCGCTGGCCTTTAAGCTGCAAAGGACTGTCTGATAAATCTGCCCAATGCCACACAGAAAGTTATTCTTATTTTTTAATTCAAAGTTATATTTTTTAAGAACTAAGAATTAAGAACAAAAGGGCATAAATAAATAGCTACTAAGTATATAATATTTTAAGGTGCTTTAAAGGGTTCTTTGAGAATAACCACAGAAGAACTACTTTTGGTTCCGCAAGAGTGTGATAGTGAAGAAATAGAAGTATATGAATGTAAAGAATAAATCTTATAAAGATTACTTAATGTAAAGGTTCTGTACCAACGGAATGGGTGTTAATGTATGAATATGTGTAGCACAAATAAAAAAAAAACTTCAATTTTAAGAGTGTAATACAACAAGAAGCTACATGCCTGAGATATGGTTAACACTGCAAATGACAAAGTAAAAGCTTTGAGGCCAGGGGCATTACTAGAAGCTGTGGATGGGGTGCTATGCCTTTAAAAAGGGTCTTGGTTTTCAAATTTTCAGTGCCGATACGATACTTTAAATCCGGTACCGATACTCAAATGATACTTTTTTTAATACCTTTTTCTAAAGTATTTTGCTTTAGTAAGTTTTGACCACATAATGACATTTAGCAATGAAATTACTAAATTAATAAGAGACGTGAAGCTGATTACCTTTCTATATTCGTACTGCTGTCTTCCTCTGCCGTCTACATACACGAGTATCACTACTGGGATACATCTGTGTCTTTACTTTTAATTTTCTGAATTTAACTGGAGCAATTAAATCTATAACATTATATAGAATTAAACAAATAATCCATCTCATCATTGCTAGTGCCTTGAGGAGGGTTCTTGCTACCACATGCCAGCAAAGAGGTTACACAGACAGTATGGCTGTATGAAGTGTGATGGAGCATGAGAAATATAAAGGCAGTACATATATAAAACAAGACGAGTCTGTGATCAGATAAACACGCAACTGCTATATCTAAACATCTCTATGTGTATCAGTCCATAACACGTTAAGTCCCGTAAAAAGTTTAAACAAAGTGTTGAAATTCCCCAACTGAGTGTTTAAAAGGACAACAGATATGAAAATAAAATAGCCAAAAAACAGAATTTTATAAATACTAGGTAAAGTAACGGATAAAAATTCTACAAGTCCTATTGAGTTTAGGAGGTCTGTACCTACAGCATAGAGCAGAAGAAAAAACAGATGCACTTTATACTGCACTTAAAACTTCAATAAACTCCCACCATCAGTAAACAGCATTTAAAATGGTCTCCAAAAATAGCTGCATGGCCTCCCCCAGCCAGTGGTTGTAGGTGTTTTAAAAAAGGTACAGTCACTAGGAGACGGCTCAACAACGCTGTTCGGTAGTTTCAGCCACAAAGAGAAAGTTCAGGCCATAGAACACAAAGAAATCATTCAGTATAAAATCTTATTTACAAGTGTCCTAATGTTGACCAATGCTATTTTAACCGGTGGTTCTGAGACTCATTGTGTAACATGGCCAGATAAGTGAATGTCTGACGGTATATCTTTCAGAGGATAGTGGTTACTAAAATTGCTACTGCTGTTTTTACCCCAGGGTTTAACTGGATGGCAGAGAAACATTAAGTATATCAATGAAATGTGCTAAATATGCTTATCCTAAACAATGTTTTCAGTATGCTGAAAGCATGTTCAGAATGCAACTGGATCCCTGTTGTAACAAGAGCTCATAAACTAAGTATCTCCTTTATACTGGTGGCACTGTTTTGCAGATATGTCTGCCATGTGCTCAAAGAGGAATTGAAAAAAACAGTGTTACTACAGCTACATTCAGTCTGCTTTTCTCTAAGATTCCAAAAAAATGAGTTAATGGGTGAAAATTCCTGCAGAAATGTCCAGAAATGCTAAGATTTTTACTTTAGGTTTAGAGTTAGAGCAAGGGTTTAGATTATGTTTAAGTATTGTTAAGTATTAAGTTATGTTTAGGTTTTGTTTGAGGTGTAGGTTAAGTTTAGGTTGAGGTGTAAGTTAAGTTTAGGTTTAGTTTTTTTAAGGTGTAGGTTAAGTTTAGTTTGAGGTGTAGGTTAAGTTTAGGTTTAGGTTAAGGTGTAGGTTAAGTTTAGTTTGAGGTGCAAGTTATGTGTACGTTTAGTTTGAGGTGTAGGTTAAGTTTAGGTTAAGGTGTAGGTTAAGTTTAGTTTGAGGTGCAAGTTATGTGTACGTTTAGTTTGAGGTGTAGGTTAAGTTTAGGTTGAGGTGTAGGTTAAGTTTAGGTTTAGTTTGAGGTGTAGGTTAAGTTTAAGTTTAGGTTGAGGTATAGGTTAAGTTTAGTTTGAGGTGCAAGTTATGTGTACGTTTAGTTTGAGGTGTAGGTTAAGTTTAGGTTGAGGTGTAGGTTAAGTTTAGGTTTAGTTTGAGGTGTAGGTTAAGTTTAAGTTTAGGTTGAGGTATAGGTTAAGTTTAGTTTGAGGTGCAAGTTATGTGTACGTTTAGTTTGAGGTGTAGGTTAAGTTTAGGTTTAGGTTAAGGTGTAGGTTAAGTTTAGTTTGAGGTGCAAGTTATGTGTACGTTTAGTTTGAGGTGTAGGTTAAGTTTAGGTTTAGGTTAAGGTGTAGGTTAAGTTTAGTTTGAGGTGCAAGTTATGTGTACGTTTAGTTTGAGGTGTAGGTTAAGTTTAGGTTGAGGTGTAGGTTAAGTTTAGGTTTACTTTGAGGTGTAGGTTAAGTTTAAGTTTAGGTTGAGGTATAGGTTAAGTTTAGTTTGAGGTGTAAGTTATGTGTATGTTTAGGTTGAGGTGTAGGTTAAGTGTAGGTTTAGGTTGAAGTGTAGGTTTAGTTTAGGTCTGGGTTGAGGTCTTGGTTGATGTGCAGTTGAAGTTTAGTTTGAGGTGTAGGTTAAGTTTAGGTTCAGTTTGAGGTGTAGGTTAAGTTTAGTTTTAGTTTGAGGTGTAGGTTAAGTTTAGGTTTAGTTTGAGGTGTATGTTATGTGTAGGTTTAGGTTGAGGTGTAGGTTAAGTTTAGGTTTAGTTTGAGGTGTAGGTTAAGTTTAGTTTTAGTTTGAGGTGTAGGTTAAGTTTAGGTTTAGTTTGAGGTGTATGTTATGTGTAGGTTTAGGTTGAGGTGTAGGTTAAGTTTAGGTTTAGTTTGAGGTATGGGTGCTGTGCAGTTGAAGTTTAGGTTGAGGTGTAGGATATGTTTAGGTTTAGGTTGAGATGAAAGTTTAGTTTAGGTTTAGATTGAGGTGCAGTTTAAGTTAAGGTTGGGGTGTAAGTTTAGTTTAGGTTTAGATTGAGGTGTAGTTTTAGTTTAGTTTTAGATTAAGGTGCAGTTTAAGTTAGGATTGAGGTGTAGTTTAAGTTTAGGTTAAGATTGAGGTGTAGTTTAAGTTTAGATTGAGGTGTAGTTTAAGTTTAGGTTGAGGTGTACGTTGAGTTAAGGTTTACATTTAGGCGTAGGTTAAGTTTAGGTTTAGGTTGAGGTGTAGTTTAGGTTTAGGTTTAGATTATTGTGCAGTTTATGTTTAAGTTTAGGTGAGGTGTATGTTGAGTTTAGGTTTAGATTAAGGACTAGGTTTAGTTTAGGTTTAGGTGCAGTTTAAATTTAAGTGTAGTTTAAAGTGTAGGTTAAGTTTAAGTTTCCCCATCTACACCAATAGTGCCAAGACTTACAGAGTTGTCTGTGTATAATGTAAAGAATCAAACGGTTCTCCGGTTGTAGAGATTTTTATGGAGGCATATGCTGCAGGTCTAGTATATAATTCTGGTTGATGCTTTGATCACACAGCAGGTGTCTAAAAGCAGATCTTCATTAGAACTAGAAAAAGGGACATGGCGTGAATTGGCTGCATGCTCAGGCCTCTTGCAGCACGGCGTGAAACCTTGTTCACTGGGAGGAATTTTCTGATCTTTGATGCTTATCCCCACTCGGCTATTTATACACCAACACTTGTTCTCCTCCGACTGAAAGATGTTGTTTTCATCCAGCGTCCAAATGCACATAAACACTGCCTGGCCACGAATAGCCGGCAGCTTATCAACAGGAACTCAGAGTTCCTACAATGGAAATGTCATTGTTCTCCTGCTACAATACACATTAAGGGGCTTTCTGTAATCAGCTCTGGGAGGCGAGACGCTGGGAGAGAAATTTATTCAGACGTGGGGTTTACACAATCAGAAACTTTGAGGGTACTTCGAACCAAGCCAAACAAAGTCATAATGAACAATGACCTGACTCTGGAAATGAGTTTAGGGGAAACATTAGATGATAAAATACTTCAAGCCTTCAATCTATCATTTTTTGATGTTGTACTCATGAGTTTTTTCATGTGGAATGGTGCTTCCTCTGCCACCAAAAATTCATATAAATATTGAGATGGGAGTGCACAATAATGATGGATAAACAAACAGACTCCTAACCCAAAAACAGCATGAAATCTACACAACCACAGTGAGAGTCCTGCTGTAGGTCAATTGCATAGACAGGGATTAAGTCTAGACTTGGACTACACAAGCTAAAGCTTGAACTGTTATGAATGGAGCTTCTACAGTAATGTATGAGAAAAGTCTATGAGTACACCATGCTTAATCCTTTCAGGGAAACCATCTTTACATATCATTATAATGATTATAAGTCACTTTTCCATGATTTTAACAGTTGGCATATTTAGTTGCTAGGCAATGGATTTTCAATCGCATTTACGGTACTAGTCAGCCCACTGAATCATTGCTGGAATAATCTGGTCATTTAGTATATTGTTGTTGTTGTTTTTAATGTATTGTTTTCCATAGGGAATTGCAAAGAAAGCATTGTTAAAATACAAACTGATAAATTACATCATTCAATAATTCAGGTCTATCAAAAGTTCATTCAAATATACAAAATGCAGATTCAATTACTAATATCAGCTTTTGAGACCCATAAATAGCAACTATTTTTCTTAAATATGAAAAATTGTGACTGGTTTTAAAGGTCTGCTTCCGCAAAAAATGTGACAAGATTTGACAAGGTACCACCACTCAACAGGAAACCGGTCAAAGAGGGCGTCGTTCATGTTGAATTTTTTGATATAAATCAGGCTCTGTGGCTTTAACGAGGTGAAACTGCACAAGCACCAAGTCGCCAAGTCTTGGGTAAGAGTTTAGTAGCGTTAGTTTAGCTGAAAGAAACATTATCAATGCCGCACCGCTGAGAGTCTGATGTTAAGTGAAGTTTAAGGGTTAACTTTATCTAGCAATCAGTGCTATATCACTATAACTAACTCTGAAAACATTTTGACTTTTGAGTTTTAGAGCTGTAAAATTGACTGTGGGAGGGCAGGTAGGCGTTCTCTGCTGCAGCACTTATAGCCAATCAGAGGCAATATATTTGCATGTATGAATATTCATGAGCAAGAGACATATCATGTCTTTCTTCAGTGACCTCTAATTCAGTGATCTAAAGCAGGGCTAAATAGAAACACCTGAGTACTTTTTTCCACAGAAAACAGCTCACATGACATTCATTCATAATAGAGAACACAAGCAGACATTTTAAAATGAATGACAAATGATAGAATGAGACTTTTACATTTTTTACATTGTTGGAAAGAAGAGCTGTTATTTTGCGGGTTTTGTAGGAGTTTGTACTGTCATAAGAAATGTATTCCATTTAAAACATTGATCCTCATGAGTTTGCTTTGGTTGAGGGATGAGTCTGGAACAGTGCCAGTGTCAGGGTGTGTGAAGGATTCTATAATGGCTCACACTGTCCTCTCCCTTTCTAATCATTTGCCCTGCAGCAGCATTTTGACAGCCTCATTAGAGAATTAATGCTGTTACAGAGGCCTCTTATGTCAGTTGAACTCCATTATAACTCAGAATGCCTGGATCACATTTCTAGAGTCAGAAAAGGTGGTGCAGGAGCAGTAATTACTCTGGCTAGCTCGCTAGTGGAAATTTTTGAATTCCGCTCATGATCCAGCATTTCATTTGTGCATTTCCTTCAGCTCTCCTTATCGAATTACTGTACTGTAATATCATACAAACAAGTGGCATTTATAAGACTGGTCTAGAATTATAACTGACAAGACAGATGAAATGACGTGGCTCCAGTTCAATAGATTACAGAAAAAAGCTGTTTTATATCTTTGTATACAGTATTATAACTTTAGCAAATATTTTAGAGTTGAACATTGAACATTTTAGTACTCTTTCAATATCCTATTACAAAAGAAACCGTAAATGAGCAGATTTTTTCTTTTCACTTACGACTAATCCAGACTTTTAATACCTAACCTTTCCCAATACCATCAGACACTTTTGGGACAAGCTGGAGAGTTGTTTGTGATCCAGAACCTCACTAATTGTTTTATATCTACGACGATGGATAAGGTATTCTGGAAATGAGGTGTGTGCAGGTAAATTTCTGACATATTGCTATCCTGGCAACGAAAAATGAATTGTCAACACAAGCGCATCCCCAACGCACGTACAACATTGCTTTTTATGCATGTGCCTGTGCCAGTTGGCAGCTATGCAAACTTTTAATAAACAAAAAAAAATAAAAAAACATAATTCTACATTACCACTAAATAGGGGTCCTGAAAAGCATTTATTTATTATTATAAACTATTATATTTTGTGAGACAGGCCCTGTAAAAACTTTTAGAAGAAATTGTGTCTGGGCATGTTTCCGGACATATAGTGTACTTCAATAAAAATAATGCTATGCAAATGTTGAGAAAGCTTAAAGTGTTTTATTATTGGAATAATGGTAGACCTGAATATTGACTTCTAAAATGTGTGCAAATGGTTTTAGATGTCTTCTGGGGGTGAATTGGAGTATATTAGTATTTGAAGGATCTAAGGGCAACTTAGAACAAATAAAATAATATTACTACGTACAATTAAAGAAATTATCCTGCAGCACAGTCCTAAACTATGTCTTAAAAGTATTTAGGATGCTTGTTGATCCTTGTTTCTTCATTCTTTGTCCATTTATCAGTTTCACTGAACATATAGGAACACTTTGTTATTCTACATTTACAGACTGCAGACATTCAGTTTCTCTGCATACTTTATTATCTTCCTTATACCCTGTTCTTCAATGGTCAGCACTAGTGTTGTAGTACAGGAGTTCGGTCTCAGAGCTACCTAACCTTAGCGATGAGCTAGCTAGCACACTAATGTTACCGGGAAGAGAACTAAAGCTAGCATGAGCTAGCTAACCTTAGCAATGAGCTAGCTAATCTTAGAAAAAAGATACCTAACCTTAGCGATAAGATAGCTAACACACTAAGGTTACCGGGAGAGAACTAACGCTAGCATTAGCTAGATAACCTTAGCAAAAAGATAGCTAACCTTAGCGATAAGAGAGCTAACACACTAATGTTACCAGGGAGAGAAGTAAAGCTAGCATGAGTTAGCTAACTTAAGCAATGAGCTACCTAACCTTAACAATGAGCTAGCTAAACATAGCAAAAAGACACACTGTGTTACTGGGGAGAGAACTAAGCTAGCAACGTGCTAGCTAACCTTAGAAACAAGCTATCTTACCTTAGCAACAAGCTAGCTAATCTTAGCAACAAGCTCAGAAGTTTATTTGATGCTGGTTGTGAATCAAAACGTTCCTTTTTATGTTTTTTTTTATACTTTTTTAGGACAAATTGTGATTGGTTTCACATTTTATAATAATACAAATTAATAACACTTGATTCAGATGACTTTATGTGATTTCTGATTAAGTTTTAGAAGAGACACAAATTGAGCATATTGTGGCATGGAAGAGGAAGGAAGACCTGTGAGACTCATGCTGAATGCTCAACAGCTCCTTTATTGAACCGGCTTGCCACTCACTTACAGTCTTAAACAAGACTAGGAGAGCTAAAACCATGCACACAGAGCTAAAACAGCCCAAAGGCCACCAACCCAGCTGTGTGTCTCCCAGATGGCAGATCCAGAGTGGTGCCCACCCTCTCTGCATAACCCCTCCCAAGGGAGATGCCCCACCCCTGTCATCCTCGCACACAGGAGAACAGAAACATGCCTACAGGCAGCCACACACACAACCCAGAGCCGCCACAATATTTTTTATAAATAAAGAAAAAAATACCTGAACAAGATGAAGGGATGATGCAGAGAAAGTGAAGGACTACAATTACAGTAATTATAGAAGAGCCTATGAATGTAGAAAGAAGGAAGTGGTTATACTATTCTGAGTGGACTGTGCATTTGGGTGATTTATGAGCAAAATTGTAAGTGCATTTTCTTTTAATAGCATTGGCCAATAGGAAATCTTACACTTCTGTGCTGGATCTTTTGAAATTTGTGTGATGGGCTCTCAGTGTCGTAGGCATTTCTGGAGTCTAAAAGTGTTATTTCGCAAAACAAAACAGTGCTCTGTGGTTTGAGACAGCTATTCTGAAAATGTGAACCTTGTTACAGGAACTGTTGTTTTTAAGCAACTCCACTCTAAAATCTGTAAATCTGTGTCATTAGTCTACTGTGAGATGAGAGTTTAGAGTTAACACACTTACACATTGTCCTTCTGTCATCTCACATCATTCACACAGTAGCTGTGTCCACTTTCCTACATGGTCCTCCTTCATCTCTGCAGATCTTCACTCACTTATCACTTATTAGATACTAAATTTCTTTAGACATCACTTGAAATATTAAGAGGGGGTCTCAGTGATTTAAGTGCTCGAAACATTGTTGAGTTTCCTCAGAGAGATCAGGGAATTAGGGTATTACTTAATGCAGAGCATCCACACAGGAGAGATGTGAACTATAGCTGGAGAACACAGGGGTGGTGTTGGGCCAGTGTTAGGACCCCCTGTGGTGATTGAATCTGTATTTTATGGCCTTGACTCTTGACTCTTGACTCATGTAGCTAGAGTACCCAGGAGTAGCTGCATGTCATCACTTTTCTCTTTTAATGAGGTTTAAGATGGCTTTGTGTTCTTTTAATTCTAATGTTTTGTGCCACCTTAAATTGTGCAGTAGCTATTAGTATTAGATTTTTATTAGATTGTTCTACAACATTCTGTGAAAAAATAAAATGTAGTAGTGTGTAGTATGTACAGAATATCTACTCCTGGGTTGTTGCAGACCCAGGGCCCTATCTTACTCCCTGCACAAGGTTCATCTTACATCCCGCCAACAGTCTCTTTTCACGCATCATCACTTACGAATATATCTATGCTGATGGGTGAGGTGGTCTGGAAGTGAGGTTTGTTCAGGAACATTTTTTGCCATATTGCTATTTTGTCAGCAAAAAACATAGTTGTGCTACTGATTGATTAGAACCCTGTCAACAGTCAACAGTCAGTCTTTCATTGCTATCTTGGCAACACAGGTGCACCACAGCTTAGTGCGCATACACCGCTACTTGTTGTACCACCCAACAAGGACATACAGCAGAGCACAAACCTAACATAAACACTAAATAAAATAATGAATAAAATACCATTGCTGTTTGCGTGAATGACCTGCTCAAGCATCTTCATCACATAAACATGCAGGTCAGTTTCCTTTGTTGAGAAGTGCAGAAGCGCTGCGCCATTAAAATACCAATCCACCAAAGTCAGAGCGCTCCTGACTCTTAAAGGTTTATTTCACGTCCAAAATACACTGATTATTAATTAAGAGTATTAATACATGCTTTTTGTGCGTTTTGTGCTACACAATGTGTCCAAATCACACACTGACATGCCCTAAATGAAGCTGCGTGGTCATTGGTTAAATGCTTGCCTATAGCTCGATAAAACACAGCCTCAGTCTTTAAGATTTGAAGGCCTGGTTTTCCCCAGCAAGAGCTTGACTGCAGAGCGCTGTGGGGTAGAGGTAAAGACACATATGTCTGTTGTGACTGTGGTGAGATAATCTTACTGGTCTACAATATGAATTTAAGGCAAATTACAACCAATAAACTCATTATTAATTTTCTGAGACATTCTAAATTATTTGTTGGTTGAATTGTTACATTTTTTATAGAGGACCCGACCACAAGACCCCCATAGTGAGTGCTTAGCTTTCTGGTGATGCCATTGGGAGAAGTAAAAGACTGAGAAAAAGAAGAAAAAGAAAGGCAGGAAGTCTTGGTGAGAAAAGCAATACTTTGCCCCTGAATACATTTATCTTTAGCCCTGATCAATAGGATCCTTCCTGGTGTGCAACAAAACTGAGCTTCCAGAGTTTAAACTGTCATGTTCAGACATCAATAAGAGTTATCTATAATAATTGACAATAGTACAAGCTCTGAGATGGCTGTCTTTAGTTTGTAATGCATTTATAAGTCATTTTTTATATTTCATGCTATGGGCAGCATGTAATACAGTGTCAGGAACCACCAGAGGCTGAGTGGACCAAGAATCACACATACATCCCAACTTACACACTCACACACAAACTGTGTTTTTTCTGTTTTCTGTTGCCCCACCACTTATTGGTATTTTCTTCTATAGTTAAGGGTAATAAAAACACAAAACAACTTGATAGAGCGCACTATGTATCTTTGGTGAAGTGGGCAGGACAGCGCTCACAAGAACTGCATAACACTGTAAAACATTGATTAAATTTGTGTAAAGTTTAGTGCATTTTTTACTTTCAGTAACGTTTCTGTATGTCTTAGTTTGTCCAGAATTGTATGTGTAAAGTCTGTCCTTTTGGAGGGTTTCAAAATGTGTATTACACTTCCTGACTCGAGGGGGAGCCCAAAATGCTGCTTTAACTTACATACAGTAGGGGATTCCAAAACACAGAACAAGATTTTACTATCTTTTGTTCACAACATGCAAGAAGAGCGATGAACAGATAATATTGTTTGAAAATGTTGGGATGCATCATCATTAGTGTTCCTTTGTTTCATTGATTTGTGTCTGCCTTTAATTCCATACACCCTCACTAAAGGCAGCAATCTACAGGGGGATTAGCTCTGAGCATGCGTCCCATAGCCAATTTATGATGTGATGTTATTTTGGGGCACAGCAGGGTATGCAGTGACAAACTTCTGCAGCCAAGAACAACAGCAAGGCTAGGCAGTTAACCAAAGATAAATGTGTAAAGATATACAGTTGCAAGAAAAAGTATGTGAACCCCTACTTGGATTTCTGCATAAATTGGTCATTAAATGTGTTCTGATATTCATCAGTCACAACAATAGACAAACACAGTCTGCCTAAACTAATACCACACAAAAAAATGATATGTTTGCATGGTTTTATTGAACACAACATGTTAACATTCACAGTGAGGGGAGAAAAAGTATGTGAACCTTTGGATTTAATAACTGGTTGACCCTCCTTTGGCATCAATAAACTCAGCCAAACAAAAGGTCAGACCTGCACAACAGGAATTTAAGATCATTCTTCTTCACAAAACTGTTTCAGTTCAGCAATATTCTTGGGATATCTGGTGTGAATCGCTCCCTTGAGGTCATGCCACAGCATCTACAGAAGGCGTATTTTCTTTTGTTGAAGCCATTTGGTTGTTGATTTACCCTATGTTTTGGGTCGTTGTCCTGTTGCATCATCCATCCTCTGTTGAGCTTCAGTTGGTGGACAGATGGTCTTACGTTTTTCTGCAAAATATTTTGGTAAACTTGCTAATTCATTTTTTTCATTGATGACTGCAATGTATCACAGTTAGGATGAGGTTTTGATGATGGTGTGCTGTGCCTTTTTTTCTCCACACATAGTGTTGTGTGTTCCTTTGAAACAACTCAATTTTGGTTTCATCTGTCCACAGTATATTTAGCCAGTAGTGCTGTGGAACATCCAGGTGCTCTTCTGCAAACTTCAAATTTTGTTTTCCTTATTGTAGATTTGTCAACAAAACAAATCAACCAGAAATATCTGTAAGTCTTCAGCTGACACTCTAGGATTCTTCCTCACCTCATTGATCATTCTGCGCTGTGCTCTTGCAGTCAACTTTACAAGACTTTACCACACCTAGGAAGAGTAGCAAAAGTGCTGAACTTTCTCCATTTGTAGACTGTCTGTCTTACCGTGAACACATGAACATCAAGGCTTTTAGAGATACTTTTGTAACCCTTTCCAGCTTCATGAAAGTCAACAATTCTTGAACGTAGGTCTTCTGAGAGCTTTTTTGTGTGAGGAATCTCATTACATCCTGGCTCCAATAAACTCTTAGAAAAGTCATTAGCCTAGGAGCTCACATACTTTCCCCCCTTACTGTGAATGTTCACATGTTGTGTACAGTAAAACCATGCAAACATATAATTTTTTGGGTGGTATTAGTTTAAGCAGACTGTGTTTGTCTATTGTTGTGACTTAGATGAAGATCAAAACACGTTTAATGACCAATTTATGCAGAAATCCAAGTAATCCCAAATGGTTCACATACTTTTTCTTGCAACTGTATGCATAAAAGGACGCAGGTCAACAGGAAAGATGATATAGGTGAAAGGTGAATGTAACAATTAGAAAAAAGGATGGCAGGAGCCAGTGGAAAAGATATATTCCAATCATAGCCACACTGATTATATGTATAGCAAAATATTAAAAACAGTATTTACAATATTTCACATCATCTCCCACACCCAGAGAAAAGTCAGAACAATTTAGAACTGCCGAACAAGACAGCAAACAGTATATCCCCTCTGACTCCCACACACTTAATATACACACCCACACACCTTTTTGACACTGATAATTCTCCTTGTCGGCCAGAGCCGTAACTCTGTGAGGCACTAGGTGATTAGTGATGTTTTAAAGCAGCAGCCAGGCTGCTCCTCACAGCTCTGATCAATGTGGCAGTCTGCCCCGTGCACTGAATGTGATGAGCACTGTGGCAGGCTGCCATCCCACCTCTCTCTCTCTCTCTCTCTCTCTCTCTCGTTCTCTCTCTCTCTTTCTCTCTCTCTTTCTCTGTCTCGTTATCTCCCTCGTCTCTCTCACTATCACCTTATACCTCTCATCAAGACACGGCCTGGAGTTGGAGTGAATGTGCCTGACTGATGTTTATAGAAACTGGGGGTTACATAGACTAATCCTCAGCTAACAGAGAACGTTAGTTTTTAGTTAGTTAGCAACGTTTCGAAGACCCCAGGAAAGTTAGTCTGTAATGTTACAGAAATAATGTTCCAGAAATGTGTGACATAATAATGCTTTGCATCACAGGGTTATTTGTATTTGTTATTTGTCATGTATCGTTTCCTGCTAGAATGATAGTACCATTATAGAAATGTTAAAAGTAACATTTCCAAAACTAAAAATAAAATATTGACACAAGTGACATTGCAGCAACATTACCAGAACATTTAAAAGCGTTAAATAAAAAAGTTCTAAAAACATCCAGAACACTTGACAGGTTGAATGTTCTGGGAACACTAACTGTATGGTTTAGAAAGCATTTTACTTAATCTGGAAATACTTCTAAAGTGATCAATTCAATTCTACACAGAAACCTGCGTTAAAGTACAATACAAATACTTTACTGCAATGCATAAAAATCACAAATAAAGCATCCAGTGCTAACCGCTAAATGCTAATTTACTTGTCAGCTTTATTCTCTAAGATATTTGATGTATTTCTGCATGAACTGTCTCAATGAAAAAATTTTCCTGAAATCATTTTAAAAACATGATATTTGTGCTTTAGATGCCTTATTGATATTCAGCTTGTCTTTACTGTACAATACATTTAGCTAGTTGTGACATTCCCTCATAATGGACATACACAAAAAACAATAAAAAAAAAGAGATAAACAGCATGATATAGTTCACGTTTTAGGGCTGTGAGAAGCTGTTTTAAGTTCTATAGAGCTGTGTGGAAAGTATTTTGTTGACTGCACAAAATAAAGTATTACGACATTCCTATCAGTTTTGTTCCATGTTTAAATATTCCATGTGAGAGAGAAGATTTATTAAATAATGTCCTGTGCAGCTGTATAACAATGCAACTGTATTTATTTTCTTCTTAAAGAGCGAAGCCTAAGATGTTGAACTTAAATGTTGAAGTTTCAATTAGGGTGTTTAGCTCTGCGTCTTGACTCGATGCATTTGATCAATGACCAGTGGCATCAAGCCTGTCACCTCATCTGATCATGAAAACATAACTCCCGCTCTCCCACCCCCCACTTTGAGGGCTGTGTTGACTGTTGGATGGATTGATCAGGAGCAGGAAGGAAGCAGGTGGCATCTGTGTCCAGCGTATTCTGCGCTAGTATTAGTGAGGCTTCGACAGGATGACAGGATCATTTCTCATGACCCCGGATAGCGTGGCCAACCTGAAACCAGCAGGGGTCCCCGCTTGTTGGCCTTGTGCGTGTCTGTTTTTAAAGACACAATGACCCAGAAAGGCTGAGCAGAAGCCGGAGGCTTAATGACTTTGCCGTGCTTCGGCTTCTGTATTGACCCCGCCCCCCACCCCCCCCCACCTCCAACCCCCGCTGCCTATTTTTGCATAATCATTGGCAGTGCATGACAGTGCTTCACGTTAGTGTTTCACCGCAGTCTCTTTGAAAGTGTAATACTCACCCTGCGTTACTCTGAATCGACTCGCAGCTCATTGGCCAAGTTTCAGTTGGACAGTGTTTCATAGTGCAAGATGATACCAGCACTATGCCAAAGTCTGAATGAATGACTTTTTCCTCTGAAATATACATTTTTTCAGTCTTTAGTGTAAGTTACATTGAACTACAATTATGACATACCCTCATAATGGACATGTACAACAACCAATACCAAAAAAAATGCTGGAATGGAAATGTTGGAATGCTGTATTAACTATAAGTATACGTGTACATACATGACAATATAAACAGAATGCGTTATATGCATGATATCATAAAGAGATTCAGAAAATCTGGAGCAATATCTGTGTGGAACAAGGAACGAGGCTGGTGGTCAGTATTGGATGCTGGTGATCTTTGGGCCCTCAGGCAGTACTGCATTAAGAACAGGCATCTTTCTGTACTGGAAATCACTAGAAAGGCTCAGGATCACTTCCTAGAAATTGTTGTCTGTGAAAACAGTTTGCCATGCAAGCCACAAATGCAAGTTAAATCTGTATAATGAAAAAAAAAGAAACCATATGTCAACACCATACAGAAATGCCACCATCTTCTCTGGGCACAATTCAATTAGCTTCAATTCAAATGGCATTAGGCTTTTGGGCACTGAATTGGCACACTGAAACTACTGGAAATGTACTAGGACAGCATATGCTGTACGAGAGGGAAACAGAAAGTGGATGTAAGCTGTCCTTGTGCCAGGTGGGGAAACACACCTTCCCCTCAGCTCACAGCGGACGATACCCTCTGGGGGAATCTGGGCATCAACGAGAACTGCCTGCTTTGGCATAGATCAAAGGGAAGCGCCTCTGCCAGCTGGGCACAGTGCCAGCCGACATGGTGACCTGCCAACCCCAGCTGTTCTTGCTGTGGCGAGGTCTTTTGAGTCTTAGGTTGACCTTTCACATCGCAACCTGCAGCCTCACAGGGAAGCTGCCTGGGGGCCGGCTGCCAAAAATCCAAACTACATTACATCCTCGGCGAGCCCCATCCGCACATCCATTTGAAAAGCAATTGCTTGTTTCCTGTTCAGGCATGTGATCGGACAGCGTTCGGTGGATTCAGATTGCTTACACAGAGAAGACTTCTTCGCTCAGAGGGCTACCACTCCCCAACCTTTTGTAGAAGCAGCTCAGAGAAAGCGCAACATCTGCTGGAGTCGACTCTGGAGGCCAGAACACTGGGGGCCCAACCCTGCTTTGGCATGCGAGCAGCTCCTTCATCTTTATTCACCTCTCCCTCTGAAGTCTATTCCCTCTCACACAGAACAGAACAACACATTGGAAAACAGGGTGTGAGAGGACAGGAGAAAAAATCCCAGGAAAAACAATATCTTTGCAATAGCTGTAAGATCTGCACAAATTAAACTACTGTTTGGCTCTTGAGTAAAATTTGCAAACCATAGAACTAGATAACATATTAACAACAAATTCTTGACTGTTGGAAGCATGATCGGTAATCTTTCACAGAAAATTCCAGGGTCATTACATTGACAACACCATTACCCACAGTAAGTGTAATTTACTTTACATACAAATGTAGTTTATTAGTTTTTCACTACATTAATGCTTAGCTTTAGTGCCCAAGTGCCTCCATGGTTGAACATACATAGCTATAAAAAACAAAACAGAAAAAAACAGGCTGTGTCCCAATTGCATAGTACAAACTGGTACTATAATATACATACTATATGCTTATTGTAATAGTGTGGATTTTGGAGGTTAGAACACTAAATATATTAACACACTAATCCATACTAGCCACAGACTTTCATCTTTTACACTTTACATACATACAAATATAACCCACAAACCTTTTGTGATCATTTGAAACTGACATTATTTAATGATAAGGTTTCCAAAATGTTGCATTTTTTTTATACATAACCCACAAAACATTTTTGTGGTCATTTTTCCTAAAAATCTTAAAATTGCATTCAGATCATGCCTTTACTAAAATTAAGCTGTATCTATTGTAAGATAAATTTAAGTAAGAATTTCCGATATTACTAATGACTACTGATATAAAACAAGTTCTACAGCAGGTTGTAGTTCATCAGAAACATTTATAAACATTTATAAATAAACAAATAATTCCTTACCAGTGTCATTGCAGTGCTAGGAGCCACCTCCCAAATAATACCTACTATTGGCTGTGCACTGAATGTGCGGTCCAGATCAGAAATCATTTGATTGTCTTAATGAGTGCACTTCTGTTCTTTTAATAAAAAAGAGATTTCTATGCCACTCCTGCTAGACAGTGTCCCAAAATGTGTCCTTTCCAGCAGAGAAAATGTGATGCATGATATATGTGTAATGTGTAAGAATGTGGGGAAGTTTAGTGAAGAAGATATGATGGGGTGCCCAATAGATGTCCTGACAATAAGACATACAGCAAGCTTTTTTTTAGACTGAAAAGATTGAGTTTATCCCACTAGACTATTTTATTGCATCATAGCCTTTTGCATGCTGATGAGACCCCATACTTTTGACTAGGTGACCTTTTTATTTTTCCTCTCCTGCCCTTCAAACAGCCTCACGCTCCGAGTTACACACAGCCAGCTGTGGTTAAAGTTATTGTGAGAGCAGGGCAAATTGAAGACATGTCCAAACTAACACAGGAATGTGTCATTACAAAATCATTTTTATATAGCCTAATTATAGCCTAATCTGAGTGAATTGACAAGGAAGGGCTCCATTGCCTAAAACTGCAGAAGCACATGTCAAGCATACACAGTAGCATGCAAATATTGAAACTGTAAATAGATACACAAGTAAAAGATGTCCTGGGGTGGCTTAGCACAAATATGATTCATAAAGGAGAAGGTGGAGTGAGCATCATACTGTGCACTCTCTCTCTCTCCATATTAATCTATTCTTAATGCTAAGATGCTTTTAGGAAAACTGGGCCCTGATGTCCAAAAGTTCTAGGCAAGATTAATTTAATATTTTCATCTTTTACAGTTTCTAAATAAATAAAAAAAAATGTTAAATCCATCTTTGTTCAGTTTGTGTAGTCAACAACAACCTTTCCATTCGTGTTTAGGTAATTTTCCCTCGTTATTCTTTGCAAAAGGCTAAGAAATCAGTGAGATTCTTCCAAGCACTGATTTTAGAAGGTCAATTCACAGATATTGTTTAGCTTGGAGATCTGTGAGTACCATGGTAAAACCTCCAGTTTGCTCCTTATAGTGGATTTCCTGGTATGTGAGGATCATTATCCTGCTGTTGAAACCATTCCCTTGTTTACCTTCAGATTTTTTATAGAAACTTAGCTTTATCTTAATTTTGTGCCCCTTATTAATGTCCAATGTAAATGTTGAGGTGTGTTTAGGATCCTTATTCTGCTGTAAATTCCATGCTCTTTTTACTTTCAGCTTTTGTTAAAGATGGCGAGGTTTGTTTCCAGAATTCGCTAATGTTTTATTACATTTATTTAATTTATTCTTTCACCGACTATAACACAATCCCAAGCATGGGCACAGTAGAGCAATGATCCACCGCTGAAGCCTCTGCTAAATCTTCTTGAAGGTCTTTGCAGTTCTTTTGTTAGGCCTTTCTAGCAATCTAATAAGTAGTTCACTTAGAAGTTTTTTTTTTTAGGTCTTCCAGACATCTGCTTGAACTCCACCATTCCTGATGCCATTTCTTTATTACATTACTGAGGATAATGCTGTGCTATCGTCTTATAGTGTCCTCCTGCTTTGTGGGTCATTTTAATTTTCAGAGTGCTAAGCTGCTACTAATCGGGATTGTTAGGAAGAGGTTTGATGAATCTGAGGTGAATTTATGAAGCTTTAAAGGTTGCATAAAAAAGATTTATAATACTCGATTCAGAGCGCCAAACGAATAGGTGATAAAACATGTCTGTTCATAGTTTTTATGAAATTTTTTGTTATCATGTGTTGGATCCATTCAGATATCGTTGGTCCATATCGTGTTCATATTTCAAATGATCTGTAGCAGCATAGTGGAGTTTTTGCTGCAGAGGTGGCCTCAGATCAACCTCTGCAGGGCATCTCAGTTCACTAATTTGATATGCCACACCTCACCCTCTTCAATAGGTTTTCTTTGTATAAAAAAAAACATTTAAACAGGCAAGAAACTATGTAATGTTTCTACAGCAAAAAGCACTGTGTATTTACTAAAGTGTCCTTAAAGGACCTCCTTTTTAATACAGCACCTTCACTTCCCTTGGCTGTAGGGGACTTTTTCTCGAAATACTTGAGAGAGCTGATTCCATTTGACCAAAAAAGAACGGACTTTACACAAAAATAGACAAACTTGACATGTGATGCATTCAGACACATCAGGTCTTTGATATTTCAGTGTACCAGCAGGTATCCCCAGATTCAACATCGGCGGGTACTGACACGGCTTTATTAGCTCACAAAAGGAACTTTTCACAGCAAATATGTTTTGACCACAGAGAGAGATTAGATTACAGTGAGCTCATCACACTCAGACTAATGGCGGATTCTCATGAAGGAATGAGAAAAACAGGGAGCACAAAGTTATACCTTCAAGCTGTTTACTGAGAGCCTGTATTGACGCAGTGCAGAAACAAATATGTCCGACTATACTTGCTTGTAAACTATACACTATATTTGAATGAGCCGCTCCGATGAATAACTATATAGCAACAATTTCTCACGTTCTGTCATTTTACGTGCTTCATCTCTCTAACTCTTTAAGTACATAATTAGCTTTTTAATGTAAAAAAATTAATAAATAATGAACTAATCTCTCCTAAAGGCTAAAATGTGGTTGCTCATTGGAAGGGATAACATCAGTGGTAAAAGTTAGAGTCCACTCTTAGTTGATTTTAATTCCAGTTAAAATGGTCTTTGAGGAAAAAATTGATATTTCACAAGTAATTACACAGACACTTTGAAAGCTAAATATAATATCTGAAGGGTTGGCATTTAGTTAATTGACCTTCTCTTTATTACATACTTTATTAGATTTTTAGATTTTCAGTGTTGATGATACCAAGAGATTTAGAAGTTTGATCATGTTCTTTTCAGTAAAAGCTTATTATATTTTTTCCATACATTTTATTATCTATCTAACTCTAGTTTATATATTTTGCACAATAAATATTCACATTTGCAAAACCAATGGGACAAATAATACAAGTGTCAAGTTCATGTGAAGAAAGTCAGATCAGACAAGAGCAACAGAAGAAAGAACACATATGGGAGTAAGAAAAGGTTGTTGAAATGCACTGGAATCATAAAAAGGAGCTTGAACGATGAATAAGTTACATCAGGATCGCCAAGTCTCTTTCAAGTTGCGTTTGATGTCCTGGGGAAGAGAGAACCTGTGGATATTTGAGAGCTGAATCTGACACAGAGTGTATATTTTGGAAACTCCTCTCTTTGATGTCTGTTGAACTGTTTCCATCGACCAGGACAGTGGTCCCCAGTCATTCCAGTTTGATTTTGCGAAAAGCATTAAATTTGAATGTCAGCTGACTGTAAAATGGGGAGATCTGGCCTGATGAAGAGGAAGTGAAGCAGACCAAAGTCAACAACTCTGCAAAGTTCTCGAGTGGACAAGGACTCTACACTGGCCTTTCTGTTCTTCTGAGCTTTTGTTCCTATTTATCTTATCATCTGGAACAATAACATCTCCGCAGGTCCCTGGCACGGTGGTTCTCTCGAGCTGCTGGTGTGGGACACCGTTTGGCCTTTTCTAATAATGTGCATTCTGCTCATTATTAAACTGGTTCTCTTTAGGATAATGAACTAAGGATATTCTAAAAAAAAATAATAAAGTGGTTCCTCATGGAGTAGGACAGTATTCTTGATCTTCTGTGTGAAGGTGATGTCTGTGTGGGGGCTTATGACCTTTATTGTGCTGCCAAAGCCCACACCAACGAGACTGTGCTGCATAATCCACACCTAATCTCTAGAGCAAAGGCCCCTGGGTGGAGCTCATCTGCTCTAGTGCATTATCATGGAGTAGGTAATTGGGAATGAGCATACAGATGCACTCATGGTTCCTGGTAATGGCTTTTAGACCCAGAAATCCATGTGATTGTGTTCTGTGTTATTGTGCTAGCTACTTTCAACACACATTTTTTTTTCATTTTTTACAACACAAGTGTGTGAAAATAAAAAAAACTGAATATTTCAGCTGCTTTTAAGATTCTTGGTTTGAAGGAGAAGTTGCCAATGACTTCCGTGCTTCATTACATCCAGTGTAATCACAAATCAGCAGGCACAGTGGTCCGATTACGTAGACAAACATCCAGTACTCTGCTGAACTCTAGTACATGGGGAGAGGCTAAAAGCCAAAAGGGGTATCCAAACAGGCTTTTGGTGACCCCTCACCTCTTGGCAATTGGCTCCCTGCTGACAATGAGCCATCACAAATGTGGCAGTTTGTTGAGCTCTGACAACTCCAAAGTTTGATTAGTGCAAATGATTTATGAGTTTTCCTCCCCAGAATGTTAAGAGCAGTTTTATAGAGGTTTAGTTAAATTTAGCTCCTCCTCTCTGTAAGTCTGTAAGCAACTCATAAGTTAGCTAGGTTAGTTAGCAAGCTACTGTAGCTGCACAGCTTTTGTGTTGTGTGTTAAGTTGGGTATGCTAATATAAATAAGTGCTAACCGCACTAGCTTTTCGAACAGCATCACGAACAGAGATGAGTCCAGCTACAGGCAGGAGGTGGAACACCTGGAGGATTGGTGCAGAGAAAACAACCTCTGCATCAATGTAAAAAAGACAAAGGAGATGATTGTGGACTTCAGAAGGGGCAAGCATGCCCACCTCCCCCTGCACATTGGAGGATCTGCGGTGGAAGTGGTCGACAGCTACAGGTACTTGGGTGTGCACCTGAGCAGCAACCTCACCTGGAGCAACAACACTTCCACTCTGGTCAGGAAGGCACATCAGCGGCTCTACTTCCTCAGGAGGCTGAGACGAGCTGGACTCGGGAGCGCAGTCCTCACCTCCTTCTACAGATGTGTGGTGGAGAGCGTCGTGTGCTCCAGCATCAATGTGTGGCATGGAAGCTGCTCTGCTGCAGACAGGAAAGCACTGCAGAGGGTGGTGAAGGCTGCACAGAGGATTGTTGGAGTTAGCTTCCCCAGCACCACAGACATTTACACCTCCAGGTGCAGGAAAAGGGCCACCTGCATCAGGAAGGATCCCACCCATCCAGCACACGCACTTTTTGTCCCACTCCCCTCAGGCCGGAGGCTGCGGAGCATTAAGTGCAAAACAACAAGACTCAGAAACAGCTTCATTCCGGAAGCTGTAAGACTCTTAAACTCCACTTAACAAACACACTGCACTGACACCAAGGACAAATTACTGTTTACTGTTTACCAACATGGTCACTTTACTTGCACTGAGACACTTTATCTCCACTGCTCTAATTCACATTATCATGCTGCTATAGCACACTTGCACTCTGGACTTCATGTTGCTGAACCTTTCTACTCTCTATTTATTTTTTTTATTCTTTGGGATATTTATCTATCTATTTTGTATATTCTATTTCTTTTATTGTATTCTTTTTATCTATATATCTATTAATAACAGCTCTTTGGGTGTAAAACTGGATCGTGAGATCACAATTTCGTTCCACCTCATGTACCACATGTGATGCGAATGACAATAAAATCTCCTTGAATCCTTGAATCCCTTTTTGGCCATTTAGAGGTGAGTATTGTCAGTTTCCAGTTGCCTGCTGCTAATTCTAGCTAGCACTGCTGGAGCAGCATTAGTATTAGCCGCTAACGGCACTTAGCACTAGCTCTTTCGCCATTCAGAGGTGAGTATATTGGACTATAGCCTGCTGCTAACCCTGTCTAGCACTGCTGAGGCAGCATTAGCATTGCCGCTAGTGGTTAGCCACTAATGCTAATGCTCCAGCTTTAGTGGAAGTTTGGAAATCTAAGCTTACTGTAAATAAATGGAAGTGCTTTACTCACCCAAATAAACACTTTTCAGGAGAGAAATCTGTGTAGATTAACATCCAGCACTCGTTTGACTCGTCTGAAATGTTTTTTTTAAGAGTTACAGTTTTGTTTACTTAGCTTAGCTTTACAGGTCTCCCCACTCACCGCTAAATTAGAAAGACAACATAACATCCCTGTTCCATACTAGTGTTGTATAAAATGTGCCTTATAATCCAGTGTGCCTTTTGTATGAAAATAGACCAGAAAATAGATGTTTATTGATAGTGCACCTTATAATCCAGTGCACCTTAGTACAAAAAATAGTAGTACAAAAAATACGATACTATTTTTGATTGAAACAGGAAACCTCTTTTGACCCCTACAGAAACTTTTAATAAATTATTCTTTAAAACAGCCATGTAATATTGCAATAGGTATTGTAATATTAAAAAATGAATGCATTAATGTTTAAATCATCCATTTACATACTGTTATCGATTGTTCTTTGGCATGCCAGTGTAATATGATTTACTATAATAACTTTGGCTAACAGACAGTACTGAAAATGGTATGGGATTTGGGTGTAGAGGACATGTAAAGATGCACCAAAAACTGCTACAATATACAAAACATTAGTCTCTAATTAGTCACTCTTTTGGAAGCTCATGCATCTACCACATTAAGCTTCCATTAGTATACTGTATCTACTGTTTAATGACAGCATGATTCATTGCATGGACTTCACACATTTCTAATATGACACTCGGTTTCCATGCTGTTCTAACAGGTCAATTACTTGAGCAGATTGCATCTGAGACCAGTTACGTAATCATTTGTTGATATGGACGTTGCTTGGTTGCATAGATAGACACTAGCTGTAACCTATCTATACTAACAGTGACTTTTTACATTTGCTGCTGCCATACGAATAAGAACAGCTGCTTCACTGAACAATAGTTTTAAGTCACTAGTACTTTATTTGTTAGTGCAACTGAAAGAATGTGCGAGTGTGTGCTGTGTGTGATAGAGATCTTATTTAGCAAGTTCGTGGAATGAACCACAAACTTAAAAAAAAAATCTACCTTTAAAAAAAACACTTGAATAAAAAGTATATGTTTAAAATAATTGATCCTGTATGTCACACCCATTGCACATTACCCAACTTTCTGATTAGGCCTATCCTCTAGCAAAAAAGTGACAAGAGCGGGTGAGATACCGTAAACGGAAAATGATAAATGGGGAAAGCGTGGCTCCTGTTTAATCACCCCTCAGGTTTAGTGTCTGCATTGCTTCAAAGCCTCACCACACCATGAGTCATCTTAAATGGTTCCGACTCTCCCACAAACTCTCATCTCTGCACTTTTGACAGACGTTTCTTGCACTAACTTGCCAGTGTGCCCAGGCAGACCTCTGGAAGCACAATGCACTGTAATCAGTCAAATAGGCAGGCAAAAAGAACCGGGCTAGAGGAGGAGGAGAAGGAGGAGGACGAGTCTTTTTGGGCTTAAGGATGTGACAGCAGACAGACGGCTGGTTGAGACGGGTGTACCTGGCATTTCAGGTCATCATAGACACACAGTGTTTATAAATGCGCGAGGGTCAGACGTCCTTGACTGCTGCGAGACACTCCAGGAATCCGGTGTCGGTTTTCAGCCACATGCTGCAGTCTAGGCCAGGGGAGACATGGAGCATGGAACTTTATGGATCCTGCGCCTCTTGGCACACGTGGGTCAGCCCTGCTAGTGGGAAACGTTCTGGGCTGGGAAAATGACGGATCAGACGGAAGCAGGATTCACATGAGCAGGAAGGCTTTACTTCCCTGCGACATTTCCCAGCAGATACTACTATCCGTTTGTGTGCGTAAGACTACAAAGCGCAGGTCTAATCCCATTGAGGCCCTCGCGAGCCCACCGTTACATGTCCTGGATTACACTACGTGCTTATTACATGTTAAGCCTACCTGCATAAGCCTAATTACAGAGTGGAACCACATGAAATATTTAAGCGCATTTACTTTAAAGAAACCCAATTCTTCAGCTGTCTAATAGCCGCTGTTGATATTACCCAGCCGTACTACCCAAAGCTCTTTATCCAACACTACCAGCATGAATAAAACAAATTACAGTTTTGGAAACACCAACAACCTCCAGCATCCCCTCCCTCGGAGATGTGTAACCTGACGCCAACGCTCTATCAGACAACCATTCCATTAGCTGCAGCCCCTCACGAGACAAAAGCATAACTCCCAGCATCATCATAAGCATCCTCATGAAACATTCAGAGTGGAGGAAGCCACACGAAACCAAAGCGTCCCATTGGTCGGCGGGCAGTCAGCCGAGAACAGGCGAGCCGTTGCCATTGGCTACTTCCTCCCAGGGCTGTCTTGACTGGAAGCAAGAGTTGCTGGTATCGATCTGCTAGATCTTTGCCTCCAGCAGTACCAAGGGCAAGCAGGTTTATTTATACGATTATATGAACACAAGGCCCAGTACAACTTTCTCCACCATGACCTAGGCCTGCCGCAAATGAGAATTACAAAGTTTCAGCTCTGATCTGAGATCACACAGTAAAGATCCTTACATGCCTTGTGAAAGACAAGACAATAGACTATTAGGGTATATATATACAGCTATGGAAAAACATAACCACTTAAAAATTATGATTTTACCAAATTGAAAACCTCTGGAATATAATCAAGAGGAAGCTGGATGATCACAAGCCATCAAACCAAGCTGAACGGCCCAGGAGTGGCATAAAGTTATCCAAAAGCAGTGTGCAAGACTGGTGGAGGTAAACATGCCAAGATGCATGAAAACTGTGATTAAAAACCAGAGTTATTTCACCAAATATTGATTTGAACTCTTAATACTTTATTAATATGAACTTGTTTTCTTTGCATTATTTGAGGTTTTTTTTTATTTCAGCCATTTTTCTCATTCTCTCATTTCTCTCATTTCTCATTTTCTGCAAATAAACAATAATAAACAACAATAAACAATAATTTTATTTGGAATTTGGGAGAAATGTTGTCCGTAGTTTATAGAATAAAACAATATTCATTTTACTCAAACATATACCTATAAATAGCAAAATTAGATAAACTTATTCAGAAACTGAAGTGCTCTCTTATTTTTTCCAGAGCTGTATATACACAAACATTTGCAACACATTAACAGTAGCTTTATTTTACTGTTTTGGATAATCATGGAGTTTTAAAGTTCATATCAAACATTATCATGTATTACATATTCTATGTTGTTAATTATTTTTTATTATGTGCACTGGCACAGAGCTGTGATCATAATTCTTCATTCTCAATAATTAAATGAACTGAGTTTAGAAACCCCCTCCATAAAATCATATTTTCATTTTCCCAATAATGAAAGTAAAATACGATTAGCCTGTCAGTTCCTAATTCAATTATGTTGGTGGTTATTCTGAGATGTTAGATTTTAAGTTCTACTTGTGAAGTCCTGCTCAATTTCTTTCTCTAGAAATACAGTTAATAATTTGAGTGTTTAACCTTCAAAAAGCACATTGAAATGAATATGCAATGATCAGAAAACTAATTTTAAAACTAATTTTAAATTAATTAAGATTTTAGAAGCTAGATTTTACTGACTGCAAACTGAGCTCATGTCCTGAAACACTTTTTGCTGTTGAAGCATGCGTCACCGTGGACCTCAGGAAACAAATTGCCTTAGCCAACATGCTTTGGCAATTTAAAAGGTTAAAAAATGTAACCAATTACCTTTAATGAACTTTGTTGTAGTGTAATATTGCAAAGTAAAAACATGCATCACAGTCTTTAATAAAAACCTAAATTTAGTCTTTTTATACCCAGAAATCATTAGGTCCACACTGTTTTCCCGTGAGTGATGCGCCAGGCCCGCAGAGTCTGTCTTAAAGATCCATCAACCAACAAAAACAGTCCAAAATGCCATGATATAAATACTTTATAGCTCTTTATATTCTTTTTTTTTCTTTTCATTCTTTTCTTTTCCCCAAAGTTTCCATTTTGATGTAATCTTTTTTTTATTTTGCAGCCACACTACAACTTCACCATTGTCTCTCCCCTCTGTTCTGCTACTGTAGAACATAGGAAGATGTTGTAATAGAGAAGCTATGAAACAGACCCCTTGTGGTTTTCTGAGACACCGGGATTGCAACAGTCAGAACTGGTGTACCGTTTCCACAGCGTGGTGAGTGACGGTTGAGGTCACTGTTGTGCATTTTAATACTAAATACCAGAACACAGTGTTTTTTTGAGGAGATTGTTATAAAATGCTTTAATAAATAGTTAGATTTATTTCTAAGAACAAACATAAATTCCACTAAATGAACCAAAAACGTTTGCAGAGCAATTCTTCTGTACAAAAAAAGACTTTGTTTAATTTCCTTTAAAAAAAAAAAAAAACTTCCTCTGACCCCACCTTATTCCTTCCAGTAATGCACATCCAGCGTTATCTCGTTTTTTGTTATTTTACCACTTGTTCAGATTACTTCAGGATAATATTTAAATTCTTTTTATTTTGCATCCTCTCACATACGGCAGCAAGAAGCCACCGTGAGAGCAATATCCAACATGAAAACGAAAGAAAACAAAAATCATAGTGAACCACTTCTGAGGTAATCCATTTTTTTTGGAGTTGGTACCTCGAACACAAATGCTTTACAACAAAATTGTTCCCTTCATGAAGCCTCAACCCAAAAACAGCAGGAAAAAAAGCAGATGGAGCAAAAACAGAGTTTTACATCGTCTGCAGAGACCGGGATCCTAACCAGCCTGCCGGCCTCCGCACACGCTGCAGGAGCTTTCCACAGGTTTCCAGAACATTCTATGACAGTGAGGAAGGACAGAAGCTGAAGGAGATGATAGGAACTGGTTTGAAACGGAGGCAAACACACACGCCACGATACACCACACAATCTTTAAAGAATTACTTGCCTTATAAAGTGAAAACAAACCAACAACATAAAAAAAGATGACCTGTTACTGATTACATTACTGTTCTGACTGTGGGACGCTGTATACTTGTTATAAAACCTGCCTGTTTCAACTGGCATAAATAAAAGGAATGGCGTTGTAAAAAAAAAAAATAATAATAATAATAAAAATAAAATAAAATGAAAAATAATATAATAATAATCATAATAATAATAATAATTTCAATCATAATTATAATAGTAATAAAAAAGTGTGACTTGTCTTAAGTTACTAAATTCAAATATACACAGCGACTCCTTTACTATATACACATATTTACAGATTTCTTGTCTTTCTTTGATCAAATACCTCGGTGGTAAAGCGGGAGTTGCTCTTGACCAGCCTCTCCCTTTGTAGTGATCTATCTGGGGTCGACCTCGGCAGCGAGAGACGCAAACAAACGGGCTCGTCAGAAGGCACTTGCTACCAACTCAAAATACTGCAATCCTTTTTTTTTTTTCATTAAAGAGCATTCAGCCAAGACAAACAGACGTGACAGAAAAAACAAGGCCACTTCGCAGGCACTGACCCACAAGCTTAGTAAGGCAGGCGTGGAGTGAGGAGAGGTGGAGAAGAGGTGGATGGGGGGAAGAAAAACAACAAAACAAAAAAAAACAAAAAACACAAGAGTCAAAGTTCTCGCTTCTGACCCCATAGCCAGTGCACCTCACTGGCCACCATATGCAAGGTCTGTGCTGAAAACACGGGCCGCATACAATAAAATAAAACCACAATCATCTGTAAACAACAAAAGAAAGTCTTTATACAGTTTATAGTATTCCTCTAGTGAGTGTATTTTTCCTGCTCTTTGTTTTCAGCAGTACATTTTTGCAAAACAACAACAACAAAAAAAAACTAAGCGGGCGTCTCTTTTGCCTTATTCTTACAAAGTAAAACACAAAAATCTGCTTCATCTGTACATATAAAAATAAAAATGTGTCAAGGAAAGAAAAAAAAAAAACAAAAACATCTCACCATGGGGAAATAAAAATAAAGTGAAAAAGAAAGAGAAAAAAACGAAAGTTCTCCGTCTCTCAAAAGCCTTTGTTTTTTTCTTCTTCCGCTGAACAAGAGAACTACTCTCTCTCTCTCTGCGCGTCGTTCCCAGTGTCTATACACAGAGCTCTTTGGCGTCTTGGCCAGCAGAGGTGCTGTTGACGTTTTTCCAGCGGTTGTCTTTGGGGCTGTGGGCGGTCCGGTGGGGGGCTTTGAGGGGCGCGCCCCCGCTGCTGCCGCTGCTGCTGCGCGTGGTGCAGATCAGCTCGCTGTTGAGCCGCACCGTGGCCTTAGAGTACTTTGGGACGGGCCGCTTGCCGCCCTCTGTCCCGCACCGCCACTCCTCCACCAACTCCAGCTCGTCTTCCTCCTCCTCCTCCTCCTCTTCGGGCTCCTCGTCCCCCTCTCCGTGCGCCCGGTCCGGGGAGCCCATGAGCTTGGCCCGCTCATACTCGGCGTCCCGGTTGTCCTTGTGCTGTTGGCGGGCCACCGGCCGCAGCGGCTCCCACTGGTTGTTCACGCTCTCCTCAACTGGGGCACGCTCGCGCCTCTCGCGCTCTTTTCGCCGCTTACGCGTCCACCACACGCACACGATCACGCAGAAGATCCACAAGGCGCAGAAGATCACACACAGCACGGGCACCAAATAATCTATATAAAAAAAAACAAAGACAAAAAACTGAAATCATTTCAGGTCTTCAGTGTGAAACTGCAGGAGAACATTTAAAAGTGTACGCAGTTAAAAGTCACGAGACCTGGGGAAGTGTTTTTGGGTGTTTTTCAGTTTTGCTGTTTAACAGCACAGATACCGTGTAAAAGTGCTTGTTAACAGGAGGGCACTAGGGCGACAGTCTTCTAACAATAAAACAAAACACTCAAGCCGCAAAACTTCCCTAACACACCCATAATAACTAATCAGAAGTCTTTTCTGGCTCAGAGGTGGGTGTGTTATATGTGATTATGGAAAATAATAAAACTTGGAGCATTTGTGTATATATATGTAGGTTTGCGCAGCCCTGGTTAAGTGACATGTCTAGTTGATTTAATAAATTAAAGAATTTACATTATCCTGTATTAGAGTATTAAAATATAAGATTTGATTCTGTTTTTGTTGGAGTAACCGCTCTCTACTGTCCAGGGAAGACTTTCTGCTTTCTGCTGTGAGTTTGCATTAAGCAACAAAAACTCAAATCAAAATTAAATTAAAAACATATTGATATAGTGCTTTTTACAACTGGTGTAGTTGCAAAGCGGTTTTGCAGAAATATGGTAGCAGGACAGAGAACCAGACAAAATATTAACCATACAAACAAACGCAGAATCTCCAGTGAGCAACAGAGAGAACAACTCCCTCAGAGCTGCAGGAGAAGGACCAAGGCTCACATGTACCTTATATTATCACTAGACTATTAAGGCTAATACACAAAGGGGGAACCATCCGCCTCTGGTCAGATGAATGGTTAAAAAATCATTATACATCCACATAGGTCCAATATATTCAGGTGATAAGACACAGTAGCAATGGATACAGCAAGAAAATCCCTAGTTCCTGTTCATATATTAACTTTGATGTACCAAAAGAGCTGAATGGAGCACCAACATTCCAGAGAATGTAGTTCTTCTGCAGATGGGTTTATACCAGTCTAGCAAACAACTGGCATTAAGCATGGTGCCAATAGGTTTAAGCTTTATTTGCTTCAGAGGGTCCTACTGGCAGTATATCAGCTACTAAATAACTACACATCAACTTAGTAGCTGAATGCATTCAGCATTTAGACTGTGTATTTTTAACCAACAGAAAATAAAACAAAACAAGTCCTTTAAATAGCAGTATCCAAATGTTTGCATACAGCTGCACAACGGACGTGCTCTAGTTCTGAAGACTGGGCCCCTTTTAACTGGTAGTGTGCACATCACATTACCGCACCTCCACCAGAGAAGAGCTTGTCATTTAGAGCTCTTTAGGAGTCATTACTGACGGAAAGTATGCAGACAGTGACTGAGTTAGTCATGCTGTTCTCATGCAACATCAGCAACAGTGAGAAGGAGGCAGTAACAGTGCAAGACAGTAGCATGAATCACACTGATTTTATGGCTTCTTCTTCAGCTGGCTCTGCAGGGTCTTTATAGTACACAGTTCTCTTCATCTTTATGTTTGGAAGCAGTTAAATAAACGACAGTAGTAGGAGTAGTCAGTAGTAGTCATAAATGAAAAGTCGTAAGATTAATAGGCTGAAAGAAATCTGCAGATTAAGGGTTTAAAGTGCATTATTTCATATGTGGCTCGATGGCGGTCGTTTTAAAAGCTGCCCTACTCACCCACTGGCTGGGGCACGAGCCGTGTCTCCACTCTGACCTCAATGACGGCCTGCATGATGGTGCTGTTGTGGCGCTTGGACAGAGTGCTGACGATGGTGCTGGCCACCTCCTGGATCCGACTGTGGTCAGGCTGCTCGTCCTGCTGGAAGGACTGCGGAGAGCCAACAATGGAGATGTTATTAGTGTGTGGAGAGGGTGTTTGTGTGTGTGTGTGTGTGTGTGTGGTGTGTGTGCGTGCAGAAGGATGAGGAAGACTGAAAGCAAGAGAAGAATTAGCAATAGATGCTGAACAGGAGAAAGTTGAAACTGATACAGCTTTTACACCAACAACCAACCAGCCAACAGGTTCACCTATTGCTGACACAAATGCACACACAAACAGAGCCTGTCTAGTTTCAGTAGAGAAGCACTGCCAATAGCATAGGACTTTCTGGAGCAGATGAACCTATGAACCTGTTGGCTCCATGCCTAATGCCAGGTGTGGGCTTGAGGGGTATAAAGCCCCCCAGCACTGAGCTGTGGAGCAGTGAAGAAATTGTGCTCTCTGGAAAGCTCCAGACACAACTACTGAAATTCGTGTAAAGAATTGATCATACAACATCCTGGCCTCACTAATACTCTCATCACTAATAAATGCAATCAAATTCTCTAGTAAAAAAGCCTCAATTCCCTGGAGAGTAGAGAAAGCTACTTCAACAAAAGCAGGATAAACACAATGATTAAGCAAGTGTCCCAACACTTTTGGCCACATAACGTGTGCACAGAGAGTGAAAATCTACAATGCAAATCTTAATAGGCCAGTTAACACCAGTGATTACTATCTTTGCTTTCAATTCATACCTCCATGCCATTGGTTTTTATTCCTCCTCCAACATGCAAAGACCTGCAGCCGGGCATACCTGAGCAGCTCCTAAATCCATGAGTCAGCTTGCTCTAGGTCTGTGTACGTGGATTTAGATCACATTGTAAAGGTACTTTAGAAGACTTTACGAACAATCCACCATAAGCTGAATCTGTAGTACCAACAGCGGAAAGCTTACAATCCACCCTACACCCTCACAAACTCCACTTCTCCAACATGAGCCTTCACATTCAGGATTCATGACTGGAAAAGAATGGTCGTACTACTTTATCTAAATGGCTTATCTGCTTTCTCTGCTAATCTCCTCTGATAGAAGCTGTTGGAGTTTTGACTCAGGCTGGTTCTGAAGCAGCGCGGGTGAATGCCGCATTGCGGGCGAACCTGCTGCCGCCGGTCAGTCAACTGAATCTCATTACAGCAGAACGGGCAGGTCTTGGAGAGGGGGGCTATGGGCTACGGGCACCGATGCGTGCGCCAACATTAAGGAACCGCATGAAAGAGAATGACCAAATCAAGCTAAATAACTCAAAATCCATGATAAGGCATGCAGGAGGACATTAGATGAAGCAGCTCAAGAGTTGCACTTACAATGGCCACCTCCACTGCATCCTGGTTGGAGTAGGAAAGCTCACAGAGAACCAGCAGAGGGTCCTCCTTGGCGAGGTTCCGCGTGGCGGGTAGGTACCTCAGCTCCGAGCACACGTTCTCCACTGCTGTTGCCTAGAACAAGAACCAAGTTATCAACAACTGAACACTCGCTTTACTCTCAAGTTATCAACTGCTCTTAAGCCTGCTGCTTCCTGCATTTTTATGTAGAAGATATAAATCTAATAAAGAAAAATTATTAGATCTTTTAATGGGTCACATTTGTCCACTCTTGAAAAAAAACTAAATAATTCAGAAGTGCAGACAAACCAGTTTAAATTTAAATCAGTGTAAATGCATTTAGTATGCATCTTTTTAACGTGCATAACAATATTTTAAACAAAAGATGTAAATATATAAATATAACTAAGCAATTCTAATCAAATTATATAGCAAAAGAAACTTCTAACTCAGAACAATGCCTACATTAAATATTGTATTTTCTTACATCACTCTATAGTGTATACTTTGTTCACTCTGCTGTATAAATACTTAACATTAACATTATGGCAAATACGCTTTTTTTCCCCACATTGACTTCTTTTAATACTTTTAAGTATTTTAAATCTTTCAAGTGAAATCTGATGCTAGGCAACATGCTACAAATACAAACATGCTCTATCAATATCCAATCACTGCAAACTCACTATGGGCAGCTTCTCCCTGTTGAAGACGAGTGTGATGTGGGCACAACTGTTGTCCAAGTAGCCCGTGTTGGGCTCACACTTGCTGTTGACCGGTGGGACGGGCTCAGGGCTGGAACAGAAGCCCCACTGGTGGCAGGGGGGAGAGAGGCAGGTCAGGAAGTTGTGCTCCAGGCACTCCCGACCCCCAGGGCAGGCTGCACGCTCTCTGCCGGGGGTTCCTGGCAGCAGGCAAGGCCGTCGGCCACACACCACCTGAGAGACGGGGGCAAGGGTCACATGAGTACTTGGCATTCGAATTGTTTTTTGTATCCAATATACAACATCTGACCAATACAGAATGATAATGATTTCAGAGTCATCATAAACTATCCTACTGTATAAATATGTAACTATTTAGAAAATTTAAATGTATTCAGTAATCAATCATTACCATTATTCAATCATTTTTGTTCATCATTACTTTTTCAATATGGGACATAAAAATGTATGAGGCTTCACACTTTGTCATTTTAGAAATGCTCACTATGTCCTTAATACTACATCTCAATACTCTTAACTTTCTAATGTTCTTCTGAATATCTGAAACCTGTGAAGTGACAGAAGACCATTGTTTTTCACTGTTGAAGTCAAACTGCTTTTTAGGACTAATTTATAGAAAATTTAAAATAAATAAAATCACTCCCATCCCTGGTATCCACACTCCAACCTATGAAGGGGGTTCAACCCCTAATTGGAACTTTGTTTACACTAGTTTATGGTTGTGTGCTGTACATGACGTAGCTGTCTTTTATTTCATCATATGCCAGTCTTTACAAACACTCGTGATGAGAGTGCTGTGAGTTTTACCTTGGTGCATTCTACTTTGCCGTTGACACACTGGCAGGCATTACAGTCCTCCTCCCAGCGGCTGCCGTGCGGGAACTGCAGTCCGGTGTAATGACACGACTTCCCGATGCCTATAACTGCAGCACACATCCACAGCAGAACTGTAAGCTACAGTGATTTAAACCACAAGTCCTGCTTATGATACTATAGAAGCACTGTATGATCTAACGGAGGGTATTTAGTGATGCACAGGTCTAGTCAATCTCATGAGAGTGGAGGGATACTCACACTCTTGGCATCGAGGACCAGAGCGTCCGAGCGGACAAATGCAGCGGAATCCGTTGATCTCATCGACGCACGTGGCTCCGTACGCGCAGGGTGATGACTGGCACTCGTCGATGTCTGCGAGAGGAAAGTAAACACAAGCTTATTATTATGTATTTAACGCCAAAGCATATCAGCAAACTGTTGAGGAAAATAAACAGAGCAGAGCAGATTTGGAACTGATTTATATATTTGTGGGCTACATCCTGGGGAGGAGGCTTTGAGGCGTTTCCGTTTGCAGCTTGCGAGAAATCAGGCTAGAAAAAATGCATCCTTAAAGACTTGTTTTTTATGTAAAAGCCATCAACAGTCAAACGAGACAAAGAGTCAGCTCCCGGAGCATGGTGAGGAATTTTTCCCCTGCCTGAATAATTCATCCCCTCCGTCTGTATGCAAGCGAGGGCTGACCTTGGTGCCCTAGAGGGGTCAAAGGGCACGGGATGCTGAGTAATCTGGCATTTCGGGTGACACGCCACATGCACCTCTTTCTTTCTTTGTGTTTTTTTTTTGTTGTTTTGTTTCTTTAAAGCATTGTTGCTCCCGCTCTTCCTTTCCCTTCACTGATACTCACTGATGCGGCAGTCAGGCCCGGCAAAGCCTGGAGCGCACTCGCAGCGGAACCAGTTCACTCCATCCACACAGATTCCTCCGTTATAGCTATAGAGAGGAACACAAACACAAGAGCAAAGTGTTAAAGATGACTTATTGCATTAATATAGCATATTCATTTGATCACTGTGGCAGCATTAAACTATTAAACTATCTCTACAACTTTCTTAAACCTAGGCAGCTAAATCTGAATCAAGCTTTATATATTAGTTACTGAACCAACAACTGAATACTAAGCCTAGAGTTTAAGGGGTTAAGAAAAACTGTAGAGGTCCTGCACTCAGTGGTAAGATAGCAAGATAAAAGGACACTGAGGGAAAAAGGGAGAAAAAAAGACGAAGACACAGAGAGTAGAGGACAGAGAGGGTTATAAAGGCCTTGTCCCGTTCATCAATACCACACCTTTCAGATGCTAATCCCTGCTGACCCCTTGCTGGGACACCCTGCCTCCCCCCCTCCTCTTCCCCAATCCCCCTGCTCGCAGGTCAGCGGGGCAAAATGGCAGGAGGGCAGCAAGGGTCTGGAAGAGAAAAAGGCCGGCCTACCCCTCCTCCTCCAGACCCTCAAACCCTCACCGCTGGGGGCACTCTTTTAGGGCCTTCGCCTCTATTGTGTCCCCCATTAAAACCAGCCCCTGGTCTCCCAAGCTGTCGGATTTAGGGGGTGATTTAAGGACATCTTCCCCTGCCTTTACAACACCAACCCCCCCCCTCGTGCATCATCTCCCTCCCCATCCCGCTTTGAGTCCTCTGTTGCTGCTGTGTATCCGCTCAGAGAGAATGGAGGTGGGGGGTAAGAGGGGGTTTTGGGCAAAAAGCCATGCGAGAGGGGCTATTCACAGCCGGTGGTGTTGTACAGGGAAGGGGCGGGTCAGCACAGACAGCGAGGACAACAGAGCCACCAGCAGCCCTGGCTAGAGTAGAGTAAATATGAAAGGCGGGGGTGTCGGGGAGTGGGGGTACTGCGGACCACTGCAGGAGACTAGCACAAGCTAACACAAGCTTACTTACCAAGGGTGAGGGTTGCAGTCGTTGATGTCTGTAAGAGGCAGAAAGAGAGAGAGAGAGAGAGAGAGAGAGAAGAAAAAATGAAACAGTGATTATCTGGCAATTATAATGAGTCTGGATAAATGTAAGTGTTTGGCTTGTGATAATTCAGAGCTTTCCTACAGTAGTAGAAACACAGTACACACTCACTCTGAGCGCAGGTGGGTCCCTCCCAGCCGTCCTTACAGATGCAGGTGAACGTATCCCCTCCACCCACGCAGGTTCCTCCATTAACACACGGACTAGAAGCACACGTGCTGTTCTTAGCTGAACGACAAACAGAAAGAAAGAGAGTGTCTGAAATATTGAAATATTAATTGTGTAACACCTCCCAAATTGGATAAATTCTAAGAAACATTTTAAGCTACACTTTGGTCAGCGGGCCCCCAGGAAAAGAGCTGACATGTGTAACTTTAGTGTGAATGAGTGGTGCTAACCTGTTCAGAATAAACAGATACATGCGAATTGGCCTTTTGGAGCTGAATTCCTTAGCTTAAATGTACCAACTCTTTAAAAAAGATAAAGACCAGCAAGCTCACCTGTGTTGCAGGTGCTTCCCCCCCAGCCAGACGGGCAGGCGCACCGAAAAGTGTCTCCATGGTCGTAGCAGGTGCCTCCATTGCTGCAGGTGCTGGCGTCACACTGGCTCTCGCGCGAATGACACGTCTTGCCTTTCCAGCCATTGGCGCACTCGCAGTAGAAGTCGTTGACCTGGTCCACACAGCGTCCTCCATTCTTACATGGGTTTCTACTGCACTCGTTCACATCTGCAAGGTAAAGAGGGGTTAGTGGAGAGAGAGAGCAGGTAAGCTGAGAAGGAATAAAGAGGAGGAGGGTGGATGTACTCACTGAGACCACAGAGGTCACCCTCCCAGCCATCAGGACAGAAACACTGGAACGAGTTGATGCCATCGATGCAGGTGCCGCCATTCCGACAGGGACTACTTACACAGTCATTCACATCTGGGAGAGAGAAGAGCAGAAGATGCAGGGGTGAGTGCAAGGTCTACAAGTTTTACAATTAAATGTTGAACCAAAAATCATTCGGTAAACTACTTTTTATCAAACATATAAACATATAAATTACCGTATTTTTTGCACTATAAGGCACACTGGATTATAAAAGGGAGGGGGATTCCAGAATTTCTCCAGCACTAAGGCTGAGCATTAGCGGCTAGCGGTAAGTGTAGCACGGCAGCACTACAATGAGAGCTCTGGTAAGCCAGGATGATATTAGCTACTGGTTTGTCCCAAGCAGCTTGTTTTAACACAGTAAACAAAGATGCAGGCTACACTCCAATATACTCTCCTCTGAAAGAGCTACCATGGATAGCTAGCTCCAGCAGTGTTAGCTGGGGTTAGCAGCAAGCTACAGGCCGATAATACTCTCTTCTGAATGTCTGAACGGCTAAAGAGCTAGTGCCTAGTGCGGTTAGTGGGTAATGCTAATGCTGCTCCAGCAGTGCTAGCTGGGGTTAGCAGCAGGCTACAGACCGATAATCGGGAACCTCTGAACGAGGAAATAGCAGTTAGCGGCTAATGCTAATACTGCTCCAGTCTCGGTGCTGAAGAACTAAACTGAAACTCCTGTATTACGCTGTACTTCAGGAGAGTAGCTTTACTGCTTCTTACAACCTGACTGGTAAAATTCTTACATAAGGTGCACCGGATTAAAAGGCGCACTGATGATTTTTGGGAAAATTAAAGAATTTTAAGCACCTTACAGTGCACTTAAAAAAATATGGTATGCAGAGGAACCATAGTTGGGTTTAGCTTGCTAATAACCACTACAGAGACACACTTTAAAACATGGAGAGCTCTGGAAAGACACTAAGGAGAAAGACAGTCTGGGCATCAGGACTCACTCTCATGGCAGTATGTTCCAGTGAAGCCTGGATCACAGGTGCAGGTGAAGTTTCCGGTGGGCTGACTGACACAGCGGCCGCGAGGGCCACACACGTTGGATGAGATGTGTCTCACACCACCGTCTGTGCTGTTACTCGCTACCGCGATCGTGCAGCTGTCGATCACTGTGAGAGAAGCACACAAATGCTTAGATACATTCTGTGATGAGCAGTAAAAAAGAGAAAGGTATGTTTAGTTTAGAAAAATGAGCCACTGTTAGCTGACAGGACAGTGCTGGTTACCTTGGCAGGGGGCAGTCCTGCAATGGTCTTTATGGTCTGCGCAGGTCTTCCCCTCATAGTCCTCAGGACAGGCGCAGTAGAAATCCCCCAGCAAGCCGTGGCAGGACGCCTCGTTCTTACACGGGTTGGGTTCACAAGGATTCGAATGGCTTGGTATCTGAATACAAAATGTACACGTGTCTACTGATTAGCAACAACATTACAACCACTCAGAGATTAAAAATGAAAAGCATAGAGTTTAGCAATTGTCAGATAGGCAGTTTAAATGGACATGGGCACAATAAAACGATCAAACAGAATAAAAAAAAAAGGGAAAAAAATACACAAAAAGGTATGCTGTCTGATAGATAACTAACTAGGTTAACCTCACTGTGCTAATCAGCTAGCCATGCTTAACACATAGAAAACTAGTGAATAACTACTACACTTGTTTACAAGCTTAGGGCAATTGAGTAATCAAACAGCCATATGGTTGGTGATAGTTAAACATTAGATTATTTTATGTCTTTTTTATGTATTTTGAATGTTTTAAACAACTACACCATAGAAAAATGAGACAACATGCATTCTATGATTGCACTGAAAAACTGATTGCGATTTAAAAAGAAAAAGAAAAAGAAACATTGCTCAACAATGGAGAAAATTACAGCAGTGAAAACAGAAGAGAAGGTCCAGCGAAGGCGAGTATGGCTTTGATTTACTCAAGGCCTCAAGCTCTTCAAGCCCAATCTTCTTAAACTACGGAGATAAACAAAGTGGGCTAAGCTGTGGAAGCCTGCCAGCAGCTTACAGCTAAAGGAGAGTGCACCGCTGCCCTCACACAAGAGAGCCATCACAACAAAACGTAAAATCTAAATTTAGCCGTCCTTTCGCTCCGGTTGAGCGGATTCTGCGGGGACGTGAAACACTTTCACACTTTCGCACTTCTTGACTTTTCTCTTGCTAGTATTCTAGGCCATGCAAGACTCGAGGAGCTCAAGACTGCAGATGGAGGCTAGATTATTGCGTTATCGAGTATCAAGTAAGATGGTTGATGTAGGCTGATGTAGCTGGCCTGCTAATTCTACACCACTTCAACTCTACGTCTCCAGTCTGATCTTTTTTTTTCTTCTTCTTCTTTATGCATCTTCAAGAGGGATGAACTTGTGGGGAATTTAAACAAGCCTCTGAGCAGGACAGATCATGCCAGTTGCCATGTAAGGCATTTTGCGGTGGCTGCAGCCTGGCCCTTCCTTCCCTCTGCTCCCTCCATCTATTTGTTTTATTAGGGATGTGCCGTGTGTACAGTGGAAGGCCGCTGAAAGTGATGCAAGAGATGGTGACAGCGGGCCAGACGGCTCCGAGACGTGAAACTGCTCCGGGGCGGGCTGTGCTGCAGGGAATTCGGCATCCGTTTCAATACATTAGCTGGCAGTTATTCAGCAGGGTATCAGTTTAGGGCAGGGCCGTCTCGAGCCTCGGGTTTGAACTCTAAAAGTAGGTTGGTGTGCAGGTGCTCATGAAGAGAGCGATCATAGATCAAACGCTCGCTCTGTATAGTCTGTGATCCGCCTACAAGACCGGAGCCCTCGCAGGCTAATAGGAGCGCGATGGCACGCCAGGCATGAATCGAACGTAAAAATCAAGGCCTTGTTCCCGCGCCATGCGCAGTCACACGGCCAGTCAGCCCAAATAAGAGTTGCCTCATTCACTACGCCCTTTATTTTTAGCCTGTACAGTGAGCCGGGGACCGGCCGGAGCGGCCCGCAGCACCTCCACAGAGATCCACTTCAAAACCCTCCGCTGGGCGACGGCTGGCCCCGGACCAGACCTTTCCGCTGCCTCTTCCAATAACAAGAGCAGTGTGGCAGGAATAACCCCCTCTGCTCCAGTTACCCACTCACACCTGTGCTAGAATAGCAGGAGCGATCTGCCCCGCACCAAGGCTTCAAACACAACATGCACGCAAACGGGAGGAGGCCTCCCAATTTAGACGCTGCAACGGGGGCTTGTGTGAATTCCACAGAGAACAACTTCACTATTTCAAAGAGTTCAAGAGTTCTGTGCAGCTTAAAAAAAAACAATGAATACACAAATGCAATTGGATACAGTACATTTATACTATACTATACTATACTATACTATACTATACTATACTATACAACTGTACTATTATAATACAATGTTAGAATTTCCGTTATGTAAGCTTTAAGATTCGGTTCTAAATATTTCACATCCTACAGATGCAGTTGCTTTAATCTGGAACCCTTTAGCTTGCAGATAGAGAGGAGATATTCTGCTCAAACAGGCGTCAGGCGCTCACCTCGCAGAGCGTTCCGATGTAGCCAGGCAGACATTCACATACAAAGCTGTCCAGCAACACGTGACATTGGCCGGCGTTCTGGCAGGGGCTGCTGGCACACTTGTTCCTCTGGATCTCGCAGTGGGTGCCCGTGAAGCCTGGGGCACACTGGCAGTGATAGCCTCCTCGTGCTCCTTCCTGGATTGGATTATTAACATATTACATTAGAGCAAATGCTGTAAACATTAGGTCCTAGTGCTAAGAAATAGCTTTAAATTCTGAGTGTTCAGTTCTAATGTCGGAGGGCCACTGTCCAGCGCAGTTTGACAACTATTCTGATGATTCTTAAAAATTTTTTTTTAAAAATGGCAGCACAAGCAATTATTGCATTAGTGACTAATGTTTTTTTTTTCATTGCATTTGTTTTAACAAGAAAATCTCCTTTATACACCTTTATCACTTTAACAGTGTTAAATTTGGGTACTGATTGATCCAATATATGACCCAACAGTGCTGGACACTGGCCCTCCAATCCCAAAGATGATCTATAAAAGACTTAACAATATAATAAGGCTCTACCTTGCAAGTTGCTCCATTCTGGCATTGTCCATGGCAGCCATTCATGTCTGAGTACCAGAAAAAACAACAGCGATAAACAAAATGTTTGAGTGGAAATAAAAAAAAAAGAAGGGGGGGAACTGGTCATTAGTTATGAACTGCATGCGGTAAAGATGAAGAGGCGGGGTTAGTGAGCTAAACACAGAATCAGCAGTTCAATCAGCACAAGCTCGCAGGCCAGTCAACAGGAAGCAACAACCCAGCATGCAACAGGAGCTGAAAGCTATGATGCGGTGTGTGGTGTTCATGTCCCTGCAGAGTATCAGGTGCCTACAGAGGAAACCCTGGTCGCAGTGTGTGTGTGTGTGTCTCTGTGTGTGAGAGTGTGTGTGTGCTCGCAATTGTGTTTGTGCATATATACGCGCTCGGATAGAGAGAGAAAATAAAGAAGAAGAAGAAGAAGAAGGGACAAACACCAGAGAATGTGGCACAGAGCCCAGTGAGGAGAGGAGTACTGAAGAGAGAGATACTGACTGATGTCACAGTTCTGTCCGGCCCATCCTTGAAAGCAGTCACAATGATATCCACCAATCAAGTTTTTGCAAGAGTAAGCGTTAACACAAGGCTTCCCCACACACTCATTTACATCTGTGGATTAAGGGAGAGAGAAAGAGGAGGGATGAGGAACACGTGTGGAAAACAAACATGGAGGACGAGGGGAAAAAAAATAGATTGGAGAAAAGAAAAAAAAAAGAAAGAAAGGCAACAAAGTCAAAGGAGGGAAATTTGAGCTCGCTCTTTGTAGACCCATCACCATTAAGCACACTGAAAGGGCTCCCAGTCTGTAACTCTGTACACACTTCAGCCTTACTACATGTTCCATGTTGACATCAGGTCCATTTTTTATTACTACTTCTTTTTTTGTATTTTACCCTCTTCCTCACTTCCTTTCTTTCTTAGATCTTTAAAACAAAAGCTTTTGATCATTTCATTTATACCTACATTTGTATATATAGTAGGATAGAGTAGATAAAGTAGTTTATAATGAGAGCCACGAAAAAAAGAATGAACAAAACTTTGGGATAATGTAAAAATAGAAATCATCTGCAAATCCATTTGTGGCTTAAGAACGGATGCCCTAAAGAACATTTCAGTTTCAAATGTTCTTTCTTTAGACAAATAAAACCAGCTAGCTGATGTAACAGAACAGAGCTTTAGTGTTCTCCTCCAAGCATGCTGAGCCTCTTTTTTTTCTTTTTCCATTTTTTTTTTCTTTGTGATAAATGGTGTGGTCTTGGTGGCCTCTAAGTTTGACAAAAAAACTACAGTAGAGCACTAAATCTCTCAGCAGAACCTCTCATGGATTATAGCATCACATCACATTAAAATCTTCAGGTGGGAAGATGGTGGGAAAAGATGGTCCTTTCCACTACACTACCCATCATCTTCATCATCTAGTAAGAAAGCGCTGGTGCCGTGACCCTGGCATTTATTCGCTGGTTAAATATTCAGTACGGGCTCCTGGTGAGGTGCGTGCCGCTCCCCTGCGCACCTGTCCTGCGGGAAACCCGACGCCAGGCCTTATTGGGACTGGGAGAAACGCGAGCTGGGGGCTAAGGTTCGGCCTGTAAGCCGAGCGCACCGGCTCCGGTTCCCTCACCCCACTTGTTTACAGGTCATAATCCGCTTCCTCCCTCACATCCTGTACTTCCTTTGACGTGACGACTGCGTGGAAAGGAGGCACGTAAACTTCAACTGAAGTCAGAAGCACAGACCAAGCATGTAGCTGCGGGATCTGACCTCAGAAAGCTGACTACTGTCTCCAGGTTTGTCCGCTCTGGGTATAAACACGGCGTTTCCTCCGTTTAGGAAACACACACACACACACACTACCAACTCCTCTCAGGAAGCCTTACCCATCACTGCACACCAGCTCAACAGTGGCATCATAAATCACACACATGCAGCAACACGGTCACATTCACCAAACGTCACCAAAATCAACACGCATGCATCAGCAGCCAGGCTGTCAACAAACAGGATGCAACAATGCACAATGTAATCGATAGGATGCTCCATGGAATACTATGACTGGATGAGTCGTTGTATTACTGAAACATGAGTGGATGCAGATTGTACAGCACATGTTGTGGTTTTATTACCTTTATTGTCTTAATACCACAACACAATAGAGACAAGAAGCAAAATATGCCACCAAGAAACTGAATGGGTTTAATACTTTGGGCAAAGCAGTAATAGTATATTACATGCCCTAATCTTATAATCCCACCAAAATCCCCCAGCACCCTAATAACAGTTAATATTATAATCCCAATAAAATCACAAAAATACATTTCTATATTATTTAAATATCTTTAAATCATAATAATCAGCTCCAGACAAAACCATGTCTGAAGATCTAATGAACATCCATATTGGTAGGGTCACTCTTAAAGAGGATAGTGTACATTTAATATCAGATGCTACCATTTCCAATAAGCAAGTCAAAATCCTGTCACACTGGTGACTATCTTTTAAACACACTGAACTCCAATGCGTCTTTAAAGCATCTTACATTGAATAAGTCCAAATACAATCTATGTCTATAGAATGATATATGAACAGTTTCTTCATAATCATACTTCAATTTCAGTTTATGAATGAGCTTAAATCTCAAAGTTCAAATTAAATCAATGGTGTATGGTAAATATATAAGCTAATTCCAAATCATTCCACTGCACATACAATAGTGAACACATATCCCATCAGCCTTACCAATCTTGCAGGTCTTCCCAGCCCACTGCGGAGGACAGAGACACTCGAAGCCGTTCTCCAGATCGATACACGTCCCCCCCTGAGCACAGGGACTGGAAGCACACTCGTCCATGTCTGCAATACAGAACAAAAAAAAAAAAATGTCCTCAGAGCCACATAAAAGACAAGCTGCTGGAAACTTTAAGCCTGAGCTCAGTTCAGAGCTAGGCTTTCAAAACAAAACTGTTATACCATTAAAACAAAAAAATAATACATAAATAAAAAAAATATATCAGTAAATGTTCCAAATGGATTCAGACGAGAAGGATTTCTCTGCTCAATTTTGTGCAATTGCTTACCATATAATATTCACATTTAAATTGGCCGATTACACCGATTTTAACCAAACTATGTGGGGGCTGACAACCACCCACTACTCATATAGGCTATGCAGAGCAAGAACGAAAGAGAAAGGACAGATAGAAAGAGATCTAAAACTGCAGTTGCTTTCCTGAGTAACAGTAGTCAGTAGTCCTGCTTTTACACTGTAACGCGATTAGTGTTTGGTCTAATCCAGAGGGCCGCAGATTAGCCACTATTAGCTTTGCAATCCTCACGCTTCTGATACTGACACAAACAAAAAAAAAACAAAAAAAAAGAAGAGAAAGAAAAAAAAGTTTAGCAGCCAAACAAACATAAAAGCAGAGAAAAGCAGCAAACGCCCCTTTTTTCTCTGAGCTGCCCTTTCGCCCCTATGAATCTATAGGATTGTAAAGGCGAATGGGGGTCTGTAGAGGGGGGGCTGCGTGTGGGTCAGAATTGAGCATGTATGGGGCTGGAGAAAGCAGCACCTTCATGGGCTCCACAAAGAGAAGAGCGTGCCAAATTCCAGCAGGAGACCCTCCTGTTGCTAGGGTAATGGCAACATAAGTGTGGTGGACCTGGCAGATAGTGGGAGGGGTAGGGGGATGCACAATCAGGGGGGCAGCCTTCAGCATCATGATGAGGTGAGGAGAGCAAAAAAAAGAGGGAAACAGAGAGAGAGAGAGAGAGAGAGAGAGAGAGAGAGAGAGAGAGAGAGAGGGGAAGGGGTATAGGGCCAGTCACGGCAAATTACGCAGGAGGTCCAGCACAGAAAGGTGGGCTGAGTTTTGCATTTGAGGGGAAAAAAGGAGGTAAGCGGGAGGGCACCATGCCGTGTTCCCGATTCGCAGAGCCAAAAGCGAAAAGCGGGTTGGTTCAAAGTGGAGGCAGGATTATGCAAATCCCCCTTGTCTCTATGATCAGTATCACTGTGCTTTAATCCAGGCCCCTACGAGCGCTCAGCCAGAAGCGGCCAACTCGGGGAACCCCACTGTGTGGCCAGTAGCCCACCCCACCCCTGCCTCAGCCCCAAACGCCCAGCAGGAGCCCAGCCTGGCCACAGCATCTGGACACGTGTGGAGAACGGGGGCAGGAGCAAGACCAGGGAAAACAATAGCACAACAGAGGGAGACAACCTATGGTATTCTTGTTATATTTAATTAAGTGGTACACTTGGTTATTTATAATAATTACTTTTTTTAGATTAAGGAATACATTATATGCTATAATTATCTTTAAAAAAAAAACTAAAAAGTTACTATGTAATGTTGTCAATTTTGTCATAAATTAGTATCTACATTAGCTATAGCTTCACATTATCTCTCTGTACTGTTGTTTTGCTCTGTTATTTGTTTGTTGTTTGTTTCCTCCTAAGGGATCTTCCTCTTGTAAGTGTAAAGGAGTTTTTCATTGCTACCGTTTCACCACAATAATTGGCATCTATGTGTTGCTGCTCATAAGAGGTGTGAACCTGTTTTTCCCTCTGTAAAGCTGCTTTTTGACGACTTCTGTTGTAAAAAAAAAAGCTATATAAATAAACTTGAATTGAAAAAAAAATTAAGAATTAATCATCGCATTTTTAGTGCAAAGGATTCTGTTTACTTCATTAGAATTAGAATTAGAACTATAGATAGATAGATACTTTATTGATCTTCGAGGGGAAATTCTGGAAATTCTAGAAATTCGTGCAACCTGTAACCATGTTACACATTATTTTTTTACTAGCATAATAACATTATGTTTATATTATATAGTATTACACGTTAGCGTGTTTATGATCGACTGCAAATATTCATAATGGTAATGTGCACTAGTAACACTAAAAAAACCAAACAAACTCACCTTTAGCACAGGTGGGACCCTCCCAGCCTGGTGGACAGTGGCATTCAAAGCCAGAGGGAACTTCGTGACAGGTGCCACCGTTGGCACACGGGTTGGAAACGCAGGCATGCTCTGCTGCAAAAGACAATTCCATTCTCAATTAGCATCTCACACACAAAAGATCTAGCTCCAGCATTGTTCCTGTGAGCCAGCAGGGCAACATTTACTGGCACTGCCTCTTCGCCCACTGGCTGGACTCTACACAGCCTTACGCAATCTGATCCACGTCCACAACATCTCATAACAAACTGGTTGCACAATTACACACTTACCTATTTCACAGTTCTTGCCCGAGTAGCCTTCAGGACAGGCACAGTTATACTCATTTGGCTCCGAGTTGATGCAGGTACCTCCGTTCACACAGGGGTGATGAGTGCCACAGTAGTTCAGATCTGCGTAGAGAAGAACACCCGTCACTTTTAGTCCATAACTCAAGCTGCGGGGTGGTGAAACCGACTGGGCTCCAACAGCTCCATCATTTAAAATCTGACCCTTTTGGCAATGCTGACGCTTCTGAGGACAGCAGCTGTCAAACCACAGAAAGGGGGTCTGGGGGCTACCAGCATGTCTCACAGAACTAGGTCCTGCACATAAAAGCTTGTAAATTAATAAACAGAGGGCCACGGGGACGGCCGACCTAGTGGCCGCCTCGCATTCCTAAGCATCTTTCAGGACGCACGCTGGTCAGCGGCCGCAAGATCAGATGACCGTGCACCACTCCAACCACGACATCAATATCCAGCGCCTGGCCAGCTGCGTGTGTACTCCATCACAGGACTTCAGACTGTACTGACATGAGGGGCAGCAAATCAAATCAGCTGAGGTGGGAGCAATTCAGCCTGATGACTTCACAGAAAATTTGCTGGATTTTTACAGGTCAGGTTACTAGACTGGAATTGAGCCTATGAGTCCTGGACTACATAATATTCTGAATGGAGATAATCTCTATAAGAGTTCATCCCTGTCTTGGAAAAACAAGATATACGATACATAAGAACAGATGGAATTTTCTATGGATAAAAGTGACCTGCATCATATTAAAGCAGCGGATGGAAAGCAGTAATATTCCTAAGATGGTAGTGGACAAAATATTATAATTAAATGGTTGCAGTGTCCTAGCACGGCCATCGCTGCAATGTGTAATATATAAAATAATTCTAAAACTTTAGTCGTGTTTTAGGTTTGTTGGATGTAACTGCAACTACTCTACAGTTTGATGGCCTTTTATAAATGAACACAATTAACACAGCAATATATTAAACAACAGGGAATTTCACACAATAATTTATATATATTAACATTAAAAAAGTATTAAAAGTACTCTTCCACATGCTCAGCGCAATTAAACACTCTCACCACAGAGGTCTCCAAATCCCCAAATCTCCCAAACTTACAGACTGAAGGTTTGAAACAGAATTTCACAGAGCAGGATTTCTCAGTTAGTTTGATAACCTTACCAGGTATGTCCGATACTGACCCCAATTTCTCTTCTTGCTGGATAAGGTTTGATCTCCAGATATCCAGAATAACTAAGAAATCCTTCTCTGTGAATTCCATTATCATGTGCAATCATATGCAAATAATATGGTTTACCTTTATCACACAGTAGTCCACCCCAGTTCTTCTCACAGGTACACTGCCACGGGTTTTCGCAAGTGCCATGAACGCAGCCCGGGTAGGGCAGGCACTCGTCGCAGAACTGACCCTGCCAGCCGTAGTTACACCTGGAAACCACAAGAGCGGCGCAGTCAGCTTCTGAGGCAATGGTTTTGAAGCAACCATTGACATCTTAATGACGAGCCTGTAATGGTGTGTAACAGCCATAAGCTAAAACCCCACCGCGGTGTCTGTAGACACCTAATCTTAGCAGGAGAAGACCTTGCAGGGTGGCAAAGGTTAACAACACTTCCAAGCATATAAACACACGCTTCCCCCATGGGTGACTTGGTGGGAGCCAGAGGATATGTGGAATAGCGCCGGTGAGGGGTTAGCTAATCATTGGTTTACAGCAGCACTCTGCTATTCCAAGGCCAGTGGTTTTCTCTCCCTCTCGCTCAGTTTGTCTCTGTCTCAGCTGTCTTGTCATTTCTGAGCAGGCTATTTTTAAACACTAGTACTGCAGGGCAGGCATGGCCAAACTCCGGCTCCCGGCTGCAGAGACATGGCTTCCATAGCTGTACCTCAACCCACCAGAGAGAGGAGGAGGAGGAGGCAGACACTCGAACAAATAAATAAATAAAATAAAATAAATAAAAATAAAGTAGTCTGTTTTTGATCTATGCTGATCGTGGCGATCCGTAAATCAAAAAAGTAAATCAAATTAAATACTCAATTCTCTTCCTTTATACTGTAACATACTGTAAAGAACTTCTCCAGCTACATGTGTTGGGTTTGTATGTGTGAATGAGACCCTATCTATGCAATACACATCCGAGCATCAAGCTCCTAATCGAAGCGCAGTTCAAATTTCAGACTCTGCCTTCATCATCTCCGCTAAACGACGCTCTCTCAGGCTCTCTGTCTGCGTTGCCCAGATACAACTTTACTACTAGCACATGAAAGAGTGTGTAGGCTGCCCAACGTGCGGAAAGAGAATCTGAGACCCATGCCAGCTCAGAGGCATTCAGTGTTGCCAAGCACTGCCAAACGTACGCTCGCTCCCTCCAAAGAGAAGTCACTTGGTAAGCAAGTCTGTATACGCCAGGACAAGTCCTCAATCAATGTAAACAAGCCTCCAGCAGCCATGCGTTGGTACTTGTTGCCCTGCGTGTGGCAGGTGGCTAACTTAAATATGCATTCCTCAGTCATTTCATCTCTTGGCATGAATAAAAATTCAGAGTAAGATAACATTCCAGAGACTCAGAGAATTCCAACGAAAAGGATGGTCATGCCATCAGAGATTGCCTCTTTTTAATAGGCTGATGATTAAAGGGAAGTGAGTCACTGCATCCTGTGGAGAGTATGGGAACTGGTGGTACTCTTAAAGATGGCTAATAACATCCTGCTTCAGGCTTACTAACTCATACCAAGAACATGGGCCTCACGCTTACAGTACCTATTAGTGTGTCATTGCTTAACAATATAGAAAATATACTGCTATATGTTGATTTGAATTGGATGCATTTAGTATCAACCAATCAGGAACCAAGCAATCCATTGCAATGTATTTTAGAGGATGTTTAAAATGCTTGTTTCTATGGGTCTGCATACATCCTAGGCATTACCATTACCATTAAACACTTGTGGGGCTCTCCCATGGCACAGGCCTTGGTATGGTCACTTAAACCACAACTACCTCCCCATTACCCCAGTATGGATTGCCGGTATGATACTTTTTGATAACTGGTCTATAGTAATCACACTCTGAGTGCTGAGATTTTATCTCTCTCTATGGGACATAAAATGGGAAAGTTTAGCAGGGTTTGAAGGAGGCAACAAGCTCTTCCTTTGGCTTATGATGCACGGCAGGTAAAGAGTAGGCTCGGAGCAGGAAGAGGCCGGAGAGAGGGGGCAGTGGGGTGAGTGAGTGTCAATGTGACGTCAGAGGATTCCACTGTAAACTCCTGCAGAGGAACATCAATGCTTCCTGTGCACTGGGCGAAGCTACACAGCTCAGTATCTTCCAAGTATAATGCGATTTAGGACAGAAGTCAATTTTTGAACACAGCAATATTACAGTATGGAAGGATTGGCAATATTGGCAAAAAACAAATGATTCACTTATTGCAGCTATAATATTCTGTAGGGTTGTTTGTTTTATTGGTAAAGATATAAATACTATACACATTTTACACCTGTCTGGAGTGCGAATAGACAATAGACCTCTTAAATTAGCAGACTAGATAAAGAAGTTTTTCTACTTCCCACAAGCTGAATATTAAAGTTTAAAACAAATGCATCATCCTCAGACAGATCATACAGTCTCTGCGGTTTTGCTTACTGACACTTCAATTATTTTCTTAATAATAACAACAACGGTAAAATACATCATTTTACAGGATGTCAGGATGTAAAAGTCTGCAGAGAATAGAGGAAAATCATTATAGCACCTGCAAGTTATTAATCTTCTTTGGCAACTTAAAGCAAAACTTTGTCTCCAAGGAGCAATACAGACAATATACTCTATACTTTGTGTTGACCCTGTAATCCCCCTCTTATAATGAAGCATTTCTGGGGACTCATGACAGGAAGAATAATGACTACGGACAGATCTGTGTAAAAGCTCCCTCAGGTGAGCTCTCAGGTTATCTCACACTTTAACACAAGGTCTTGTGTTGAATCAATCAGAGCTATATATAAAAAAATAAATAGTAAAAAACAATCAAACTCCAGATTCTAGAGTCCAAAGAAAGCTTTAAAAAAAGAACAAAAAAAATAAGCTGAGACTTTTTTTTTTTTTAGAGCCCTGTAACAAATACTGACACCGCGTCCTAGGCGCTTTCATTAGTGGACGCAAACTTGGGCACAAATAAACATGGAAAAACACAGCTTGCACAAACCCCAGCTTCAGCGCACTGATTAATTAATGGTAGAGTAAACAGGTCAAAACCTCTTATCAGCATGCACACATATGGCCTGCTGAACTTAAGGAGCCAGATCAGCTGGGCTAAGCGAGCATGAAACCACACTCTGCCACTTACGTGCATTCCCCGGGCACTGAGCAACCTCCGTGAATCAAATTACAGCCCTGCTTACAGATAGCTGAGAGAGAGAGATAGAGAGAGATAGTGAGAGAGAGAGAGAGAGAGAGAGAGAGAGAGAGAGAGAAATAGGATTGGACAAAAAGGGGAGAGAGGGAGGGACAAGAAAAAAAACAACAATATTAAACAAATAAACAATGAAGAAAAATGATTAAGTGTGTGTGTGTTTGTTTGCACTGCGCCACTACAAGCACAAGTTGTGAGAATTCACAGTCCTTCCTGGGACACAAGACATATTTATGGCCCAACATAAAGCTTGCCTGCCACCACCCACCACCCTATCACACCATTGTTGTTCAGGTCATTCTAGTGATTTAGTATCTAATACCTTACTGCCTGCTGCACACCACCCAGTTCACAATCACTAAACCAGCCAAGCTGCCCCCTGATTGTGTACCGGAGGACATGCTGTAAACGACACCACGTCCTGCTAGAATTGAGCCAATGCGGCGAATGGAAAGTGTGACTCTAGTGTGAGGTCTGCGAGGGTATAATTTACAGAACATCTCACTTTAGGCTGAGGACTAAAGATTACTGGGCTGTGAAAGCACTGATAGCAGCAGGTATCTTGATATGGTGGTAAAAGGCAGGCAGTGAATTAATAGATTCCAATGCAATACACAATATTGGTTGCACACAAAATGCATCAGTAGCGACAAATTCTTAAAAACTACTATCCAAATACTCTTCATACCTAGTACAGTTAATTTTTAATATTTAAACCATGCTGCACTTTATACAGTGATTGGACTTTTAATTACACTGTACTTAATTGTGCAGTTTGCCAGTGTTTTAGGCACTGATGTTATCCACATAGGGTGGACCATTTCATATCTTATTATATATCTACTAGAGACAGATTATATCTGTTCAGTGTTATTTATTTTTACTATAATCCTGGATATATGGAGATATCTGGAGTGCATTATTAGTAGTATCATTACATTCTGTATCATTGACTAATGTTACAAATCTGATAAAATTCTTGTATTTTTTATATCTCAGTTAGTGGTGTGCCATATCATATTGTATGCAATAATACAATTTAATTTTCATTTTGTTGTAGTAGTGCATTCTTGTTTTGTTTTTTTTCGCCAAGAGTAAAAATACCATGAAATATCTTAATATTATTTTAGGGCCATTTCGCCCAACCCTTACTTTAAAAATAGTATATTCTGTATCATGCTTGCTAACAATCTTTATTCACAATATATGTGTGATAAATATTCTTGTCGTAATGACAATATACTTCTTTAAGCATATCAAGGATCAAAGACACTGAACACTGACCCAACTTTATGTATCATTACAGAGAGTGTAAAAAATCCAGTTTAACTGAATAAATGTGCAGCAAAATAGTTTTATAGAATCTGCCACTGTTGATGCCTTTTGTCTGTCCACTTCTAATTTTAATACAATAAGAAATTGTCATAATGCCCACCCATAACTAACACCACTGTTTCTCTTCTTCACCAGATACAGCTAATTACCAGCTCACACGGTTCGATCTTCTAGGAGATAGGAGATACATGGGTTGTACACATGAATCCTGTTATCTATAGTGATGTGACTTCTCTTACCAGTTCGACAGTCGTGCCCCATCCAGCCCTCCAGACAGACGATGTTTCCAGAAGGATCACAGCGATAATGGCCGAAGTAGTCGTCGCGAGGTCGGCACTGCTTGTTGCACTTGCTGCCGTAGTAGTTCTCGTCACACTTGACACGGATGCGGTACTCGAAGCGGGCAGTGGCGCCCGGGTGCGCGATAACCTGCCAGTGGTCCCCAGGGTTCACCATACCCGTGTGAGCATGTCGGTCAATCAGAAGCTCCTCACCTGGCAGAAACAGAGAGAGGAACATCATTAGAATCTCCAGCTGGAGTGCACAATAAAGTGCAAGTTAAACTGGAACTAGAAATGATGATATCAGGCCTGGATGGAATTAATTATTTCTTTGTCCATCCTATCCTCCCCCACACAGACCATGCAAGAACAAAGCCGTCCACAATACAGGCACACTCCACTCACATTTACAAGACAATAACAAAAGGCAGACCACCATGACAGAACCAGGGCAGACCCTGGCTGTATGCCATAAATTTCCGAGCTGTCCTAGTGACTAAGACTTTCCTGCCACCGCTGACCCACCAAATCCTTTCTGAGAATGGATTCTGAAAGGCACGAAACATTTTATATCATCTTTAAACAAACACATTCACACATGAAGGACGCGGCAGCCAAACAAAAAGTGATACCAATAGCACACCATACCACACTCGCTGCATTACTGCATTTCTCTATAGCCTGTCAGAGAGTGGTCTGACCACGAGTGCTGTTACCAGGGAGAGTCGGACAAGATGGGAGGGGATATACACATCCATACACACGCTCCACACTCCTCTCTAGAGCTGAGGACTGCCTGACTTTCAGCTCTTAAAAGTCCTTGAAGGATTTACACCTACTCTCCCCACCTAGCTTTCGGAGAATTCTTCCTTGTCCTCCATATTCACGAGAGGCACAAGCCTTGACAGGAGCCTCGCTCGCGCCCATGAGCGCTCTGCATTAACTCTTCCATTTTGCCAAGCTTCCCCTGCCCTCTGCCAACTCCAACAAAGAAAGCAATCTTTATCGCAGTGGGATCAGAGACGGCAAACAATCACAGTGGAAGTAGGGGTCTTGCGATTTCCACAGTCCTCGTGCTTTGACTGCATGCCCCCCTGCGCTCCATCCTGAACCTACCCACTCACTCTTACACACACACACACACACACACACCTTCCTCTCCATCCACTGACAATGTCAGATGAATTAGGCAACGAAAACAGAAATAGCCCTGGCGCTTCCAGATAAAGAACAATGGAGCAAGCTTTGCTGGACCGCTGTGTCCAAAGTCTAAACACTAGCTCGTCCAGAGCCCTTCCTGCCATGTAAACACAATGCGACGGGACCTTTCCTGGGGCCTGTGGGGCCTCAGTCTATACATACAGAGCCCTCACAGGCTGTACAACCCAAACGAAGCCACATGAGCAATCTAAATATGCTGTTAAATGTCCATAAGGCCATATACACTGGCTTCTCTATATTAACCCAGGTCTGCGCTATGCCTCTTGCCTATATGTACAGAAAAAGGGCCTTCAGTCTTTGGGTTAAAGGAGAACTAAACTAGATATATCTCATTGCATGAGTAATCCTATGCCCCTATTACTTGCATTGTAAGCCTGTTGGGAGCTTTGGCTAAAAGTGCTATATTTCTAAATGCCGGGGGTAAACATTTCACACAGTGGGGTTCTACTTTAAGACTGATTTATACTTCTGTTAAGTTAATGAGCAGCCCAAGATGTAGACTGCACCACTGTAAGGATTTATACTAGAGTCTCTGCAACTACAACAGCATGAAAAGGCCGAAATGCACATGTCTGTGTCTCCATGATGCAAAGTTACATTTCTGGGGGAAGGCACATGCATCAGGCTACAGAACAGGCTATAACTATGCTGTAGATTCTACGCAGAAGCACAAACTAGCCTCTGGACAGACTGTCCAGCACAGATTAGGCTTTTAAATTCCTAACCAAAAGGCAATTGGAACAAAAATGAGAGTCTTTCTAATGTTATCTTCACCCTCAGGTCCTCGACAGACAAAAGAACACGAGCTGGAATGTGTCCAGTTTGAAGAAATAAGAACATCACACAGCATGCAGCAAACTCGGTGCCTTCACACTGAATACTAAACACGCACCATCAATCAGCGTTACAAAGCTCATTACAAAGCTGTGCCTGGAGAGCCCGGCAATGATGATTTCTGAAGCTGCGCAGCACTGCCAAAGCCTGTGCGAGGACACATACTGCAGCAAGCTTCAGCAGACAGGGCTTGGCAGCGGACTCCCACTATGACAACATTATTACTGTCTGGCACGGAGCGAGTACTCAGGTTGGCTTCTCAAACGAGTGACAAATGAGGCCACTGTCTCAGAACAGTGGGGTACGGCCACAAAGAGCAGCACAAACTCTGCCACCTCGGAGGATGTCAATTTGCAGCACTATCCGTGCTCTCAACAATGACAGCATGGAAGGAGAGAAAGATTAGAGATGAAGATGGATTAGGCATTAGAGGTGTTAATACTGCCAAGAGTGGCTAACTGCAAAGATGTGCCTGTAAGAACTGCTCCATGAGAAAAATATCCTCCGTTATTTTCTGCAAGAAAATGCTCATGATCTTAACCAGACCTGATTATTAATCTTTTAAACTAAACTGGTTATGGAGACACTCTGCATAGATCTAAAACAAGATGAGTCTGGGGCAGGAGATACATTTGAAGCCCATGCCATTGGACCAGGAAATCATTTAACTGTACAGTAACATCTGGAACACCATTTGCTGGTAACAGGTTTCAGAGGGATTAGGGCAAAAATGAAGGCGTTTTCACACCCTTTAGTTAGTTTTTTTTTTTTGTCTGAAATCAGTTGATGAGTTTGTTTACTTGAAGCATTTTCTCCCTCTGTTTGGTTTAGTTTCACACAGGCACAAACCTTAACGCACCAAAATCAGCAGTTTAGCACAAATAAAAGTAGTATGTTTGATAGCTGGGTTAGATAGAGACTGGATCACACTCTTACCTTAAGCGAACCACCCCAGAGTTCGTTTAGGCCGGACCGAGACCACCTACACTAGCTGGTCCCGGTCCAGTTGTGATCCACACCCGAGTGCAATTACTGCATTTACACCTGCTCAATTGAACCGCACTAGGCATACAAACAAACCAGAGTCCAGACCAAATTGTGCTATTGCGAAAACGGCCTTAGTCTCAGTCGACTGGCTTAGTCATGCTTGGTGAGGTTAGTCAAGCTTGTAGACCAGTTAAACCAACAGGTACATATATATATATATATATATACACATACCCTAAACTGGTCAAGCTGCCCATGCTGTGGGAGTTTTCCAGTTTGGAGAGCATTCTTGAGAAACGTAAGCATGTAAGCTTCAACAACGGGAAGACCGTCACCTAAGGAAATGTACTATTCCTGGCTTTTCCAAAACGGTCTAGCAAAAACAATCAACCAGCCAGTCTTTCTGAAGAAGCCCTGCTAGCCTACAGTTTGTTCCATTGGCCCAAGATGCCCCCGCCAGTATGGACGACCTCTTTCTGGCCCATCCCATTGTCTCGGGCCACTGCTCAGGGAGAAAACGGAGAGAAAAAAACAGGATGGAATGACTTCACGCCGCAAGAGAGGCGCATGTTTGCGGTTGCCGTCTTTTAGAGGTCAGCGCATACAGTCAACCTACCGATTGCATCCGCACATCAAAAGCGAGCCCCCCTCTGCCGCCCCTTTCTTGCCAGCCATCGTCCACCTTCTTTCACATATGTTAAATTCCTCCGCTCGACCCCTTCCTCCCGACAATTCCTTCTGCGAGACAAAGGCGGCGGGATCGGAAGCCGGACAGGCAAAGGAAAACAGGATACAGCTGCGGCCTGATGGCGCCCATATCCATTCCCCCAGACTCGGGGCAGAGGAGCCCCGTACGAAGGGCCTCAGGCTTCCCTAGGCTAGAACTGAATCAGCGCCATAAAAAAGCTAAACTGATTACAACTGGCTGCATATCAGAGGGCACCAACAGCTCAAACCCACTTTGGGCGTAGACACAAAGCACATAAGAACAAATTGTCCAAACGTTTGATGGTCTGACCAGGAAAGCCTCGTCAAAGCCTTTTCGCGTGTGTCCCATCAGTATCAGTATAAGCTAAAGGTGTGGTACGTGTTTTTCTGTACAGGCCTTGTGACCACCTAGAGCTTCCCACCTCCATCGCTTTCTTAAGAATGCAGTCGAAACTCAAATGAAGTAATGAGAATTTTATCAACTTACCAAATCACATTTTATTTAGCCCCAAGGCAGTCTAGCTAAAACTCAAACTCCATTTGTAATGGAACTGTACAGTTCCACCCACACAACCGCAGCTTACACCTGCACTGCTCAGAGCCCATGGCACAAGCCTTAGCTTAAAGATTGCTGTTTATGAATCATCCCAAAATTTCCCTTTTGGCAAACCTCGTGGTCCTTCAGCTGTTAGAAAACAAGTCTCGACATTGTCTTGCCTCCTCAGAACCAAGTCAAAAGACCTATTGTACAACAGGGTCATCCAACCAGAAGCAAACGAGCACAAGTCCAACGCTAAAACATCTAACATTTGGGATTCTATGTATAGAAGAAGAGGTGGTACTCACTGTTTTGAGTGGTGTTGTCCCAGTCCCAGGCCTCGAGGATGAGTGTGTAGGATCGCTGTAGAGGAGGGAAAAACACTGTCAGCACAATGTAAGCACACAAGATAGTGAAGCTAGCAGAGGAAGCTTCCCAGCAGCAGATGAGAGGCAGTCAAAGAGCTAAAAACAGTGAAGGAAAGAGAAACAGAGAGAGAGAAAGTGACAGAGGGAGAGAGTGTGCTGGGGACAGACATAAACAATTCACTGTCCAGGCCTTAAGTTCACATTTCGCAATAGCAGCAGAGCCACAGATCTTTCACTTTTAACATTCCAACCCTTTAAAGGGTTCATATATCTTATGCAAGTGAAGTGAGGTCTCCTCACTTTAAAAACTTGATGTAGTATGTACACTGTTTATTGTCAGATCAGCTACTTCAAGTTGCATCCACTGCTGACACAGGCGTGCAAATGCACAAAAACAGCTTGTCTACTCCCAAAGAAAAACAGAAGAACTACCAATAGAGTAATACTCTCTGAACCAGATAAACATGAACATGTATAGTCACTGTACCTAATCTAATGCCAGATGTGGAATTGAGGGCTATAAACCCCCCAGTATTGAGCTATGGAGCAGTGGATCTGTGTTCCTCAGAATGATGGTGCTCCACATCAAAGATTTCTGGGATTTTGGGACATTCGAGAGATAATCCTGACATAATGAATGCACACGATGCTGGGTGTGGTCAAATCAACACAGCAATGGTCAACAATCTAGTAGTAGAATACCCTCCCTAGACAGTAGAGACAGTTACTCCAACAGAAGCTGGACAAACTCTTAACTTTTAATGCCATTGATTATGGAAGAAACAATGAAAGAGCAGGTGTCCCAATAATTTTACAAATGTAGTATAGCAGCTTTTTAAGATTACAATTATATTTATTGACATTTACCTTCTGTAAAGTGTTTCAGTCCAGACGGTTATTTAGAACAGGGGTCTTTAATTCAACTGTATTACTATTCCTAGAAATACAGCTCTGGAAAAAATAACAAATCACTTCAGTTTCTCTGATTATGATATTTATAGGTATATGTTTGAGTAAAATGAACAAGGTTGTTTTATTCTATAAACTAGTACATTTCTCCCAAATTCCAAATAAAAATAGTCATTTAGGGCATTTATTGGCAGGAAATGAGAAATTACTAAAATAACAAAAAAAAAAAAGATGCAGAGCTTTCAGACCTCAGACATCTTGCCATGTTCTCCTCCACCAGTCTTACACACTGCTTTTGGATAACTTTATGCCACTCCAGGTGCAAAAATTCAAGCAGTTCAGCTTAGTTTGATGGTTTGTGATCATCCATCTTCCTCTTGATTATATTCCAGACGTTTTAAATTTGGTAAAATCAAAGAAACTTAACATTTTTAGGTGGTCTCTTATTTTTTTCCAGGGCTGTATATTAATACTCAATATTTAAAAGATGTGTATATCAAAGTTGGACATCATACTAAAACTACTTAAATGTCTCTGGTCACCTTTTTGGGACATTACATTTCTAAAAATGTGAGAGATTTTAACATTCCTCAAGTCTATCCACAGTGCAATGTGAGTACAAAGAATACATCATAGAAGGCATTACATTCAATCAGACAAGTAACTCTGGCAGAGGTAAATAACATAAATACTACTAGTTTCTGTTCATGACTTGTCAGTATATGTGGTATGAGTGTGGTTGTTAAAACAAATCTGTAGCCTTTTTTTAAGGGTTTTCTTGTTCACGATATTCAAATATTCTATGGAGACCAATTCCAAACTGTTATTAATGCCAATCAATATCACAACATCATCTCAAATAAACTGGAATTTATTATATTTATTATATTATATATATATTTAGAACATATTTTACATACTGAGTTTATGAGTGAATTTAAATGTACTTCAGATAGAACCGGTGGTTCATATCTTTAAGCTACAGAGTTTGCCCAAATCAAGAGTCTTGCTTAATTCATTATGTAGGGCATAATGAATTAATCAGTATCATAAACAATCACTGTACTTCTATTTTTCTCCTGAAATCTTCAGAAACACAAAAAGCCTCTATGTTATTGTAAAGGCTGGTGGTTGTTTTGAGCTATACGGCCATATTGACGCTGTGTTAATATTTCTGTCTGAACTGAAGTAACCGAGCAGACAGATCATTAACCTGAAATACAAAACTGCTCTTCAGCAATGGAAATTTCAAACCAATTATCAAACAAACAAAACATGCGATCTGTTAGTCCCCTCGAGGAGTTTTCACACCCTCCCTAACTGAGCACTGCGCTTAACTAACTTCAAAGTCAGTATGGTTTATTCATTAGCTTACCACAGGATGAGAAGTTGCAATTTCCCACCTTTAAATGGCTAATGCTCACCTCACCACTGCGAGCCACTATTTCTACAATGTCATGGTTAGCCACTTAGCAAATTACTCATTTAGATCCCTTCTACTGAACGGGTTTCATGTTCCATATGGTTCCTGTGGGGGTGTAGGACAAGACGGAGAGAGAGAAACTATAGGAGAGAAAAAGAGAAAGAGAGACACTATGAGAGAGACCTTCAGAGAGAGATACACTATGGGAAAAAGAGAGAGAGAGACTATGAGAGGGATCTCCAAATCCCTCAGATTCAACCTGCTAGAAGCCATATTCAAAGGATTCAGTCCTCAAATAGAAACTAAACCTCACACAAACAAATGAGACTGTGAAAGTAGGTGTGGTGAGCCTGTGTGAAGGGATGGACCAAAGCGAAGCTGCGCTGTGCTGCTGTGCTCTTTAATCAACAGACAAAGTGCCTTCTGCAGCTTTGATGGCTCACCTTCTTGAGACCAAAACAGTGGTTTCACGAGGGTCTGCCATTACGGCACTACACTTCCACCTCTGTGGCTCGGCAAAGCTTCCGTAATTTGGTGAGAAGAAACGCGAGTTTCCACAACATGACTGTTTACTATATTTTTTAGCAAAAAATGTTTTTTTTTTTACTACAGACCATTCCATAACATCAACCTCACCAACAAATGAAATCACATTGAATTGAACTACAAACCTGCCAAAGTGTGGGACATACATACTAGATATATAGATATAAAAAATGGACAAGAAGAAGAATTAGCCACTTAGATCTTAGCCACTTTCTGATACATTAATGACTAAATCAGATCTCTAAAAGGAGCGTTTTTTGTGTATTGGTTATTACCTACAAAAAGTGCTCCCAGGAAAAACAACCGGTAAACCTGCGACAGGGTCACGGACACTAAAGGCTCATTAAAGTGATTTATAGAGGCCCCACATCTCTACTTACAGGACTTAAAGGATCTACTGTAACATCTCGGTGCCAGATATCACCGGACACCTTTAGAAGTCTTGTGGAATCTATGCTTCAGCAGATCAGAGCTGTTTTAGTTGCACAAAGAGGACCTACACAATATTAGACACGTTTTGTTCCAAAACAGGTTCTAGGACTAACAATAGCGGAGGTCTTTTTCTCACTGTAGTGAAACATATTCTGTTTCAGAATCATATACAAGAGATGGTTAAAAAATGAGTTTAAGCTAAAAACTGCTCAAAAAATAATAAGAACCTCAAATAGGAAGATAATCATTATTGTAATTGATGCATTACAAATAGAGAGTAAAGAAAAATTAATAGAATGAAAAGAATCATTTTAATAAATCTAACAGAATTAATAAAAAAATCACTGGTTTAAAGGCTAAAAAAAGTCAATAAAGTAATTACAAGTCCTTTTTCTTCAGTAGACAATATACCCACATTTTTTTAATCATAAAAACAAATCTCTGAATCCAGCTAATATTACTGTAGTTAGATTTGTTAGCGTAAGGCTAAGCCAGAGCCTGCTGTCTATCTCTGTTTTCCCAGTTATGTCATGGAATGCATTCACATCCACATCCACATTCAAGCACTCACACTGGCATGTTAGTGGCATACACTGACTACATGCCATGATCATGGGACCTGCATCACGAGACGTACATCATGGCAAGCTAAAAATTGCTGCTCAGACCTGTGGGATATGTGTGTGGGGCCTCCTGCATTGAATGAGGATGTGAATTCTGTCCATATCAGACAATTCTAACCAGGTAACACCAGTTACGATCATTACCACCTGTTTTTACACTGTCCACTGTGGGTGGCAATGCCTTCTATGAGGTATTCCCAGTATGCTTGTGTCACAGTGGATGGAGGAGTTCTAAATACCTGAGCATACTTATTCATTCCCACTCACAAGATCCCACTCACTCCTCGCAACTTTTACAGGTGTTAATGCTTTCATAAGCTGTCCCCCTGAGGTAACACTTTATATCATATCCAAACTACTAACTGCTAGCCCACCACACTATGATGTATCAGTGTTAGGGCTGCACTATATACACAGTATATCGATTTTGCATCAATATCACAATGTATACACATTTGGCATAGTCACACCACAGAATGTGCATTATTTTGTGCATTTCCAAATTAACATTCTTAAACCTTTTTTTCCCTTAATATAAAGAAGAACTAATAAAAAAATCACTACTTTTACATGACAGTATCTGCCAGATTATTAACTATATTTACCTAATGTCTAGTATTTTATTTCAATCACAATATAATACATATAATAATACACAGGCTGCATTATTAATAAAATTACATGTTGAATCATTTAATTCGCAAAATAAAAATAGGAATTTTGTAGGGCTGGACCCGAATATTCGGATATTCGGATATTCGTTCGTTGAGTAGGTATTCGGTTTTTAATTTTGGTATTCGGATATTCGTTTTTTTTTTTTTTTCTTAGCTCCGCCTCACTCTAACGTTACAGTTCCGTTCAGGTTAATGGCGGTATATGAGAGGCAAAATGCCGAGAAGCTCAGCTGTTTGGAAGCATTTTAAATTGAATTCCGACAAGACAAAGGCAGTGTGCCAAATATGCGATATTCAGATGGCATATCATGGTGGCACATCAAGCTTGAGGAATCATCTAAATGCGGTAAGTATTATTTCTTGACGGTGTAAAAAAAACAAGATTATTCCTGCTAGCAAACTTGGCTTAAATAGTGTCTGCCCTGTTTTGCCATGACGAAGCTGCTTATGTCTGACATTAACAGTAATGTTATACATGATAATAACTTGCAGGCACTTCGAAACTGATTTATATAATAAAATGTAAGGGGTAATGTGGCAACACTAGGTGCTAAATCACAAAAAAAAAAGCCCAGTCTATTAACAGCTTCCGTCTGTATAGGTGCATACCGTCTGTATGGCTTCGCAGCCATCGACATCTTCAACCGACAAAACGACACAGCAAAGCCTCCAGTTCCAGAAAGCAATAACAGAGAAAAGAAAGAAAGAGATAACAGATGCTATAGTAGAGTTCATTGCACTAGATATGAGACCCATTAACGTAGTCGAAGGCGAAGGCTTCAAACAATTAATGAAAAAGATGGAGCCCGGTTACGTTCTCCCCAAACGCTCCAGTATTTCACAGGCCTTGTCTCTGAAGTACAGCGATCTCCAAGATCAAGTTTCAGCTCTTATTGAAAACTCCTCTGCATTAAGTTTAACAACAGACATTTGGACCTCGTTGAACATGGAAGCTTACATGTCAGTCACATGTCACTTTATAAATCAGGAGTGGGAACTTTGTAACTTTGTATTGGCAACCAAAGCAATGGAGGTGAGCCATACGGGCGTCCATATAGCGCAACTGCTTGGAGAAGTGGCGGAGTCCTTCGCTATTCCAAATTATAAGCGAGTAGCAGTTGTTCACGACAACGCTAGCAATATGAAGCTGAGCACGGAAACTCTGAAGAAGGAACCAGAAAAATGGGGCAACGTTCAAGGAGTTTTCTGCTCAGGACACACACTACAGCTATGCATAAACAGTGCTCTAAAACAGGACAGAATACGACGCACAATTTCGGCTGCTAGGAATCTAGTGGGACACTTCAAAAAAAGTGCGAAAGCTACAATTGCCCTAAAAGATAAACAAAAGCAGCAAAATGTTGTTGAGCACAGTCTTACACAAGACATCGCTACTCGTTGGAACTCCACATGTGAAATGCTTGACCGGCTGTTGGAGCAACGATGGCCGGTGACGGCTGTTTTGTCAGATCCCAGCATTACGAAGAAAGGTGATCGCACCCTGGATCTGTCAACCGAGCAGTGGAAACTGGCACAAGATTTAGTAGAAGTACTTAGGCCCCTAATCACGCTCACGGAGGTGCTCTCACAGGAGGAGAACGTGTCATTGTCCTCAGCTGTGCCAATGCTCTTTAACCTGAAGAAACGCCACCTGTCACTCGAGGAGGAGGACGAAACCCCAGCCATCAGAGAAATGAAAAAGACCCTCATCACGGAGATCGACAACCGATGGCAGCTTTTGACTATGGAGCCCAAGAGCATCTACCTCCTTTCTTCAGCACTGGACCAACGATTCAAACATTTAAAATTCCTTCAAAATGACATGAGGAACCTCGTCTACACGGAGGTTAGGCTTTTTAAAATTAAATACATTGCTATTCTTAAATATGTACTAGAATATTACGCTAAAATAAAATTCAAATAAAGTACAATATATACTATTATACACTATAGAGTGCAGGCAGATTTTACTAATAAAATGCTATTTGGTTAAGGTTGTCCATCTGGCTGAACATCTGCACCAGCAACAGGCTGTTCCAGGGGAGGAAAAAGAGCAGGCAGCAGGAGGAGAAGAGGAGCCCGAAGCACCACCACACAAGAAACGGAGACAGCAGGAGATTTCAATGCTGATGCAGTCTGATGAAGAAGAGGAAGAGCACAATGAATCCAGTGCAGCGAAAGAGATGGAGCAGTATTTAAAGGACACAACAAAAGTCCAGTCTGGTCCACTCACATGGTGGAAACAAAACAGCAACCGCTACCCCAAACTAGCTTTCGCAGCTAAATACTGCCTTTGCGTACCGGCCACATCGACCCCGTCGGAGCGTATTTTTTCCAAGGCCGGCTACATAGTTAACAAGACACGAAGCTCACTTTTACCAGAAAATGTGAACAAACTTGTGTTTCTTGCACACAACATGAAGAAGGTGTAGTTATACGTATACGTACTTACGTAGTGTTACTGTTTTTGTATTTAAAATGTTAATTTAAAGTTCTTTTTTAGGCTTTCCTGTTATTTAACGGCGCGACTTGCTATTTTGTTAAATTTCCTACACTCAGTGTTTTGTTTTTAAAGTGTTCTTTTCTGTGTTACTATGTTAATGGTGGGACGTGTGCTGTTTTGTTACATTTATTACACTTTGTTAGTCAAAGTATTTACATTTTTTATTTTTATTGCAATTATAATATATATATATTTATATATATATATTTGCAATCTATTTTAGCAGCAATACTCTTATTAGATGGCTTAATAATTTCATTTCGTAAAATAATTATTTTTATTTGCAGTGTTCAAGGAGGTTGCATTGCTATGTTTAAGGTATTTTTAATGTGTGTGCTCCGTTATTAAATTTGGCGTTTGTTTAAGCTTCCCTGTAATCTATAATAATTTAATATTGATTTCTTTTGAAGCTATTAAAAGTTTGTTCTTTACAGAATGTTTCTCCCCGCGTCTCATGTCTTTTTTGTGTTTCCCCCCCGATTTTTTCGCTGCGCACATCGGCCCAGTGAATGACTAAGTCCCCCACACCACATCTCCGCTGTGCAAGCCGGCCCAGTGTCCGCGGCGGCTAATCCGCCCTGCGCAACCCGGCCCTGTGAATAGCTGTGTTTTAGTACTTGGGTTATACTTAAAACAAAAAAATTCGTTTGTCCAGAAAGTATTTTATATTCTTAAACTATGTTAAATTAGATCAGATTAGAGGAAAGTTATTCAGACATCATTCTTGTAGCCTAATTTACCGATTTATCGCTATGCTGTTACAGTGTTAATTAACATAATTCTGAATATATATATTAAATTATAAGTATATTTAAATTAATGTTTTGTTACTTTTTAATAGTAAAATAAAATTACTATTCTTTGTTTCTACATAAGGTCATGCTTTTCTTTTTCTTTATATTTTGTCAATACCTTTTATTCCCGACATTTTTTCGTATTTTAATCCTTTTTTAATCAGTCTTTTTTTGAAAACGAAGCTTCGAATATTCGCTTCGAATCAGTGCCGAATATCCGGAGCTCAAAAAACGCTATTCGGGCCAGCCCTAGAATTTTGCATATTGCATATTACATATATATATATATATATATATATATATATATATATATATATATAATATCAGAACAACTAAATATCACAATATAGATTTTCCCCCATATACCATGCAGCCCTAGTCATTGTTCATGCATACTTACAAATCTGACAAAGATAACATAAAATAATAATAATAATAAAAAAAAACATTTTTCAGCCCTGTCAATCCATAAGGGCTAAGTATTTCACTGACCTACCAAAGCCCAATAAATACATTATCAAATATTCCTTTGAAATACTGGCTGGATCTCAACATCTGTTCCAATGCAGATCATATTTTAAAGCACTTATTGGCTAAAATTGATAAAATTATGTTATTGCAACATCCTTATAAAAAAAATATTTTTAAATCAAAGCCTGCCACACTAATTTTCTATTAAACTCATCTGCAGAGGTGGGCTAGGATGACTGTTCAAATACAGAGGCAGACAGTGTGTGTGTGTGTGTGTGTCAGTGTGTGTCAGTGTGTGTGTGTGTGCTGATGCAAGTGTGTTTGTGCCTTTGAGACATAGATATAGGGGACCCGTTGGCTGGTCTAAATGATGCAGTATGGGATTATCAGCAGTAGCTGGTCTGTCTGGGTGGTAGTGGGAGTGTGTGAGGGGAGGGTGGGGGGCAAGCTTCTGGCCACACATCCATGCAGACGCACAACAGATGCGTCTTAAAAAGATGGATTATTTCACATGGACGTGCATCATCCCACGACATGCAGTGGGGCTTCTGACCTCTCCGCCCATCCCCCCGCATGCGGGTCGGCCGCCCTGTCTGTGTATCACTAATACATACACACACACACACACACACACACACAAACACAGTCGTGTGTATCGAAGAACGCTTGTGAACTCCCTGGATCTCCCTCTCTCTCCCTCTTCTCTCTAAACGCGTGTGATGCTACTGAGAGCTGTTATCAGTGGAAAGGTGGTAAACTCAGCATGCACGAGTGTGTGCGAGATAGTAGAGCAGGGAACGGTCCTGTTCCCACACACCCTGTCTCTGATTAGCTGGATTATGTGACAGCTGCCCAAATGGCTGGATGGGGATAAAGGCAGTGGGGGAGGTGACCAGTGAACAAAGACCTCCATCCAAACCTCTGAGATACTGAGACTGCCCATCAACCTGTCTCCGGACAGTCCGGCAGCATTCCTCCAGCGACCTGCACGCATCCCATAATAGACAGACGTCCCAGCAAAGGTAATGCTGTGAGATAGACTCACCTCCTGCAGTCCGCTCACTTCTCCACTCTGCTGATTACAGATGCATGTATATTGGGATTACAGCAAAGAGCTCCATTTAGATCATTTAGATCTAGAGCCAATCATCAACATCATCCTCCTCCTCCTCTCCCCCAATTAGGACAACAAACAATTCTTTACATAATCGATCATTTTAACAGCCAGAGATTTTATTAACACACTAATTGGACCATTTATGCCTTTTGTGATTTTCTCACCTTGCCCATCACAGAGCCGCCACCACTGTTCCATCTGCTACAAGCATTTTATGGGTCTGTCTATGGATTAAGCCACAAACACAATGTGTAGTGCACTGAAAAATATTAGATAATAATAGTATATTAACATTATAGAGAGGAGCACACTGTCATCATCCTCTTAATCTCAAACAGGCCTCGCTAATTAGGTCACCATACATGTGTCCAATAATAAAAAAAAAATGTTCTTCTTTGTGACTGTGCATATATTAGGCACCAAATGACAAATCACAGGGCAGCACACAGCAACGTGCCACACAGTTCAATTTCTCTAAGCACCACTGCACCATTATTATCATAAAGTTAAATCAACCCCAAAACAAGATCACAATAATGATGGTCATCCACAAGACTTCAGGAAAAATACTGTGCAGCCCTATTATAAATATACAGCACTGGAGAAAAATAAGACCACTAAAAATGAAGAGTTTCTTCGATTTTACCAAATTGAAAACCTCTGGAATATAATCAAGAGAAAGATGGATAATAAAAAGCCATCAAACCAAGCTGAACTGCTTATTTTTTTCAAACTTATCCAAAAGCAGTGTGTAAGACTGGTGGAGGAGAACATGCCAAGATGCATGAAAAACTGTGATTAAAAACCAGGATTATTCCAGCAAATATTAAATTCGGAACTTTATAAATATTAACTTTTTTTTTTTTTGCATTATTTGAGGTCTGAAAGCTCTGCATTTTTTGTTATTTTCTGCAAATAAATGCAATTATTGACAATATTTGGAATTTGGGAGAAATGTTGTCCATAGTTTATAAAATAAAGCAAAAATGTTAATTTTACTCAAACATATACCTATAAACAGCAAAATCAGTAGAGAAGTATAGAAGTAGAGAACCGCGAATACAGTGTACTACAAAATAATTTAGATTTTCATCATTACAATTAGCTGTCAAATTTTATTAGTTGTTCAAATGTTCCAATCCAATCACAAGCCAGTGTGTGGTTTGTAAAAAGCAGTTTGAAAGAGAGAGAGAGAGAGAGAGAGAGAAACTGAGGGATTGACCTCAACACCCCGGCTTCACAGGGCACTGCCACCTGTAAGTTACTAATTCTGCTACTGCTTATTGTTCAGAAACGGTGAAAAATAGCTACAAAGCAGGACAATGTCACTGGGCCATGCATGGGTGTTTGTGTGTCTAAGTATGTGTGTGGTGGTGGAGGGAGCCACAGGTGCAGCTTCCCACGGTAGGGGGTTGGGCAGTGTGGAAGGGGGGATTTTAGGGCAAGGCTGAAATTAGAGGGGGCTGTAGGGAGTGAGGCTCTGGCTGACCCCTGAGACCTCTCATCAGGGATCTCATCGCTTCAAAAGCCTCCTGCACCGCACTGCTAACCTGTAGTGTGCGCACACACACACACACACACACACACACACATACACACCCCAACTTCACTAAAGTACGTCCATGGAGGGAGCACTGCTCTGGCCTCCTACACATTATGTAAAACATTAGGAGTTGGTTGAGTAGTAGAGTCACAGTAAAGTACAATGTTTGTATTTTCACACATTTTGTATAAAACTGTCTGGGGTTACAATAGTCTGGATATATGTTTTTTTAATTGATGGTTAATATAAAAATAATTCAGTACTATGATTTAGTCTATTATGAAATCATGGCATTAACATATGACACTCTTTTTTTAAGAACTGATAAGTTAAAGCGGAAAATATCCTAAAATCTCTACAGTAGAAATGACTTTGAATGAACATTGATATATCACACTAAATCCAGTGAACAAACACCACATTTTCACTGCTGGGGTAAACGCACTGGGCATTCTTAATTTGGAGATTAGTTTAGTTTGGAGATTAAAAAAGGTTAGGTGTTCAGTAAATATTTTTAAAATTGTACTACTTAAGGGATTTTTTTAAACAAGACAAAATACACAGGCTTTTTAGTTTATTTAATAGTAACAAAGTGTCAAAATGAGAGAAATTCTCTCCTTAAGTTTTTTTTCTTTGAAATGAAACATGAAATTTGTCAGTATAACATAACACCAGCAATACACAAAAGCAAACTGTGATCAAGAAAAGATGAACACCACACTGCCCACCTTTTAAGCCTACACCTGGCCTTGATCCACTACAATAAACCTGTATTGTTGAACCAGAACTCAGACTATTCCGATCACATCGAGAAACCCTCAGATAAACGGTAAGGGTGTCCGAAAGAGGTAAGAACGCAGCTGTCACTACCAAGTGACATTCAATGGAGTGCTCCTCACCATGGAGACTGCAGAAAGGTCATTCTGACCAAGTGGAGCGCTAGGTGAGGCGACCCAAGAGCTTTCACACGCCTTCACCACAGCAGGGAGCAGCAGAGCAGCAGAGCCATCAGCAGTGCAGCAATGACCAAATCCTAAAGATAACCCAGGGAAAGAGGAGGCGCTGAAAGGGGAGGGCGGGGAGGGGGGGGGGGGGGTTGGGGGGCTATGAAGAATCTTTAACTGGAGTGATGGGAGGCCAGGAAAAAAACAAAAAAAACACAGGTCTTAATAACCCAGTAACCTTTAGCAAGGAAAGAGCACTCGATTTCCTGCTCTTCCTTAGCCAGAGGAACTGTGGGAAGATGCGTACTTCCTGTGGTTTTAGCCACCAGGAACACACTCCCTTTGCCCTGTGCTGCGATGCGCTTGGTTGCACCCAGACACATTTTTCTCTCCACTGAAGGATTGGGGGAGATACTAGAGATATTTAAAATTACATAAAACTCAATTAAAATACAACAAAAAAATCTGTGTTTTACAGATATCCAAAGATTCCTAAGAATCTAAATAAAATTCCAAAGGAAAGGAAGCATATAACCATTTGAAAACAGCCACGTTTTGACTGCTGGCCAACGTTCCCAACACAGTGCTCACCCTCACACCCTTCACCCATAAAACACAGTGAAGGATATTTCTACATCCCAGAGCAACATCCAGTCACGCCACTCGTTTCCACACAAGCTCACGTGCAGAGTGAGTTCTTGTTGTTTGTTTTTGAATGGAGGCTTCCAGTGACAGCCTCTGATAGATTGCCCTCAGAGGGCCCTGCGCCTCGTTTATTCATCTGGCAGGGAGTAATTGCAGCGTGTAATCTTTATTAATCCGAGACGTCAATCCGGGCTTTCTGTTTCTCCACCGCCCGCTGACAAGCTAGCCGGGCCGGCCTGAGGCAGCAGAGGCACCGGCCGACGCAGAGCTCAGCAATTACAGTCAAATGCAAGACATCATCGAGCCAATTACAAGACACTAAAGGCCTGTTTTGTGTTTTATGCTCGAAAAAGAGAGTACAGCATTCCCTGCTTGTTAGATGCTGTCTGGCTGAGATTTCCTTTAGCTCATTTTGGATCTTCTGCAGTGCTGAGATGTGGTAGATGGGAGCCAGGAATTACAGTCCAAATGATTTTCAATATTCAGGTGATCTTCAAGCTTGCAGGCTATAACCAGGTTTTGCTGAGATCCAGAAAGTTAGTGTGTTAACAAACATACATATTTAAGGTGTTTGCACAATTGATTATTTTGACAGTCGTCTAATCTGATTATTTTTTCGATTAGTAAACTATGGTTTCTGCCATGTCCTCATCTCTAAAAATGATAGAAAGAGCTGAACATTTAAAAGGCATTTAAAATGTCTAGATTATTGTTTAAACAGGGAAAGTATTGATATTTTGAGTAAATATGTATTCTGTAATGCGGCATTTTTACAAATTAATGATTAGTCGACAATGGAATTTGTAGTCAAATTTGAATATTTGATTAAATCGACAAATCGTTGCAGTCTTATGGCACAATATAAAAAAAAAAAAAAAACATATGTAATAACTTTTGGAATATCCAGATAATAATGTGAACACAATAAATTAAGATACTAAATTAGTTTAAATTACTTTTCTGGTACTTTTGTGTGAAAAAAATTGAATGCACTACATGGGATCTACACTATTGGACTTTCCTCAGTTTTTAGTGCCTAGTAGCTGGTTTGCTACCACAGCTTCCCCTAATTGTAGTTGTTGACAGTGCAAACCACAGACCACCAACACTGGAAAGTGAGAAAGGACAGTGTTACATCATTCTTTAGTTCATCCTCTGTTCGCTAGAAACCACAACAACAAGCAGAAACAATAAAGTACCATGATCCAGGTTAAAGAAAACAAAGTAGCTTAATGGAAAAGCAAGAAAACTTGAGCTGAGTAGAGTAGTGTAGTGTACATATTATGCACTATTAGAAAGATACAGAATGATACTAAAACCTAATAAACGACATGGAGAAACACAAAGCTCTGCCAATATCTCAACACTCAATAAAACTGTAAATCAGCAGGCCTGCTCCTGTGTACCTTGCTGAGTGGAATTGGCTAATTTAACGCATTTAGGGCAGAACGCCCATGTCCTTTGTGGACCAAGGCACTGTTCCTCAGCAGAGATTTATGGAGCTCTGATCGCGGCACAGGGCGGTCTCTCTGTTCTCTCCAGGGACAAAGAGAACTAGTGCAGTTCACTAATGAGAACACTTTGTGTTTGCAGTGTCTTGAAGGAGGCAATGCCAGCCTTCCAGGTCCGAGCACAACAAGGGCCATGTTTGTGTCAGCAGAGTCTAGACCCTGTGTCAGAGCATAGCATGAAGGGAGTGGAGGGGGGAAGCCAGGGTGTCGTTGGGAGGGGGGTCGACAGCGATGGTGGGAAGGGGAGAAAGAAAAAGGCCCACTGTAATCAATCACCGCTCTCAGAAAGGTGCCCTCTCCTCCCATGCACACACACACAGAGGTCCCAACTGTGCACCACGCCGGGGGGCAGACAGGTTGCCCTGACATTCATCTTCGAGGTGCCAGAAACTCACTTCGTGACAAGCATCTCTTTGCCCTTTTCTCTGCCTCATTCTCCCGCTCAATTCAGACGCTCTGAACCCACTTCTGTTATAGCTTTTCACTAGGATAGATAAAGTACGACAACCGTAATACATTTTGGAATACAAATACAAAGAAAAATAAAAAAGGTTATACTTCCACTTTTACTCAACCCTGCCCATTTCCTTGATGCAGCTCTACTCTTCACATTATCAGTCCTTTCACTCTTCTCTTCTTCTGTTGCTACCCAGCTAATAGGGACCTTAAAGCTGTGGTAGCAACAGGGTCAACTAATGGCAGCTGGAAGACTTACATTGTTCTGCTCATGCAATAACTATACTAAAACAACTACTTCTTTAGCAAGATCATTTATAGAGCTGGACAATATGTAATGCATTTTTTTATTTCCTTGCATATGATAAATGATATTCCCTGCCCTGCAATGGCCTTTTAAAGGCAGCTGCAGGGACTGGCTCCAAATTTCCTGCAACCAGGAATAGATTAAGCTGGTTTGGCAAGTAATTAGTTAATGATAATATAACTCAATTATCAATATAAACAAAACAAAACAAGCTACAGAAAAAAAAAAACCTCACCACTGATGCTTTACCTACAAACTTAAGACAAATGAGTTTGTCAATTCATATTACACACTCAGTAATGAACACAAGCCAGTAATAGAAAATAATGTAAATAATGTATACAGGTAAATAGAATATATAGTAGGGCTGCAATGATTAGTCGATATAATCGACAATGTTGATCATTTAAATTTGTCGACTATAAATTTAATTGCCAACTAATCCTTAAATTTGTAACAGTACTGCATTAGAGAAAGTGCTGGTGACAGAAGCGCAATGGTAGATGGGTAAATGGTTCACTCACACAGTTTACACTCAACTAAGTCTGTGTCTTTAAAAGTGCCCAAACACAACAGATTACTTATTTACTCACTAAATCAGACACTTCATGTTTAAACAATATCTAGACATTTAAATGCCTTTTACATTTCATGTTTAGCTGTTGCTATTGTTTTTAGAGATGGAGGACATGGCAGGAATAATTGCTGACTAATTGACTAATCAAAAAAAATAATCATCAGATAAGTCCATTATCAAAATGATCATTAAATGCAGCCCTAATATATAGTTGTAGTTTTAAACAAGAACACAAGAATAGGCTAGATATGTTTCTTCATAGTTAGTAGTTTAGTTTAGTGTATATGTATTTAGTGATATGACATCAGGTAAGCAAGCACACTGATCAGCTGGCGTGTACGTGTTGTGGCTTAGTGACGAGGTAAATGCAGATTTACGTTCACGGTAGCCCTCCATCCAGCCGTCGCCGCTTAAAGTCACTAATAACAGGGCAAGACTTGAGAGGAGGGACTGGGTGACATCAAAGTAAACGATGAGCAGTAATGGTTCAGGACAATCCTATGGGAACCAAGAGGTAGGAGAGACAGAGAGACAGAGAGATGACTAAAGAGACTTAGAGACAGACAGGATGTTTGGCCCTGATGGCCTGAGGTGCAGCATCAGTGCAGCTTTAGGGCACCCAGGGCTGCTGCAGGCTTCACTAGGTGTTCATTCACACAGAGCATGAGAACAAGCTTTTCCCATCGGCTGACGCGACCCAAAGGCAGCGCTGCCCTTTGTTTCTTTAGCTCTTCCCATGATCTCCCCCACCACAACTGTCATCTCTGCAATCCTCCCCAGGGGAAGTGACAACACACACACACACAGCTCCGTTTCAGATCAGCGCTGGATGCCAGTGGTTATTCAGCTATCGGAAACCCCTCTCGCACAGTCCAGCTCAGCATAAAGCCGCTGACCTCTCGGCAAACAAGTTCATTTGACGTGACTCTCGTTCCGACTCCGACAATTGCCATTTTCCGCAAGGCTTCCAGCACACAAAGGCAGACAATAGCTTTGTTAAAGGGGGCATTGTGGGCCTGGGAGGCAGGGAGACACAGCCTGACGTGCACTTTGGGCCCTGCAGCCAGTAAATGATATTCTGCCATCAGGAGCCTCCCTTCTTTCAGCGTGGGCTTGAGTTGCTACTGGTACAATGCAGAAGTGCAACAACGAACCACACTGCATTTTGTTAACACACACACACACACACACACACACACACATACACACATACATACACACATGTGAGCCAACAGTTTGAGCCAAACATGAACAGGTTTACACATCAGGAGCCAGGACCTTGAACAGCATAGCACACTGTGTTTGTGCGAGACTGTTTGTGTATGTGTACACATGCGGCCCATTTAGCATTCCGCTACTATGCCAACAAGCTCATTGGCCGCATCCAGACAACACAGCAGTCCCCTCCCCTTTGCTAATTAGGCAGCGAAACCTTCGAGCCACTAGAAGGTTATCAAACTCTCAGATAAAGATAAAAGGGCTAAAGAAGAGAGTTTCTCTGTAGGAGAAGACTGCAGTATTCTCAGCAGCTGGAGACAGCACGACCACTCAAGCTGCATGCGAAACAGCCTACCAAGCTTAGTGCTGCCACAGCCCAGTGGGGACGCAGCTCCCAGAGCAACCAGCCTAGATCAGATCTACACACACACACACACACACACACACACACATATACACACAGGCTCATAGACTAAAATAATATCATTATTCATGTCTCTGAAATCATGGTTAACCCTCAATGCCATTAACAAAACTAATACAATAGCAGAACCCCAGCGTGGCACAGTTATAATTCCGCAAACAGCCGGACAGGCGATAATCCACCTGGCAACCAGCCCTGGAGTTACTACAGCAAGGCTGCCATTTGACGCCCCTGATAACTAGATCATCAAGAGACCATCTGAAAGGCCAGTTGACTAGACCGGTTCCAGATGCCATTTCTCCGATTAACCCACTTTCAGCATCTCCGACTAACCCAAAAACAGGACCTTATTATATTGGCTTGCTGTATTTCCTTGCAAACTCTCCCACTTTTCCCATTATGAGTTACTCCAAGTGGGAGAAGCAACCAGCCAGCCAGCCAACCATCAACCAACCAACCAACCAAACCAGCAAACCAACCAACCAGCTCAACCAAGACAGCCCTAGTTACAGTAGCTTCTAGCAACCTGGTTACAGCCCCTCTGACGCCAGCTAAAGCTCCATTATCATCATTATCATTTCCAACAGGTTCAGGGGTCAAGTGGGAATTAAACTGGCCGTGCGCTAATGCACTTTAATTACAGAGGCACACCTGCTCAGCGTCCGCGTCCCCGCGGAGTCGTGCGGGAAGCGTCACACACAGCATGCATTAGTCACACACAATCACACACACAAGCATACATGCAAGCAAGCAACCCCCTGACCACACAGGCAAACAAACCAAAACAGCCATGGCAAAACAATCAGGCTCCCCCAGAGCACGCTCTGAAGAGGAAAAAACAGTGCCTAGTTAGGGACAGAACCAGGCGATCTGCTGCGGATACAGCCTTACCAGGAGGATGCGTACACCCACACACACATACATATACATATATATATATATATATATATATATATATATATATATATATATATATATACACACACATACATACATACATTATATATATATATATATATATATATATATATATATATATATATACAGACACACACACACACACACACACACAAACGTCCCCTGCTTTAGAGGTCATGGCCTGGGAAAGCCATTTTAAGACCAAAAGAGGGGAACAGAAAAGAGGTGGAAACACAGCAAAAAACAAACAAAAAAAAACACTATTTTAAGAAAAACACTAACGGCTAACTGTTTTTGCATAAATAAGAAACTTTATTCATTGCTGATTTTATATAAGTGCTAGGCTAATGCACACACAGTATAGCAGTGTGTACCAAACCATAGTGCACTCACTACATTATAAAATAGTTATTTTATATAGAAAAAATTAACTAAAGGTTTAAAACGTTCTATGGGAACATTAAACATTAAAAACACTACAAACAAAGTATAAACACTATGGATTTGTAATTTTAAAAAGGGTTTTCCCCAAAAAGTATCTGCATAAATCAGTCCAGCAGGTCACTACCTGAACGTTTACTAAACAAAATAAATAAAATAAATAAAATAAATAAATAAGTACTTAAGTACTAAATAAGTGTCAATTAGCACCACATCTGAACCTAAACTGTACATATTTAACTGTATTGTTTATAAAACCAAAATAATAGGGGTGATATTGACCAATACTTTGGCATCTTGTACATGCTGTTAAATAATTAGGCTAATCTTACTCAACTATGAAGGATTTGTTTTGAACAAAAGCCCAAAACACACTGCCCCTCATGCTAACATGCTAATGTTTCCATTCCATTATTTATTCAAACATTCAATATTCTAAGAGGACAGTATTTAAACAAAAAATTGTGCTTTGAAGTCTTCTTATAATATACTCAAGCTAACACACTAGCCACTATGCAGCATGCTAATCATGATACATTTGCTACCACTCCACACACCAGACTTGAGTGTTACCAGCAGGCTAGCTTGCTAGCTGTGGCTCACCAGCCCTAATATTTTCTCAAGGCAAGCACTCTGTGTTTTTAAACTCCTCTCCAGGGACAAAGCATGTCAACTGGAAGTGCCTGGAGCATTCAAAGCATTTAGCGTAACGTGAGCGCTTCTGAAGAAGGCCGAAGCAGGCATCTGTTCATCACTCAATCCTCCGTAAGGGAGATGACACCCATCCCACCCCTGTCCCTCTCATCCTCCCTCACTGCTAGATCACCTCTAACAGCAGGCCAATGGAGGGGGCACAACCTTTAAAAAGCTTATTATTTGTTAGAAGCTGTTCTTAACCCCTCACTGTTCATCTCACATATCAGTAACTACTTCTCAGCAGACCTAAAATAAACTCACAGGAACTGCATCACATTTTTTTCTCTGAAACATGACATACACTGTTGGCATAAATCAACAACAACAAAAAAAAACCCACTAAAACATTAATGGATTGATAGAATTTTGGCAAAGTTAAAGGGAGAAATGGATACTGTCCTGCCTGCCAAAGACTCTTTAAAAGGAGAGCTTTTCGTCTTTGTTTTAGAGCATTCACCATGTAGGAGTTGTGGAGTGGGAGATGGCTGGCTGGCCACTACTCTTCAAAATCATCCAAACATTCTCCATTTTCACTTTACTGCCTTTTCTCCCTTCTCCCCGCCTCTCAAACTAACTACTGCTTTACTGCATTGCGAGCGCATGAGCTGGAGACCCGAAAACCAGCCTAAAGTGCTGAGTGATGGCTGATGCACTGCATGTGGCTTTGGTGTTAAACAGTTAAGAGGACGAAGAAGCATTAGAGGCTAGGAAACATCCCCCAAACTGTAAAGCATGGGATAGATAAAAAAAAAAAAAAAAGCCACCCTTGGGCGCATCGTCTCCTAATTGGCCCGGCCTTTCAGCTCCTAAAAATATCTCCCCCATGACTGAAGCATTCAGGGAGCAAGAAAAATGCAGCCTTTAAGTGTGTATCCCTCCATTTCATGGGAAGACAAAACAACAGCAGCACAGCCCCCAGTCACAAGAAAGAAAATGTTTATTGAGGTGGCAGAACAAAAAGCTAATTTGTTCAGGTCACAGAGAGAAGGAAGAGAGGAAGTGGAAGAGGATTAAAAGTGTCTCAGATTAAGTTAGAGATCATAAATCATTACGGTAGGTGCCAAAGTGATCTATCAAGAGCAATTTAATTTAAAAAAAAAAGAGAGATCAACACACACTAAACAAAGTGGCACAAATGGGGCTTAAATGTCACAAGCCCACACTACACACTTTCCAAGTCAGAAGCTTCTTCTATCTTAACAGAGGTGAGAGATTAAGTTAGTCGTAGACTATCATTATTTTCAATGCAGAATCTCTATTCAAAATGCTGTGAAGCTTCTTAGTGCTTCATAGCGTAGGAACATGATTATTTGAGGTGAAGCACAATCATTTTACACAGTAGCTCGTTGCTAATGGTACATTAAGCAAAAAAAAAGTTAATTCATCAAAACATCATGTATCTTAGCTCCTGGTGGCCCAGTAACATGTTAAGAGGGCAGCACACAGTTGGCTATTGTTTTTACTGTATATAGCCTGTTCTTAAAAAGAATGGTTTTGCTTATATTTCACGCCCAATACATTAAAAAAAGTAATCTTACTGTAACATTTAGCAACATGGTGCAAGATAAATTAACTTGCTCACTTAGCTTAGCTTGGCCTGTACTTCAGTAGCTCCATAAAAGAGAACAAACACAAAGACAAGCAAACGGTTTAACACAATTATTTATGACTATCCATAAAGATAATTAACTAATTATGTTTTGTTTTAATTGCTTCTTATCTGATTATCTGCTAAGCTAAAAGTGCATCCTTTTTGGTTTATGGCCTGGCTTAACAGTCCTTTCCCGAGCATGACTAAATGACTCGCAGGTAAAGTATTTCGGGGGGGTGGGGGGTTAACAAAAGGGTGGACTTAGCCAAGTGGGTGATCCTTAAGACCTACTGAACTCACAATCTATAATCAGACTCCATCAGCAGCCACCTGCTCTAATGCCAAACTGGACAATTACTGCTTTTTGTTGGCTGGAGACGTAGCCAGCTGTGACCGGCTAATTACACAGTCGATAGTGTAATCAGTGGTGTGGCTCGAGCCCTTCTTTCCCAGGTGAGGCCTGAACAAGTGGCTGCACTGAAAGACCAGTTTAAGGGGGAAGGGAGCTCGGAGGGCCAGAGATAATTGTTTACTAAAGGTCCATGTAACCGTCGCCTAGCAACCACCCGGCAAGCTCCCAATCAGGTGTAGCTGAAGCTGCCATTTGGCCTTGAAGCGCGGTGGCCCTTAGCTTTGACGGACGATTGCAGCTGCTATCCTCAGAATCGGGAGAGATAGCAGACTGTCTCGCGGTCTGACACTGTAGACAGTAATGGAGGAAGTCATAGACATGATTCTGCCTTACGCTGTCCATTAAACACGGACTGACTGGTAGGGACAATTTCATGCCATGGGCCTACAGTAACTAGGCAGTGGAACCAAGAAAGGAAAGCACCATTGGAAAGAAACCCACACATGCACACGTACACTGTATACACACACTGTCTCGCACCTCTAAGGTGACCAAGCTTCTTACGTATTCAGTTACAGTATACCCCCCCCCCCCCCCTCCAAGAAAAACACGATAGCCCTAACGGTCCATTAACAAAGTCAGACACTGCTTGGCTTTCTGTGCACGAGGCAATCGCGTTGACACATCAAGCAAGACTCAGCAGAGACTAACCTCTGGCGCCATGAGAAACAAAATTGAAACGAATGTAGAAAGAGTAGAGAGAGAGTGAGAGAGAGAGAGAGAGATAGAGAACAAATCATCTCCTCGGACAGGTGGCACACTCGCTGCCCAAGAGTGGGAGAGGTGCTCCGTATCTCTTTACAATACAGCGCGGATGCAGTTACACTGGGAGCACATCATCAAATGCCTCTCCGGATGCAAGGCACGGAAAGGCGCATTCCACCGGTAATTTCATTAGCTTTCATGGGACCGGCCGGAACTGCAGATGCAGCAGAGAAAGAGAGAGAACAAACAGTCTGTACCTTTATGTACCAGACCCACATCATCAACTACATAAATGCTCTTATGTAAACACATTCGATCTTAGATATACCTCCATAAACCATACTGGTGGTCTTAGTTACACATTAACCTTTATTCACTGGGGTGGGTTATAACCAGCAGCTAAAGTAGATCTACTGAAGAAAAAGAAGGCAGGTTGTACATGGCTGTACACATCTTACATCGTGGTCAAGGGGAGAGCTCTCAGACACAGCCGAGTGACTCCAGGTCAGCTTCTCAGTACGTCTGGGCTCCAGTCCAGAGCGGACAGTCAATACTACACAACATCTTTTTTGTTGTTTGGAGGTGCGACACACAGGCCGCATACAACACCTCTCCAATCTGACACCCGATACTGACATCAGCAGTTACGTCTCTTGTACCTACTCATCAAGGACTGTTTCAGATATCAGGCAGAATGCCGAGGTGCACAGGGGCATCTCCTAATCGCACTCGTATCATCTCACAATGTTACAGTGTCCTTTAATAAGGGATTCCATTGATTTTTCACATTTTCAGCATAATCCTGAGGCAGCGGGTTGTAAAACAGTGTACTGTAGATACCAAGGTATCATCCTCTTAGGACTTTTCTTTCCTTTTAACACCATGTACCACCAATACTGACTCCAATCAATAAAGTATCAAACATTTAATGTAGGAAATATTCTTTTACATAGTGATCCTTCAGACACTGAACTCCTATCACCTCTACTGTAAACCTGCAAATCATGACTTGGACAATTTCAACAAAATACAAGCATTTCACACAAACCCAATGATTGAGCTTTGTATAAAAAAAAGATCTGAGTTTAAAATCAGGCGAATTCCCCTTTAAGAGTGCAGAGTGGTGGGATGAAATTGCACCTCTGAAGCTCCTTGCAGCAGCAGCAGCAGCAGCAGCACTAGACTGCAGGAGGCTGAGGGCTTCCAGCAGTCACCTCACATGCACTTAGCTATCTTATAGACTCAATGAGGAATGAGTGCGAAGGGGTAAAGGGGATCTCGCTATATCTTTCTACAAACAGAGAAACATTAATCACTGCAGAAACTGTAGCCACATTAGCCCATTTAATTATTACTATTATTATTATTATTATTTATTTGATTTACGTATTACAGAGTATGGTTGGAAACAGTATATATGACCACACATTACAGGAATTGGGTATTAGTTGAATTGTGATTTAGACACAATTTAATTTTGATATGATCATTGCAATATGCGCATGTGCAACAGTCACCACACAGGACGTGCAAATCTTAGAGTAAAAAAATCATACACATTATGCTACAACTTACTTGACAGGGAAAGGAAATTGCAACTGTTTTCATTTGTTATGATATATCTAGCAAAAGCAAGATTATCTCAGACCAATATTCACTTATTTCACTTACTAATATCATATGTTGGATCACTAATTTAGTGAAAATTTTATTTTTTATTTTTTACAGGTGATATCAATTTATTGCAGAACAAAATATCGCAATATCAGAGATAGATTTTTGTATATATATTGTGAAGTCCTGATATAAATCAATATAAAAGCCAAAAACAACTTCAGTTAACAACCCACGACTGATGTAGCTAGCTACAACTGTGGTCTGTACCAACAAACTAAAACAATTATTTAAACATTTTCTATCATAATATCGATAGTGAATTAGTAATAGTACAGCCATAGTGTGAAATAAACTCCTATGATCTGCACCTCTCATATTAACACTCCAGAAAACCTCACTCTCTCCCAGAAAGCCACTGCATGCTGTCACTGTAACCAGATCCAGCCTGAGGGTCTGCAGCCCTCGGCGCGCGCGCGCTCGCTCACTCACTCGCCTGACAACTACGCCAATCAGCTAACAGCTAGCCAGCTAATGATGGAGGGGACAGGGACAGTGATGGAGAGCAGGAAGCAGAGGGATTAAATAAAGATAGTAATACTATTAATACTAGCTAATAATAGTAAAAAAAAAAGTTGTGTGCACTCACCGGCCAGGCAAACTGGAAGGGGATGGTGATCTTGCCCGCCTCGCTGATCTTGACGGGGCTGCTCTTGCTGTTCTTAAAAGAAAATATATTTCCACCCAGGACGCCGGTAGATCCGGTACCGAAATTGCACTGGCCCGTGGTGGTCACCTCGCTCTGGTACTCCTTCAAGCACACTTTAAAGTACGTGTCGCACTCGTCCCGCGTGCAACGCTGGTCCTGCGAGCTCCGCGCGCCGTCGCAGCATTCCCCATCCCACAACTCACCGTTTACATTCTCCACGCTCATCAGCTGCAGCTCGAAATAGCCCGAAGAGTGGCCCACCTAAAAATACCACAAATCAGACCAAGAGCCACCAGAAACACAGGCTTTATGAGCTCTAACTGGATAACTAGACATGCAAGAGATTTTTTAAAGTGTTTAATAGCTTAGTTAACTAGTTAGAGGAGTAAGTTAGTGTTAACTAGTAAAAGTCAGATATAGCTAGGTTAGGTTAGCCGGGTTAAAAAAAAAAGCTGCTGCGTTATTTGCCTGCACAACAATCCCACCATTCCCCCCCAACCACCACAATGTGAGATCCGCCAGCAAGCATGTACCACCAACAACGCTATAGCCAGCTTACTACAGTCTGACACTGGAACTCGCGTGTTTCCACCGCATATTATAACGTTAGAGCCTGGTAACCTCGTGCAATTCATTCTTGCTCATTTGAATGAATGAGTGAGAGGAGGGTTAACCTACTAGCTAATTGTTGTGCATTTTATCTCCTCTTTTATATCTATCTCTGTTTTATTACAATTTCAAATTTTTTAAAATACTGTCTAAAATGTGTTAAATCTACTCTCCAATTTAATAAATAAAGTGTTTGTGTGTGCTACCGTGTGAAGCAGCAGCAAACTGGAAGGATATAACTATCTAACCTAGTGATTAGCTAGTCTAACGTTAACTAACTACTGGCTAACTCCAGCAGCACGCGCGCCTGATAAAGCTAACTATCTATCTCCCAGTAATATGGGTATGTGTGTGTATGGAGTTAGCGTGAAAAGCGTGAAAGCTTGACAGCCTCTCTAAAAAGCTCTCTATCTATGCATCTATCTATCTATGCAGCTCTCTATCTATCTCTCTAGTTATCTATCACATGCTCCACAGCCACCGGCTCCCTGATCTGATTCTATTAAATATTACTATCAGCTGATAGATCCATTTAAATAAGCTAGCTAACTACCGGTTTCCCCCAAAAAACGCCTGAACACACGACCCACCAGGGCTCAGCTCAAGACCCCTCAGATCGCCCCCGAACTGATCTCACACACACACACGGTATACATATGAGATAGGAGCGATCAGAAGAGAGCTCTCACCTCCGTCCATATCGTTAACAGCAGCAGGCACGCTATAGACAGCCACCTGGTTCTCCTCGCCCGGCTCCACATGCCTCCCGTTAAAATGGACCGAGCACACAGAGACGACACGGCCGAGGACCGGCGACAGCCTCCTCCGCTCCTGACATGCAAAAAAATCACAATTTGGAGAGCGTGGTGTGGCGCGGTGCTTCTCCTGCTCCAGCCCTCTTCTCTCCCTCTCTCTCTCCTTCTCTCTCTCCCTCCGTCAGATCACTCCACAGCAAATGATATGATTCCCAGCCACTGCACGCCTGAGAGCGAGTCGCCTGACTGACAAGCGGAGGAGCCAATCGCGAAACAGCGTTCTGACGCCTGTGAGCCAATCACCGCACCGGTGGGGCGTTGCCAAAAAAACTTAGCTACGCTGCCCGTGTCACCAACGAAAGGTGCAACATTTCATAGTAGTTTTAGTGTTGACCATGGTGTTGACTATTTAAAATACATATTATGCAGATTATTTAAGTTTCTTATTTGACTATGCTAAATACGTAATTAATACGTTGTTTTATTAAAAATAATTTAAATAATTTAAAAATAAAATAAAAAACAGTTTTATAAAAGTTTTGATAATTATCTTAAAAAAAATAGGCTGTTAATGCTGTTAAAAATAAAAATAACCACTTCATTTAATTGCATTTGTTTAACTATGCTAAATTAATTCTGTAATTAATACGCAGTTAGAATATTTAATTAAAATAAACAATTACAATGAAACAAAATTAAATTAACAGTTTTACAGCAGTTTTGTTAATTCTCTCACAAAACAATGAAAAGGCTGTTAAAAATAAAAACATACACTTTATTTAACATATTTTTGTTAATTGAAAATCTGTTTTATATTCTGCGCTGATGTCAGTTTTGTTATCAGCCTATAACTACACTGTGTTATAATCTGCAAATCTCATTTTTAATAGTGTGTGTTTATTTTATTTAATTGTGAGGTGCCATCCTTTCAAAGCCTAAAAAACAAGCAGGGATTAATGTGTTAAAATAGTGCATGGATGGACGTTGTACTTCAATTTTTATGTTATTTATTTATTTATTTATTTATTTATTTATTTATTGTAACCGATTAATTCAAGGAATTCTCAACTCAAATCTTTATTAACCTTAGGTGTGTCTGTCTAAGCGAGCTAACTTAATGTGAATTTATAGTGCACACCGAAGTTCACATACTGAATAAAAATAAGAAAATAACCCGTTTGAATAAATTAATATTTGTTTATTTATTTAATATATTTTAAAGGCGCTTGTTTCTCTAGGTAGTTGATTCCTCCGCAGGTTTGGCCTGGGGTTAGGGAGCTGATGCAGGCAGGTAGGAGCGCCCTCTATCGCACGTAAATGATATGTATCAGCAGCATGTGTGAGATAGAGAGATAGAAATGGTCCAGATCTTCAGCAGAACTACTTTGCTATTTCTGAATTTACTACATTTAATAGATGCTCAGTCTAGATTAAGACATCTTGAAGAAACACAAGTATAATTTTAGGTTTATTTCCAATGCTAGTCTGTATCTCGCAAAGGTGATTTGTTCTTTTAGAGCTGCATTACCATTACCATTTTATCAAGGAATCAAACCTGATCTGTTTGTTTGTGCAAGAATGTGCTCTTTCCAGCCTCAGACCTGCCAGTTTGTCAGTTGAGTTTACGTTATCTGTCATTTATACTCCACATGAGTGAGTGTGTGCATCTTGTTGCCAGAGGTATTTTGGTTGAGGGAAGTGAAAGAAATCCTGAGCCACAAGACAGTGTGGCTGAACAGGCTTTCCTCTCCTCCACGCCTTGACATTTTCTCCCCCGCAGAGCATCTCCGCACTAGCTGTGGCATAAATAAGCACATGGCTGGAGCAGGCATCACCCTGGCTTCAGCCGTAACGTTTCACACGCTGTCAGAGCATCCTCGCGGCTTGGACGGAAGAGGCAGAAGTGTGAGCAGTCCTGTGTGAGAGGGATGATGGAGGGGGAGGAGTGATGGACAGAGGAGGAGGAGGAGGAGGTGGATGGTGAGGGGGAGGTGGCCCTGGGGAAAGGTAAAGTGGATGTCTCTCCTCATCCATATTTCATGGCTTTCCCGTGGAGGCCTCACATATAAACGTATAGCCAACAGAGTTATTCCCTTTTATCTTTAATCATCGCCTTGACCCACTTTAAAACCTCTCACACATTGTTGGTGTCTAGCGGCGGAGCTGCAACTGTCAGGGGCTGCAGGATATGTGGTTTAAAAAGGTGCTGCTTAGATCAGTTCATAAAGGTCATTATGACATTGCGTGTGCTTGTGACTTTATTGCATTAGTGGTTCCTTTCGTTTGCACTTGCTGACATTTTGCTAATTCTTATGTTAGTTTATGCACTATTTGGGCTGGTAGGTTTCCACAGTATTTGCTGCAGGGGAGTCTCGTTTCCATAGCAATAGATCTGTGATTGCCTTTACTGGAAGCCGAGCTCGCAGGAAATTAAAACTGATATGAGGAGGCTTCCCAATGGTGACGATTTATTAATGCAAATATCACCCGACACTTGCAACCTACAGCTGCAGGATGCGCGCTCTGTCTCTCCAGTTTCAACCAGCCCCTGTCATTATGTCAACTTTTCTGTTTCCATTGCTGGTGAAAAAAAATAATTATTCAAGTTGCAGCTCATTATTCACGGCTTTTCACAGTGTTTGGAGAATGTGCTTGTTTTGTATGCTAACTTGTACTTCACTCTAAATGCTTGTAGGTCAGGGGCTTAACTCAGAAATGCTGACATGAGACTGAAAAACATATACTTACAAGTGAGTCTAATAAGGCTGTGTATTGGCAAGAACTTGGCGATTTGATACATATCATGAAACATGCTTGATATGCAATTTTAGTAATTTAGTGGAAACCAAAATAGCATAAAACTCAGTTATATTGTAGGCAGGGTATAAACACAAAATAAAGCACTGACTGAGATCAATCTTTACATGTCCTTACTGTTGTTTCTCTTTAAAACACAGTTTGGAAAAAAAGTTTTCTCTATGGTAAAATATATTAATGTCAATTAATCAATTAATGATGATCAACTAAGATTTTCTAATTTGACATTTCCCATAAATGCAACCATGCAACTCTTCTCATCTACAGACTTACATACCTTATCTACAGACCTTCAGGTGCAGTGTATTGTACATTTCCACATACACTGACATTCCTAAAGTCACGGCACAAGCACATATGTCATAATCCATGGAAGCTAAAGAATGCTGCATTGACTTGCGGGAAATGTTAGCGGGGCCTCCTGCATTGAAAGTGGATGCGATATCTTCCATGACTCCTTGACTGTTGCCATAAGCATGCTGGCAAATGTTCAATTTTGTTCAAAGGATAATACCAACTTATAACAACTTATACAGATGTGGGTGTTCCCTAGCTGCCCGCTGATCCATTTTTGGTTAAATACAATGTTTAAACAAGAAATGTTATCTGTGTTTAATAGTTTGTGTGTATCACAATATGTGTTATGGCCCTCAAAATCTGTAGATGGTATTCATAATATTGATTATGAATTAGAGTTAATTACTGATTGTGATTTTAATCTCAATTCTCCAAACTTTTATCACATGACACACTTATCCTTACTAAGCCATCACATACTTCATTAGTAGTCCAAAATATAAATTTTTTTGTTTATATTTTTGTTTCTGATAACATTGGGTGCTTAGCACCCCTAAAGCTCTAATCCTACAATCACTTGAGCCATATTGTAGCACTTGCCAAGCGAGCAGCGCTTAAGACTGAAGGAAAGAGAAAGAAAAAGGAACATTTCATACAATGTTTGAATAACACAGAGTGCATAGCTTCTTAATAATGACCATAATAGTAACCTTACATAATATCTACAGCGTGCACAGAGATTTTTGCGCTACCCTATTGATGCGTACATGCGGTAAATGTTTTGAAGCATCCGCTGCTTATTTCTGTTCACACGGCTGGCATTATCTTAGCCCCTGGAGGAGCAAGTGTCCATAAACTTGATAAACCTCTGAGCCTAGTATAACTTACAATGAGATCCATGCATTCTTCAAGCTTAACTTTAGCTTCACCTTTCTGCCCAAACCTGACTCATCACATTGAGGAATTTACTCGCTTACAAAGATACAAATCCGGTTTGGTTCCCTGGCACTCCGCCTGAGGTGTTTCATACGCTGCCATTGTGAATGACAGTCACATTCACTAGGTGTAAACCCCTTCTCTACTCATCAGGATGGTGTTAAGTGTCATGTTTGCTTCCATTCCTCACTGGAGTCAATATCACCGACCCATCCTGAGAGCTTATCGTGAGCTATGATACTATAATTTGGTGGGCAGGTCAGTTAGCTAGAGTATTACACCAGGGTACAGAGGGAAGTGTACAAGCACTGGCTTTGTTTTTTGTTTTTTTTTCCCCCCTTTTTTTTAATGCAAGTGTAAGAATGAGGACACGCCGCTGCTTACCTTCTGTGGAATCTTACTCTTCATGTTCCTGTCTTGGCACTCTAAGTGAACTTTAGCTTTAATAAGTTCATGTCAGTCCTGCACATGCTCGCTATGATGTAAGTAACGAAATACTTTTTTAAAAGAAGTTTGCTCTTTTGTAAAAATATATTAAGGTTGTGATGAGATTTCCTCATTTGAACTATTTCAATAAATGTAACCAGCTTGGACCACATTTAACCAGCATATGCTGACATGTCAAAGTTACTAGTGTTGTGTCCCATGACTTTTGCCATTTCCTATGGATGCTAAAGAACTCTGCACTGACTTGTGAGACATATGTGTGGGGTCTTCTGCATTGCATGTTGATGTTATTTCTGCAAGAGGCATTCTGTTTACATGGACAATTCCAGCCAGACACCATGTGAGGCGTTTCAGGGACAGATTCTTTTACATTACACAAAGATACAGATCACTTACGTTTCTGAATGTGAACCGTCAAGATAGCCAAATTTGATCTGAGCAAAAAATGGGACTTGAGCAATGTGGCTTGTAATGTGTTTTTCTAATTTGTTTGGTGTGAAATGTTCCATTCCAAACATCTGAACATATGAAAACACTGCCTGATGCCTTACTCTTAAAAAGGTGGTCTTTCAAAGAGTCTTCAGAGAAGCCAATGGCTCTTAAGAAAAGCATGTTTTTTGTTATTGTCCACTAAACTGTATAATAAATCAATTGACTGTATTTGCATTGCAATCATCATGGCCGCTGGTTTCTCTGCATTGTCCCATTTTACACCAGACCATTCTGAATGACGTCTTAGCTACGTAATTCTGCAGAATTCTTCAGAAAATCAGAAGAATCGGTTAAATTTCCCCCCTTCATGTTATGGCACAAACGGAGTTGCATGAAGAGGTTTAACTGCTGTTTGGATTGCAGCGTAAATGAATCTCCATTAGTGTCTACTGCTTTTGTTCCGCTCTCAGACTCTTATGGGACAAGAAGTGCATATTTGCAGTGGAGCAGAACATGAGGGCATGCAACACCTGACAGAGCTGTGACTCCTCACACCCTCATATCTGCCTGTACTTCCTTATCTCTGCGGAAACATGGCTTCCTACCACACAAAGGACACACTGATTCATCTTAGGACAGTGCGTGCCCCTTGACATATTTTGCTTGGATGTGGAGGAAGGTGCAGTTGATGAACACACAAGGCAGTAAATGAAAACATTCAATTTAGTCATTCCAAAAAAGCCTAAAAGAAAACACAGAATTTAATTGGAACACTTCACTTTCACTATTATTCTAGAAGAAGTTGTTGCGACTGGCCCGGAGATAGGATCTGCCACAACTTGTGGCTTAGGGGTTGGTAAGATAGGGGTTGGTTACACAAGATTTATCAAATGTAAGCAGTGATAAAAGTTTAACAGTGATAAAGAAGCATTTTTGAATAAAAGGTATAGATCAGGGGTACAAGTGTAAGATCTCAGAGAAAAATAATCTTCATAATTCATCTAAACTTCACATGATCTTTTGTTTCTTGGTGGTGAAATCGTGGAGAGTAAAATAAACCTATGACAACAGTTAGATACACCATTGAGACTCATGCTAATTGTCAACAGAGGAAGGCTGGTTCACACATAGGGCTGCCTACATCTACGTTACTCAATGTTAATACCTAATGCTGTTTTCATGTCGTGTATTTACAAGATGAGAGCACAGGAATGCCACCACAAACTCGTATTTACCAGTAGGAAACTGGGATTTTTAAATAAGCCCTAAGTTTCCGAGTTGGGGGTTTTGTCAGTAACAAGAGTTCATGGAGGCTGCAAGTATGAATCTTGCTTCTACAGTAAACAGTAAAAACGTATTAGCAATAGTTTTAAGCTTGAGTTGAGTTTAGCTTTGAGGGCAACTAACACTAATGTTATTAAGGAATAGCAACAAAGCTTATTAGAAGGATCCAAAAAGGGTTTCCTCATGCACATATATTGATATTATGAGCACTTACTCCCCTAACACCTCTAACAAACTAACTACAAACTAACTACTACCTCATTTCCTTCTTCCTCTTCTTTCCTACTCTATTCCATCATTTCCCTTTGACCTCCTTTAGGACCTATCTGTTTTTTACCTTTAACTTCTATTACTTCACTTCTATATGTACATCACTATTGTAAGTCGCTTTGAACAAAAGCGTCTGCCTAATGTACGATAATGTTATGTGATATTTTTAAACAGTTGTTTATTTGTATTTTATTGGCTTAATTCTCTTGGAGTAGGGCAAAATAAACCTCTTATTCTTTATGATAATAGACCAAAACTATAAACAAAGGGAATTTCTTAATGCCGTCCATTTCCACCCAACCAAAAAACACTCGATTCTCGTAAGTCGGAATTTCCGAGGAGGACTTGAAGGCAGCATAAAACCTCAGTGAAAGCCATTCATTTCTGAAGCAATGGGCTGAGAAATATACATTCCTTCTGCCTGAGAGAAGAATCCCAGCTAACAGAGAATGTTATAAGAATGTTTTGCAACATTTTTTAAAAATGTAATACATTTACATTTACATTTACATTTTCGGTATTTAGCAGACGCCCTTATCCAGAGCGACTTACAACAGTGCTTCAAAGTTACTAAAGATATCCAAAGCTAGTTTGTGGACTAGGATCAAGAGATACATAGAACTTAATCATGTTAAGAACCCTAGGAACCTTTTTTTTTTTTTTAGTTTAGGAACTCTTTAAAAAGATGTGTCTTCAGTCGACGTTTGAAGACGGCGAGTGACTCTGCTGTAATAATGTAATAAAGATTGCATCACAATGTTATTAAACTGTTTCTCACATATCGTTTCCAGCTAGATAAGTACGTTAAAAGTAACACTCCCAAAACCTCAAAATTAAAACACTGACACAAGTGGCATTGTAGCAACAATGTCAGAATGTTTAAAAACGTAAATAAACATATTCTAAGAACATACAGAAAACCTGACAGATTGAACATTCTTAAAACGTTAACTTTTACATACAGAAAGCGTTCTACTAATCAAAAATTGCTGGCTGCCACAAAGCCAATGTGCTGCAATTAAATTGTAAAGAGAGGATTGAACACATTCACTTTGTGTCTGAAAATGCTGGAACAGCAACAAGCACAGGTAGATCAGATGGCCATTGCTGTGATTATGGTTAATCCAGAGTTAGGATAAGATATGCTGGTTCACAGTGGGACAGCAACAACACGCTCTGACACACCCCTGGCCATTCCCTCCAATTTTCCCTCCACAGGAGCAGGTGCAGATAGCCTCTCGCAATAACCTTTACAATTAGGGCTTTCACAATGAGTCCAATCAACCTTGACACCAGTGTCAGTGAAGGGTCATTCCACAGCGATGAGTAGCCAGGCCAAGAATGTAAGAGCAGGATAACAGTGTATTAAAAAAATGCACTTATGCGCTGGCTATGTTTGCATCTGAACAAATCACATTTAGTATAAAAATGTAGTCTTCATTTCATTAAGTTTAACTCAAGAGATGTCATGTTTTGTCTGCTCAGCTTCATTTCATTGGTTAGTATACATTTATTTCTACATTTCAGACCTGGAAACACATTCCAGAAAAAACATTGGGACGCTAAATCATTAACTATGTAATTACTTACGTAACGTCACCATTCCTTTGCAATGAGGACGCCAATCACTAAAGTGCTTCAGGTGTTTTCTAATCCCATTCTCCCTAAACATGTATAAATGTGTGTAATAGTATGAAGGTGTTGTTGTCAGATGTTTATGTTTTAACATTTTTCACACATTAAAGCACCAGTACCGTATTCTTCCACAGCCATGCCTGTGCAATTTGCAGCATGTGGGTTTGCATTGTCTACCTAAAAAAAAAAAGCATGGGCTTCCCTGAAAAACACATAGTTTTCAGGGCAGCATATATTGATCTAAGATCTCAATGTAAAGCATTAATGCTGCCAGACCATCAAACATGACTGAGAACTGTAGATGATTTATGAAGAAGAAAGATCCAACCAGAAGTTAGACTCTCATTGGAAGCTATATGAAGCGTTTAGAGGCTGCAAAAGGAGGATCTACTAAATATTGATGTAATTTTTCTGTTGGGGTGCCCAAATTTATGCACCTGCTTAATTTTGTTTAAAGAATTATTGCACACTTTCTACAAAATCTTTAAACTTAATTTTACTTCTCAAATATCACTGTGTTCATCTGCTATATGATATATTTAACTAAAATTGCTAATGAGAACAAAAAATCATAAAACATTATCAGGCCCAAATTCTTTTACACCACTGTATAAATTATATTAGGTTTATACTGTTGATCATCAAATAAAAGCCAAGGTGTTAATTTAAAGAACACTGTATTTAATTTTTATATGCACGTTCCATACTGGTCCACATTATCTAATGTGGGGTTGTAGTTGAAGCCCATTAACAGTATCATGAGTGTTCTTGAGTTCTTGAATAAAAAGGAACATTTCTGAATATATTTGCCATACATTGTGCCACTGCTTTGGCTTTGAGAACACATGAACAATTCTGCTATGGAACGCTTGATGAGAAGCAGAAATAACTGTTTAATGTTAATGAACTGTGCGGGTAATATGTAATTGGCACTACTCGAACATTTTTATGAGCCCTGCTTCACCGAAGGAGGCACTTCGCTTCCATTTCATGTGGCTCAGTGAAGAGGAGAAAGGCAGAGACATGCCTATGCTATTGTGCTTCAGCAGCGAATACATTTAGCTGAGAGAGTGATGAGCCTCTTATTATCATCACATTAATTCAAGAGAGATTTAGCAACCGCAGAGCTTATTATACAACTAATGGAGATCTAATTTACTTAATGTGATCATGTCATCGTTCTCGTTTCTCATCAATGCTTTGCTTTCTTTTGTTTTTTTTTTGTTTATGTTTGGCAGTTTATCATGTATCTACAGTGCTGCTGCACAGAGATGCAAATAACAGAGATGGAAATAAACTACGCTGCGTATACTCTCCATGAGATAACACCAAACAACGCAAACAAAAACCACAAAAACTATGCTGGTGCTTTTTTTTCATCTATATAATTCTTGTTCATATAATTCATATAATTCAATTTAGTATCGGGGCCAATATTGACGTAATCAGTGTATCGGATATGGGCTGATCCACTCACCGATCCATATTCCAGTCCATAGCGTGAGCTGGACAATAAACCCGGCGTAAAATAAACACGAAACGCATCACTGATCCGGATTCCAGTTCCACAGTTTACCCTAAACCCCCAGGAGCTTCATTCTGTGGCTGACTGAATAAACTTTAGCTGTTTGTCTATAAAAAAATGAAAATTATCTAGAAAGTTTTCACCTTGGAAACGCCAAACAGCAAAACGGCTACATGTAATATTTCAGTTAGCATCCGAGGGGTGAACAGATTAACACCAGCAGTCTGTTAGCCTAGCCTAGCACTGAACCGACAGCAGCATTCTGGTGTTGTAAAGGTATTAACTACAGACTTGAGTAAACTATAGTCATAATCCCCATATCCTATAAAACCACAGGATCTACAAACACTAACCAGCACAAACACACCCATCTGCTGTTCAAAACAGTAATTAAGTTAGTTCAGAAATACAGTTAGCATCACCAGTTAGCCGTTAGCCATCTCCATTAATATCTGCAGTCTATCAGTTTAGCTAGCACTGAACCGACAGCTGCATTCCGGCATTGTGAATGTAATAAGTAACTATAACTCTCAAGCAAGCTAAAGCCATAATCCACATCAAATATAAAAAAACAGATTCTACCCACTCTATCCAGAACTAGGAAATCAATCTGTTATTAAAAAACGGAAAAGCGTTGCAGGTTAGCCCATAAAAGTCTCCTGCATAACCAGTGAAAAAGGATTAGTCTAGAGCCCTGTATTTAATATTTAACATATTTAGTATTTAACTTTTTAAAAAATAATTAAAGCAAATTTTTTTAAACAAATATTTAATTTGAAAGTTTGTTTTTATTAAATTTGAAACTATTGTGTGTTTGTATATAAAGTGTGTCAAATAAATGACTTTGGAATGAATTTACATGAAATGCACTTGTGTCTACTCTTCAAAGGGCTGTGTAGTCTGTTTCAGCGTCATTATGTAACCTTAATTATATATAGAAGTAAAACAGTAATTTAAGTGTTTAATTCAGCGGCAAAAAATCACATGAAATAATGAAATGTAAAATAATTCACTGCTAGAAATTCAAGTGCTTTTAGATTTAAAAATCTGGTGAGACTGTTTTACTTCCATAATCATAGGACTAATAATAAAATAAAAAAGTGCCCTTTTATCGGTATTTGTATCAGTATCGTCAGTTTTAAATCAGAATGGGAGCTGAAAAAAGTGGATCATCCCTTCACTAACTGTTATGTCATACATCTAGCACTCCTAAAACGGTACGGCTTTTTTCACACTCTGAACACTAATTTTAGCTAGAAAGGACATCCGTCCATCCGGTAAATGACATCATACCAGCCTGGAGTAGCCACAGCTACTAAACTGTGCATATCAAAAGACATGTTTTGGCTGTCTCAGAAACAGCAATGCCATGGAGTCATCCAGGATATCCTACAACAGAGTAGGGATGATGGCTGCCCTGTTTGCTTTGCTTGTTTTTATCCTAATCCATTCCAAGCCCCACATCCGTCCCACGGTTCAGAGAGGGTTCAGCGAGTCAAAGGGTGCGCGGTGAACGCCGTGGAACCAGTGGCCTTGCTGCACTTCAGGCTCAGAGACACAGACCCAGAGCTTAATGAGAGGATAGGAGAGCTGTGGCCTCTCCTGGACAGGGAGCAGGGAGAAGAGTGGTTTGTGATACCTCATAAATATCTGCAACCTCTACAGATAAGCAAAGAGGCAAAACAGAGAGCCAGTGTTCTCACAGCAGGTTCTTCATCCAACTCTAAATCAAGGCCGGATAATCCCCCTCATCCTACAAAGTACCACAGCTACAACGGAGCTGGAGTCATCAAAGAACTCAAGCTGGGCCAAGAATCTGCTACAGTGATTTCAGATGTTAGCATTTCTGTTTCGCAGCATGTTGTAACCCAACTGGTAATGGTATGGCAATAAGTAATCTCTACGTTCAATTTTAAAAACATTTGAAAACAAGAGGGAAAGCTGTTGACAAGAGGAGATAATCATAAAGCAACTATGTTCAATGTTGCGCCTAATTTGAAGGAGAACTCTGGTGTGAAGTGATCTTGGTGTGTAGTGAAACATGACAACGAGTACAAACTTTTATCAAGTAGCCCACCTCCATTTACCGCCAGCATTTAGAAACACAGCATTTTTGACCGATGCTACTGACAGGATTACAATACTAGAGATAGGGGCATAGCATTGCCCATGCAAAGAAATCACTATTTTTACACAATTTTTAAGTTTTTAAGTAGCTCCACACTTTTTTAGTAGAACTCAGAGGGTCCTGACATTTAAAACGAGACATTGAGAAGGTTGCCTCGAATTTGCCATCTTTGCAATATTTGCCATCCCCTTTTGTACCAACTTCCAAACAATGCAAGTATTCACGTGACTTATTAGCTGTAGTTTCGCTTGTGGCCTTCAATCGATTTATTTTGTCTTAATTTCAAGATGGCGGCTACCTGAAGTCACTGTGTGTATAAACAGTATTTTTAATAAACTATGTGTGAACTTTTAAAGTTCTCAGTGCCTAATTTTAAATGTCAGGGCCCTCAGAATTCAACCAACGAAGTGTGGAGCTACTTTGAGCTTGGTAATGGTTTAAAATAGTGAATTATTTGCATGGAATATGCTATGCCCTTTTTGCTAGCATTGTAAGCCTATTGGGAGCATCGGCTAAAAGAGCGGTCTTTCAGAATGCTGGGCTTTTTGACATCACAGCCTATATTGCTGTGAAAATGTAACAAATAAAGCTCCTTTTTCTGGGCAGTAAGTGATTTTTTTTTTTTTTAAACTTAATAGATAAGAATATATACAAATAACAATCATGCAAAAAGTAGTTTGACAGCATGCTAACCCAACTGGTGATGGTTTTGGCACTTAATAAGCTCATAGCCCATATCGCTGCTGTTCAATTACACAAAACATACTATTTTAATAAAGTTTTTCATTAACTTCCTTTCAAAGTTAAGAATAGTTTAGCCTTCCCCTGTAAAGTCAGCATTTTGGAGACATTTTGGTTTATTTTATCTAATTCATGTTGTGATAAAGTAATATAGTGCAATATAGTGCTTTTTACAACTGCTAGAAAATAATGTTATCACAAAGCAGCTTTACAGAAATCTGGCAGCAGGAAAAGTCTAATAAAACATAAACATAAAAAAAAACTCCCTCAGAATTGTAGGAAGACACGTCTAGGTGGAACAAAGACTCACGAAAGGGGACCCATCCTCCTCTGGTCAAACTACCTACAGTATAAATTATTGATAAAGAATCACTATGCATCCACATTTAATAGGTTATATATATTTAGGTTTACTGATCTAATTAAATTAGTGGTGATAGAAATAATGAAACTACTGATGAATAAAAATAATGAACAGCTTTAAAATGGACAGTGACGATATTCACAGTCTGATCACGATTAGCTGAAACTCTTGACCAGCCACTTTCAGTGACCCTCATTACCAAAGGAAAAACAGGGACCAACAGGACAGTGAGTGGGGCAGTCGGGCGGTAGGGCTCAGGTTTCTCCGTCCCCCACCGGGGGTTAGGCAACCCATTCTCATTTGCATACAGATGGAGAGTGTGGTGGAATCGTATTAGGTGTACTCTCTCTTTTTGTTGGGCAGGTCACAACTCCAGCAGTGGGCACAATACTCAGTGCACTTCAAAGGGCCGGTCACACCTGGGCGTGCCGGGAAAAAAGGGGCGGCCACCCGTGGCCAGCCGCACAGATGGCCTCTCGCACTGGAGCACAATGGATGAGCTGTAAGTGGTCCACGAGTCGAATTACACATGAAAGTGCACGGTGATCCTCCGCCCAAATTTGTGCGCCGTGGTGCGTGAACACGGCTCATCACTATTTCATCATCAGCATCATACGTTCATTTATTTGGGTGGGTTGGGGTGGAGAAAAGAAGGGAGGGAGCATATCATGTGATATTTAACGGAACGTAGAGGGTTGATGGTGCCACAAAGCTGATGCTTCTTCATAGGGCTCAAAAGATGTTAGCAGTAGCCAACAAGGCTAAAACAAATTTTTAAGATAAAGCAAGAAAATATGACACGAATATGCAAGCTTATGTAAGAATACACACTTGCAGGCTAGCAGGGAGAGAACAAAGCATTTGTTCTGGAGGTCGCTGGAGGTTAGCAGATGCTTTCACTGCCATGGAGGCAGCCAAGCAGACAGGAAGACATGCATCTCATTGAACAACACCGTGAGGGGGTGTTCTATGACCTGTTGCCATCTCGTTCCCTGGCAACAAGTCCTTCAAAGCAGCATCGTTCGTGCTATAGAATTTTTTTGAGGAATGCAGTAGGTGGATAAAAGTCAAGACTGATCAAATCAACCTCTTCCAAGGACATTTGCCTCTGGATCTTTAGTAACGTCAAGCCGAGACTACGAGTTTACCCCGAGAAAAGTGTGTATTTCACTCGTAAATCTGGTCTGTGATCATCTGGTCTCAGTGTGGTGGTCTCCACCACCGAGATTTGGCATCCAGGCAGAAGGAAAACTGCAGAGAAAGCTGAGAAGCAGGGAGCTTCTCAGTGTGGGCGATCTTTTTTAAAGCAATGGGCTCCAGGACTGGTCCTCTGTTGAGACATGCAAAACACACAAGGCATGTCGTGAGAATTTGCGGGTATGATTTAAGATTGGCGAAATGCTAAATGATCCCTTCCCTGTAAAAACTGTGAGGGCTGAGCCTGCAGTCGTGAGGGTCAAGCGATACATAAATGAGGGAGGGAGAGAATGAACAGTCTTCAGCCCACCCACAGTCAAAGCCATTACCTCCCACACATGGACCATAGCCATAGTCAAGGAAATACCAAGCAGGCGAAGTAGTTTTAGGTCATGAATGATGACTGAAATCCAAATAAATTTGTGTCAATCAGTAAAAAAAAAAAAAAAATATATAACCCTTATGAGAAACTGACAGATGGTAAGCCCTCCTCTTACTATAAAAAGACTACAGACAGATTTCATGCCGCAGGCAAAGTTTGAACGGTTAGCGCTGCTCGAAAATAATAAGCAGGTATGACAGTCCCCTGACACTTGCAGTGTCATTATGCACAGTTTGCAAGAATTCATTGCTGGCAGTGTGCCCCGAGCTCCCCTGTCAACATTCAGGTTCAGTGGAACAGCCTCTTCCCGCCTCCTTCCTACATTCTTCATAAGATATTTCCTTTCAATTACTAGCTCCCCTGCATTAGTGAAGGTATCTACAAATTATGTACAGATGTTATTTACCTGCACGTCAGCAAGAGCACTGTAGATTTAAAAAATCAGGACTGCACGCTTATTAGGGCTGTGATTAATTGCAACAAATCACTTTTTTTGTTTACTTTTAATAATAATGGTTTTTAAAATGCAAAGTTAAAGAATCATAAGAGTCATTATTATTTAAGACATTTAAATATATTTGTTTAATTGAATGTTGATTGCCCTTTCTGAATTCGAAAAAAGTCAAAAGAATGAATACAAAATCTGAAAAGGGAAAAAGGAACGATTCAGTTTGATTCTCATATTGTATAGAATATTATTCTCTCTATTAGTAATGGATACAGCTTACTCAACATGCACATTTATCCAGTTACTGAGACACACCAGCTTATTTTATTTTACTGGTAGAAGCTTTAATGGAAAGAATTAATCATAATCTACTACATAATCATAAATAAATATAATCTACTTTCTATAAATAAACTCGATAAATAAAACATTAATACATCACCAGGCTCTGTAAAATGAGTGAATAATGGCAAGAGTTTGTGGACAAATTTGGCAAAATGATAACTAGGTGTAAAACAAATGCATTAACTCAATAACTTCTGCTTAACAATTTTGTAGATCAGATTTGCATCACTTACCCCTTAGGTGAGCCATCAACCGTGCACCGTGCAACTTGATTTAGGGCGTTGGTGTGTCTTTGCAAAGAGGGCTATGATTTTATGAATAGTGTGCCTTTTTAAATCAGACATATTATTTTAAGCATATCATAGTTTTAATGGTTTTGTTAAATGTAATTAGGTAACTTTATTAACTGTACATTTTATTATTTTTATTTTGTATTTATGGTTAAAATGTTAAAATTTTTCAATGTTTTTTTTTTTTTCAAACATTAGATAGTGGTGTATATTTTAAAGACTCAACCTTTAAAAAGAAAAAAATATATATTTTTTTTAATTTGCCCTAAACAAAGAAAAAATCTGATTGCTTTTATCTGGTTAAAGTTTCCAGATAAATCCAAAATGTTAAGGTGTTACATTGATAGCACTACTTTCTATACACCAAACTCACTAACTGATTAAATTATAAATAAAAATAATAATAATTTACAAGACAGATCATGATATATACCATAAGACTGACGTATCCAAGAACTTCGCATCATGATACTGACTGTGCAGTGTTGCTAGGGATTGCCAGCTAAATGAAGCAGAAGCCTGTAAAGGTCTGCAAGCTGAAACACTACCAGCTGAAACATCTCACTGACATGCATATAAAGGCAATGAACAACTACTTTGCCTTAAGTGGAAAGAAAAAAGAAAAAAAGTTCAAAAGACAAGACCAGTCCCCACCTTCTGCTCTTGGCTATTCCCATGGAAGACTGCCACTTTGAGATGAATAGAAACAAACTGATTGAGTTACTCGATATTCTGCCCACTACAGAATAACAGAACCCTTTACTAAAACCCTTTTCACCTTTAACTGATCAGTTACATCAACGTACAGCGATTTCACATGCACACATGCTTCCGTGCCGTTAATGCAGATAAATGATCCTGGTGGAACATTATCAGCCGTGTTTTGGGCAGTGCTAAGGCAAGGCTGAGGGTGGTGATGATGGATCTGGGCAGGGCCAGGACAAAACACAAGTTCTCCTCCCTCAGAGAAATCTGAAGAGCAAAGAACCAGCACTAAACCAGATCTGTACTATTTCAATAGCCTGCCACTGGCAGCTCAGGTGAACTACTTACTGTATGTGCTGATACATGCAGTTACCAGCCACAGCCCAGCCTACACTGTTCAACAGTGGACCTGCACTTCATACAGTGCTGGAGCTGCATCCAGTACTGAGCGTTAAACATTTCTGATCCAGAACAAATCATCCAACATCAGTATCTGACCTTTCAAAATCTCCTGTGACTGAATGCAATCAAATGTTCTCAGCATTGTTCCAACATCAGGGTCAATATCAATAAAACGTACCTTTTGTGTCCACAGTATAATCGTTTACATTTCATAAAACAAATACTCTGAATAAAAACACATTATTATAAATATAAAAGAATGTTAACCTTCACTTAAAATAGCTTTTTGTACATTATATACAGGTGCTTTCTCTAATGCGGATGGGGGTGGGTTTTTCCCTTGTCTTCAGTGCTGCAGTGTTAACCTGAATGATTGTTTTAAGTGGTCAAATAACCCCTTATTGTAAAAATAGATACAGCTCTTAAAATGAAGAGTTTCTTTGATTTTATCAAATTGGAAACTTCTGGAATATAATAAGGAGGAAGATGAATGATCACAAGCCATCAAACCAAGCTGAAATACTTGAATTTTTGCACCAGGAGTGACATAAAGTTATCCAAAAGCAGTGTGTAAGACTGGTGGAGGAGATCATGCCAAGATGCATGAAAACTGTGATTAAAAAACCAGGGTTATTCCACCAAATATTGATTTCTGAACTGTTAAAAAGTTGATGAATATGAACTTGTTTTCTTTGCATTATTTGAGGTCTGAAAGCTCTGCATCTTTTTTTGTTATTTCAGTCATTTCTCATTTTCTGCAAATAAATCTAAATCACAATATTTTTATTTGGAATTTAGGATAAATGATGTCCGTAGTTCATTTTATTTAAACATAAACCTATAAATAGCAAAATCAGAGAAACTGCTTCAGAAACTGAAGTTGTCCAGGATTGGTATAAGATTTAAAGTTGTATTTTAAATCATTTAGGCATTTCAGTTAGTAATTTTATCTATTTTCAATCTAGCTATTTAAATGTATCCAATAATTCTCTTACAACTTTCACACTAGCTGTGTTCCAAAGTGTTGGCTGCATCATAAAATCTTTCGTGTACAACCAAGAAATGCAGCCAAAGTCATTTGGAGTGATTTAAAGGACGCAACTGATGTATCCTTCACAGACTTCAGTTACTTTCAGTAACATTTCACTGCTCACGTCCAACACATGGAAAAACTGAAAACCAGCACCACGAAATTGGGCAATGATGGTGAAAAAAAACTTCTGGTACGGAGTTTGCTTTAAATTGTTTGAAATTATTTATTCAATTTTAATTTATGTGCAGCAATTAAAATTTTATTTTTACTTAATATTTCTTATATTGTCTCTGAATTTAGTTGAGGTTAGGCCTAAGCTGTCCACTCTGTCATGTAAAGTATTACAGTACTTTTTCTAAATATATTTAGATGTTTTGAGGACCAAAAGGCACAGTATTCTGTTAATGACCCATATACTATAAAGTCTTTTCAAAAGAGCAGAGGATGGAAGTGCAGCAAAATGGAGACAAATTCAATGTGAAAATGTTTTTTGGTATAAAAAATATAATATTATCAAATCTCTTAAAACTTGTCAGCCAAAACAAATTAATTACACACATTTAAAATGACAAAATCAAGGCTGTAATACTTTCTACCATAGAAAACCGCATGTGTGAATGTCCTTTTTATAAATCAAACTAGTGGCAAACTCTCAAAGAGTAACATCTGGATTTTTCAGATTTTGAATACCTAATTCTGGGCCGGGTGTCAATGAGACATGGCTGCAAACACAGGGGGTAGAGTTGGACAACACTTCTGATTGTAGGGGTGATAATTAGAAAAGCAGACACAGGGCTGGCAGGCGTTCTCCGGCTGGGGACTGAGCTCTGAGTATTCAGCCTTAGAGAAAATGTGGTTGCTTCAAAAGACCATTCACTTGTAATTCATCTACAAATTCTGTCTACAAATACAGTACTATATACTTCCCTTTTGTATACGTCTGTACAGCGTATGTAAATGTATAAAACTCACAATTATATATAACAAATCATTATCATTCTAGAGAACACAGTTCTTCTGCTCCACAGCTCAATACGGGGTGACTTTTCCCCTGTAGACCATGCCTGCTTTTAGATATGGTATCTTTAACTTCATGCATATCTGTCCTATTCTAATGTACAGTAGCTAAATGGGTTAGAATGGGTGTCCACAAACATTTAGAAATGTTGTGTACAAACATACAGGGCATCTGCAGGTACGCGGGAATTAAATGTAAGACTTTAATACGACTTAGAAACAAAATTAAGACCACAGAACATCATACCCAAAGTAAAACATGGTGGTGGTAGTGTTACAGTCTGGGGCTGCTTTGCTGCTTCAGGGTCTGGACAACATGCTGCAATATATGGAACCAGGAATTCTGCTGTTTACCAGAAAATCCTAAAGGACAATATACAATATCCGGCCATGTGTTTGTGACCTCAACCTCAGGTGTACTTGGGTTCTGCAGCAGGACAATGATCCAAAACACACAAACAAGTCCACCTCTGAATGTCTTTAAAAAAAGAAGAAGAAAAATGGTTTTGAAGTGGCCTACTCAAAGTCTGATTGAGATGATGTGGATGATCTTAAACAGGTTGTTTATTCTTGAAACCCCTCCAATGTGGCAGAATTAAAACAATTAAAAAATAATAATAATAATAAATCTGTAGGTGGCAAATGTTTTCATTGCCACTGTTTGTACATATATACACAGCTCTGGAAAATAAATAAGAGACCACTTCAATTTCTGAATCTGTTTATTTGCAGAAAATAAGACAAAGCTGAAATAACAAAAAAAAAATGCAAAGCTTTCAGAATTATTAATTAATTAATGTTAAGAGAACAAGTTCATATTCATAAAGTTTTAAGAGTTCAGAAATCAATATTTAGTGGAATACCACTGGTTTTTAATCAGTTTTCATGCATCTTGGCATGTTCTCCTCCACCAGTCTTACACACTGCTTTTGGATAACTTTATGCCACTTCTGGTGCAAAAAAATTAAGCATTCAAAATTTTATAATATAAATTCATAATTTTTCAGTGGTCTTTTTTTTTCCAGAGCTGTACATACAGTAATGTTCAAAAGGTTTAAACATACTATATAGAGAATAGGAGAGTAAGTAATGTATATATAGTAAGTGGTGTAGCTTGTTTTTAATGACCTTGAGGGCATGTAGAAAACTGGCAAATCACTCAGGCAGGCATGGTTAAACTCTCCAAACATCAGTCCTCCTCGCCCCGCCCTCTCACGCGCTCATTGTGTGGGCCTTGTTGTGTGCTGCACAGTTGCTATGGTAAAGCTGTGGTAGTTGTACTTAGTTACTTGATGCTATTATTTGTGTGCCTTCTCCCCAACCACCTGTCCCACCCCCCACAATCCTGCGCTCTGGACATCCGTCAGTAACACTGTCTAATGATTACCGTTGTACCTAATAGAAAAGTGGTTAACACAAACACTGCCTTGACGACTCGACCTTTCTCCCACACGTCCAGCGGAGAAAGTTCACTAACCCACAGCTCCTTCTCCAAAACCCCTCAGTCCAGAGGAGGACCTCCGACACCTGCTGAATTAACACGTAACAGCACAGAGTAGCTGCATTTCTATCTGAATACTGATCAAATTCTATACTAATTGTGTATTTGTGATAAAGAGGACTGTACCTGACTCGTAAAAATATTTTAAGGTGAAAATCCACATGTAACATAAATGACACAACAACAATTAAATTATTTTCTTTGTTCTAGAAATAGGTGAAAATTTCATTAAAAAGCATTTGGATTACTAAAATGGTTGGGACAGAGCTGTATATATATATATATATATATATATATATATATATATATATATATACAGTTGTGGTCAAAAGTTTACATACACTTGTAAAAAAACATAATGTTATGGCTGTCTTGAGTTTTCAATAAGTTCTACAACTCTTATTTTTCTGTGATAGAGTGATCGGAACACATACATGTTTGTCACAAAAAACAGTCATAAAATTTGGTTCTTTCATAAATTTATTATGGGTCTGCTGAAAATGTCACCAAATCTGCTGGGTCAAAAATATACATACAGCAACATTAGTATTTGGTTACATGTCCCTTGGCCATTTTCACGGCAACTAGGCACTTTTGGTAGCCATCCACAAGCTCCTGGCAAGCTTCAGGTCGAATGTTTGACCACTCTTCTTGACAGAATTGGTGCAGTTCAGCTAAATGTGATGGTTTTCTTGCATGAACCCGTTTCTTTAGCACTGTCCACATGTTCTCAATGGGGTTTAAGTCAGGACTTTGGGAAGGCCATTCTAAAACCTTAATTCTAGCCTGGTTTAGCCATTCCTTTACCACTTTTGATGTGTGTTTTGGGTCATTGTCTTGTTGGAACACCCAACTGCGCCCAAGACCCAACCTTCGGGCTGATGGTTTTAAGTTTTCCTGCAGAATTTGGAGGTAATCCTCCTTCTTCATTATCCCATTTACTTTCTGCAAAGAACCAGTTCCACTGGCAGCAAAACATCCCCAGAGCATAATACTACCACCACCATGCTTGACAGTAGGCATGGTGTTCCTGGGATTAAAGGCCTCACCTTTTCTCCTCCAAACATATTGCTGGGTGTTGTGGCCAAACAGCTCAATTTTTGTTTCGTCTGACCAGAGAACTTTCCTCCAGAAGGTTTTATCTTTGTCCATGTGATCAGCAGCAAACTTCAGCCGAGTCTTAAGGTGCCTTTTCTGGAGCAAGGGCTTCTTTCTTGCACGGCAGCCTCTCAGTCCATGGCGATGTAAAACACGCTTGACTGTGGAGACTGACACCTGTGTTCCATCAGCTTCCAAATCCTTGCAGACCTGCTTCTTGGTGATTCTTGGTTGACTCTTGACCATCCTGACCAATCTCCTCTCGGCAGCATGTGATAGCTTGCGTTTTCTTCCTGATCGTGGCAGTGACACAACTGTTCCATGCACTTTATACTTGCGTATAATTGTCTGCACAGTTGCTCTTGGGACCTGTAGCTGCTTTGAAATGGCTCCAAGTGACTTCCCTGACTTGTTCAAGTCAATAATTCGCTTTTTCAGATCCACACTGAGTTCCTTTGACTTTCCCATTGTAGCTTTTGTAGCTGAGTCTAATCACTGGGTCAAATGAGCCCTATTTAAATGGGCTCATGAGAAGTCAACAGCTGTAGTCAATCAGAATCACTTACAAGAAGTGAAGAGGCCATGACATGAAGCTAATTTGATTGACACAACTCGCTACATCACCAAAATTGACAAATTTTGTTGCTGTATGTATATTTTTGACCCAGCAGATTTGGTGACATTTTCAGCAGACCCATAATAAATTTATGAAAGAACCAAATTTTATGACTGTTTTTTGTGACAAACATGTATGTGTTCCGATCACTCTATCACAGAAAAATAAGAGTTGTAGAACTTATTGAAAACTCAAGACAGCCATAACATTATGTTTTTTTACAAGTGTATGTAAACTTTTGACCACAACTGTATATATATATATATATACATATATATGTATATGTATATATATATTGATCAACTTGGTTTTTTTTTTTTGCATTATTTGGGGTCTGAAAGCTCTGCATCTTTTTTGTTATTTCAACAATTTCTCATTTTCTGCAAATAAATGACAATATTTATATTTGGAATATGTTCATTTTACATTACATTCATTAACATATACCTATAAATAGCAAAATCAGAGAAACTGATTCAGAAACAGAAGTAACCCCTTAATTTTTTTATTAATTTTTTAATATATATATACCCAGCACCACTTTTTTAGCTTATTAAGGTCACATGATCACACATTCACACACTGTCCTGTGATGCTCTCAGGACATTCAGTACACAGTATGTGTCACTTAGGGACTTGATCAGTTAAAGTGAAGGACAGAATGCTGTTAGGAACTTTCCAAATCTCTTAATAGGGCTGTGTATTGCCATTAGAACTCGGCATTATAAAAAGTATTATGCTACAGGGGTTATGATTCATATATATTGTGATACTGTAAGAAAGGTGACATAAAGATACCATAATTGTTTTAATCTAATAAAAAAAAAAAAAATCATGAAATCAGAATGCTGGGGTCTAATAACAGAACACAACACTGATATCTAGCAGTTCGGGGTTTAAACAAAACACTAAAAATTACTGTCTGATATAAATCTTTACATCTAAATTAATAATTAACAATAGTTAATACTGTGTTTACAGTATTGCAACACAAAAAGAGTGAGATCATTAGTTATAATGATATTTTCCTACGTCTATTCTTTTAATTTTAAAATGTCACCATGGGCTCGTTGGAGTTAAACCGTGTTTGAGTTGAGATTAACACATGCACTCCCTTTCTCTGAAACACATCCTCAGCCAGACATAAGAGTTTGTGCAGTGAGTCACGACCTGAATACAAGTCAGAAACTGTGCATCAGCATTCACACAGAAAACACAGCCTTCAGAAAGACAAAAGACAAGGGCAGCTCAGGTAAGATTCCACTGTAATAAAGAGTAGTGAACAGTACGTGGCCTTAGGCAACTTTATTAATTTACACCAAATTCAAATCAATATAATACAGATAGTGCACATGCAACACTTCATGTTTCAATTGTGTGTGTGTGTGTGTGTATATATATTATCAAATCATATTATCTATTTGAAATATATATATATATATGCATCGAGTGCAGACATTTAATGAAAAACAATAAGAAATGAATACAAAGTATACAAAGTACTTACAGCATAGACAGTATTTTTCCGCTGTTGAAATTACAATAAAATCAAGCATAAAAAGCACTGGTGTAGAACAGAAATTCATTTCATTCTCTCCGAAAAACAAAAAAAAAAAACCTAACTAAATATTAATAAGATTAAGTGGGACATATAAAACATAACACATATATATAAAAAAAACACTCCATCAAGTGCCCAGTGATAAAACTAATAGCCCAAAATAGTATTAAGAGGCTTAAGAAGAGAAAACATCCAGTTCGGATTTCATATGCATATGCTTTTGGTGTTTTTTTTTCGTTAAGATACAATATTATGTTAATCATATGTTTAATAATTAATGTTAAAACAATAAATGTTAAAACAGTCACAAACATGTATGTATGTGCCATATACACGATTCATTAAAGGTATACTATGCATACTTATATTCTGTTACCCTCCGTTGATGTTCTGAACATATTGAAAAGGTTTTAACTGATATGGCGAGAGGGATCCAAGCTCAGGAGGCCTCTGTAGACTAAACGCTCAGTTCAAACCATAAAAACCAACGTGTTTCACAGAAGGCAAACCTGGACACCAATTCTGAACTCAACACCTAGATTTTGAAAGGCATGTATGGAGGAGAATGGGTGTTATGAACAGTGGCATTTTTAACGTCTTTCATTAATGAACATTTTAAATAGTCAAAAGCCTTAAATACTTAAAGCCTTACGTAGTTCACATCGTCAGAGAACAAAAAGACAGCAAATCAGTTTCAATCGTACTTCACAGATGATTCAAGTGATATAATAATGAGGACTCTGCTGCCACAAAAGCAACGAAACACACCAACAACAGCTCTGAGACTATGAGAAGGAAAGTAGTAGTGTGAGTAGTGTATAACTGCACCCGCAGAGACGGTGCTCGTCAATATTATAATTTATCCAAAATTATTTTGTGTTGCTGAAGAAAACAACTATTGGCTCCTGGCAGCATGTGATAGCTCATGACATCAGGTTTTATTTATTTTATTTATTTTTTTTATTTTTTTTGAGAATTCCTAGAAGGTATACAGTAGTATAAATAGCACTAGGAAAGGTGTGATAACTGTACGCATGATTAAATATTTGCCAATATCACATTAGATATTAGAGGAAACCACAGAAAATACCATGTGCAAAATACATTAACACTGTGTATGACTTTCAAGTATTAGTTTTCAGAGATATAGATTGAGATGCTGCTGCTTGATATGACCGAGAAAAAAAACAACCAAAAAACAAAAAAAAAAACAGCCTCAATCTGGATAAGCTGGTTGACCAGCCTAGTTCTTGACCAGCATCATCTCTGTGTATTTGATTAAGCTGAAAAGTTGATAGCTGGTCTACAAGCGTGATCAACCTACACAAGCTAAGCAACCAGTATGACCAATGTGACCAAGGTGACCGACCATTATCTCTATAAGCTGTTTGTCCAGCATGACCAGCAAGACCACGCTGGTCGATCAAGCATGATCAAGCACGACCAAAAACAAATACAAATGCAACACACACTCTATGCTGGCTCATACTACGCTGTTGCCAAATAACCAGCTTTTTTCAACCAGCTTAGACCATCTGTCTCCAGGCAGAATCTATCACTATGTGCTATCTTATTATTAGTTATTTTATATTGGCTTTATATTCTTAAAAAATACAAGTTCCACAAGCAACGTCATGCACTCCAGGCATACTCTTGAAATAGACAAAGAATATGGATATGTAAGGTGGATGATGGATGTGTGGTGCCAATATTATGATGAACTGTAGAGAGGACCACGGTCAGAGAGTTCAAGGTAGTACTGTTTCACATTTTACAAGAAAAAAATGTAAATTCCTCTTTTAAAAAAAGAACTACAGTACTTCGAGATAAATCATAAATCAATTTGCCAACAATTAAATAAAAAATGTGATTGTGCCCCAGCAAACTAGCTTTTCAGAACTAACAGCCAGGCTTGGCGCCATGCCAAATGATCAAAAATGGATTTGGTGATGGCTTTGGGAATAGTGTTGTTGTATGTGCCATGAGTGCACATGAAAGCTCATTTGCGTGGAGTCTTTATTGTGAGCACTACGGATAAATGGTTCGTGAGGATGTACTGATTGTGCATGCAAAGCATTGGCTTGCAAAAAAGTCTATGTTTTGTTTATATAACCAACAACAGCAGACTTCAGAAGCAGGAGCCCATTTGATTTTATTTTTCAATTTCACACGTAGCTCCTTTTTTTCAGAGATACCAGCTTGTGGTGATGAGTATTGATAAAGACCATTGTCTCGAACCCTGAATGTCCCAAAGTCAGCATTGGACCTGAGAAGTCTGTAAGTGCATGGCTATTCTTCGCTCAGTCAAGAACAGCCCTATTATTGTTAATGTTAATTATAATGGTCTGTCCTGCGCTCAGTTAGGTAGCTGCCTGCGTGTTAAACACAGCAATCACACTGTTTGTGGTGTGACAACTGTTTTTTTTTTTTGACCAAGTTGGGCTGCAAACCTTGAGGGGAACATGGCTGAATATCATCATCATAATCATCATCATAATCATCATTACATCTTTGCTTAAAGGTCAATGACCTGAGACAAGTATCCTTTCAGACTAAACCTCCCAGTATGTAGTATGAGGTCATTAACGTACCTTTTCTTCTAACCTCCTCTTCTGAAGTTAGAACAGTTTGCTTTTACGGTATTTAAGGGCCATGGTGAGTTTTTTTCAAAAGAGTACCCATCTAAAATTTCGAACTCTAGAAAAGCGAAGCATTTAGTTTCACAAAACAAACCCACAATGACTCCGTTCGGTTCTATGGCAACCTACCGGGACTTGTCCGCTACCGAGGAAAGAGGATAGCTTACACCAGTTTGTGACAAAGTTTGAAACAGGACAATAGTTAAGACTGGTAATAAGAAAAGAAAACAAACAAACAAACAAACAAACAAAAAAAAAGCATCAAACTAATCAGAATACAAATCATTGACCAGTTTAAACAGTAGATTAATAAAAAGTTATATGCTGCAGGGGTCTGGAAGGTACTGCACTCATCATTACACGTTGGTGGAGATCTTGTACTTGGGCGACATGTTGTTGTGGAACCAGATGAAGCTGAAAATGACGCCCATGGTTTTTGGGATGCTCTCGTCGAAGGCGAAAGTCATGGCCTCGTGCAGGGGCACTTTGACCACCTCGATCAGCTCGCCCTCCTGAGGTTTTCCGCCACCCTCGCCAACACGGTTCTCATCTGACACCTCAGCATAGAACATGGTCTGCTTGGATCCGGTCACTCCTACCCCCGACCTGTGGGGCACACAGAGAGGGAGCAGGTGAGTCCCATGGGCCACTGGTTTCATGAATGGTTTTGCATTTTTTAATGGAAAGTAAAAGATATGGATGACAAATTAGATTAAAGACAGATCATAGGAAGTGTTTTCTTCTCTCTGTAGGATGCTTTTTTAGTATTACATAACACCAGCACCAATGTGAGTCTCAGTAAAGCAAAAACTGGAATGTTTCCAGTTAACTGTCCAGTTAAATCTCCAAAGAAAGCTCTGGCAGAGTGATAAACATTCTCTGATGCTGGCAGAGTTTGGTTTAAGACGCAAATGGTCTCAAAGCTTTCCCTGAGGAGCAGGAATTCTGATCTCCACAGCTGCACCATAAGCCTGCAGGGCTTAACAGCCCAGTCAAGCTGTTTCCCGGCCGTGTTTTTTACATGGTGGCACTGCGAAGTGAATGTGGAGTTTATAGGGGTTGATGGGCTCTACCTTGTGGGCCCTTCAGGCAATTCGGAGACGCTTCTAAGGCCACAGATGGAGGATATTACAGTAAGCATGATTGTGCCTGAGGCGTTGTCTCACCTGAGACACTGTCAAGGAGATATTGTTATGGTAATCTCCCACAGGCACTTAGAGCAACCGTGGGCCTGGAAATGTCCCTTCCTCTTCCTGAAATAGCATCTTCAAATGAACTGGGAGGAAGGACATGAGCTCGGAAATAACGAGGAGAATTTCAAAATTGTGAATTTCGCCCTCAGTTGTAAAGAAAGGAAGGACCAGAACTTCTTATACAAGCTCAGTCCAACCAGAATGTGTGGGTTGGGGTTGCAAAATACAACACTGCATTTATTAGCAATTTCAGGGAATTTCACAGCTCGTGTTGTAGTTGCCCAGAGCGGCCAATCAGACGAGCGTGTATCAGAGCCCACTGCCCACATTCCCTTTTGTCAACATCTTTATAGTGGAATCTGAGCAATGTTTTGTTAAAACTGAAAACACTCAGTATTTACTGGAACGAACGGAATCAAGGACTGCATTAAACAGACAGACAGTCTAGGCGTGTGAGAGCCTGTATCTCTAAAGGCCCACAAGCTCCACATTTAGATGGACAGTTTAAACGCACATATCGGGTATTGTTACATAGGGGTATGGGGGACACGGTGACCGCCTCCCATCAAGAGGGGAAGACGTGGTGTAAAACAAGAGAGCGATAATCCTCAGGTACTGCAGACAGCCATGACTCACTTTGAAAAGGCATTTACATTCCACCTTTAGACTGGTGAACTACAGGTCAGACTACAGTAAGAAGAAGCACAGAAATGAAAATGCACATTAAAGTGGTGATGAAAATGTTCGGCAGAAAGTAATACTGTAAAAAAAAGCGGTATTATGCAAAAGAAGAGGCTGGCAAGCAGGCAGACATATAAAATCACTAAAGACCTTCCAAATAAATGGCTTAATTCTTTAGAAAATAATGCATATATTTAGACTGATGCTAAATCCATGCCATTTTTAGGGATTACTTTGGTTTCCATGGCTCTAATGATAACATGAAGGAAAGTATGTGCAATGGTAATGCTGTGGTCTCCACACACTAAAGTACATGCAAATGTTAGTGAATTTCCGTGTGTTTTACCTATTTATATCTAAATAATTGGTATTGTTATAATGATCTAGGTAGATGGTCAAGCAGTAACAGAGAATAATTGTAACAGTATCAATTACCCAGATGATAGATTAAATAAATAATGACTGGCTGTTAAAAGCTGCTAGAGGGTTACATAACCCATGCTTCAGAGGTTATTTTATATGAACACAATTTTTCTTATTTTCAGGATTTGGATTTTCCAAAAAATACGTTAGACAATGACAATGTTACTTGGCAATAGAGAACTGGCTTTACTGTACTAGTATATCTAAAAAGAAAATAGAATTTCATTGAAAAGTTTAAGTTTTAATTTTAATAATTGAGTTCACAATATGAAACTCATATAATATAGATGTTTTACACACAGATGAATCTATTTTAAGCATTTTTCTTTCTTTTATTGTTGATGATTATTATGGCTTACAGCCAATGAAAACCCAGTATCTCAGAAAATCAGAATAATATAAAAGACCATTCGGCACTTCTTTGCAGTGTAGCCAGTGTGCTGGAAAATGAAATCCACATCTCCATAAAAGTTTTAAATGATATTTAATTTTTTTGATATGCACTGTGTAGGTAACATATCATTAAATATTGTGTGTACTTAATTTACCATTATGAATTAAAGGAGAACGCCAAAGTGAAATGGACATGGGTTGTGGTGAAACATCAAAACGAGTATGAATGATTTTCAAATAGCCCAGCATTGCGAAACAAAGCGCTTTTAGCTGATTCTCCCAACAGGCTTACAATGCTAGAGATAGGGGCATAGCGTTGCCTGTGCAAAGAAATCACAATTTTACACTATTAACAGCTCAAAGCTCAAAGTAGATCCACACCTTATTAGTAGAATTCTGAGGACCCTCACATTTAAAACGAGGCACTAAGAAATTTGAAAGTACACAGATAGTTTATTAAAAAAAGACGGTTCATTTTAAGATGCCAGTGCTCAGAGAACTACCTTGAAGCCACTTCTTTGCATGGACAATGCTATGCCCCTATCTCTAACACTGTAAGCCATTTGGGAGTAGCAGCTAAAATGCGCTCTAATTTGGAATGAAGGGGTTGAATGGAGGTCAACAAAGACAAAAGTTTGTACTCATTATTATGTTTCACCTTTACCCCAAGTACATTTCACACTGGATTTCTCCTTAACTTAGAGGCCATGTATCCCAAATCAACACAAATGAACTAATAATTAAAAAAAAAAAAGCTTTTTAGAGTTTGGTACAGTTGGAAATATTTAGATTCTGTATTAATACAGAAGACGTAAGCTCAATAAAAATTCCTTGGCAATACTTTTGCATCAGTGCTCTTCTAAAAATGACAAACCTGCCATGTTTGTAGCATAAAGCAGAAAAAAGTGTCATTTGAGAAAATTGGGTAGATGTACAGTCATAAACACTTTAATTACCAGCATACAAATTAATTTAGGTTGCCAGTAGTCTTACAATTTTTAAACAAGAATGCTTATGGGCCAAGAGATGTTGAGACCTCTTGGGTGTTCAGAAATCAATACTGAACGACACTTTTTTATATATAATTATCTGTGAATTCTGGTGAGATTGATGCTTGAACTTATGAAAACTTTTATGAAAGCTCCTAAATCCTAAATATTAAACTGATGAGTGATAAACAGTGAATTTACAATTGCATTTATGTAAAGAAAAAGCAGGAGTACGGGACTGCAATGCCCTTTAATAGAATGTTCTATATCAGAGCAGGCTGTTTACTCCACATTCCCATACCTAAGTCCAGTAGAAGACTATAACCCGAACAGCCCCTAAATACACACGGCAGGTGTAACATCAGGCTGGCAGGTGCCTGTGACAGCACAAACAGCAGGTGCTTGGCCTGTAGTAAAGTCCTGTTTGTGTGTGTGTGTGATAGCAAGAAGGTCTGAGGGAGTGTTTGTGACTCCATGTAATGACACAGTGGATTAGAGCTGGGTGGGTGAGGGTAATCATCAGCAGCAATAAGCAGGTGTGTACGCTCCCCTGCTCACACACAGACGCGCACAGATGTGAGACGGCGAGGGTTTACGACTGTCTCCTCATCTAAGGCTGATAAGAACACAGTCTCACCCCACTGATCTAGACATAGTTAGAGAGGACCGTTTAACCCCGCTCTTCAGCTGTATTCCTCCACACAATGGCTGTTTGAAGTATTAGTGCTCAGCCCAACACTAAATACAGGGAACAGCACTCTTTAAACTTTACACACCAAAAGATATCCGTTACGCTGTTTGATGAGAAATGTGGCTAGGGTTATGTGGTTGTAAGCCTGCAAACACAATGGGCTGCAAAGAGATAATACAAAAAGTAAAAGAAGTAAACAAAAAGCAGGTATTGTATGATTAAAGTTTAATATTTCCTTCTTGTTTACTCTGCGCGACTGCCTGGACTTACACACTACCCTAGATCAGTTTCCTCCAACTCCAAGGTTCTAAATTATTCATCGTCAATAGTTCATAAACTATTGATGATAAACATTAGCGGTGTGCCGTGCAACTGTTTATTCTGAGCAAGAGGCTCCTTCAGCTCTTTTTCCACGCATAAATATCTTTACTTATTAAGCGATTTGCTTTAAATGCACATTTAATTTAGTGCTCTCACATTTAACACGCTAAATAAACAGAACACTTAATTTTTTTATCCTCTAGTTTAGCACCTCAAACCACTGTAAACTATATGTTTAAACATTTGTTTTCATCCCTTTTAGTAGACAGTCGTTTACTTCTTACTCTGCACAATAAAACTTTACGTTTACATTTTACTGCTTCAGTGCTCTAGCGCTCAAGCGGTCCAGCGATCTAGAGCCCTGCCACCATGATCAGGAGATTGCTGGTTCGAATCCCAGTCATGCAGCTTGCCATCAGCTGGCCTTGTTCTCTCTGGGTGGGTAGATGGCGCTCTCTCCTCACATCACTCCAAAAAGGTTGATGTCCGCAGCACAGGGCGTCTGTGAGCTGATGTATCGGAAAAGAGTCGCTGAACTTTCATCCGTGTGCACTGTGATGCTACTTGGCAATGCTGCATCAGCAGCAGTTTGAAAAGGGGCGGAGTCTAACTTTACATGTATCGGAAGAGGCATGTGCTAGTCTTCACCCTCCTCGTGTTGTGGCATCAGTGATAGGGGATATACAGCTGAATGGGTGGCACATTTAATGCTTATTTACTACTGATTTGCTGCTTCTTTATTGTTAGCTGTCTTGCAAAATCGCTGGTTACACAAACCATACATGTTAGATTTGTATTTTTTTTTTGCTAGAATTTTTTTTTTCTTGTATTTCTTGTATATGTGTACTACAAGTCACAGCTTTTAGAACACACCCCCATTGTATCCCCTATATTTTTCCTTTTAAGGAAAACAAACTGTTCATTGTATAAAAAAATAAAAAAATAAACATTTATTGTTAAAAAGACTGCAGCATTTACACACAGCACATTCACAATTTCATCATAATCACTAGAAAAAAGGCACAGAAACACAGCCAAGTCTGTAACTATTAAGTATTTTCTTCAGAAAAATTACAGATGAAGTCAGAGAGCGGTGAGTACTGTTTCCTACATATTGAAAATCCTCCTGGAAACGCATTAAACTGGTACAGGAAGAGGTCTGGCTGACCCACATGGCAACACCTTTAGGTCATCTTAACACTGGACTAAGTCTCAGTTTTAGCTTGTCTGATCCATACAACACTGCTTCTGGACAACTACAAAACAGGGGTGTTCTTAAAGTGTGTATATTTTGTACACCTGCTCATCTGTCTTTATTTCAGTTAATATACCAAATGGCTCTTTGCTCACTATGTATTCACCTAAAACTGTGCACAATATGATTAACAGAAAGCCATCTGTACTCAGTTATAGGATGCACAGCTCTTTATTTAGCATGAAGTGCAGTATTTGGGTGTTAAACCCAAGTCTTGTGACTTGTGTCGTGTGCTACACAGGGTATCAAGAAATAAGTATTTTGCTTGTGACTGCAGGCCTCGCACCTAAATACAGCTTTTTCGAAGTGGCTAGTTCTATTTCAGAACTCCTGATTAAAACCAGCTACTTAGTCAGTTATTTTCAGCTACTAGATGTGTGGAGATTGCAAGCAGTCTAAAGTATTGTTTTAGAACCAAAAATTAATGTTAAAGCAGTAACATTAACACTAGAGCTTCCTTCGGCAGAAAAAGAATGTTTTTTTGTGTTTCATGTTCTAAATGAGTTATTATTTCATAAAATAGTAACATGTCTCATTTTCAGCATCTGATATGGCTTCTTTGTTCTATTGTGAATAAAATATGTGTCTATGAGAACTGCAAATCATTTCATTATGTTTTTTACTGAACTTAATTTACATTTACTTTTCTGGATTTAGGGTGTACAGTCATTAATAACAACATGTTTTCATTTTAAATGTTGAGATTGGCTGTTTGACCATTGCTTATTTCTGAATTAGCAGATTAGCATCCTTTTCTCAGGTCCCTTTGTAACAGACTGACAGACCACAATAGAACATCCTTCTAAACTAAAATGATAATGGTGAGGGGAAGAAGTGCAAAACCTTTTCACAGGATGTGTGCACTAAAACATAAGCTCTTACATTTTGTGAACTCATTCGAAATTCCCAATGTAGGTTCAACACTTTCAATCAATATTATACTTGTGTTCATAAGCAGAAGAGAAGACATATTTTTGTAATCAGAATGAAATGTGCGTCATTGTTGTGTGTGCAGGTTTGTTTTGGGAACAGAGAGCGTTCTGCATTTATGCAATAAATTATTTTAACATGACAGTATACTAGAATGTTAACTAAAAATAAAATGTATTTGTCAGGTTAAATAAATATATATATATATATATAGCTAGATTTTTTTTCTAGTTCATTTTTGAATGTAGAGGAACCTACACCCCAGTTACTTTGCATTTTTTGCTTTCTGTGCTTTGAAAACAAGGGTAGAAACTTCATAACCCTTATAGTTTTAAACTCTTTCTTTTTCTCTGCTACCTGTCCGCTTTCTGCTCTCTTTAATTTTCCTACTCACACAAGTGTGAGGCTAAAGTTTGCAGTTCTTGTAAACATGAACATATCCTTTCATTTCTGTCATATATTTTTATACTATCATTCCACATTTTTATAGTGAGGGCATTGCTAATTTTATTTGCTTTTGGCTCTATTACAAACAAGACAAGCTAATCTGCCCAATTTTTTCATCTGCAACCATGAGAAAAGAGCTGTGATTGGTCAGACTAATTTTAAGACATCTGTATATCTGTAAATAGCGCCCCAGTCGATCAGTGTCAGACTCAGAAAGATTCAGAAACATCATAAACATACAGCATGTGTGTGTTTTTGAAACATAAGCCTTTTTTTGTCTGTAAAAAATTTGACCCAATGGTAATATGCCTATTCCCATTAGGCTAAAGTGCTTAAAGTGCTTATTGTTAATATAAACCTAACATAACGTCTGTATGCACTGTGTTGTATACACACCTGTATGACGTGATCCTCCTAAGTTTGGTGACAGGAACATCGAAGCCACACTCTTCCAGGATTTCCTGCCGGGCGATCTCCTCCAGCGAGAGGTCAGGTTTGTCCACCAGGCCAGCGCACAGCTCGTAGGTCACGCCCACTGAAGCCGGGGGCTGATCGGGGTGATTGGTCGCCTCTTCACCCTCCTGGCCCTCTGCTGGGGCTTTGGGTTCCTCTGGGGCGGCCTGCGTGGAACCCTCACCTCCCTGTTCCCCCTCCGGCTGAGGAGGTGCAGGCTTGCTCCTCTCCCACTCGCACATATAGACAGCTGCAGAGCAAACACATGAACACATGCCTTACATAATATACAACACACACAACACGTTCAGAAAGCAGTGCACACAGCAGAGATTCACCCTATTTACACTGGGTCATGCCATGTGCCTGGATTGTATTCTGAAAATATTTTGGAGGTCCAATGTGTTTCCAGTTAGTCAGACTGAAATCTGATTTCTGGGTGAGATGGAGGACACAAATTGATTTTATTGAAATTATTACTGGTGTTTCAGTTGTTCTATGAGAAGGTTTGGCTGCATTGTGTTTACACTTGCATTTTTATGTAGCCTTATTCATATATTATCCTCATACTCAAGTACTCAAATAACCACGAGTAAATGATGTCCTAATATTTTGAAGATGTGGCCATTTTAAACTACCCAGCAAAACAAACTTAAACAAACAAATACATGAGATCTCTGGCTAGGCAACAGACAACAGGTGTCTGTTGGCACAATTCTTATTGGTTAGTAGATGTATTACAGCTCCATGCATAAATATGCTGCTGTAATCTGCTGTGATTATATATGTTCTATATGTTACTAGGGGTGTGCCATCTCGTATCGTACACGATAATTTCGCCAACATTTTTGAATACCGTGAACAATATAATACCCTAAAAATATCGTGCCGTATCACCCACCCCTAATTATCATATCAGGGCACTACTTTTTGATTGTTTTTAGCAAAAGAAAAAAATCACACTTTTCTTATTTCCTATTATAAATACAGATTATTTAGTATCATTAGTGCAGTATCGTTTATTTTACTTTAATCCTGGATTTATGGAGATATTTGGAGTGCATTAATAGTATCATGATATTCTGGATCATTGACTTCTGATACAAATCTGATCAAATTCTTGTATTTTTTAATATCTCAGGTAGGGGGGTGACATAAATCGTATGCAATAACACAATAAATTTTTTATTTTGTTGAAGTCAATGTCGGGTGCAATGTCAAATTAAATAAAAAAAAATGCTGTTTGATACAGAAGGAAAATCTGTATTGTTCTCATTTTCCATGACTTATATATTAGAGGCAGGTTAATTATTCCCAATATCACCTACAGGATGAAAAAAGTCGCAAGACAGACTTTTATTTCAGAAACAAAAGTAAAAATGAAACAAATCTAAACCCATGAATCCTGACTTTGTTATCTTGGAATATGGCCGTTTCATCAGGGAAAAATATATATATATATTGATGGAATAAGCTGGTCTATATTCATTATGTTCAGGTAGTCAGCTGACCTCATTCTTTCAGCACAATGGATTTTAGCAAACATTGGATAACTCCAATATTTCTGGGACAGTATATTGTCCAAAAAAAAGAACACTTATTGTGACAGGCATAGGTTACAGTGGTGTGCAGTGAGGCCCTTAGAGTAGGGGTGACAATAAGTGCATGTAAATAATTACATATTTTTTCATCAGGAAATATGTATTATAGGTTCTGTAAACTATAAGTATTTATTTTATATATTAACTAAAATAAAAACAGCAACTAATTCAAAGCATTAGTCTGTGTTTTTCAGTTGCTATGGGACTCTTATCTGACTAAAAGCGGTTTTAACCAATCAAAGCTTTTTAAAATGGCTTTTGTACCCTTGTATCTGCGTGACCCTTCTTCTGATTTTGAGAAGGTGTAGTAATGAGGCTGTTAGCAAAGTCGAAAGAGAGTCTAACCAATCAGATTCATGGTTTACACTCCGGGGGCGGGGCCATGGCTGTCTAACCCCTTCTCAGCTCTTGGATGAAGGAGCTACGTGTTGGTTAGTCGTAAAACGATACACATGCTGGATTAATTCAATAGTTAGCGCACTATGGAATCATGGCGCATCATGGAATTGCCACTGCAAATCAGACAGATATTGTGTCACATCATATTAAAAAGCCTTTTTCTGTGTACTTAATGTTTTGGCGGCCCTGGTGTACTGTAGACATACAAAACAGTGGCGTGGGGCTGCAGAAGGGGTACCCACTATATTAATTGTACGCCACTGATAGGTTAGTACAAACATTACTGGTACAACACACTGTAAAAACCAGTGTACAAAAAAGGTGAAGGTGAACACGGACTGGACCTACAGAAAAAAGAAAAGAAAACAGGAAAAAGAAAGACGTTTTCTGTAAACGAGTGAAAGGTAGCATGTTTATATTCTGTGATTATGAGGAAAGCAGTGGTTTAACGAGATGATCTAACAGGTGAAGTTACGAGGCAGGCGGAGGCAACCTGAGCCGTACAGTGGGACGAATGTATACACACAAGTGGGACATGAGCTCAAGAGCAATCATGCTCGAGAGGCTTTGTTCCAACACCATTACCTCACACAAAGCCCGGCCTTCTTTCGAAGCATTGTTCGAGGAACGAGGAGAAAGGAAGGGAAAAAGGAGAAGTCCCTTTCAATGCGAGGCTTTCCTTCCATTCTGAGGAGCAGGGCGCCGTCCCTGGCGAGAAAGGGGGAACAATAGCGGCACGGCGCACGTACTGCAGTGCGGGCCCAGCACTCACACGAGCTCTCGCGCCATGAAAAATGTTCCATTACAAGAGTGCCATTGTTTCCAAAGGGCTGAAAAACAGGGCAGAGAGCACTCTGACATGAACCCCAATGTACATGACTGCACTGGGATGTATACTGTAGGCAGCAGTGTGCTAAAGTCTTACTTAAACTATATGTGGACAAAAGTATTCGAGACATATGTTCATTCACCGTTTCTTTAGTTTATCTTAAATAATTGTCTTTACTGTTCAGGGAAGATTTTTTAATTAGATTGTGTAGCATTGCTGCAAGGATTTTACTGCATTCAGCCACAAAAGTGTAAGTGAGGCCAGGATGTTGGATGATCATGCCCAACTCTCCATCTCATTCCAAAAGTACTGTAATTTACACACTATAAGGCACACACCGAAAAAAAACATCAGCGTGCCTTATAATCCGGTGTTCTTTATGTATGAATTCTACCGTTCAGGTTGTAAGGAGCAGTAAAGCCTCTCCACTGAAGTACAGCATTATACAGAGTTTCAGTTTAGTTCTCCAGCACCGAGACTAAAGCATCATCAGCATTAGCATTAGCATTAGCCAGCATTAACCCTGCTTGTTTGACATGCAGAGGAGAGTATTATCGGACTGTAGCCTGCTGCTAACCCCGGCTTGCACTGTTGGAGCAGCATTAGCATTACCCGCTAACTGCGCTAAGCACTAGCTCTTTCGCTGTGCAGCGGCAGGTATATATCAGCATGAATCCTGCGTCTCTACCGTGTTAAAACAAGCTACGTGAGACAAACCGCTAGCTAATATCTCCCTGGCTTACCGGAACACTCTAGGTGTTCTTCAGTGTAGCGCTGTCGGGTGGCATTTACGTCCCGCTACCGCTAGCGGTTAGCCACTAATGCTAATGCTGCTGCACCCAGACTTAGTGGAAATCTGGAAATCTAAGCTTACTGTTAATATACAGAAGCGCTGTACTCAACCAAATAAACATTTTTTAGGAGAGAAATCTGTGTAGATCATACATGTTACTAAGTGCTGTCCAACAGGTTCATGTTTTTCTGCTCCAAAGATTACAAAAAGTACTAAAAAAGATGTGTGTGCATTAGCACATCTGGATTAAAAAAGGGAGCAACTTAAACAATAAGGCTTAATTACCTCAGAAAACACTAACATTGCAAAAAGTACATAATGGTACGTAGTACCAGGTACATAAATGGTGCCTTGACCATTTTTAAAATCTCTCTATAAATATATATATTTACAATATTTGTAAATATTTACAATATTTACAGATATCATCCAACACCTAGTATATCTAGGCAGTCCTTTGTTAAAGCAAATCAGATGATCTACTGGTGTGACTGGTGTTCAGAGAGAATTCACCAACCAAACGTACGTTCTTCAAACTGTATTATCAGTACTTTATCCAACACACAGTATCAATATCTTTACTAAAACAGCACTTTTTGATTATCTAGGCTGTATTTATGATTATTATCTATTATTATCGATTCTAGTGTTATGTAGGCTATTGACAGGCGAAATTCTACTAAGACTGAGAGTATGGCTTTTGCAAAACAACTAAAAGGATTTTGCACAGTACTGTATGCAAAAAATGAATAGCAATAATTAAATCAGTGCTGGGAGACAATACTTTAAACAGATGTCAATTTATTTAAAATTTTACCTCAGTGATGATTACTTTTTATATCAGTTACTATATTTAATATTAAATGACTGACAGCACTTTTCTACGGAACAAGCTGCTGGACTGGCTCAGTTGGCTTATTGTTCGAGTTCTCCTCCATGTTGTTTCCATGTCGCAGACTAGATGAATTGGAGTCACATGACTTCAAACAAGGTTAAATGTTTTTAAGGGTACAGGACATGCACACTCAGTAGGAGAGGTACTACAAAATAAAAATATATACAGAATAATAAATAAAATGATACAATTAAGATTAATCTGGTTAGAGGTTAAAAAAAAAAGGTCTTGAATATTAAATTAAATCCCATCCTACAGGTAAACTCACACATCGACTCTTCATGCTGATAACCTATATCAGAAATAACAGCAGCTGTCACACACTGCATTCAGAAAGGAAGAGTTTTAGGAAGGAAAGGCGAAAGAGGAAGATTGTTTTCTTTGTAGGGGTTATCTGCAGGCTGTGGCCTGACATGGCACAAAGCACCACCTTCTGCAAACAGTTATAAAACAACAGATGATGTTACCAAGTGATGAACCCAAAACCGAAGAACAAAAGTCAGCACTTGAGATTTACAACCATCAATTAGAAACCACTGTTGCTAAACTGACAGCAGAACGTCTGAAGAAGAGTCTGCTGAGAGTTTGCACCTTTAAGAGCATCAAGACACGTGTGTGTCTTTCAGCGTTTAAAAGTCATGCTCAAGACTGAACGCTGAACGGCTCTGATTCGTGCAGAAATAACTAGAAGACTGAATGTGAATCTGACAGGCCTCCACCTCCACTCTGCACACAACACTGGTATGTTAAAAAGTTTGAATCTACCAAAGCAAAAATAAGATCGATAGGTAAAACACATTAAACATACAGGTATACAGTTATAAAATGAACTAGGCTCTATAAAGCATTATGTCACACTGTTTAGCTGATTAGTGGTGAGAACCCAGACTGCGCAATATCGAAAAAAAATGACAATAATATATACAGCTCTGAACAAAATAAATAAAAGCAGTTTCTTTGACTATATCAAATTGAGAACCTCTGGAATATAATCAAAAGGAAGATGGATGATCAAAACAAGCCAACAAACCAAACTGAACTGCTTAAATGTTTGCACCAGCAGTGGCATAAAATTATCCAAAAGCAGTGTGTAAGACTGGTGGAGGAGAACATGGCAAAATGCATTAAACTGTGATTAAAACAGGGTTATTCCACCAAATATTGGTTTCTGATCTCTTAAAACTTTATAAATATAAATTTGTATTCTTTGCATTATTTGAGGTCTGAAAGCTCTGCATCTTTTTGTTATTTCACTCATTTCTCATTTTCTGCAAAAAAATGCTCTAAATGACAATATTTTTATTTGGAATTTGGGAGAAATGTTATCCGTAGTTCATAGTATAAAACAACCTTGTTCATTTTACTCAAACATAAACCTATAAATAGCAAAATCAGAGAAACTGATTCAGAAACTGACGTGGTCTCAATTTTTTCCAGAGCTGTATATTTGTTTACTGAAATAAATATATTGCGTTATTAAAAAATAACAATTTTCACCAGGGGTGATTAAACATGTAATTTAACATGTTTAACATTGACGCTATTAATAATGGTCTGTGTGTATTCAATATTAGAGTAAAATAAATGATACTGGGCCTTTATATATTTAGATGGAAAATGTGTATTTTTTTTTTTACTTTTTTTATTATGCAATGAAAAAGATTTAAAAGTTTTAAGAGGACAGTACATGCGCACAGTACAAAAAGAATTCAAAATACTGCAAAAAAGATAAATAAAAATACACCACAAAAAATTATGGAAGCAAGATTAATTAATTTTTTTTTTTTTTTTTTTTTCATACCCCAATCCTAAAGGCTCTGCCATTTTTTCCATCTAGCGAGAGCTCACACATTCACACTTCATACTAATAAAATAATATTAAAAATATAAAAATAAAATTATTTAAACTTCCAAAATTCATAAAGAAAATCTGTTTACCTGGGCGGAACTGCTTGACCAGGATGAAACAGTGAGAGGTGGTGTTGAAGATCAGCACAGAGACACTATAGAGAAAGAGAAAAAAGGAGGGAGGAGAGAATTAAAGGTACATCAGCCTGTTACAAGTTGCACCGACATGAAAAGCCATTACTAAAGACGAGCCTTTAAGCAATACAAACTAGAGAATGCACAATAAATACATAATTACTGGTATTACATACAACTGTGTGTAATACCAAAAAATATGTTGAACACAGCCCTCTTAACAACTACTCCCAACACTAGAACAGCAACCAAGACAACAGAGAACTGAGAACTGTGTGCACAATTTTCCCATAACTGGGATTGGAATAAAAAGCTTCTTGCTCTTAAATGTCTCATCACAGTTAGAAATGGGAAGCTACAAATTACTGCTACTCATGATTACAGTGTTTACAGACCAGAAATGCACTGAGATGCTCAAGATTTGGGGGAAGTAAGTAAGTTATTGATCATAAAGTGTTATAACTTGTTAGATGTTATCTTGTGAGTGTGTTTAAACGCTGGTCAGCATGCTGGTGGCATGGTTACTTGTACTATGATAGTAAGAGTGAGGTCTAATAGTGGGTGCTGATAGACAGGACGTTCTATTCCTGAAGTTGTGTTTGGATTTAACATTCCTCAGCCTACAGTCTGAAGCGTGTACCAGGAATACATACATACAACCCACAATAGACAGCACAGAGAGCAGTAATGATTGTGACCCACAACATCTGGCTAGAACTGTCCATGCAAACACATACAGTGCACCTGTAGGTAAGTGCAGCATTTTTGTTTCCATGGGACAAGGCAATAGTCACTGATAATATATCATGCATATTGATACTGAACATTTAGACACAGACCAATTGTCCACAGTATTGATCATTTTTAAATCATTTATCACAGAGAATGAAAAAGACCAATAGCATGGACTGTATCGGTTTACTTAGGGCTGCACAATCTATTGCTTCGGCAGCATAATATTTATTTAGCATTATATTTATATTTATATTTATACATCAAAATACTGGGATGTCATTTTCCCCCCCAATATCCTGCAGCCATACTGTTTACAGAATTTGTACAGAATTTTATAACAGGTTTTGGCTTTTATCTTAAACCCAGGAGTTGCTATTTGTCCAATTAAAATCTAGGACTTTAATTCTATCAATTTAAACACCCTCCTGTATGTGACTATCAAATAACTCTGGTGTAAATTAAATCTATTAAATATATGACACACCCCAAATTAAGATCTTCACCAAGTTGTTACAGAATGATCCACCATATCATGATACTAAACTAGAACCATGCAATTTTTTATTTTGCAACAAACAGCAGAAAAAAGCTGTACCCCAATGGCCCATATAGCTCTAAAATATATTTCAGGGTATTACTGAAATAACATTATAAAATAAGGTTGGTGATATTACTGCATTTGATACAGCACACTCCTAATGTTAAATAATAGATAAAAACAGACAAAATATGTACCAGCCTGTAAACTAATAAAAAAAACAATGGCTAAAATACAGATTGCTCCTTAGATTGATAATAGTAGGAAATGCTCGCCTGGATCAGCAAGCAAAAATAATACATTTTATCCAAGTCTGTAGCAAACTTAGCCTAAAACAGCACACATCCACAAGGTGTGATGTGATGTGATGTGATGTGATGGTAAGTGTACCTGTTCTTGTGGGGTAGTCAAATGTTGTGTTTGTGTAGTTTGAGACTGACTGCCTACTTTATTAAATGCTAATGGTTATAAAATGAAAAGCTTTCCTTAAAATAGCTTATTTTAAAGTTTTGCCTTTTTGAACACTAAATTAGTATCAGTATTAAGGTTTTAAAGAGAGTACTTTGCTTTCCATAACTAAAATCTGGACAGTCCATTATGAAATTAAGGGCTATGCTCCAAACTGCTACTATTCAGGTGGCTAAATCTGATTGTGTTAATGCGTCTGATGCAGTGAAGACAGAGGGAAATGATATCAACACACATGAAGAGCATGTCTGGTCTGTTAGTTGTTTTTTATTTGGTGTCAAATACTTTTTCAAAACATTCCTCCAGAAACCTGCAGAAGCTTCAGTAACCTGCACTGTTTATGGATATCAACAGATAGAGACTTTATTTAGGGTTTAATTTATTTTTATTATTATTAATTTATTTATTTTTTTTTCACTTTTTTTTTTTAAATAATATTATTATTAAATAACAACTCTATCAAACGTATGTATTAAACCTAAAGCTGTTATTTCTATGTAAGTTCTATTGTTGGAGCCTATTAGCTTGCTGGTTTAGCTAATACAGTATAAGCCTAGTGAAATCTTATACTGCAGGCATTAACAAGATGAGTAACTGATGGAACATAATGTTCTTCTTCAGCAGTAATTTTATTGCGCTTTCATTGCGCTTACTGCCAACCTATTAAATTACATTTTTGTATTCTTCCTATTCTAACAGTAGCATCACTCCTCCTTCAGTAGTGATTTTCTGTACTCGTGGTTGTAGATCATGGTATTTTGGTAATGGGGAGGGTTTCTAGACTGAAAGGGCTCAGTGGGAAGAGCATGCTGGGTTTCAGAGCAGATAATGGATAAACCTCAGTAGGAGGGAGCAGTTGTCCCAGTAATGATGCTTTACTGGTTTTTCTAAGAGAAAAATAAACCACAACATTGCACCTCCTCTCACACCCACCCTTATCCACAGGCCTCAGCTAAATTTGTTAGGATCAAAATAGCATGCAAAGTTTGCTGTAGCTCACAACTGTAGAAAAGTGTGTGTGTGTGCTGAAACGGGTAAGGCAGAAGGTGCATGCATGGGCCAAAAGCTTGCACCATCAAGCTCACAGATCCGCACGGAATTAACACTCCAGCTTTCGTCTTGGTTCCTCACTACAGCTCCTAGACAGAAGCTAATACCTCTGAAGGGGAGAATAAATACCTGCGTTTTAAGGATCTCTGGGTAATAGGATTTTGGCAGGCTAAGAAATCCACCTAAAGCACACTGGAATAGCCAGGCCTTTGTTGCTGGACCAAGAACAAGCTAATCACTCGGCAGAGCAAGAGGTCAAGCTGTCCATCCACAGTCTCCACTCACTCTCCCACGAACAACTTTCATTCTTCTGCTGATACTTTAGACCCAGGACTTCAGACAGGTGGAGTCCCGGCCTGAGAGCCACTCGCCTTTGGCCTCAGATCATTAAGAACGTAGGTGATCCATAACTGACCGTGTTGCACAGTGTGAGTGTGAGAGAGTGTGTATGTGTGAGTGAGTGAAACTGTGTGATTGTTTTGAAGGCAGTGGAGACCGAGTCTCACACACTCTGTTGGGAAAACGGATGTGTCTGTAGGGGCAGGAAGCCCTGCCCTGTCTTTCCCATGGTGAATTCAGCCTGGCTACTCTGAGGACAGGCACACAAACACAAAGAAGCAGGCTGTCCTCCTCAGTACAGTGACACATAATGTCTGAACATAGGTACCAACAGGCCTGGGCAATGCGCTAAAATATTGCATCACAATATGTTAAGCAGTTTTTACTTTATACAGTATTTATCAGCAATTTTTTACACAGACAAAATGCTTTAGTAGCATCATATTGTTAAAAAATGCTAATTAAATACTTTTTTTTTCAAAACATTTATTTTATTTAAAAAAATCTGACGCACTTATTCCAATTAAACAGCACCAATTACACTGTTTGTGATAAAATGGCCAGTTGGTCAGTGTTCTTTAAGCACTAATGAGAATCACAATAAATAAATAGAAGCATATTACTTATCGCATTTAACAAATGTATTACAATACGATAAAATATTATCATGTTGCCCAGCCCTAGATAGCAACCCTGTGCTAAAATCTATCAAAATATAGATTCTTTAAATGTGATTTTCTTTTGAAAAACTTTTAAGAGGTTCTTTAAGAGGTCAATTGTGGAACTTTTTACAATGATTTAAAGGTTTTCCACTAATCTAATGAACCTTTTCAGCACCCAACTGGTTCTTTGAATTCCCACATGGCTCTAAAAGGAACCACTTCCACTGGCTTTCACTAAAGAACCCTTTCATAAGTGTTCCATAATTGGGGACCACTGACAAAAATAGGGATGGGCAAAATAATAAAAAAAAGTATATCTCAATTTGTTTAAGAGAAACGGTGATATATAGGATATGACACAACATTAAAAGAATAATCATAAGTATCATCATTTTATTTATATAACATCACAAACCAAACTTATGATTCATTTTATTAGTAAATAGCTAACTGTATCTCTAAATAAGAATTTCTCAATAGTGAGTCTTAATAGTGAACTATGTTGTATGAGATGGTAACATAAATGTGTCATGCTTTGTCACGCTTTTTTAATTACGATGTTTCTAAAGCCCTATCCGGACAGGATTATGTTCTCGGAGGGTCCTGGGTTAATTTTCTCTTTTATGAGGGGTCTTCGATAATTTTAGTCCCACATTTCTGAGTTTCGTCACCACACAATTAATAAAATAGCCATTTGTCCACTGCCATGCACCGTAATTACACTGCGGGCGCTCGTTTCCACAGAGATCCACGTAAACACAACAGTGAGTGGAAATGGAGGAGCTACTGAACTTGAAAAAGCCTAAAAACTCACTGGTCCTCCTGTTTTATTCAACTGCAGTCCGGATGCAAGTGTTTTATCACTCGGTAAAGGGGGAAATATTTTTCACAAACGTCCCCCTGAGAAAAGAATGCCGTCCGGTTTTGGCTTAAAACACATATTGTACAAAACTTTACCCTGTTAAGTGTAAGCCCTCCACAAACCAAACCCTTTCATAGGGCATCTCATGATATGATATTATCACAATACTGTGCCCATGATAACTATGATGTCATGATACTATGATTCTGTGCTACTTAATATATATATCACAAGACAATTCTTTACGATACTTCACAGCATCTGTGTTACTGAAGAGGACAAAAATACTCCTAAATAAGTAAATAAAAAGAATTATGAATTTATTCATGTCACAGAATTTAACAACCAATATTCTTCACCGCAGGTTTACCCTATTTATTTGATTAGTGCCACCAATTTAATTAAGCAACAACTTTAGTAAGTCTTATTGGGGGAGTCTAGGGGAGATTAGAGCATATTTGTTTGAATAAAAACATCCATATTTGACGCCACATATAAAAATATATAACAAACAAAATCAACAGGATATATTATGATATCTATATTTTGTGTCATCTGAACATAGTAATCATATATGATCTTGTTGTTAAATAAATCACACTCAGTTGACAACATGCATTGTGCACCAGTGTAAAAAAATGTTTTTAAATATATTTATATTGACGACATATTGCCCAGCATCTAGACACAACACACTTGTGCAGAATACATCAGCTAAACCTTTAACACACTTGGAAACTTGAAGATACAGACATTCATGCACCAGTGTGCACACACACACACACACACTCGCTCACGCACACACAATTAAAGAGTCTAGAAGGGAAACCCATTATCTGGAGACACCATGATTCATTTGTGCCTGTGCTCCTGATTAAGAGGGTCTGCTTCCATTTTAAGCACCTCTATCTCACCACCAGCGTTTTTCTTCTCCCGCCTGCCCCTTCCTACCCAGCCTCTTCTCCAACAGGGGGAAGTGGTGTTCCCAGCACCCCGTCTCCCTCCCTCTACTGAGAGGGTCTGGGCTCAGCTGACCCGCGCTGGCTCTGCAGCTGCCGGGTCACGGCACCAGCTAGCTCTGGCATGTCCCGCTCTGAGGAGCTCTGCCACAGAGGCATGCTGGAGATTTCACACACCATTAATCCCGTCCTCCATTATAGCTCTTCAACTTTCACCAGGATGGATGGAAGGACAGATAGGGCTGTAACCATTTCCAAAATACACAATTCAAAATGCAGAAGAAAATGAAGAAACATTAAAAATAAAGAGTGCCTGAATATGTATTGTGGATATATGTTAATATTATATACTTTAGCAATACTTTATCTTTTTTAAAACGCATGTAAAGATTGGCATCAGACAGTGGATCATTTCGTGTTGTTTAAATCAGTAGATAGCAGTGAACTTTTATTTTATTCAGATTTTATAAATATAAAAAATAATACTAAATAAATATAATACTATAACAGTTTTCCTAATATTTGTTTTAAAAAACTGCACTTAATCGCCTTATCTAGAATATTAAAATATATTGTAATATATTGAATTGTAACCCCTTGATTGTGATATGTATACCGTATTGCCAAGTTCTTGCCAATACAACCCTAGTTAATATGTTTATTTATGACATACAACAAAAAACAATTATCACAATACAATAAAATATCAGTATATTGACAAGCTCTACATTACTGCATATAAAATGCTGAATCTATAAAGATGCCATTACATTATTCATATCTTTGTCATGCAAAAACGTGTTTTATTTTTACTTTCTTTAAAAAAAAACAGTTGTTTACTGGTCATTTAAGATGTAACAGGTTTTTGCACAACAGCAAATACACAATAATAACTTTATATATTGTGTCATTTTATGCAGTCAGGCAAACTCTACATTATTCAAAAGCTTTATTATATACAAAAGAAGAAGCCACAAACCTAAGTAACTGCCTAAGTAAAAAAAACTAATTCTCAAAAGAAAAAAAAAAAAAAAAATCTTTTGTCAAATGTCAAATGTGCTGGATGTTAATACACAGATTTCTCTCCTGGAAACAGTTTATTTTTTCTGAGGGCGAGTGCTAGCCATGGTTAGCATCGCTAGTCAGTCGCAGTTAGCAGCACTAGCCAGCTCGGGTTAGCAGCACTAGCCAGCCCCGGTTAGCAGCACTAGCCAGCCCCGGTTAGCAGCACTAGCCAGCTCCGGTTAGCAGCATTAGCCAGTCATGGTTAGCAGCACTAGCCAGCCCCGGTTAGCAGCACTAGCCAGCCCCGGTTAGCAGCATTAGCCAGCTCGGGTTAGCAGCACTAGCCAGCCCCGGTTAGCAGCACTAGCCAGCCCAGGTTAGCAGCACTAGCCAGCCCCGGTTAGCAGCATTAGCCAGTCATGGTTAGCAGCCCTAGCCAGCCCCGGTTAGCAGCACTAGGCAGCCCCGGTTAGCAGCATTAGCCAGTCATGGTTAGCAGCCCTAGCCAGCCCCGGTTAGCAGCACTAGGCAGCCCCGGTTAGCAGCACTAGCCAGCCCCGGTTAGCGGCACTAGCCAGCTGTGCTTAGTGGCACTAGCCAGCCCGGGTTAACGCTAGTTAATGCCGCCCGATGACGCTAGACTGACAAACTCGGAGTCTTTCGGTAACCGGTGTGATTTTTGGGAAAATTAAAGGACTTAAAACGCTCCTTATATTCCCAAAAATATGCTATATTCCCAACACAGTGGAGAAAGAATTAACACTACTCTAAAATAAGTATAAAATTAGTGCAAGTCTACTATATTGTTGATATAATTTTTTATTACTCTTTGATTCACTTCCCAGCCCAGCCGAGATACACAGTGAGACATCCACAGTCTTTAAAAAAAAATTTATATATATTTTTGGCCTCGTCTTCCAGACCTATGATACACATAAACTTTTATTTTATTTTATTATTTTTTCATGTAGGTGAAGCTACATAGAGGGCTCTTTTGATAGTTTTACTGCTGCAGACATCTCTTTATCTCTCTTTCTTTCTCTCTCTCTTTCCCCTTCAAGGCTCAAGTCCTCCTCATAAAAGACAACTGACACCAATTCTCTGTGCTTCTTACCTCCAAAAGGCCAGCAGAGTGCTCACAAAGGACTGAAGCAATGGCACTAATGACCTGAACAGATGCTTCTCTTAATGGCTTTACCTTTTAATTGCGTTCTCCCTGACCACCCCCACCATCCCCTCACCCCCCCCTTCTCTCTCTCCCCCCTCTCATACTCACATCCGACTCCCGCCCAAAACAAACTCATACATCATCAGAGCTTACAGACCACCAAAACAACACATCAAACAGCCAAATGGCAAAGTGAAACATTTCAGTCTGCATCACTGAAACAGACATAAAGGAACAAAAGCAGCCTAGCCAAAGCATTCACAGGTGTCTCAGTTATAATAATAGAAAGGGCACTGCTATTTACAGTCTTCATAAGCCAACGATTTTCATGCAAATGTCACTGACTTCCCAAACTTCCTCAGCCATAGTCATTCACACACGAGGTCTGTAGCTTCCTCTCGGAAGAATAAAGGCCTCATAATGCTATCTGTGAGAGTAATAAATCTCTTTCTATGGCAGATGTCCCTCTCTCCCTCTCTCTCTTACTCTACATTTCTTTCCCGTCATCTTTTTTGAGAGGAAATAAGTTAAACCCCCAGACGGCCTCATATGAAAACACAAAAACGTCCATCAACGCCCTAATACGCTGTCCACAGAGATGACAATGACATTCAAAAACTTAACTGAACCCTATACAAGATGTCAGGCGTGATCTCAGGGCCACAGCGGGAAATTCTAGAAGCACTGGGAGGCTGTTCTTAAGGACAATCGCCCAAGGGCCACTGTGGGTGAGCCGGGAGGAGAAGCAGAAGCTCTGTTTTACTGCTCCAGACACTGCAGCCTGTATAGAGAGCTGAACACTAGCTCCAATCACACCAGAAGCGCATCAGCCAACTTCCTTTTCTAGCACAGAGGTGAGAGATTCCGAGTCTGCTGACTCTTATCTCTCCAAGTTGTTTAATCACAGGTTTGGATTTACACTTCACAGCCATCATTTACACTCGCAGCAACACTAAGAAACTGATCTGTAAAAAGAACAGCACAGCAGGAATGGGCAGAAATGGGCAGTAACCCCACTATTTAAAAATCTCCTTGTTTTATGCAGTACAGCTAGTAGGTTTAAATGTAGTTGATATATATAGGCTATGTATCTAGCTTAAGAAATTTGAGTTGATTTAGTCATTTTACCTCATATTTTAGGCTTGATTAGCAGAAAACCAGCTATGCCATATCATACATTTAGCTTGCAACTCTACCTGATGCCTAAAATTTTGCATAACATGAGGTCATGATACAAAATTCTGAGTTTATACACATTTTACAAGGTAAAATTCAAGCACTTTTCAAGGCCATTTTTTAAGTTTTTCCAGCACCTTTCAGCTGTGGTAAATTAATATGGTAAATTAAAACGGTGATATCTCAAAATTGCGATTCAGCGATATTAATATAATCTCAAAACTATTCTCCACACTTTACAGCGACTATGCTACTAAGACAAAATACTTCTAAATAAGTAAATAACAGGAATTATGGATTTATTTGTGTCAGTTTCACACAATTTTAATACCAATGTTCTTCACCGCATGTTAAGCTATTCATTTGATTGTGAGGTTACTGTAGTATGTCAAATTTCGGGGTGAGTTGAGAGCATTTATACATACATATACTCAAAATTACTAATTTGCTCTTTGTCATATTATTATGTTTACCTAAACACAACCAGATTTGTGTTTGGTTATAGCACAAGGAGAAGAAATGAAAGCCTTTCTTTATTTTACACTCTGCAATTTTTTTCTTTAAGCAAATTTATTTTATAAGTTACTGTGGTTAGAATTCTAAGCATTTTTAAGCCCTTTCTCCATAATTCCAGCACTTTCCAGGCCTGGAAAAGAGAATGTTAAAGTTCAAGCACTTTCCAGGATTACAAGCACGCGTACGAACACTGAAAATTATAACACAATATAGATATTTCTGATTTCTCAAATCTGCCAATAAAAAAGTCCTCTTCCTAATGGTGAGTGCGTGCACTCAAAGTTTCTGCAGGGCAATGTCTTGTACTTCTACACTTAAACTGGTGTCACATGTCACAAAATACATAAAAAAGCTATAGCAGTAGCAGTACAAGGAGAAAAAGAAATATTAACTGTAATATATATTGGCCGCATCTAATATCTCTAAGGCACACAGCTTGGTAAATGGGGTCAAAACTGTTTTTTGTTTTTTCATTTTCTCCGCAATTTACACAGTCAACTACCCAACCCACTTATTAGGACTCCACCTATCACCAGGAGGGTGAAGACTAGCACAAGCCTCCACTTTCGGCCTGCAGCTGATGAAGCATTGCTGAGTAGCATCACAGCACACTCGGAGGAGAGCACAGCAACTCGGTTCTGATACATCAGCTCACAGACGCCTTGTGCTGATCAACATCACCCATTGGAAGTGATGTGGGGAGAGAGCGCCATCTACCCACCCAGAAAGAGCAAGGTCAATTTGTCCTCTCTCAGGGCTCCAGTAGCCGATGGCAAGCTACATGAACCGGATTCGAACCGGTGAACTCCCGATCATATTGGCAGCGCTTAGCCTGCTGGACCACGTAGAGCCCTTATTCTTTTAAAAAGATACTATTTCTGAACAGTTCACACTCCTAACCTGACATGCCTGTGCAAAAAAAGCTATGCTTCACATAGACTATCGGTTCCATCTTCACCAACATCACAGAAGCCATTAAACATTTCCAGTGGATGACAGATGGGCTTATAAATGAAAATGCGTTTGAGCTGCTGTAAAAAAGGAAACGTTATACAGTCATTCTTTATTAACCTCTGACAATGCAGCCACATCCTCTTGTGACATAATATTAAGTGTTCAGACACTTATTTAGATTTTTTAAACAGAGAACGTTTCCAAAATCTGCCTAGCTTTTCTCCCATCACCTTCTCAGTGGGAGGAGTTAATACCTGATAAAATGATTAAAGCACAAAAGGGGTGGGCAATATTATATCGTATACAATATATCGTGACACAAAAATATCAAGATATTAAAAATCCATATCGTGATAATATTGATGGTTTGTCTTAAAAGTAGTCCATTATTTACTTTGAAGCTTTAAGTGTATTTATTGTATAATTGTTTTAGTTTATAATTTTTGTTTGCAGTTTATATGCATGAAAATATTCTGCAATATTTTTAGCTGCATTATATTATTTTATGCTATATTATTTATTTTGCCACATTATGATTATGCTGTTATACTATTATACTATATTCTTGAAATTAATGAATCATTTTTCTGTTTTCCTATATTGCCAAGTATATCGTTATCGCAAAAATACCCTGAAATATCGTGATATTATTTTAGAGCCATATCACCCACCCCTATTTCACACTTCTACTCAGTGATAAAACTCTTGCATCCGGACTGCAATTGAAGAAACAGGAGGACCAGTGAGTTTTTAGGCTTTCTTGGTCACATGACATCGCGTTCAGTAGCTTCTCCATTCCCACTTACTGCTGTCTTAACGTGGATCTCTGTGGAAATGTGCGCCCAAAGTTGAATAATGGTGTGTGGCAGTGGACTTAAGCAAGGACATTTGAGAAAAATACATACATGGTCGCTCAGGACGTGAATAAAATCACAGAGGACCCCCCATAAAGAGAAAATGACCCCAGGACCCCCTGAGAAACTTATCCCGTCCAGATAGGGCTAAAGACACACAACTGACCAATGAAAATAAGCTGGTACTCAAGAAGAACTGTCACACTGCTGTGTATAATAATCACTGATACACAGTCTTAATGACTGTGTTCCCCACACATTATTCACGGCTGTCAATAGACATCCTATAGTAGTTGGATTTTTTTCCCCCACACATTTTTCAACAGAATTCCACAGGTTCTCAGTGCTGTTTACATCTCATGATTGTGCTGAATTGCCATGACATCATCTGAACTTCTTCACTCTTCAACACACTCCATCACTTACTGAGTGTTACAGTATCTTGCTCCATCTTTTTTGTATTTCTTCCAAAAAGAACATATATATTCTGTCCAACACATCCAAAACAGTGCAGTGTATGACATGTATGTATATATGAGCTATTTTCTTTCCACTGTCCGTGTATATTAAAATTCCTTTCTGGACATCTGGTTTCTGTCTGATGAACACATACAATAATATGAAAAATCCTCTTTAGTTGAAAAAATCATAGTCCAAACAAAGACCTCCCATACCTACCACCTTAGACCTTCCATACCTACCAAACCTAGGAAGAATGAGGTAATTAATTCTGTTAATAGTGGCTTAATTCAGTGATGTTTATAGGTACTTCCCATACTATTCTCAGTGTGCTTATACACCTGCTTTGTTTGGTACAGACCATCAAACCTTTTAGTTTGGCCAAAACCAAAATGAAGGTGTAAAAAGTGACTCAAACCATGGTCTGGACCAAAGGATCCAAAGTGGTGGTCTACCAAATGGTTCAGATTTTCAGTCCAATTACAGGACGTCTCACATTAAACAATAGAAGAAGAAAAAGTACTGGTGTTGTGCCAAAATCTAACCCCCACTTATGCACATGCGTGAGTATGTGTTTACCGTAAATGTAGATTAATAATGATTTACAACAAAAATAAAAGGATCAATCCAAAGGAAATTTTTAATGTTCATTCTGCTGGGTGATGATTGATGTACACGTAATGGGAGTTATATTTGGTACAACCTGGAAAAAGATAACAGGTGATGACGAGCGATGCCTTATCTTCCATGTAGAGCAAACATTCTTACCAGCTCCTACTAAACCTATGTCATTATTATACAGTTTCACTGACCTTCAGCTAAATGCTTTGCGGTAATGATCATGCTGTTGCTGAAACCAACTACTAGTATCTTGTGTTTGTATGACAGAATAAAAGAATTATAGTAATGAATTACAAAACAAGTTATTAATAAAATCTGAATACATATCAGAATACATTTTTCTTTCGTAACGTGATAAATTTCCAAGTGAAACTGGTCATACGGGTTGACCAGACAAGACGTTTTCCAACACAATTTTATGGGATGGTGGAAAGCAGGCATTTCAAAACAAACCAGGTGCCAGATGCTAGTCTGCAGTTGTACCTAAGAGTACAGTGAGAGTACCTGCCTCCTGCAACACCTCATCGGCACCAGCACTTCCTTTTTTTCCTTTTTTTTATCATTCTAGTTCCTAAGTCAGGTCAAAGCATGCCAGAGAGAACCCTTCAGGACACCTTTTTGTGACATAAATCTGATGCTAATTACTGCAGGTCTGGAAGTGTTCCTGCTTCACCAATTCAGTAATTGGATGGACATAGCAGCAGCTTTCATTGGATTACTTCAAACTGTCTGATTATATGTATAGCCACTGAGAAAAGGCTTATTCACTTGTCTGACTGACACTGTGAGACTTGAAGAATAGGATTATGCAGTAATGAAACAAAAATATGCACCTGGCCTAAGAGTTTAGAACAAGAAGACTGTATACGATTTCAAACAGAGTGAGAAAAATAACCGCAAGCTGAATACTCACCTATCATGAGTTCGCATGAAGTCCCAGGACTTTTTCGTTCCATTCTGTAGAGAGAAAAAAAAAAAAACAACTGTTAATGTTTAACAATTATAACATATAAACGTACATCATAATATATATGTATGAGCTTCTACACAGTAATAGTGTTCAATGATTTAAATAAACATGTGAACATCCTAGATCGCTGGTTCGAATCCCAGTCATCTAGCTTGCCATCAGCTGCAGGAGCCCCGAGAGAGCACGATTGGCCTTGCTCTCTCTGGGTGGGAAGATGGCACGCTCTCCCCATATCACTCCAAAGGGTGATGTCGGTCAGCACCTGGGTCTATAGGAATGGACAAACCACTCAAAACAATGGCTTGCAAACACAAACAACTAGTCTGTAGTTAACTTAAGTAAGGCATCTTTCTAAGAACTGCATCTACATGTTCCGGCTAAAAGTGATGCATTTTAGAATGCGGGGGGTAAACAGAGGTGGGCTACTGGACAAACATTTGTGTATCACTACTCACCAAGTCAAATTTAGACCAAATTTCTCCTTTAAATGCTAACTAAAACATCATGGTAGAAAGTTATCATGGTATATGGTATATGGAAAGATTTCATATGTATATATAAAGCATCAAGCCAGTATCTTATACAGTGATACTATATACATCAACTAACGAAATCAAAAGAACCAGAGAGGCCAAGTAATTTAGAATGAAAATTCTAAACTCAGAGAGGTAATCTAAGTATATCTAGGGTACATACTGAGCCAAACTTGCCAAACAAACACCTTTACTTTCACTCTTATACCACTGAAATCTCGAGCGTGTCTGATCATTTCAACACCTTAAGACAGGGATTCTGCAAAACATGCAGCTCACAAGAGCAGACATGCAGGAAAAGGCTTTCGCTGCGGTTCTGGGCCTGTGGCAGAGAGTTTGTGGGTGTGTATCCGTGTCCGCAAACACGTCTGAGTTGAAGCTCACACTGAGTTATCTAGTGTTTATATAAATACACCTTGAACATAAAGACACAGAGGTACAAATCATTAAACTGTAGTGCAAACATCCGAAGCATGGAAGCAGGGAGCTCAATCACATAAAGTGTACTACAAAAAAATCTGACATTAGGAAACACAAAACGTTCACCTGCAATGAGGCAGCGGAAGATCACAAGATCACAGTAGTGTAGCTGCCACAAATCAGCTGGTAAATTGAACAACTCAGCTACAAAGTTTCAGATCACACATGTATATTACAGTGTATAGTAGTGTCCGCTGCTCTGCTGACTAAGTAATCTGGCAGTCTGCCACCCTTACTGTAAGGGCGCACACTGTAAAGTTTGGTGGAGGAGGGATAATGCTATGGGGTGGTTTTTCAAGGCTTTATCCTGAAGGCTGTTAGTTCCAGTAAAGGGAAACCTTAATGCTTCAGCTTACCAAAACATGTTGAACAATTTTATGATCCCAACTTTGTGGAAACAGTCCGGGGAAGGCCCTCTTCTGTTCCAACATGATCAAGCCTCCGTGTTCAAATTAAGGACCATAAATGCATTGGCTGGGTGAGTTTGGTGTGTCCCACACGGAGCTCTGACCTCACCCTCACCAAGCAACTTTGGAATGGATAATATTGAAGATTATGAAACAGACCGTCTCATCCAGCACCAGTGGCTGGACTCACAAAACCAATTCTGTTTGAATGGGCTAAAACCCAAGTACCCCTCGCTGCAGAACCACAAGTCCAGGGGGTGGGGCTGGATCTGATCCAACTCTTCCTACGTCGTGTTTTCATTGGTCTGAAGCAGATCGGACTCTTCCGCATCCGGTTTTACTCACTCGTTTTGATTGTGTATTAATATCTGTAATAATAAATGAACATGGTAGCTGGTAGATAAGACACTCATTGGCATCCTTTATTTTAATTATTTATTTTTTATTTTGTCTTTAGGCCCTTTTTATTAAAGATAAAAAATGAAATAGTTAATATTTATATAGGAAATGTACAGCATTTTATTATGTTTGTAATCACAGACATGTTCCTTCTTTTAAATCTGTATTGTGTGATTTAAATGTGCTACGTAGCAAATAACATTTTGATCTATAAACGGTAAAAGTCTTAAGGTTGGGTTCCAGGATTTATTTGATAAGATAAAATAATTCCTGGTCGGGAAACGTAAGCGACACGTGTTAAGTTTAACGACGAATTGAAATGCGATGACTTAAAACCAATGAAAAGAAGATATGGGTGGTCAGGAGGTCAGGCTCCACCCCTTGGATCAGATCCAGCCCCACCCCCTGGACTTGTGGTTCTGCAGCGAGGGGTATCTCCTAAAACCTAGGAAAACCTGCCAAGAAAAGTGGAAGCTATTATAGCTGCAAAGGTAAGGAGGCTCCATATTGATGCCAATACGTAGATTTAGAATGGGAGGTCATGGAGCTCCTGTATAATTATGAAAAACTTTAAGCACCCCTGGCAAAATAAACTGTGCTGGGCAGGATACCATACGGTTCATACGGTATACTGGAAGGGAATAAAAAACTGGTATGCATTTTTTCCACATACTGCCACACCTTTAGAGGCGCTGCGGAGCACCATGTAGAACAGTGCCACCAAAAAAACACAAAGCTTGCTGGCTAACGCTACCCAGCTAGCATAACAAGCATAACAGTTAGCAGTGACACTGGGGTGAGAGGAATGGAATTACGCAGTCGATCCACAGCTCGGACAAACGTTCCTCTCGTCCCCCAGATGAACCCAGAATCAGTCCTGAGTGCAGAATCATTTATCAACTTTAGCCATAAAAATATAAATTTGAAGAATAATTTGAATGTATTTTTTTACTGGAGAATTGTGGCTGATTTTAATACTGTAATGCCTTTAATGGCGTCCATAAAAACTTATTTTAATTTAATATTAAACTTGTGTGTTGTGCAATAGAGCTTTTGAGAAACATCACTTTTGAATACTTAAACCTTATGTATTTTAGGACTATTTATAGTGTTTATTGAACTATTTAAAATATTTAGATTTTTAAAGGGAGTCCTGTTAAAGTTGTTGACGTATCTCTTTTTAAGGTCTATTGTTAACATTCTTTAGATGATTTTTGGCTAATAAAATCTAATTTCTTCATATATTGTGTAATTTTGTCAATCAAAGCATAAATTAAAGCCTTAGTGTCTTATTACTCCTAACAGTACAGTAAGTCACAAACATATATAAAAGGCCAGTAAAAATACTATGACACACTGTAAACTCCTGAAAAATACTGTGGTTTTACAAACAGCAAACAGCATTTATATCTCTAGCCTAGATCTCCTCTACAAACTTACGTCTATATATACCGTAATTTTCGGGCTATAAGGCGCACTTAAAATACTTATTTTTTCCCAAAAATCGTCATTGCGCCTTATAATGCAGTGCGCCTTGTGTATGGATTTTGCTTGTGTTTACTGACCTCGATTTTATGTGGTACACGGCGCTCTGTTGTGCAGAATTCCTCACCCACGCCAGAAAAAGATCCCCCTCTTGGGCTAGCGCGCGGTTACCTTTGACTGCCGTACTGCCTCTCGGCTGTGGCTCAAGGTAGCTAGTTTCCACTGTAGCTCCGTGGCCAGAACAAGGTGCCGGTAAACTTTCCTTTCCACCCGTTCTGGGGTAATAGCACAAACTGTTTCTTTTTAGCGCTCACTTCTAAGTAAAGTTAACCTCTTAACACGCGCTGGCCCACCGGCGGGCCAGAAATATTTAATATTTCATAACTGGCTGTGTTTCTGAATAGTTATGAACAGTTACAGGTTCAATATAGACATCCAATATACCATTTTAAAGCTTAGAATCTCTGCTTTTGAGCTATTTAGCCTATTTAGCGGAATATCCTTTCAGAAAATAAACATTTAGGGCGAAATATGCCTTGGTTATGATTTTAATAATTCATAACTCTCATATTTGCGTTTATCGTTCGTCCATATTTCATCGAATGCGGTCATGTCATACACCATTCGAACCGTCTGGCTCTCCGGATTCCAGAACTGTGCTTTTACTGTAGGATGTATGTTTCATGAATTAGAGCTGCGTCAGAGTGCATGTTTCCAGTAATAAAAGGCTCTCCTTTTGTCCTGGGGTAACCTCCGGTCACTGCCGCCACCCCCCGAACACACACCCGCGCTCAGCCACAGGTCCTACCTTCAAAACGTGTCCAGACTAAAGAGAATCCATCAATCCAGTCTCCTGTAATCCACAGTTATATCCAAACAGCGCTGGAAATCACTTCATCCAGAAATGAAACTTATCCAATCTTTATCTCTGTTTTAAAACCGTTTTATTCACCGAATTCGGCACAACACGCTATTATAGTCAGAAGCCTCGCGGAGTAATGCGGTACTTGCTGTGCTTCAACATAATATTATGGTCTGTCGGAGCGTTGCGGCTACCGTTGTCAGGAGCGTCGCGGAGTAATACGTACTTGCTGTGCTTGTTGATTTATTGCTCAGAGATGTTATTTTTCACAGATATTGTGAAGGATTTATTGCTCAGAGTTATTGTTACTGATATAAATAAAGTTTCATTTAGTGCGCCTTATAATCCAGTGCGCCTTGTGTATGGACTAACACTAAAAATAGACCGTTCACTCATCGTGCGCCTTATAATACGGTGCGCCTTATAGTCCGAAAAATACGGTAATATTAACAAATATTGCAATTTCATAAAAATCTTTTGAAAATTGGAATGCTACATCCTTATGGCACCCACTATCAGGCCTCATTAAAACTTTTCCAATTCAACTCAATCGCCTTGCTATGGGCATGCTGGTCAGTGTTCAACATTGTTAGTAAGATAACACCTTACAAATTACACAGGTGTTGGTGTTCTCAAGTTGTCCCTTGAGGTAGCATACATACAGCTATCTCTTTACAGTGTATTTTAATACTTATGCTGTGTTTAAAGCAGAAATATATGAAATGATGTGAAATTGTCTTGCTGTAGTTGTAGTTGTTGAGGTGAAACATTATAACAAATACAAATTTGTGTTGAAAAGCCCACTTTCATTTGCCCTCACCATTCAGAAATACAATAATTTTAGCCGATGATCCTAAAAGGCTTACAATGCTAAGGCAAAAATGGCAATTTTTTTCACCAATAACAAATTAAAAGTAGCTCCACACCAGAATTTTGAGGGCCCTTACATTTAAAAAGAGGCACTGAGAACTTTGACAGTGCACAGATAGTTTAATAAAGACTTTGCATTGTATTTCGAACTGTTGAAAGCAAACAGAGGTGGGCTATTCGACAAAAGTTTGTACTCATTATCATGATTCAATACAACCCAAGTCCATTTAACACCGGAGTTCTCCTTTAAGCCATCAATAATTAAACTATTCAACAATTCACAAAATGAAGAACAATTTATATTTTGCAGCATCTTCCCTTTAATGAATGTCTTCTGATGTCAGTTTGAGGAGAACGAACACACATACACACACACACACACACTTTAATGATTCTCCAGGCTGCAGGAAAGCAAACAGTTGTATTGGGGAGTAGGTCAGTGGGGTAACAATAACAAAACAACTGCAATTACAATGAGAGCAATCACCAGGACATCACTGTATCTCTAAGTCAACAGATACTTAGCTAGACAAAAAAAAAAAGAAAGAGAAAAGCAAATGCAGCGCCTCGTCCTGGCCTGGCCTGACCCGACTAATCGGAGTGGCGAGTGCACTCGGTTAATAAACAACAAGCCTCCATTAACAGAAACGTTCATGCTTAACCAGAGGCGCTGGACTAAAACAGCAGCGTGGAGAGAGTGACCCTGCATGCTGCCTCAGTAACTGAAGCGCAGCCGGGGGGCCGGCGGGGTCGCGTTTGCTTTAGGCCGCTCCACCACACGTGCTAATGATGGTGCTTTTTGGCTCCAAAGTGCGGCACTTTTAGCGGGAGAATGAGGAGGTGGGACAAATCACATACATCTGCGAGCTGTTAGTGGCTGGTCTCATTAAGCTCAGACATGACCAGAATCTCTCAGCAGCTACAACTGCAGCTCCTCAGGAGGAGAACTGGACTGTGCTGCATGAATATGTTAATATAAACTATAACTGGATATAATGTCCCAGAAGTAACTGCCACTATGATCAGGAGATCGCCGAATCCTGTTCATGTAGCTTGCCATCAGCTACCGGAGCCCTGAGAGAGCACAATTGGCGTTGTTGACAGGCTTATTATAAATATTTATTAAACACCAAACATGTTTAGCATCCCAGCAGATATACAATATTGAGATTCTACTACCATGATTGCACACCATTGCAAAAATTATTGCTGTGGCTGGTTCACATTTTTATGAAACATCATAAATACGTAAATTCAATCCCTGCACAGGGCTTTTACCTAGAAACGCGAGATGCAGACAAAGCAATGGGCCTCTGCTTGACTGGAGCAGTTTAGCCATGACTGCTAACAGCTGGGTTAAAATCATGATGCTAAAAGACACAGCAGGTTGACCCCGAACAAATATTACTGTCCATATACCGTATTTTTCACGCTATAAGGCGCACTATCACTAGCACTATTTTCATACACAAGATGCACTGGATTATAAATCACATTATACAAAACTAGTAAGGAACAGGGGTGTCGCCATGTTTTCTTTCTAATTTAGCAGGTCTCTGTAAAGCTAAGCTAAGTTAAGTAAACAAAATCATTTTCTCACGAGTCACACGAGCGCTGGATGTTAATCTACACAGATTTCTCTTCTGAAACTGTTTATTTGGGTGCGTAAAGCTCTTTCGTTTATTTACAGTAAGCTTAGATTTCCAGATTTTTTCATTAAGGATAGCCACAGTTAGCGGCTAACGCTGCTCCAGCAGTGCTAGCCAGGGTTAGCAGTCTCGGTGCTGGAGAACTATACTGAAACTCCTGTGTAATTCTGTACTTCAGCGGAGTGGCTTTACTGCTTTTTACAACCTGAATGAAAAAAATAATACATAAGGCTCACCGGATTTAAGGCACACTAATGATTTTTCGGAAAATTAAAGGATTTTAAGTGCACCTCACAGTGCAAAAAATATGGTACCGTACAATAAATCAATAGTGAATTATTGATTTTGACAGTGCTAACATTTTCTCCATTAAAAATGAACTTATTAAAACATATTTTTGTAAGAACTCAAGTTTCAGTGGCTGGGAACACACATTTCAAACAGCAGTCAGGAAGCAGTTGCTTCAGTTCAGAATGAACAACACTTTTTAAGTGTTTCTTTAAGAGGAGTTCACTCACAACAACATACTGTGATTATTAAAGCACACTCTAACACCTCTGTGACCTGACGATTATGCAGTGTCTGCCTATAAAAAGAGGTGTTTTAACAGGTTTAAAAATGCCTTTCTTGAGTTACTTCATGACAGCATTGTAAAAGAAGCCCTCTGTTTTCCATTTGCCTCACAAAGAGCGTGCTGAAGTATCGAGAACCGAGTGCAATAAAAAACTCTTTCTAATGCACGCCAGGGCAAAGGTGTGTGCCTTGTTCCTCAATACTTCAAAGTGATCCAAACATTTTTGTGTAGGCGTGATATCCATCATTTTCTCCCATGGGGCAAGGAGAGCGGGGATAAAACGGGCCTTTCTGTGGCAAGTGCATACTTGAGCACATAGTTGTGGAGGTGTAAGTGGGCATGTTTAGATAGGGGAGGAGGATACAGGGTGACTGGAACACGTCCAAGTGGACACCGCAAGGTCTCAGGTCTACATGCAAGCCCACCTCCGTACTCCAGACACACGTGCACCACACTAAAAAGACAAGGTCTTGCGTAAGAGTCCTGCATTTTTGTTTTGTTCCTTCTTGATTGGTTTGGCAATTCAGGGGCATCAGTCAAATTTACACAACTCTCCCGTTACCCTGAACGCAGTCAGTCAGTCAGCCAAGTCATGCTTTTCCTTCTTTATAAAGCAATTACTTGTAGTAATCTCAAACAGACATGCTTATGTGGTTTCTGACATTCTAACACATTTTGTAAGACATATTTCAATTGGTCAAATGTTTCTTGTAGGCCAGTACTGAAATATTTTTTTTCTTATCCAAAAATGAAGAACATGGTTTGATGGTGGAATACCAAACATATTTTGAGTTTTTTAAACTCTGGTCCTCAGTTATAAAGTATGTAGCTGACAGCTTAGTGTGGATCTTCACTCGGTTCTAAAATAACACTAAAATATTTTACTATTACAGTAAACATTGATATCCAGCTCTAGGTGACAGGGCATTATTTTTTTGCATTTATTAAATGCATGTATTTAAACGGCAATTCACACTTAAATCACCTTAATAATACCTTAAATTAATGCCATAAAGAGATAGAGATAGTCTCAGTGGATCAGATGTGATTTTGAAAAATTCCAAGGCCAAGTTATTTTAGCTAGCTACCTCAGCTAATGTTGTCAATCTGGCCCTGTAACTACAGCTTGTATCTTTCCGCTAGAAAACAGTCAGATTCTGAAAAGGTAGAAATTAGGGCAAAAATTTCTATCACAACATTTTTCTTAAATTTGACCGATATAATATCATATTCCAATATCAAATTAAACAGTATAAAGGCCTCCACCATTATGCATGTGTGTTCATTTACAATAGTACAATTTTATACCAGAATCCTAAATATATTTTTATGTAGGGTTGCAACAACTAATCAATTAAATCAATAAAAATCAATTACAGAAAAAGTTGGAATAGTCTCAATCAATCATTGTTACTAGAGACTGCTAGAGTGTTTAAATGAGACGTGTGTCATTTAGAGTTTTTAAGTTCCACCTTAAGGGTGGCGGCAGTTAGGTAGATTAATTTTTTTTTTATATATAAAAATCAATCCAAACATTTTAATAATGCGTTTTTCAAGTTATTTTCAAGGTATTAAAAGCGTTTAAGAGTGACAGACAAGTGTACATTAAAATAATGTACACTGTTATTGTGCTAATTTTCCATTCTTTAATATTTATAATAATGGTAGGTTGTATGTTCCTTATACTGTTACAACATTAATTCCCTTAATTCTTTCATACCTGAACAATATTTGGTCAAATAAAAAAAAAAAAAAAAATGTTATCCAATTATTAATCAAAAAATGTCAGACCAATTTTCCAAAAAACGATTAGTTGTAGCCCTGTTTTCATGATGCACAGTATTTATCACAACATTTTAACAGACAAAATGTATCAGCAATAGCAGATTATTAAAAACTGCTATTTAACCACTTTTTCATGGATAGAATAGTATTATATTTTTGCTGCACATCATTAAATTTAACAGGATTTTTACACTCTTTGAAAAATTAAATATACAGTTGGGTCAGTGTTCTTTAAGCACAGATATTTTCTTCAATATGCTTATTAAATTATATATTGATACAAATAGAAATTTTCTCACATTTAGACAAAATATTGTCATATTGTCCAGCTCTAGTAGTGGGTGATACAGAACATAATGAGTGATGCTGCTGTAGATCAGATGCTGATAGGTATTGCGTCTAGGAGCTGGGGGAAGTCAGGTAGGGGGGTTGGTTTGCCACAACAGCTTGTTCGATATATGAATTATAAATTATTCAGTCTTTTTACTTATCACTAATTTTGGTTGCCAAATATTCAGGTTCTTGTACAGTTCATCTTCTATACAGCCAGTTTAATCTTCTGAAGCCGTACTTCAATGCTAACGTGACGTAATCAGATCCCACAAACGCAGAAAAGTAGAAGCTCGGCATCGGCATGTCATCCGTCACCTTCCTGAAAGCCCAGAGTGTCATGATATCTGGCCAGATGAGCCTCAATGAAGGGAAGCGGCTGCAAGTTCATACAGAGCCGATACGTAATCGGAACGAGGGCGTGGTGCTGACACGACAAGCCCTGAAAGCGCAAGTGCTGCAGAGCCGTCATCCAGGCGCATGCTCTTACAGGATCGGCACCATCCAAGAGAGGCCGAGTGGAAAAAGAACTATACTTTTTAAAGAACTATAAGCAGTTTACACGCGTGTTCACGCACACTCACACTCACATAAACACACACAGTGAACCTCAGGTTTACTGCTGTCCTCTGTAATTACCACCATAAGATCCTGCAGCATCATCACACAGCAGCAGTGTCAAACAGACAATTTCTGCCTCAGGCCCTTCAACCCCACCTCCTTCACTCAGGATCAGAACAAGCGCTACTGTGCTAAGCGTGCTCTCGTGACAGGTTCATCATCATTAATGCCTGCCCTTATCACACCGGCTTGTACAAACGGTTACGTGATGAGCATATCTAGTATGCAGCATGTTTTATAATACTATGCAGTGTAATCCACTAATGCAGCTGTAGCTTTTCACACCTCCCCTAAAACTCCTAAAACTGTGCCCCAGTTTAAACTGGAATCCCTTAATTTAGTTTTTCTAACCGGTCTGTCACCTGCCATCAAGCTACTGTCAAATTGAATGTTTCCTCGTACTGGACAAAGGTGGACAAAACTCTTTTACTATAGCTTTTATCCATTATGGACTGTTTGTCCATTATAAAGAAGGGCGATATTGAAAATAATAATAATAAGTGACATTTTTTTAAATATTTAATTAAATATTCAGTTGTTTTACTTGTAAACAGACAGCACCATTTAATATGATGCCCAATCTATTGTTTTCTTTATATATTTTTTTTTCCAAATAGTAAGCAGACCCCTTAAAACTTACAAGCATCTATTATAGTAAACACAGTGCAAATATAATGGTGCAAAAAGATTCCCTCTGACAAGCTTCTTTTATGTAAAGATGTACAATCCTGATTGTTCCATTTTGAAAATTGCAATAAAACAGTTACTTCGATGAATCTTTAATTAATCTGTAAGCCATCTCAGAATATTCAATATTCAAAAGTTCACAAAGATCTAATAAAATAGGAGCAGAAACTACTCAGTGCAAATATGCAAATACACATTCCTTTGATTAGCCTGAGGGTTCATGGTCTCTGATTTGCTCCCTGTGGAAAGATAGAGAGTATGTTTCCCCTGTTCAGCAAAGGCTTGTTGACTCACCAAACTCATTCTCATTCATTGTTTACTTACAGATCATGGTTTTCTACTAGATTCTGTGAGGATTTGATTGCATTCAGTCCACCTCATCCTCAACCTCATCCCAACAGATGATGGAGCTCCATCCATCATTCAAAAGAATACAGTTCCACTGCTCCACAGCTCAGTGCTGGGGGCCTTTATATATCTTTATATATCTCTAGCCCACAGGTTCATGTACAGCATTTCTGTTCCACAACATTCTATTCTATTGGCTTACAGGAACAAGACAAGTCAAAAAGGTGCATCTGTACATTTGTAACAGTCACTAAACTTGGGTGCAGCTTAAAGGTTGTTTGAAGGGATGTCCATTAGGGGAGGAAATTGCAGGGCATCTCACAATACATTATATATTATCAATATGTTTCCCACGCTTTTGTGATACTCAATATATCGCAAGACAATTACCAATCACCTGTGTTACTTAACAGGATGAAATTCTCCTAAATAAGCAATGGAATTATGGATTAACGGTGTCAGTTTCACAGAAATAGCGGCCAGTTTCAGCGCAGGTTTACCCTATTCATTTAATTAGCATCATCACATGAAGTAATAAAGCAGTAACATGTAGCAAGTCAAGTTAGGCTACGTTCACATTACAAGCCACGTTGCTCAAATACGATTTTCGGATCTTGGCGGTTCTCATTCACAAATGTAAGTGATCTCAATCTGTGTGTAATGTGAACAAATCTGTGCCTGAAACATCTTACATGCGCAAATAGATACGTGTATAAACGTCCCCATTCGTGATACGTGAATAAACATCCGTAAAAACAAAAAGAGACATGATGTCATGGTTTGTACAGAATTGCAGACACGTGCAGATACTGATAAAAATATATAAAGTTTATTATAACAATAAACAGATGTAACAGAAGTCGATACAGAAAAATGGGTGATCACCAGTAAACAGAGCAATGAAGACGAAACCATACCATAAACGAGAAACAGTCCAGAGTTCATACACGAGAGATCCAATATCAGAGGTAATCCAAGAGGCAGTAGTGAAAACACAGTCCAGGTAATACACAAGCAATCCAGTATCAGAGGCAAAGGCAATAATCGGCGTCGAGAAAACAAAGCAAGGTCATACACAAGATAAACTGAAGACAAGAGATATAGAACGCTTTGTAATGAGGAGAACCTACAATACGCGGCGTGGGTGTTTGTCTGGCGTGCACCTTTATAGTGCCAGTAATCAGTATTCGGGACTTCCTGGAGGAAGCAGGTGAGGTGTCACGTGATCAGGTGAGTGCGTGATGTCAGCGGGTGGTGCATTCTGGGTAGTGTAGTTGTTGACCTGAGAACCTCCGTTAGAGCTTGGTGTGGAAGGGACAGAGGAGCTAACAGCACCAGATGTGACACATGAATTTTGATTTGACTGTTTACATCCATGTCCATGGATCAGATACGCATTTGATTTAGGACCACATATGAAAGTGACTCAAATCTAATTTGAAAAAATAAGAATTTGCCATGTTCATCTGAACCACATTGAGCAAAAAAAATCTGATTCGAGTCACTTCAACCTGGTAATGTGAACGAAACCTTAATGAGTCTTGCCATCATTTATATCAACATTTGACACCACATATCGATAATGCATTGTTTAACACTTAAACATACAGTGTACATTTAGATACAGTAAAAATAATGCCTAAAATATAAATATGCCTTAAGATCACAGACACATTAGTCAGTCAAAATTTCTACTAATCAATTCCATCTAAGTAAGAGGCACACAGTTTCCAAATACCATCACTTTAAGAGAATCAAACACTGTATGCCAAATTCCACAGCTGACAGGCCTGAAGCAGAGTTTCCCAACATCCTGGCATCACGCCTCCTCAGCATAATCAGTGAGCCAACCAACAAGGCATTTCATAGTTTTCAGTTGTTTAGGTAAAGCAAATATTTGAAATGTTTAGCTTGCACTTTTCCCACTACATGACTGAACTTGACTGAATAGCAAAAAAAAAAAAACATATTATACAATCCTTTTCAAGCGCTTGATGGAGTAGAAACCAAATTACTATATGAATATGTACTGTACACACATTTTGAGTGGTTAATTGAACATTGTGTGCATGTGTTGATTATGAATTTGCTGTCATCAATTTAATTCAATTTAATTCAATATAAGCCTCACAATTCAGTACAAGGAACTGTAATTTCTAATTCAGGGTTTTTTAAGTAACTAAGCTGTATAACAGTTGAACACAATCCATCGTCAGGAAGCAGAGAAAGCAAAACTGACCTTGCTTTCTGGGTGAGTAGGAGGGGCTTTCCTCTCCCCCCATCACTCAGTATAATGCCAGCCAGTGTGGGCTTCTGTTAAGTGACGTATCAGAATTGACAATCAGCAGTGGCGTGTCCAGTTATGTTGTGTTAGTGGGGGACTGGCACCCTCACAACTGTTTTGTAAGAGATCCCATCAATTAGACCTAGCGACCATCCCATCTCCCCTAGAAAGAAATTCAAATTTAGCTTTTTTAGCCTGCTGTCTGAGAAGCAAATGTGTTATATCTTAATGATCAGACAAATGTCTGTTGACGCTAGAGCTGGGCGATATGGCCCAAACATCGTTTAAAAAAAAAAAAAAAAAATCCGATTTTCGATTTAAATCGATTTTTTTTCTCTACTAAAATCTCCTAAAAGTCGCTAAATGACATCATCGCCTAATTTGCATCATACATGTTTTTGAAGCTGTAAAGGATTAACATTGTGTGAGAGAAAAAAGTGAGTAAAAAACACTCTAAATATGTTAGAAATTATACAAATAAACTTCAACAAAATAACTTTATTTGTACGTAAATTACATAAATCATTTTTTTCCCGTGTTGTTACATGTTATTTTAAGAGCAGTTTTTCATTTTATAATTTTTTTTTTTTGCTTTCTTAAGTTTTCTTTATTTTCAAACCTATTAGAGACAAATTGTTGAATAGCTTTTTCCAAAAAGAGGGAGACACTGTGGAGGAGGTGAGTGACAGGCTATGTGGTGAGTGAGGTGAGTGACTGACTGAGACTGTGTGAGTTAAATTCAGTGAGGTTTTTTTTCGTGTCACACTGAAGACACTTTTATATTTATATTTCTGCTCTGTAAATAGGGGGGGGGGGGGGGGGGGTCAGTCAGCACGCACAGTGTGTTTGTGGAGCGGTGTGTGTGGGACAGAGGGCGGGGCTGCGTGTGAGAGAGAGGGGCGGAGCTAAGCTCAGGGGAGCGTCGGTGGTGAAAATTAAAACTCAGAGAAAATCGATTTTCATAAAAACACATCGTCCTTAACTGTAAATTCGAATTAATCAATAAAATCGATTAATCACCCAGCTCTAGTTGACGCATATCAAAAAAATCGCAAATTAGGTATGCACCAGTAGCAACAGCCTTAAAAACTACGATTTAAATAGTGGAAATACCAAGTGCAGTGACTTCAAAATATTTATTCAAAATAAACTGTAATTCATTCAGTTTAACTGGACTAATCATGCTCTCTGTAATAAATTGTACAGCTCTAATGATGTTCTCAATGTGCTTAAATAAAGTCATACTGTTTATACTATAAGACACAAATGATCACAATACAAATAAAGCTCTGTCATATTGCCGTCTAGTGTTGACAGATTTGATCTGATTATGAAATTATCAAGGCTTGAAAATGTAATAGTCTTCATTTAAAGCAGGGGTGTCCAAACTACAGCCCGCGGGCCATTTGCGGCCCGTTTCCTTTTTTGGAGCGGCCCGCGAGGTATTTTAGAAATAGAATGAAAGTTGGCCCGCTGTTAAGCAGGTTTTTATTATGTGAGATTCAAAGTTTGAACACTAGGTGTCAGAAACGGGCCAAAGAGTCTAAAAGCGGAGAGAGTGCGCATTTCTAGCGCAGAAAAACGGGCCAAAGAGTCTAAAAGTTGCCGTAATTTTAAATATTAGTTTAATATTAAGAGACATCATGAAATTAAACATCAATTTGAAAAATCTTAGTTTACTCAACACTGTCAAAGATGAAGATAGTAAGTCAAGTAAAATGGTGTGTAAATGAAATAATCAGGAAAAAAGTATTATTTAAAGTGGTATATTTTATTATTTGTTTTATTACAGAGTGTGGCCTGTGACTTTAAATATATTTCTCCTTCTGGCCCCCAACAAAAAAAGTTTGGACACCCCTGATCTAAAGTCTTTGGCATATAATTTTACTTTACATTGCCTCCAGAGTGTCTCCAGAGCTTGCAGCAGAGGAACCCCAGTCTAAATTGTCCTTCTGAAGTCACAGTCATTTGTGAAGGCCTGCCCCAAGAGGCAGAGCGCTGCACTGGGACTCACAGCCGTGTGCACAGATGGCGGGGGCTCCTCATTTTCAGGGCCACTCAATAGGTCAGCAAGAAAAGCCCTTTGGGACCCTGGGAATCAGCAGCAACATGGATTACGATGCAGATTATAGGGCCGTGGGGGGAAGCTGGACCTTGAAATTAATGTGCTCTCCTGGACTTCCCTGCAATAAAGGCTGAGGAGTGAATGGGGATAGAGAGGCAGGCCTTGTTCTTTTGGGTGCTTAAAGTCTAATTACCATCAGCTCCCAGTTTATAATGCTGTGACCCCGGCAGCTGTCAAGAATTCAATTGCCGTCATGCTGCCACTTACAATCGGGGGCCTTTTAATTCCCACCATGTGCTGTACAACTTCCCAGGATTTAAAGGCCTCATCACACCCCATCCCCACCAGGTCATCACACTCCACCTATATTACTAATGTGTATTCATGGCGAGACGGATGCACACTGTATGTGTGTGTGTGTGTGTGTGCGGCTGAGGAGTGCAGGTGGCAATTAAACTCCTGCAGAGATTACACACCAGAGGAGAGATAGAGGCACACAGCAGCTACTGCCAATGCACGCAAAAGTACAAAGTAAGTAATGGTTTGAATGTTCAGAAATGAAAGCCAAAGTTTGGCGGGAAAAAAAAAACATTATTTAAAGTGTATCAGATATCGGAGTATGCTTCTTTAGTTTTGGACTACAGCTATAAAGCTAATATACCTAACAAGTAATTAGGGATGGCCCAATATTTGAACAATGGTCGTATAAATGTTACTATACATTTTTCAATAATTAGATCATATAAAGTGAAAATGAAGCACATATCCCGAGTTAAAGGGTGGTTAAATTAATTAAATACAAATATTTTATGTATAGTAGTATAATAGCGCCTCCAATAACCCACAGCTCTTCTCTAAAGTACAATAAATTCTAAAGTACAGCCACTTCTAAAGTGGATCCGGACCAAGACCACCTCTGTTGGTCGGACCAAACTCTGGTCCTTTGGTCTGGAAAGTGGTTCGCTGTGCCGTTCACACCTGATACTTTGGTATGGCCCAAAATGAAGTCTGAAAGCCCAGACCAAACAGGCCAAAAGTAATGCGCCCTTTAAAGACTTAAAATCACTAACCAGATACCCCTATCGAGAGTACATCACTCAGTACTGCAGAGCTAACCACACAACACTGCTATCCCCACAAAAAAGCTAATGGTACAGGCCACTTTTCACAACTACCAAAAGTGCAGCAGCAACAGTAGAAAGTAAAAAAAATCTAATCCAATATGAGGTTCTTGTGCTGGATAAGCAGCTGTTTTCAGTTGTGTTTCCACTTCGATCTACAGAGAATGGTTCTATATGGGAATTCACAGGCTCTCTGAGCTTGTTAACTTGTTACACTTCTCTTAAATGTGGTTAATTTTCCAAATAAGGTTAATTTTATCTTAACAGACAATGCAGAATTTATGAGTAAATTTGCCTGGAACAGTTAATAGAATCTATCAGAATCGGCAATCAGCCAACTGAGCTCAAAAGACAATCAGTGATCGCTACTGCCCCCAAAACACTATCCGGTCCATCTCCAAGTTCTGGGTTTATAGGCTCACTCCATTTATGTAGACAGGAGCCTGGTCTATATTTGGAAACGACTGCTGGGGGCGTTGCCTTGATTGTCGCGGAGTGGACAGGCATACTAATAAGGACTTTTGTCCTGCATGCAGCTAAAAACAGTGATAGCAGTAATGTTTAATTTTGTCCATGCTTTGTCCAATGTTGGCTACATTAGAACCAGTGAAAAACTAGTTATTCAGTGCATTTTGGGAATTTAAACGTATTCGTTATATGTAATATATAATAGTTTTAAGGCTGATATATAGTTAAAGATTAAGTTGATAAAACAAAAAAACCCTGAAATATCAGGCTAAAATATTGGTTAAATATTTTGATGCTGAAAATATTTCCAACATGATTCTTATATCAACGTGCATTCCTGCAAGTAACATAAGCACTAAACACTTGGCTAAAACTTGGGGTGCATAATGATATTTGAACCAGTATCAGTATCGCAAAATATTGTATTGTTTCTAACTGCAATACAAAATGGATATGTGGTGATAAATACTGATAAATACTGAAATACTGATATTTTTATTAAATCCTTGGTGCTTTAAACTCCCTAAGACTCACTCTTAAAATTTACTTACTAAAGTTACTGCTTCATTATTCCATGTGGTGGCACAAATCAATAATAATAGTAAACCTGCTGCTGTGTCAAAAATGGACACTAATAAATACATAATGAATGTTATTTGCTTTTTTTGTATTTTATTTCCTTCAGTAACACAGAAGTATTGTAGAAAATGTTGTTGCAATCGCAAGAATGACAGTATTGTGGTATTATAGTTATCATGGGCAATGTATAGTGATAATATTTTTTAATAATAAGATGCTCGATAGGATCAACCCATAATTGCATGGGGCAGAGGTTCTTGTATTGTACTCTGGAGGAGCGAAATGTTCAGATAACACTACATTTATTACTGGACCCGAAAATATTTTACTGCATTTGTTGTTGGCTACATTAGTTCCAGTAAAAACCTAAGGAAGATTTAAGAACTAAATTTTGGTTCATGTTACATAGGGAATGAGATGTCATTAGGGCTTGCTTAGAACATTCTGGGAATCAGAAGATGCAAAAAAATGTATTAGCTTTAATGCTAATTTATTGTACGTATAGGAAGGAAAAAAATGATTCCAGGTGCTGGAGACAGAATTAAACAACCTAAGCGCTTAAATAGACATTTTTTGTTTTTCTTTTCTTTGGGCCAGTGTGTGCCTTGGTTACATCAAGAGCAAATTGATATTTCCACTCGTCACATCAAACAATGGCGCACACCCACACGTCACCTCGGTTGCGTACGCGGGTTAATGGAGCTTTAACAGCGCGCTACTTCAGCATAAGCAATGCAGATCACTAAGGTAAATAATAAGACTGTAATTAATTATATCAGGTAACAACCGGTGTAACCTAACCCACCAGCCATCAGACAAAGCCCTCACTGTGTAAACAACCAGATGACGTTTCCTGACAGGGGCACACTCTGCTCACAGTCAGACGAGCCACAGAGGACACTCAGAGAAGAGAGGTAATGAAATGAGCAATGCACCTCAAATTAAGCAGGGTTTTTATTGTAGTCCAATCCAAACAACACGAGTGTGTGTTTGTGCATGTGCTAAAGACATACAGAGGTCTGGAGGATGCTAGCTAGCACTAACTCACTCATTCACTCATTCAAGGGCTTGTGTTTTAAAGACAAGGGGAAAGAAAGCTGAAAAGACAGACAGAATAGAGCTCAGCCTCTTTGTCTCCATCTGCTGTCTCCTCTCCAGCCTCCCCCCCCCCCACCATCTCCACTCTTTATTCTGCCCCAGCCCACAGGTGGAGACCTTCAAATTAACACCACGCCCCTGCCTTCATTTTCAGCTCATTGTGGACTTGAAGGTTAACACCCCTGCCCAGCCCATCCATAATCCTGCCTGCTGAACGTTTTACAGGCTCAATTATACAGGGACTTGATGGATGGAAAAACAAAAAGCTGATCAATCTATTGATGTGGCAGGATAATGTATCTCGGGCCTCTTCCGAAGCGCCACTGTAAGTTTCTATTTAGAGGATGTTTTGTTTATCGCAGGGTTAGGGCTGCCTTTACTTGGGAAAAAAAGTGGCCTATCAGAAGATCACACCCCATCTAAAGGGAGACAACACTGTACTTTATATTACCACGTGAGTGATTTATGAAGCTTTTCAGAGCCCCAAACATCATTGTTCCCACGAACAATCCGCAATCTCGCAGGGAAGTGATACACAGGACGCAAATACAATGCCCTGAATGGCGGCCGAGAAAACCCCGGCCACAGGGCTGAGGCTGCTCCGACACAGTGGGAAAATGTTCTCGGGTCCCAGTCACCACCCAACTCTCACCATTATAGCGCTCATAGATCTCAGCCAGGCCAAGGAAGTGGTTTGAGGTTACCAGCAAGCGAAGGCCGTACAATGTTGGGAACCAGACAAGGCATCTCCGCTCGCCGGCTCCCGTTAGACGGGTGGTAGTGCCACTGCGCTACTGGTAGCAGGTTCTCACTGCAAATCTCCAGAGAGATCCGGAGTAATAACTAGGCCAGACAATGCCACAAAAGGATGCCTCTAATGATAAAATAGAACACACACGCCGTGCAAAAATAGACACGTGTCCGTGCGAGACAACCAGCGTGCGAGTTAACAAGCGAAAGTGGCCTGCACTCTTCAACTCCTCGACAGACCGGCCTCCAAAACAATGAGGCCGAATCGCAAGTGTGCCGCTCACCTTTCCACCCCCGCAGCTGATGAGCAGGGTGTCGACAGTGACCACACGCCCCACCACCGGAAGAGGCCAGAGGTCATCATTGACCCCACTGGCAACCTGTCCATCTGCTCTCCAAGGCAACTTAACAAGGCTCAGAGCGTCATCTTTTTGAAGATCATTCTAGAGCTGCACAGCATGTCCTTTCAGCATCGTCATCACAGTGCACACAACTGCAGTACGTCACATAGCAGGACATGCAATTAGTGTTATGTGCAATGCCAAAAAACATTTTTTTTTGCTTGAAAATGCTTATTATTTACATGCCAATATTTTACCAGATTACAGAGTCTACTCAAAATATTTGTCATTAATGCAGAGATTGCATTATTTATATTATGGCATTTTTTTGGGCAAAATATGGTGTTAACTCCTGTATTTTGTAACATCACAAAATGTACCACAGAACAACAACATATTGGAACGTGAATTTTCCACTATCATGCAGCCCTAAATCATTTTGTGTTCAACTCAAGCAGCTTTTGAAGCACATTCATTCATTCAATCATTCACTAGAATAACAAATTCTCCTGATCACCATGTTTTTGATGGACTGTGGGAAGAAACCAGAGTTCCCAGAGGAAACCCATATAGAGAACTGAGATGCGAACATGCTAACCACCAAGCCCTCATGCAGCCCAAAGCTACCGCACTTTACCATCATTCTGAACTAACTAAGGCTCTTGTGGCTCAATTTGAACACTTTTACAAACTGAACCCTCCCGCAAAAGTCACATGAAACATGAGGTGTTGAGCAGCATGATTTTCAAAGGGAAAAAAGGAAATACACATACATTAATATTTAAAAAGTCTGATTTGTTTCCCCTTCTAAAGAGCAGCATGATTAACACCACTAACAACAGGAAATGATGAAGGCTGTCTCTGATTGGTCCAAGAGTTGCTTATGATCCAAAATTTCCTAAGTTCATCTGCCCTGCATCTATATGAAGCACAGTGACAGCATTATATATGCAGTTTATATATGAAACAGCTATATTTAATGTGCCAAATAATAAATATAAATAGTACAAAAACCCGAAATGTTCTCAGATCAGCAGGTTGTTTATTACAGAGGGTACTGGGAAGAAGATGGGCCTACGCACTGGGCGAGCAAAGCATGGGTTTTCATGCGAAGTGCATACCGCCGCCTCTCACCTTCATCTCGCTCATTGGGCTTTAATGCATTCATCACCTCTGTTCCCTCTCCCGCACATCTGTCTCGTGCAAATCCCATTTCCTGTGCCTATTGAGCGTGCCCAGCGGCCTGGTGCTGGGCTGATGGCTGCCACACGTTTCCCATGGCCTCCTCACCCCTGTACTCGCTCCAGCCTGCCTGGCCCTATTGTTCCTCATCTGTTCTTCCCCACCCGATGCGCACCGTTGTCCACCCACCAGCCCCTTGCCCTAATCCAGCGACTCCCCCTCTCTCTCTGCAACAAACTTGCCTTTGATATCCCTCCTCCCTGGCTCGGACCCCCGTGGCTAAAGCAGCAGGTGGGCAGCTGGAGCAGTTGACCGTGTTGGCTCAGCTGCTGGATCGCGGGACACGAGAGACTTGCCTCTCTGCACGAGAACCGCTCGGACAGACCAAATTTCATTACCCAGCCCGTCAGCTAATTAATTAAGCCCTAATCCACTGGAGAGCCTCGGTGGGCAAGCATTTGATGATTGCAATACCTGAGACTCAACCTGACAACAACTGCCAATCCCTCCTATGTCATGTGTGTGTGTGTGTATGAAACTGCATACACTGCTTTCTAAAAATCCTTCCACTAACTCAGGTAGGCATTTGTCATCATGTGTTTCAATCATCAAGTAGTGGCTTGGGAACCCCCGCACCTGTAACTTATCAGTTTTGAGGTACTCTCTTGTAAGTGTGGCTGAATACTGACTGATCAGCAAGCTTCTGAAAAGGTGACAAAGTGAGGGCAAGAGGTATTGTGACATTCAACGTTTTGAAGTTGTGCTTTTTTACCATGTTTCATCATTCCTTGATCCACAGTGTCACATGTGCACCGAAAATACTGTACCCCATAGAAGGTATTGCAGTGGACTGCACACTAATGATTGTAACCAGTGAAGTCTGGCTAGAACTGTTTTCACGAACAGACAAGCAGCTATAGCAGAAATCACATTCATAGGACCCTATGATTTCCATGATGCAGAAAACACAGACAGAATCACAGAATTCAGGAAAAAAAAAATTGGAATTAGGATGAACAAGTGTAAACACGGAATACACTGAATTAGAAAATGTACTGTAGCCTGAAGACCAGAGTATTTACAGACACACATCATACACACATCATATCAAACAAAACAACATAACAAAGCAAAAAACAGCTAATAATTAATCTCGGAATACAGATAGCATCACAATCCCATTTTGTTCTTCATAATAAAAGCCCCAGACCAGAAAATAGAAATTAAAAGAGCTATACCAAAACAATTTTAACAGCATTAGCGAAAAGACTATTTTATTTTACTTGGGCGTAAACTTTTGATCAAAATATGGTCAAATACCTAAATTCTGTTAGTATTTGCATCTTAATTGTAGGCGTTTTAAGCAGGGCTTGTGTATTTTATTATTACAGAGCAATATATTTCATCATATAGTTGCCTGACAGCTTTATTTAAAAAAAATCTGAAATTTAACAAAAACAAAACAAAAAAAACCCAGAAAAAAATAAAGCAGATTTCCCACCCCCCCCCCCCCCCCAAAAAAACATATTTCCTTACATCTAGATTCAATGCAGAATCACACCCCACATCGATTTCCCACAGCTCAGTAAGTACACTCTTTAGCTTTCATAAGACATGACAGAAGTCACGGGAATGGACGCAAGTTCCCATTCCCTTATTTTGGCATGTGAGTGTAGTTGAGCAATAAGTTAATTCCTCAGACTAAAAATAACTTAACAAATTGTACCATTTCATACTTAATGTATGAATTGAACAAAACAGCCTACAGTTCAGATTACAAGCACATGCAAGGCCTGTACATCACACAAGTCCCAAGTCTGTCCTAAGAACACTTTTATCCCCAGTGCTCAGGAGCTGTCTTGCCCTCTAGGCCAGCATGAGGCTGTCATCACCAAATTGCAGACTTGAAGAAGGACCAAAGGCCATAGGGTTCCACGTGAGTCAAAGCTATGGAATGAACTACTCCACACACATTGTACGGATGCACCAACGTGGGAATTATGGGCCAATGGCGATGTCTGGCATTAAATACATCACAGGAGAAAGTTATATCCTCAGGATAAACCTGCTGAAGGTGTGCCACGGAAGTGACCAAGCGAGTGAGTGAGTGAGTGAGTGAATCAGTACAGGAAGGCACAGGTTGGCAGCAGCAATCTCCCGGCACAGAGTGCCAGCAGAGCCGTGTGGGTGGCACACTGCAGTGACTCAGTGATGCAGCTGCTGCTGTTGCTGCAATAGCCAGAAGGAGGGGAAGACACATAGATGCCACTTACGCTATGCAATAGCTGAAGAAACTTAAGTAGGTTATGTTAGACTACGAAACCTCCAGCAAAAAAAATCTACAATATCAGTCTAGAGCCTGATTCATTACTGGTTCAAATACACAGCATTTAGAACTAAATTACACCCTGTGGCTTAAATCTCACATAATAATAGGTAATGTATAACTTGTGTCATGACAGCTAAATAACAAGATACAGAAAAGCACTGCTTTCAATCCTCAACAGAGAACCAGAGAAAGGTTCACACATCAATCTTCTCACCACAGGATGTAGAGTTGTCTATTGTGGCCAATATCTGACATTTGTCACATGAAAAAGAGCAATGGTTCACGTGAAGTTTCAGTGTAATCTTCACCAGCTTCACAGGAGCCATCAAGACGTTCCAGTAGGTGAAAGCTGGGCTCACTTTTAAACTTGTTTTTAAGCTTTTTATTTTCCTGTAATACTGCAGCTGCGTCCGCTATGGGTGTGTTCTGATATTTCTTTACAATTCTTTACAAACACAGAGCAGTTGCAATACATGGTTTTTAATTTTTGTATTATTTACGGGGTGTGTTACCTCACTATTCCACCACTGAAATCCTCTCTCATAATAATGAAAAACACTGGATTTGGGCCAAATCTACCTGCTGTGTGAACGTAACCTTTGATGCACAAATGTTAAATAACTTAGAATGGACATTTTCTTTTTTTTTTTTTAATTTTCACGCTTTTATGCACCTGGCCCAGAATGAGGGTCTCCAAGTCCCCCGGATAATTACAAGATGATTTTAATTAGCGCTTTTAAAGCAGAGACACGGTCACGGTCTGCACTGCATGGGGTCTTCAGCACTGTGATTATGATGAAAGACACCATAAAAGCATCCTTATGCTGCTCATCAGCCATAAAATCCTACGGAGAACGCCAAGGTTATTAATTAGGCCAACCAACAAATGCCCTGTTTAAAGGGTGGCACAGAAATTTTTGTTCTTTCTTCTATTCTTCTCATCTTATTTATTGCTTTACCTTTATTTAACATATATGGTTCCAACCTATACAGGGCTCTAGGCTAACTTTTTTCATAACTGTCCTGAACTAAAAATACTCTGGAAAAAACTTCTGGAATATAATTAAGAGGAAGATGGATGATCACAAGCCATCAAATCAAGCTGAACTGCTTGAATTTTTGCACAAGGAGCGGAATAAAACTAACCAAAAGCAGTGTGTAAGACTGGCGGAGGAGAACATGCCGAGATGGAAAACTGAAAGCTGTGATGAAAAACCAGGGTTATTCCTACAAATATTGATTTCAGAACTCTTAACTTGTTTTCTTTGCATTATTTGAGGTCTGAAAGCTCTGCATCTTTTTTGTTATTTCAGACATTTCTCTTTTTCTGCAAATAAATGCTCTAAATGACAATATTTTTATTTGGAATTTGAGAAATGTTATTCGTAGTTTATAGAATAAAACAACAATGTTCATATCTCCTCATAAACAGCTCATAATCAGTTTAATGGAACACAAATTCAACGTCCCAAAAGCATCCCAAAAGAGCATTAATCTTGCCCCTTCTGCTATTTTTACCGTCCCTGGGACTAGGGGTGTGCCATATCATATCGTACACAATAATATCGCCATTTTTTTAAATATCGTGAACGATATTTTACCCTGAAATATCGTGCCATATCACCCACCCCTAATTATCACATCAGGGTTCTACTTTTTTGCTGTTTTTAGCTAAAGAAAAATTTCCACTGTTCTCATTTCCCATAATATATCTACTAGAAACAGATTCTGTCCAGTATCATTATTTTTTTTATTTAATACTGGATATATGGAGATATGTAGAGCGCATTATTAGTGCCATGACATTCTGGATCATTGACTTCTGTTATAAATCTTACAAAATAAATTTCTTGTATTTTTTAATATCTCAGTTGCCATATCATATCATATGCAGTAAGAAAATGTAATATTCATTTTGGTGCAGTAGTGTATACTTGAAATCCTTTTTAAAATACAGTATTTCGTCATATCGTCAAGAGTATCGTTATCGCGATAATACCATGAAATATCGTGATATTATTTTAGGGCCATATCGTCCACCCCTACCTGGGACGGTGGGGCAGTGTTAGTCTGGAGCCCTGCTATAGCTGGTTCATAATGACACACAACAGATAAGACAGAACTTTCATCAGCTATCAGTTATACCAAAAGAACATCACCAACCAATCAACCACAAACATGCACACTCTGTACACAACCTCAAAAGATCAACACAGATTTACAGTCTAACAAGTAAAGCTGGAAATAACGCAAATAAACATAATTTGCTCATATTTTGATTTCCAAAATAATCATGAAGATCTGCAGTCAGTGCAGAGATACGTAGTTCTTATTATAAATTATAAAGTACAGTGGCTGCTTAAGCTTGTACAGCAGACCCGAGCAAGCCCCTACTTTCCCACCCCTTCAGGTCATTCTACCCCTCCCCCTCCCTATCTTGTCTCTTGTGCTGCTCAGTGGTAGACCTTCCCAGAGAAGTAGTCTGGCTAGCTTACAAACTAGCAGAATCAGGGCACCCACTCAGACAAGGTTAATTGCACCATAAGGTCATATGAAGATATCACTGACCATTTCAAATTAGTTTTTTGTGGCAGAACGCCCATGTCGCTCGTACCTTAATCCACACTGATTAACACCTTATGCTCCATGACTTTTATGACACCCTAAAGGCCAATTAATGCTTCTCTGTCAAATCTACCCCACAGTCACATTGTGATTGTAGAGCAACACAAACAGCCCAACACACAAATATAAACGCCTTAGACTGTGTGTGAACTCAATGCAGAAGTATAAAAAGAATGACTACTTGGTAAATACATGCAAAGTAGGGGTGGGCGATATGGCTCTAAAATAATATCACGATATGTTAGGGTATTTTTGCAATAACGATATACTTGGCGATATAGGAAAATAGAAACATTATTTATTAATTTCAGGAATATAGTACAAGAGTATAACAGTATAATCATGTGGCAAAAACATAATAGCATAAAATAATATAATAATATAATATAATTTTTTAATATCATGATATTTCTGTGTCACGATATATTGTATATGATACAATATTGCCCACCCCTAATGCAAAGCAATGAAAATTGACAGACTTGTTTCTAAGGGTGGAAAAAACAGGAATCACCAGTGGTTTTGAGGACATTTAAAGGTTAGGTAATACTACATGATCCTTAGTTTGTACTTACATAACGTGGCATATGGTAACTATACAGCTATACTATTTGGCTATCAGTTAAATTGCCAATTAAATGGTATGTAACAGTGCTTAAGCTATATCATTAGAAAAATGACATTTACATAAATCAATTTCCTTTTACTCTGCACAGAGGTCTAGAAGTAGACACAACATATTGTTAAGCATCGATATCGCAATGTACACGTGCAATAATCACATCACAGAACGTGCAATGTTTATTGCTGCCTAATATTAATAAATAGCAATAATAATAATTATTACATGTTATTACAATTGTTTCATGACCAGAACATTGATTATTTCTACCCAACACCTCATTTTAATTATTAATATTGCCGCATTAATATTAGCACATGTTGGATCACTGACTTAGTGAAATTTCGCACAATACTTGATTTGTTAAAATCGCAATATATACTGAAAATCAACAAAATAAATCACAATGTCCTTTTTTTTAAGGGCTGTGTATTGGTACAAAACTTGGTGTATGAATTACAATACAGGGGTTGCAATTCAATTTACTTCAAAATACTGCGATACTGTCATCAAGGGAATATACTGCCATTGTATTAAATCAAACTAATTCTAAACAATTCACAGTATAAAAAAACATATTATTTAGATATTATAAAATCTAAATAAAAGGCAGTGTACAACACTGCTATGTAGAAGTTTAAACTCAACACTTGACAACAATAAACCACTGTCTGACCAAATCTTTACATGTAAACTAATAAGAAATAAATCAACAGTGTTTTTAAAATACCCAAATAATATCTATATTTTCTTCCAACCCTGTTTAATGTAGGAAGATCTCACGTTTATTTTTTTTAGTATTACTTTATCTCTCTACATCAGCGGTGAACTATGCCTTTTACTATCTAGATATCTAGGTATAATGCTACTTTAGCTATTCGTCTTAGTAACTGATTAACCCCACTTTCAGTTTCAAATTATTATGGTGGTAAGTCTGATGACTTTAAGTGGATCTATTCAGACATCACTAATTGAGAAAAAATTGAGAAAATCCTGATTGTGCCATACAGACCCAGTGAGGCCTTAAGGACTTTCATAATAACTTCAACACAGATTGCCCCATGTTAAATTTGGTAATGACCGAGGACCGAGGGCGTCTTCTGAGTGAGGAAAACGTGGGCTAAGAGTGGTCCGAGAGTGTACACTTGTTAGTGTAACATGTGTAACCTTGACAACTTGCGTTATGACAGCGAGTGATAGTCCCATGAGCATCTGACATGATTGCGCCATGCATTCCACCCATACCAGCAGCAAGCAGCGGATGTGGATGACTAAGACGTCTCTCCACGAACAATGGACCTCGCACTGGGGATTACCACTTTAACTATACCAGAGGAAGCCTTACTGCACAGTGAACAACGCACGGGCTGCCAAGCACAGATGCAGTGGAACAATCGGGGAGGAAACACCCACAGGTGCCCCCGAGAAAACAAAGGTCTTAATGCAAGTCCAGACAACAGTGGGAAAAATGACGTCAACTCAGGAAACTTCTATGGATTTGTTGAAATGTCCTTTGGAACCAATGCAAAGTAAGAGAGGGCAAAGGAGAAATATGCTAGAAACTCACTGTAACAACAGAAATGAAAAAAAGCATCAACAACTTTATAAGATACTAAAATTGTTCTTTCTCAAATCCAATCTGTTTTGACGGCTTTTCACACTAACATTTGCAGGTATTTAGATCGGATTTGCGTGTCCGAATATCGCAAACCTATATGTATGCATGCTAGTAGTGTGATTTGGTGGTGCTGCTGGACGCCGAAGACATGGGGGTCACTTTGGATTTAATGAGGTTATCGTTTAAAGCACTGTGAGCGACACAAATGGTGAAATTCCATTGAACATCCAGATTGAACATCCAGAGTTCCCAGATCTATGCAAATCTGATTGGAATCGTATTGGTTTTTACGTTTATACACTCAAATATCAATTATCTATCTGGATACACAACAATCAATAAAGATCACAAACCAGATTTGGGCTGGCAGTCTGAACATAGCCCCCAATTAGACCCCAATAAGACCAGTTCATATCATGTGATTAGTATCTGGACTGTGTGCTGATACACTTGGTAGTGAGATGAAGTTCTATTACTGTGTGGGAATATGCCAATTTGCTATCATTATATCACTATGATATAATATTTGACTACCACCTGAAGTGTTTTTAAGATAAATCAGATTTATATCAGCTATAAGTGTGTCTTATGTGAGTTTACACTTTACATCTAATCCTGATATTTAGGATACTAGAAGTGATCAGGCGTAAACAGGGTCTACTTGTGCAGTAGGGCAGATTGTGAGGTCATGAAATAGAACTTAGAAAATCCTTAAAACAGGAACAATATATTTCGAGCATGTTGAAGTGACCCCACAGCCTTAATGGGGAACTCCACCAATTTCATAACTCAATGTATGTCATTCCAGGCACAATTTCCCGAAAGCATTAAGTACTGAGATCATGGCAGCTAACTGGCAGACTGAGAGATCAGTGTAATACTCGCTCAATCCTTTAAGAATCAGCTTTGTGCTAAAACACTTTTGGGAAACCCAGCCCAGGGAGATGTGAAACATCATTTTAGAGAAAGGTACAACATGTCCTAACAGCAAGAATAGCGAGTGAGTGACAACGATAAAGATAGAACATTCTTAATGAAGCAACGGGACACAATGTAGCGCATCATTTTTGATGGACTCCCAGTTTCTATTCTTGAAGCAGTGACTGCATCACTCTCATGTACAGTATTAAAGGAAAGCGGAGAGTAACTAATACATCAGTTGGAATAAACATTTACCAAAATAAATATTCACCAAACTGAGAACATTTGCATTAGCTGGAAGCATGATTTGTTGTCTGTTACAAGCTACTAACATCACATTTTGAACTGTTATACAACTGTAAAATTTATATAAACTTTTAAAAAATAATTTATATTAAAGAAGTACATAAACATTACCAGGATGAAGTGACCCAACTATTTTCTTTAGGGCTGTGTAGACACATAAAATCTGATCTTTATAAACCAGATTTAAGTCACTTGCACATGTGCTCCTAGATTAGATAGGTATCCAATTCATTGGCATGCAACATGAATGTGAATGAGCATGAGATTCATCTTTTTATCTGTAAGCATTGAAGTAGCGGAGTTAAAGTTAAATACGAGTTTGTGGTGGCATTTATGTGCACCGATCTCATAAATAAGATATTTCTCGCGCAAAATTTAAGGACGCAATAAACACCATGTTTTCGTTTGAACCCACTGATCCCTCTGTTGTTGTTTTTTTCTTTAAAATCTTCACTGTTAATATTTTGATTACAGGTTCCCATCACCTCCAGTGTAGAATAAAAATTCACGTAAACATATCAATTGCACAATACAATACACAGAACGCAAAACCACTAAGACAGATAATGACATACAGTAGAAGTCAAAGGTTTGGACACACTTTCTTATTCAATGTTTTAATTCTTTCAATAATTTCCCTACATTATTAATGAATATTAAAGTCATTCAGACTATGAAGCAACACATAAGGAATCATGTAGTAAACTAAACAGTGTAAGACAAAGCAAAAAAATGTAATGCATTTAGGTGCTCTTATCTGGGATGGTGTTAACTTACAGGTTCAGAGACTGATCACTCTGATAAACTTATCCTGTGCAAAAGAGGTAGTAAGGATCTGTGTAACAGTTAAAGATGAGAATACATTTAAAGTTCTTGAAATGTTTCAGATAGACTGACCTACATGTCAAAGTATTTATTTTTTTCTTTATTTAATTAGCTGAGTAGTTTTTGCCATAATATGAATTAGAACATTACTTAAATAGGGCTATTCACTGTATACCAACTCTACCACTTCACAACTCAACTGATGCTCTCAAACACATTTAAAACAAAAATTTAAGTAATTAACTCTTGACAAGTTCAGCACAGCTGCTAACTGAAAGTAATTCCAGGGGACTCTACCTCAAAAGTCTGACTGAGAAAATCCCACCAAGATGTGCAAAGCTGACATCTAAACAAGAGGCACTAAGAGGCACTACAAGAGTCTAAAACATAAAACATACTCTGGCTTACTTAACACTTTTTTGTTAACTAAATAATTCCATATGTTCTTCTTAATAGTTTGGATGACTTTAATACTATTCTACAATGCAGACACTTAAAATCATGGGAAGAAAAAATGCTTTCACTTTTATACTTTTGACTGGTACTGTATATGTTGTGATATATATATTTTCATTTTTAAAATGCTGGAATTTCACTGGCTGTCAAAGTTCCAACATGACATGATTTTAATAATCTGTGTATCAGTGAGTGGTTCACACTAAATGATAATGGGTAAATATAATCATTAATCAGGCAGACTGTAATGTAAAATGAGAACAATGTAATTTTTTCTTTGAATGCATCAAGCACAATAGCTTTCAAAAATGTTGTTAATATTTGCTTAAAACATTGCACTTTCTGTGATGTGAATATTGTACATATGTACATTACGATATCAATGCTGAAATGATATACTATGCATGAATAAAGTACAGAGGCAATTTAAAAATGAGTCCAAATGCTCTTTAAGGCCACTTTAATGATCACTTAGTTAGTTAGCTGGGTTTGGGCATGTACAGCACTTTGCAGCTCTCAGGTAGCTCCTGTTTTCATTCACTCTCTGTACATGTGATCACACAGACCAAGCAGGTCTCCATTTTTCTTTACTTCACACAGTGTCATCATGTGAGCAACAGGATGGGAAGCCCAGGGAAGTGAGCTAGGCTGATGATAATGGGAAGCATGTGCATTAAGAAGGAAGGGCACTGTGTGTGTGTGTGTGTCTGTGTGTGTGTGTGTGTATCTGTGTCTGTGTGTGTATGTAGCTGCTCAGAGTATGTAGCTGCTCAGAGTATGTAGCTGCTCAGAGCCCTACTGAACACAAAAACCGTGGATTTCGACAGCAGCTCTACTAAACACAGCACAGATCAGTGACAAGAGCATGCAGCCCAGTAAACTCGATGGTTGACATTATGAGCTGCTGCTGGTGATGATAATGATGATGAGGATGATGGTGTTGGTGATGAGGATGATGAGGATGGTGATGAATGGGGGCTGGGCTGCTAGCTCAACAAAGCCCGGTGGTGGCTCTGCCCCCGTGCTGCGCGCGGTGTGCGGGACTCACCTGGCTATAGTGCACGGTGAAGGGCTTGAGGTAATTGGAGCTGGTGCAGGGAACGACCTGGATATTGTTAATCTGCTCCATCGTGTCAGAGACAGCTGCCCACCGGCGCTCCACTACAGCTTAGCCCAGCCGCAGATTAGCCTACAGTGCAGGAGTCGGACTGGCTACGGAAGCCTGAGAGGGGCACACGGACAGCGGCGCTTCCGCGAGAATTTCACAGTCAAGACGATTCAGATATACTGTAGCTAAACTTATAGAACAGAACAATAAATAAACGCTATTTTTTGGTTGCATTTCATCTTAAAATGGCGTTGATGGGGGAAAAACAACCTTTATTAAATACTGCCTCAGAGTTAGAGCTGAAATTCTTATCACAGATGATAATAATAATAATAATAATAATAATAATTTATATTATAGTGTTTTTTTGTTTTTTTTTATTATATTACTATTAATATATTGTTCTTATAAGAAAAAAATAAGACAATTGTTTTTTTTATCCTATTCTTGTATATTTATAATTTTATTTTGCTGTACTTGCTAGCTGTAACTTTGGGAAGGAGAGTAACGAAATTGTAGTCCTCTGTATGTCCTGTACATATGCAGTATTGACAGTAAAACTTGACTTGACTTGACTTCACAGTTATATTATTATTATTATTAGAAGTAGTATTTGTAGTAATAGTAGAATTAATTTTACACTGCAAGAAGTACAGGCTTTAAGAACAGAATACAAATAAGATACACATTTACATAATGTAAGTAAAGTTTAATACAAACTATACAAAACCATAATGTTGAATCAACCTATTAATGATCAGAAATCAGAAATTAATGAAATAATAAAAGATTAAAAATTTTTTTTTTTTTTTTTAAATAAATGAATTTATTCATTGTATGTAAGAACGTAGTTTTATGTTCACGGAGTGTCAGAGAGCCCCTTCTAACATGTATGCAATGCTGCAAGCCGGAGCCCCAGTGGGCGTGTTTACAGGGCGACGCATAAATCAATTATTTTCGACTGCAGCCAAACAGATCTCGTTGTCAATCACTATTAACCTTCTCCCTTCTAACCGGAAAATCTAAAAAAAAGAAAGAAAAAAGGAAATCAATGTCATCATTAGCCCCGCCCCCATGCGCTACCATGTAGAATCAAAGTTCAAAAGAACCGAGTCACTGTTCGGTGTTTTGAATCCATCGATCACTGAAAAACAGAAGAATCCGAAAAATCGGATCAGTTTTTAGAAGCGGTAGGACTTTTTTCTAGCTCTTTCTAGTTATGTAAATATGGCATATGCTGATACATTGAGACTTTTGAGTTATTTAGTTGAAAAGACGTCAAAGTGTGATTTTTGTTTGAAACATGGCACCTGGTGCCAAGTGGGTTAAAGTCAGGCCCCCAGCTTTTCCCTTCCAAAACGTGCCACCGGAAGTGTGCTGCTGAGGAATGAGAGGACCATTAGAGCAAAGCTATCCGTTCACTTCCATTCATTTCGGGGTGTCTTTGAACCAATAATAAATGTATTTCCAAGCCGTTTTCGATTATGACACGACCCGTGTTCTTTTCTACAAAGAACGGATTTTCTGCAATTTGATCCATAAGATTAATAATCTGTTCATGGCTTTAGAAAATAACATTTTTATACAACTATGCTAACGATGACGTAAAAAGACAGCGACCCAAAATACCGTGCTGTAATGTTTGGAGAAGTTGCTCCTCTTAATTTAAAAGTACAGAGCTGACTGAATTAGAACAGGGTCAAAGTAACCTCTTATTATGCAAATATAATACTACTACTAACAGTTATAATACATTGTAGATATAACTGTAATTTATATTACACATTTATTATTCTTATTACTGAGTTTCTAAATGCTTGTTATATAGACAAACTATGAATATTCTTCAGTAAATCCGTGGACTAATATTGGATATCAGTAATTCTAGTTTTTATCTGCTGTTTATTGAATAAAAGCCCCATTCTGGGACGGAATTGAGCTTTTCTCACTGTGGAGTGCAAGGGCGTAGGAGCGGGCTTGATATTGGGGGGGGACACATTTGCCAATATGAACCCAAGCCCACCCTATAGTTTCTTAGAACAACATTTGTGGAAATTACTTTTAATCACAAATAATATTTTTTTTCTGTATTTTGTTTTTTATTAGTTAACAAGGTGATTTTACAACCTAAACATGTTACTTCACATTACATTTACTGTTGTAAGAAAAAATTATGCAAATACATATACATATGACAAAAATGATCAGTTATCACCTAATATTTAAAATAATATAACAGATTTGGTTATTATTATTATTGTTATTATTATTATTATTATTATTATTATTATTATTATTATTATTATTATTATTATTATTATAATCATGTATTGGCATGTCAATTCTGTTGTATATTTACATTTTCTCCACTCTTTAAAAAAAATCCTACGCTTTTATTTTTCTATTAAGAGCTCTTCTAAAGATTGGTGTCCTTTTATGTAAAAGAATGTAACTTTACGTTTCATAAAGATTTGAATTATAAACGTCAGGACATGTGGCCTTACTGTGAACCCTGTTCTAACATATTCTACTGAATATTAACACTGTTCTACATATTCTAGAGCTTTCTCTGCTTTAAAGACATTTAATAAAGTAAGTGGTGGTATGATGTGTCTAATACACTGCTGGATATACATGATTAAACTCAGTAAACTCAGTAAATGACTGTTTATTAGCTGATCAGCTGGATCAGGTGGAAAACACAATTTTGGGGCAGTGATCAGGGTTAAGAAACTGCTTTAAACTACAAACATAAAGTACTGTACTAAATTCTGACTATCCACTACATCTGGCTTCTAGATAACTAGTTAACTAAATGAATTTTTGTTCATTATTGCTCACAGTAAATCCTGTAATCCTAAATTAATAAAGACAGTTTAAAAATGAAACAGTAATTAGCTGATCAGGTACAGGGCAAGTTGAACATTACGTATATAGTTTATTTTTTCTTTAACGTTGACTTCCAATCTATCTAATTCCAAAGTTAAGCTAACTCACTCACACAGCTGCAGTTTATTAATCACAGTGGGTTTAAACTGTGTGCTGATTTAGAGTCTTGTATTTTTAACCAGCTATCAGAAACATCATCACAGTTTATGTGGTTAGCCTATCGTTACCTTTCTTTTAGAAACGCTAAGCCCTTAGCTTAGCGTTAGCTAAGCCATAGCATGAAGAAGTAAGTTTATGTTAATATTACATAAATAAGGCAATTTAAAATAGTTTGTTGTGGGAAAAAAAAATTATTAAAATAGCTTAATATGATGTTTGAGAATTAAAACGGCACGATAATTCTCGTCAGGTGTTAAATGTGTATTCCCGCCTTTAGCTTAGCGTTAGCTTATCGTTAGCTTAGCGTTAGCTAAGCCATAGCATGAAGAAGTAAGTTTATGTGAATATTACATAAATAAGGCAATTTAAAATAGTTTATTGTGGGAAAAAAATAATTAAAATAGCTTAATATGATGTGTGAGAATTAAAACAGCACGATAATTCTCGTCAGGTGTTAAATGTGTATTCCCGCCCTTAGCTTAGCGTTAGCTTATCGTTAGCTTAGCGTTAGCTAAGCCATAGCATGAAGAAGTAAGTTTATGTGAATATTACATAAATAAGGCAATTTAAAATAGTTTATTGTGGGAAAAAAATAATTAAAATAGCTTAATATGATGTGTGAGAATTAAAACAGCACGATAATTCTCGTCAGGTGTTAAATGTGTATTCCCGCCGTTAGCTTAGCGTTAGCTAAGCCATAGTGTGAAGAAGTAAGTTTATGTGAATATTACATAAATAAGGCAATTTGTTGTGGGACAAAAATAAATGGCCATCTTCAACATTTTCTGAGATTTCTAATTTGTCTTTTTCTACTTGTGCAGATGGAGTCATGAAATGTGACGGGACAGCCACCGACGACTTCATACTTCGGAGCATCTCAAACATGCACCACAAAGACGTGGAGGACACACCGCTGTCTCTCAGGACCTAGAATCTTAATGAAAGTATAATGATGTTAAGGGAAGGTGTAATGGAAAGGTGTAATGTAAAGTTGTAATGGTGTTAAGGGAAGGTGTAGTGGAAAGGTGTGATAGTGTTGAGGGAAGGTGTAATGTTAAAGGTGTAATAGTGTTAAGGGAAGGTATAATATTGTTAAGGGAAGGTGTAATGCAGGGGTCTCAAACTCATTTTTGCCGAGGGCCACATTGACATATTGGCTGTCCTCTGAGGGCCAGATGTAACTTACAAATATAAGAAAATGTAACCAGATGTAATATAAAATGAATGTAATTACTCCTTAATGTTAAATAACTCTCAATATACTATTTATTCAATCAAATATTACAGTTGCATGGAAAAATGTTTGCTTGTTGCTCTATTAACATAAATCCTTTTAATTTGTCATGTTATGAAATCGAAAAACTCCATCAATCAAGAACCAAACTATTCAAGTGAATAGAAATTACATCAAGTACAAGTTATATTAACTTTGATCAAAACGTTTGATACTGAAATAAGGCTTAATAAATATAAAATCAAAAATTGTGAGCTGTGACAGATTTAGCATTTCCTCAGATTTAGCAGTTCCTCATCCAACCACTAGTCGGAGCTGCAGCTGCAGCACCACAAGCCCGCAGTCTTTGCTTAGTCAGAGCTACAGCCCAGCCACGGGCTACAGGGCTCAGCTGAGCCAGTCTGGAGCGTTTTGAAATTTTTTAAGTTCTTCTGTGTATGAAATAAAATAACCCCACTAACCGGATAATACAGCTCTCTACAGTTCATCTTTCAGCCCAAGCAGCTAACAGCAGCAGTTTAGAGCAGCGTCACGGAGGCACTGCTGGGATTACATTATAAACAGGTCAGTTAGCGCGCTGCTAACCTCAGGATGTTTATAACTACGGAGTTTAGTGGACACACCACGGCTGCAAGGTTAGACTGTTGAAGGCTACTGAAGACTACTAAAGCAGGCAACGCAGCGTAAGCAAAAAAAAACAAAAAACACACACACACCAAAAAACAAAAGTTAAGATAAAATATGAAAACGAACATAATAAAGCATAAATAATTAAATTGAATTGCGGGCCAGATGTATGTTTATTTTGTTAACCCGTGAGGGGCCGTATGAAACCGCGTGGGCCGGTACTTTGAGACCCCTGGTGTAATGTAAAGGTGTAATAGTGTTGAGGGAAGGTATAATATTGTTAAGGGAAGGTGTAATAGTTTTGAGGGAAGGTATAATATTGTTAAGGGAAGGTGTAATGTAAAGCTGTAATAGTTTTAAGGGAAGGTAAATGTTTAGTGAAATTGTTATGGTGTGAATCTAAGGTGTATGTTATGTTGATGTAAAATAAAGGCATTAACCCCAAATGAGATTTACTCATGTTTATTATTATATTAATGTTTCCCCAAACAGAAAGGGTCAATTTAAAATCAACAGTGGTAAGATGGGGGTAATTAATTTATCCCTTGCTTTTACTGGTTCTTTGCAGGTTGACATGTTTTGATAAAAGTGAGAGGGTTGAAATGCAATTTATTTGTAAAGCATATTGTGTATAACTAACGTGCATAACTAGTTCCAGAAGGTTGTGAACCTGTTCCAGTAATTGTTTGGCTTAGCTTTGTATGCGTTTCCAGTTAACTGCTGAAGCTGGAACAATGGAACAGTTGCCACCGTCTGAAATGGCACTACAGTTATGCAGGGAGCCTCAAAGTAGTTGGTCTATAAAAACGTATACATGTAAATTTCACGTAGAAAAGACGTCCACAACGACTTAATTTAAACTAGAATTAGCCCTTATCCGGAGGTCTGGGGGACGTCAATACTGGACGTGCAGAAGACGTCAGAAAAAAGACGTCGTCTGGCGTCACAGTCTGCACCTTCAGGAGACCAAAATTGGACGTGCAAAAATGACCTAGAAAAGACGTCGTTTCAACGTCTCTTTGTTTAGTGGGTTCTAAGGTATTGTGGTGTTAGTTTGTGGTGAAATAGATGTTTTAGGGTTGTTGTTTTGCGTTTTTGGGCGTTTTTTGGGTCATTCTGAGCAGTCACCATGAAGAAGTAAAGCGTGGGGGGACCGTGCTTTAAAAGGCCCCCGTCTCCCAGGCTCTAATGTATTGGCTCTGTGGTCATTACTAAACACTGGGACACTGCTACTTGTCTAAAGTATGTGATATCAAAAACACAAGGGAAATCTAATGGGGAAAACTGGGTCTTCAGGGAAATAAGTCAAATTTATTTATTTATTTATTTATTATTTTTTTCACTTTTTAATCTCTTTTACAAAAGTTTACTTATTTTACAAAATCATCCTACTTTCAATAACATGTTTGTCATGAGCTCTTTAGTGAGTTATTTTCGCTCCTTTTTGGCATTGGCTGTGTATTTACTGTGTACTTTTTAATATATAAAATAGGAACACACACTGACCCACACAGTGTCATGTGACACTGTGACATAGGCTTTCCCATGATGCATTGGGGTGCAGTTGAATTTTTAAATTTGATTAATATTTGAGGAATTGTGTATGAAGGATTTTTTCTAAGGTATTGTGGTGTTAGTTTGTGGTGAAATAGATGTTTTAGGGTTGTTGTTTTGCGTTTTTCGGCGTTTTTGGGTCATTCTGAGCAGTCACCATGAAGAAGTAAAGCGTGGGGGGACCGTGCTTTAAAAGGCCCCCGTCTCCCAGGCTCTAATGTATTGGCTCTGTGGTCATTACTAAACACTGGGAAACTGCTACTTCTCTAAAGTATGTGATATCAAAAACACAAGGGAAATCTAATGGGGAAAACTGGGTCTTCAGGGAAATAAGTCGAATTTATTTATTTATTATTTTTTTCACTTTTTAATCTCTTTTACAAAAGTTTACTTATTTTACAAAATCATCCTACTTTCAATAACATGTTTGTCATGAGCTCTTTAGTGAGTTATTTTCGCTCCTTTTTGGCATTGGCTGTGTATTTACTGTGTACTTTTTAATATATAAAATAGGAACACACACTGACCCACACAGTGTCATGTGACACTGTGACATAGGCTTTCCCATGATGCATTGGGGTGCAGTTGAATTTTTAAATTTGATTAATATTTGAGGAATTGTGTATGAAGGATTTTTTCTAAGGTATTGTGGTGTTAGTTTGTGGTGAAATAGATGTTTTAGGGTTGTTGTTTTGCGTTTTTGGGCGTTTTTGGGTCATTCTGAGCAGTCACCATGAAGAAGTAAAGCGTGGGGGGGACCGTGCTTTAAAAGGCCCCCGTCTCCCAGGCTCTAATGTATAGGCTCTGTGGTCATTACTAAACACTGGGAAACTGCTACTTGTCTAAAGTATGTGATATCAAAAACACAAGGGAAATCTAATGGGAAAAACTGGGTCTTCAGGGAAATAAGTCAAATTTATTTATTTATTTATTATTATTTTTTTCACTTTTTAATCTCTTTTACAAAAGTTTACTTATTTTACAAAATCATCCTACTTTCAATAACATGTTTGTCATGAGCTCTTTAGTGAGTTATTTTCGCTCCTTTTTGGCATTGGCTGTGTATTTACTGTGTACTTTTTAATATATAAAATAGGAACACACACTGACCCACACAGTGTCATGTGACACTGTGACATAGGCTTTCCCATGATGCATTGGGGTGCAGTTGAATTTTTAAATTTGATTAATATTTGAGGAATTGTGTATGAAGGATTTTTTCTAAGGTATTGTGGTGTTAGTTTGTGGTGAAATAGATGTTTTAGGGTTGTTGTTTTGCGTTTTTGGGCGTTTTTGGGTCATTCTGAGCAGTCACCATGAAGAAGTAAAGCGTGGGGGGGACCGTGCTTTAAAAGGCCCCCGTCTCCCAGGCTCTAATGTATAGGCTCTGTGGTCATTACTAAACACTGGGAAACTGCTACTTGTCTAAAGTATGTGATATCAAAAACACAAGGGAAATCTAATGGGAAAAACTGGGTCTTCAGGGAAATAAGTCAAATTTATTTATTTATTTATTATTATTTTTTTCACTTTTTAATCTCTTTTACAAAAGTTTACTTATTTTACAAAATCATCCTACTTTCAATAACATGTTTGTCATGAGCTCTTTAGTGAGTTATTTTCGCTCCTTTTTGGCATTGGCTGTGTATTTACTGTGTACTTTTTAATATATAAAATAGGAACACACACTGACCCACACAGTGTCATGTGACACTGTGACATAGGCTTTCCCATGATGCATTGGGGTGCAGTTGAATTTTTAAATTTGATTAATATTTGAGGAATTGTGTATGAAGGATTTTTTCTAAGGTATTGTGGTGTTAGTTTGTGGTGAAATAGATGTTTTAGGCTTGTTGTTTTGCGTTTTTGGGTCATTATGAGCAGTCACCATGAAGAAGTAAAGCGTGGGGGGGGACCGTGCGTTAAAAGGCCCCCGTCTCCCAGGCGCTAATGTATTGGCTCTGTGGTCATTACTAAACACTGGGAAACTGCTACTTGTCTAAAGTATGTGATATCAAAAACACAAGGGAAATCTAATGGGAAAAACTGGGTCTTCAGGGAAATGAGTCAAATTTATTTATTTATTTATTTTTTTTTTCACTTTTTAATCTCTTTTACAAAAGTTTACTTATTTTACAAAATCATCCTACTTTCAATAACATGTTTGTCATGAGCTCTTTAGTGAGTTATTTTCGCTCCTTTTTGGCATTGGCTGTGTATTTACTGTGTACTTTTTAATATATAAAATAGGAACACACACTGACCCACACAGTGTCATGTGACACTGTGACATAGGCTTTCCCATGATGCATTGGGGTGCAGTTGAATTTTTAAATTTGATTAATATTTGAGGAATTGTGTATGAAGGATTTTTTTCTAAGGTATTGTGGTGTTAGTTTGTGGTGAAATAGATGTTTTAGGGTTGTTGTTTTGCGTTTTTCGGTCATTCTGAGCAGTCACCATGAAGAAGTAAAGCGTGGGGGGGACCGTGCTTTAAAAGGCCCCCGTCTCCCAGGCTCTAATGTATTGGCTCTGTGGTCATTACTAAACACTGGGAAACTGCTACTTGTCTAAAGTATGTGATATCAAAAACACAAGGGAAATCTAATGGGAAAAACTGGGTCTTCAGGGAAATAAGTCGAATTTATTTATTTATTTATTTTTTTCACTTTTTAATCTCTTTTACAAAAGTTTACTTATTTTACAAAATCATCCTACTTTCAATAACATGTTTGTCATGAGCTCTTTAGTGAGTTATTTTCGCTCCTTTTTGGCATTGGCTGTGTATTTACTGTGTACTTTATAATATATAAAATAGGAACACACACTGACCCACACAGTGTCATGTGACACTGTGACATAGGCTTTCCCATGATGCATTGGGGTGCAGTTGAATTTTTAAATTTGATTAATATTTGAGGAATTGTGTATGAAGGATTTTTTCTAAGGTATTGTGGTGTTAGTTTGTGGTGAAATAGATGTTTTAGGGTTGTTGTTTTGCGTTTTTGGGCGTTTTTGGGTCATTATGAGCAGTCACCATGAAGAAGTAAAGCGTGGGGGGACCGTGCTTTAAAAGGCCCCCGTCTCCCAGGCTCTAATGTATTGGCTCTGTGGTCATTACTAAACACTGGGAAACTGCTACTTGTCTAAAGTATGTGATATCAAAAACACAAGGGAAATCTAATGGGAAAAACTGGGTCTTCAGGGAAATGAGTCGAATTTATTTATTTATTTTTTTTTTTTTCACTTTTTAATCTCTTTTACAAAAGTTTATTTATTTTACAAAATCATCCTACTTTCAATAACATGTTTGTCATGAGCTCTTTAGTGAGTTATTTTAGCTCCTTTTTGGCATTGGCTGTGTATTTACTGTGTACTTTTTAATATATAAAATAGGAACACACACTGACCCACACAGTGTCATGTGACACTGTGACATAGGCTTTCCCATGATGCATTGGGGTGCAGTTGAATTTTTAAATTTGATTAATATTTGAGGAATTGTGTATGAAGGATTTTTTTCTAAGGTATTGTGGTGTTAGTTTGTGGTGAAATAGATGTTTTAGGCTTGTTGTTTTGCGTTTTTGGACGTTTTTGGGTCATTCTGAGCAGTCACCATGAAGAAGTAAAGCGTGGGGGGACCGTGCTTTAAAAGGCCCCCGTCTCCCAGGCTCTAATGTATTGGCTCTGTGGTCATTACTAAACACTGGGAAACTGCTACTTGTCTAAAGTATGTGATATCAAAAACACAAGGGAAATCTAATGGGAAAAACTGGGTCTTCAGGGAAATGAGTCGAATTTATTTATTTATTTTTTTTTTTCACTTTTTAATCTCTTTTACAAAAGTTTACTTATTTTACAAAATCATCCTACTTTCAATAACATGTTTGTCATGAGCTCTTTAGTGAGTTATTTTCGCTCCTTTTTGGCATTGGCTGTGTATTTACTGTGTACTTTATAATATATAAAATAGGAACACACACTGACCCACACAGTGTCATGTGACACTGTGACATAGGCTTTCCCATGATGCATTGGGGTGCAGTTGAATTTTTAAATTTGATTAATATTTGAGGAATTGTGTATGAAGGATTTTTTCTAAGGTATTGTGGTGTTAGTTTGTGGTGAAATAGATGTTTTAGGGTTGTTGTTTTGCGTTTTTGGGCGTTTTTGGGTCATTCTGAGCAGTCACCATGAAGAAGTAAAGCGTGGGGGGACCGTGCTTTAAAAGGCCCCCGTCTCCCAGGCTCTAATGTATTGGCTCTGTGGTCATTACTAAACACTGGGAAACTGCTACTTGTCTAAAGTATGTGATATCAAAAACACAAGGGAAATCTAATGGGAAAAACTGGGTCTTCAGGGAAATGAGTCGAATTTATTTATTTATTTTTTTTTTTTCACTTTTTAATCTCTTTTACAAAAGTTTATTTATTTTACAAAATCATCCTACTTTCAATAACATGTTTGTCATGAGCTCTTTAGTGAGTTATTTTAGCTCCTTTTTGGCATTGGCTGTGTATTTACTGTGTACTTTTTAATATATAAAATAGGAACACACACTGACCCACACAGTGTCATGTGACACTGTGACATAGGCTTTCCCATGATGCATTGGGGTGCAGTTGAATTTTTAAATTTGATTAATATTTGAGGAATTGTGTATGAAGGATTTTTTTCTAAGGTATTGTGGTGTTAGTTTGTGGTGAAATAGATGTTTTAGGGTTGTTGTTTTGCGTTTTTGGGTCATTCTGAGCAGTCACCATGAAGAAGTAAAGCGTGGGGGGGACCGTGCTTTAAAAGGCCCCCGTCTCCCAGGCTCTAATGTATTGGCTCTGTGGTCATTACTAAACACTGGGAAACTGCTACTTGTCTAAAGTATGTGATATCAAAAACACAAGGGAAATCTAATGGGAAAAACTGGGTCTTCAGGGAAATGAGTCGAATTTATTTATTTATTTTTTTTTTTCACTTTTTAATCTCTTTTACAAAAGTTTATTTATTTTACAAAATCATCCTACTTTCAATAACATGTTTGTCATGAGCTCTTTAGTGAGTTATTTTAGCTCCTTTTTGGCATTGGCTGTGTATTTACTGTGTACTTTTTAATATATAAAATAGGAACACACACTGTACCACACAGTGTCATGTGACACTGTGACATAGGCTTTCCCATGATGCATTGGGGTGCAGTTGAATTTTTAAATTTGATTAATATTTGAGGAATTGTGTATGAAGGATTTTTTCTAAGGTATTGTGGTGTTAGTTTGTGGTGAAATAGATGTTTTAGGCTTGTTGTTTTGCGTTTTTGGACGTTTTTTGGTCATTATGAGCAGTCACCATGAAGAAGTAAAGCGTGGGGGGACCGTGCTTTAAAAGGCCCCCGTCTCCCAGGCTCTAATGTATTGGCTCTGTGGTCATTACTAAACACTGGGAAACTGCTACTTGTCTAAAGTATGTGATATCAAAAACACAAGGGAAATCTAATGGGAAAAACTGGGTCTTCAGGGAAATGAGTCAAATTTATTTATTTATTTATTTTTTTTTTTTCACTTTTTAATCTCTTTTACAAAAGTTTACTTATTTTACAAAATCATCCTACTTTCAATAACATGTTTGTCATGAGCTCTTTAGTGAGTTCTTTTCGCTCCATTTTGGCATTGGCTGTGTATTTACTGTGTACTTTTTAATATATAAAATAGGAACACACACTGACCCACACAGTGTCATGTGACACTGTGACATAGGCTTTCCCATGATGCACTGGGGTGCAGTTGAATTTTTAAATTTGATTAATATTTGAGGAATTGTGTATGAAGGATTTTTTCTAAGGTATTGTGGTGTTAGTTTGTGGTGAAATAGATGTTTTAGGCTTGTTGTTTTGCGTTTTTGGGCGTTTTTGGGTCATTCTGAGCAGTCACCATGAAGAAGTAAAGCGTGGGGGGACCGTGCTTTAAAAGGCCCCCGTCTCCCAGGCTCTAATGTATTGGCTCTGTGGTCATTACTAAACACTGGGAAACTGCTACTTGTCTAAAGTATGTGATATCAAAAACACAAGGGAAATCTAATGGGAAAAACTGGGTCTTCAGGGAAATGAGTCGAATTTATTTTTTATTTTTTTATTTTTTTCACTTTTTAATCTCTTTTACAAAAGTTTATTTATTTTACAAAATCATCCTACTTTCAATAACATGTTTGTCATGAGCTCTTTAGTGAGTTATTTTAGCTCCTTTTTGGCATTGGCTGTGTATTTACTGTGTACTTTTTAATATATAAAATAGGAACACACACTGACCCACACAGTGTCATGTGACACTGTGACATAGGCTTTCCCATGATGCATTGGGGTGCAGTTGAATTTTTAAATTTGATTAATATTTGAGGAATTGTGTATGAAGGATTTTTTCTAAGGTATTGTGGTGTTAGTTTGTGGTGAAATAGATGTTTTAGGGTTGTTGTTTTGCGTTTTTGGGCGTTTTTGGGTCATTCTGAGCAGTCACCATGAAGAAGTAAAGCGTGGGGGGACCGTGCTTTAAAAGGCCCCCGTCTCCCAGGCTCTAATGTATTGGCTCTGTGGTCATTACTAAACACTGGGAAACTGCTACTTGTCTAAAGTATGTGATATCAAAAACACAAGGGAAATCTAATGGGAAAAACTGGGTCTTCAGGGAAATAAGTCGAATTTATTTATTTATTTATTTATTATTATTTTTTTCACTTTTTAATCTCTTTTACAAAAGTTTATTTATTTTACAAAATCATCCTACTTTCAATAACATGTTTGTCATGAGCTCTTTAGTGAGTTATTTTCGCTCCTTTTTGGCATTGGCTGTGTATTTACTGTGTACTTTTTAATATATAAAATAGGAACACACACTGACCCACACAGTGTCATGTGACACTGTGACATAGGCTTTCCCATGATGCATTGGGGTGCAGTTGAATTTTTAAATTTGATTAATATTTGAGGAATTGTGTATGAAGGATTTTTTCTAATGTATTGTGGTGTTAGTTTGTGGTGAAATAGATGTTTTAGGCTTGTTGTTTTGCGTTTTTGGGCGTTTTTGGGTCATTCTGAGCAGTCACCATGAAGAAGTAAAGCGTGGGGGGACCGTGCTTTAAAAGGCCCCCGTCTCCCAGGCTCTAATGTATTGGCTCTGTGGTCATTACTAAACACTGGGAAACTGCTACTTGTCTAAAGTATGTGATATCAAAAACACAAGGGAAATCTAATGGGAAAAACTGGGTCTTCAGGGAAATAAGTCGAATTTATTTATTTATTTATTTTTTTTCACTTTTTAATCTCTTTTACAAAAGTTTACTTATTTTACAAAATCATCCTACTTTCAATAACATGTTTGTCATGAGCTCTTTAGTGAGTTATTTTCGCTCCTTTTTGGCATTGGCTGTGTATTTACTGTGTACTTTTTAATATATAAAATAGGAACACACACTGACCCACACAGTGTCATGTGACACTGTGACATAGGCTTTCCCATGATGCATTGGGGTGCAGTTGAATTTTTAAATTTGATTAATATTTGAGGAATTGTGTATGAAGGATTTTTTCTAAGGTATTGTGGTGTTAGTTTGTGGTGAAATAGATGTTTTAGGCTTGTTGTTTTGCGTTTTTGGACGTTTTTGGGTCATTATGAGCAGTCACCATGAAGAAGTAAAGCGTGGGGGGGGACCGTGCTTTAAAAGGCCCCCGTCTCCCAGGCGCTAATGTATTGGCTCTGTGGTCATTACTAAACACTGGGAAACTGCTACTTGTCTAAAGTATGTGATATCAAAAACACAAGGGAAATCTAATGGGAAAAACTGGGTCTTCAGGGAAATGAGTCGAATTTATTTTTTATTTTTTTATTTTTTTCACTTTTTAATCTCTTTTACAAAAGTTTATTTATTTTACAAAATCATCCTACTTTCAATAACATGTTTGTCATGAGCTCTTTAGTGAGTTATTTTAGCTCCTTTTTGGCATTGGCTGTGTATTTACTGTGTACTTTTTAATATATAAAATAGGAACACACACTGACCCACACAGTGTCATGTGACACTGTGACATAGGCTTTCCCATGATGCATTGGGGTGCAGTTGAATTTTTAAATTTGATTAATATTTGAGGAATTGTGTATGAAGGATTTTTTCTAAGGTATTGTGGTGTTAGTTTGTGGTGAAATAGATGTTTTAGGGTTGTTGTTTTGCGTTTTTGGGCGTTTTTGGGTCATTCTGAGCAGTCACCATGAAGAAGTAAAGCGTGGGGGGACCGTGCTTTAAAAGGCCCCCGTCTCCCAGGCTCTAATGTATTGGCTCTGTGGTCATTACTAAACACTGGGAAACTGCTACTTGTCTAAAGTATGTGATATCAAAAACACAAGGGAAATCTAATGGGAAAAACTGGGTCTTCAGGGAAATAAGTCGAATTTATTTATTTATTTATTTATTATTATTTTTTTCACTTTTTAATCTCTTTTACAAAAGTTTATTTATTTTACAAAATCATCCTACTTTCAATAACATGTTTGTCATGAGCTCTTTAGTGAGTTATTTTCGCTCCTTTTTGGCATTGGCTGTGTATTTACTGTGTACTTTTTAATATATAAAATAGGAACACACACTGACCCACACAGTGTCATGTGACACTGTGACATAGGCTTTCCCATGATGCATTGGGGTGCAGTTGAATTTTTAAATTTGATTAATATTTGAGGAATTGTGTATGAAGGATTTTTTCTAAGGTATTGTGGTGTTAGTTTGTGGTGAAATAGATGTTTTAGGGTTGTTGTTTTGCGTTTTTGGGCGTTTTTGGGTCATTCTGAGCAGTCACCATGAAGAAGTAAAGCGTGGGGGGACCGTGCTTTAAAAGGCCCCCGTCTCCCAGGCTCTAATGTATTGGCTCTGTGGTCATTACTAAACACTGGGAAACTGCTACTTGTCTAAAGTATGTGATATCAAAAACACAAGGGAAATCTAATGGGAAAAACTGGGTCTTCAGGGAAATAAGTCGAATTTATTTATTTATTTATTTTTTTTCACTTTTTAATCTCTTTTACAAAAGTTTACTTATTTTACAAAATCATCCTACTTTCAATAACATGTTTGTCATGAGCTCTTTAGTGAGTTATTTTCGCTCCTTTTTGGCATTGGCTGTGTATTTACTGTGTACTTTTTAATATATAAAATAGGAACACACACTGACCCACACAGTGTCATGTGACACTGTGACATAGGCTTTCCCATGATGCATTGGGGTGCAGTTGAATTTTTAAATTTGATTAATATTTGAGGAATTGTGTATGAAGGATTTTTTCTAAGGTATTGTGGTGTTAGTTTGTGGTGAAATAGATGTTTTAGGCTTGTTGTCTTGCGTTTTTGGGCGTTTTTGGGTCATTCTGAGCAGTCACCATGAAGAAGTAAAGCGTGGGGGGGACCGTGCTTTAAAAGGCCCCCGTCTCCCAGGCTCTAATGTATTGGCTCTGTGGTCATTACTAAACACTGGGAAACTGCTACTTGTCTAAAGTATGTGATATCAAAAACACAAGGGAAATCTAATGGGAAAAACTGGGTCTTCAGGGAAATAAGTTGAATTTATTTATTTATTTTTTTTTTTTTTTTCACTTTTTAATCTCTTTTACAAAAGTTTACTTATTTTACAAAATCATCCTACTTTCAATAACATGTTTGTCATGAGCTCTTTAGTGAGTTATTTTCGCTCCTTTTTGGCATTGGCTGTGTATTTACTGTGTACTTTTTAATATATAAAATAGGAACACACACTGACCCACACAGTGTCATGTGACACTGTGACATAGGCTTTCCCATGATGCATTGGGGTGCAGTTGAATTTTTAAATTTGATTAATATTTGAGGAATTGTGTATGAAGGATTTTTTCTAAGGTATTGTGGTGTTAGTTTGTGGTGAAATAGATGTTTTAGGCTTGTTGTTTTGCGTTTTTGGGCGTTTTTGGGTCATTATGAGCAGTCACCATGAAGAAGTAAAGCGTGGGGGGACCGTGCTTTAAAAGGCCCCCGTCTCCCAGGCTCTAATGTATTGGCTCTGTGGTCATTACTAAACACTGGGAAACTGCTACTTGTCTAAAGTATGTGATATCAAAAACACAAGGGAAATCTAATGGGAAAAACTGGGTCTTCAGGGAAATAAGTCGAATTTATTTATTTATTTATTTATTTATTTTTTTCACTTTTTAATCTCTTTTACAAAAGTTTACTTATTTTACAAAATCATCCTACTTTCAATAACATGTTTGTCATGAGCTCTTTAGTGAGTTATTTTCGCTCCTTTTTGGCATTGGCTGTGTATTTACTGTGTACTTTTTAATATATAAAATAGGAACACACACTGACCCACACAGTGTCATGTGACACTGTGACATAGGCTTTCCCATGATGCATTGGGGTGCAGTTGAATTTTTAAATTTGATTAATATTTGAGGAATTGTGTATGAAGGATTTTTTCTAAGGTATTGTGGTGTTAGTTTGTGGTGAAATAGATGTTTTAGGCTTGTTGTTTTGCGTTTTTGGACGTTTTTGGGTCATTCTGAGCAGTCACCATGAAGAAGTAAAGCGTGAGGGGACCGTGCTTTAAAAGGCCCCCGTCTCCCAGGCTCTAATGTATTGGCTCTGTGGTCATTACTAAACACTGGGAAACTGCTACTTGTCTAAAATATGTGATATCAAAAACACAAGGGAAATCTAATGGGAAAAACTGGGTCTTCAGGGAAATAAGTTGAATTTATTTATTTATTTATTTTTTTCACTTTTTAATCTCTTTTACAAAAGTTTACTTATTTTACAAAATCATCCTACTTTCAATAACTTGTTTGTCATGAGCTCTTTAGTGAGTTATTTTCGCTCCTTTTTGGCATTGGCTGTGTATTTACTGTGTACTTTTTAATATATAAAATAGGAACACACACTGACCCACACAGTGTCATGTGACACTGTGACATAGGCTTTCCCATGATGCATTGGGGTGCAGTTGAATTTTTAAATTTGATTAATATTTGAGGAATTGTGTATGAAGGATTTTTTCTAAGGTATTGTGGTGTTAGTTTGTGGTGAAATAGATGTTTTAGGCTTGTTGTTTTGCGTTTTTGGACGTTTTTGGGTCATTCTGAGCAGTCACCATGAAGAAGTAAAGCGTGGGGGGACCGTGCTTTAAAAGGCCCCCGTCTCCCAGACTCTAATGTATTGGCTCTGTGGTCATTACTAAACACTGGGAAACTGCTACTTGTCTAAAGTATGTGATATCAAAAACACAAGGGAAATCTAATGGGAAAAACTGGGTCTTCAGGGAAATAAGTTGAATTTATTTATTTATTTATTTATTTTTTTTTTTTTCACTTTTTAATCTCTTTTACAAAAGTTTACTTATTTTACAAAATCATCCTACTTTCAATAACATGTTTGTCATGAGCTCTTTAGTGAGTTATTTTCGCTCCTTCTGGCATTGGCTGTGTATTTACTGTGTACTTTTTAATATATAAAATAGGAACACACACTGACCCACACAGTGTCATGTGACACTGTGACATAGGCTTTCCCATGATGCATTGGGGTGCAGTTGAATTTTTAAATTTGATTAATATTTGAGGAATTGTGTATGAAGGATTTTTTCTAAGGTATTGTGGTGTTAGTTTGTGGTGAAATAGATGTTTTAGGCTTGTTGTTTTGCGTTTTTGGGCGTTTTTGGGTCATTCTGAGCAGTCACCATGAAGAAGTAAAGCGTGGGGGGGACCGTGCTTTAAAAGGCCCCCGTCTCCCAGGCTCTAATGTATTGGCTCTGTGGTCATTACTAAACACTGGGAAACTGCTACTTGTCTAAAGTATGTGATATCAAAAACACAAGGGAAATCTAATGGGAAAAACTGGGTCTTCAGGGAAATAAGTTGAATTTATTTATTTATTTATTTTTTTCACTTTTTAATCTCTTTTACAAAAGTTTACTTATTTTACAAAATCATCCTACTTTCAATAACTTGTTTGTCATGAGCTCTTTAGTGAGTTATTTTCGCTCCTTTTTGGCATTGGCTGTGTATTTACTGTGTACTTTTTAATATATAAAATAGGAACACACACTGACCCACACAGTGTCATGTGACACTGTGACATAGGCTTTCCCATGATGCATTGGGGTGCAGTTGAATTTTTAAATTTGATTAATATTTGAGGAATTGTGTATGAAGGATTTTTTCTAAGGTATTGTGGTGTTAGTTTGTGGTGAAATAGATGTTTTAGGCTTGTTGTTTTGCGTTTTTGGACGTTTTTAGGTCATTCTGAGCAGTCACCATGAAGAAGTAAAGCGTGGGGTGACCGTGCTTTAAAAGGCCCCCGTCTCCCAGGCTCTAATGTATTGGCTCTGTGGTCATTACTAAACACTGGGAAACTGCTACTTGTCTAAAGTATGTGATATCAAAAACACAAGGGAAATCTAATGGGAAAAACTGGGTCTTCAGGGAAATAAGTCGAATTTATTTATTTATTTATTTTTTTTCACTTTTTAATCTCTTTTACAAAAGTTTACTTATTTTACAAAATCATCCTACTTTCAATAACTTGTTTGTCATGAGCTCTTTAGTGAGTTATTTTCGCTCCTTTTTGGCATTGGCTGTGTATTTACTGTGTACTTTTTAATATATAAAATAGGAACACACACTGACCCACACAGTGTCATGTGACACTGTGACATAGGCTTTCCCATGATGCATTGGGGTGCAGTTGAATTTTTAAATTTGATTAATATTTGAGGAATTGTGTATGAAGGATTTTTTCTAAGGTATTGTGGTGTTAGTTTGTGGTGAAATAGATGTTTTAGGCTTGTTGTTTTGCGTTTTTGGACGTTTTTGGGTCATTCTGAGCAGTCACCATGAAGAAGTAAAGCGTGGGGGGACCGTGCTTTAAAAGGCCCCCGTCTCCCAGGCTCTAATGTATTGGCTCTGTGGTCATTACTAAACACTGGGAAACTGCTACTTGTCTAAAGTATGTGATATCAAAAACACAAGGGAAATCTAATGGGAAAAACTGGGTCTTCAGGGAAATAAGTCGAATTTGTTTATTTATTTATTTTTTTTCACTTTTTAATCTCTTTTACAAAAGTTTACTTATTTTACAAAATCATCCTACTTTCAATAACATGTTTGTCATGAGCTCTTTAGTGAGTTATTTTCGCTCCTTTTTGGCATTGGCTGTGTATTTACTGTGTACTTTTTAATATATAAAATAGGAACACACACTGACCCACACAGTGTCATGTGACACTGTGACATAGGCTTTCCCATGATGCATTGGGGTGCAGTTGAATTTTTAAATTTGATTAATATTTGAGGAATTGTGTATGAAGGATTTTTTCTAAGGTATTGTGGTGTTAGTTTGTGGTGAAATAGATGTTTTAGGGTTGTTGTTTTGCGTTTTTGGGCGTTTTTGGGTCATTCTGAGCAGTCACCATGAAGAAGTAAAGCGTGGGGGGGACCGTGCTTTAAAAGGCCCCCGTCTCCCAGGCTCTAATGTATTGGCTCTGTGGTCATTACTAAACACTGGGAAACTGCTACTTGTCTAAAGTATGTGATATCAAAAACACAAGGGAAATCTAATGGGAAAAACTGGGTCTTCAGGGAAATAAGTCGAATTTATTTATTTATTTATTTATTTATTTATTTTTTTTTTCACTTTTTAATCTCTTTTACAAAAGTTTACTTATTTTACAAAATCATCCTACTTTCAATAACATGTTTGTCATGAGCTCTTTAGTGAGTTATTTTCGCTCCTTTTTGGCATTGGCTGTGTATTTACTGTGTACTTTTTAATATATAAAATAGGAACACACACTGACCCACACAGTGTCATGTGACACTGTGACATAGGCTTTCCCATGATGCATTGGGGTGCAGTTGAATTTTTAAATTTGATTAATATTTGAGGAATTGTGTATGAAGGATTTTTTCTAAGGTATTGTGGTGTTAGTTTGTGGTGAAATAGATGTTTTAGGCTTGTTGTTTTGCGTTTTTGGACGTTTTTGGGTCATTCTGAGCAGTCACCATGAAGAAGTAAAGCGTGGGGGGACCGTGCTTTAAAAGGCCCCCGTCTCCCAGGCTCTAATGTATTGGCTCTGTGGTCGTTACTAAACACTGGGAAACTGCTACTTGTCTAAAGTATGTGATATCAAAAACACAAGGGAAATCTAATGGGAAAAACTGGGTCTTCAGGGAAATAAGTCGAATTTGTTTATTTATTTATTTTTTTTCACTTTTTAATCTCTTTTACAAAAGTTTACTTATTTTACAAAATCATCCTACTTTCAATAACATGTTTGTCATGAGCTCTTTAGTGAGTTATTTTCGCTCCTTTTTGGCATTGGCTGTGTATTTACTGTGTACTTTTTAATATATAAAATAGGAACACACACTGACCCACACAGTGTCATGTGACACTGTGACATAGGCTTTCCCATGATGCATTGGGGTGCAGTTGAATTTTTAAATTTGATTAATATTTGAGGAATTGTGTATGAAGGATTTTTTCTAAGGTATTGTGGTGTTAGTTTGTGGTGAAATAGATGTTTTAGGGTTGTTGTTTTGCGTTTTTGGACGTTTTTGGGTCATTCTGAGCAGTCACCATGAAGAAGTAAAGCGTGGGGGGGACCGTGCTTTAAAAGGCCCCCGTCTCCCAGGCTCTAATGTATTGGCTCTGTGGTCATTACTAAACACTGGGAAACTGCTACTTGTCTAAAGTATGTGATATCAAAAACACAAGGGAAATCTAATGGGAAAAACTGGGTCTTCAGGGAAATGAGTCGAATTTATTTTTTATTTTTTTATTTTTTTCACTTTTTAATCTCTTTTACAAAAGTTTATTTATTTTACAAAATCATCCTACTTTCAATAACATGTTTGTCATGAGCTCTTTAGTGAGTTATTTTCGCTCCTTTTTGGCATTGGCTGTGTATTTACTGTGTACTTTTTAATATATAAAATAGGAACACACACTGACCCACACAGTGTCATGTGACACTGTGACATAGGCTTTCCCATGATGCATTGGGGTGCAGTTGAATTTTTAAATTTGATTAATATTTGAGGAATTGTGTATGAAGGATGTTTTCTAAGGTATTGTGGTGTTAGTTTGTGGTGAAATAGATGTTTTAGGCTTGTTGTTTTGCGTTTTTGGGCGTTTTTGGGTCATTCTGAGAAGTCACCATGAAGAAGTAAAGCGTGGGGGGACCGTGCTTTAAAAGGCCCCCGTCTCCCAGGCTCTAATGTATTGGCTCTGTGGTCATTACTAAACACTGGGAAACTGCTACTTGTCTAGAGTATGTGATATCAAAAACACAAGGGAAATCTAATGGGAAAAACTGGGTCTTCAGGGAAATAAGTCGAATTTATTTATTTATTTATTTTTTTTCACTTTTTAATCTCTTTTACAAAAGTTTACTTATTTTACAAAATCATCCTACTTTCAATAACATGTTTGTCATGAGCTCTTTAGTGAGTTATTTTCGCTCCTTTTTGGCATTGGCTGTGTATTTACTGTGTACTTTTTAATATATAAAATAGGAACACACACTGACCCACACAGTGTCATGTGACACTGTGACATAGGCTTTCCCATGATGCATTGGGGTGCAGTTGAATTTTTAAATTTGATTAATATTTGAGGAATTGTGTATGAAGGATTTTTTCTAAGGTATTGTGGTGTTAGTTTGTGGTGAAATATATGTTTTAGGCTTGTTGTTTTGCGTTTTTGGGCGTTTTTGGGTCATTCTGAGCAGTCACCATGAAGAAGTAAAGCGTGGGGGGACCGTGCTTTAAAAGGCCCCCGTCTCCCAGGCTCTAATGTATTGGCTCTGTGGTCATTACTAAACACTGGGAAACTGCTACTTGTCTAAAGTATGTGATATCAAAAACACAAGGGAAATCTAATGGGAAAAACTGGGTCTTCAGGGAAATAAGTCGAATTTATTTATTTATTTATTTATTTATTTTTTTTTCACTTTTTAATCTCTTTTACAAAAGTTTACTTATTTTACAAAATCATCCTACTTTCAATAACATGTTTGTCATGAGCTCTTTAGTGAGTTATTTTCGCTCCTTCTGGCATTGGCTGTGTATTTACTGTGTACTTTTTAATATATAAAATAGGAACACACACTGACCCACACAGTGTCATGTGACACTGTGACATAGGCTTTCCCATGATGCATTGGGGTGCAGTTGAATTTTTAAATTTGATTAATATTTGAGGAATTGTGTATGAAGGATTTTTTTCTAAGGTATTGTGGTGTTAGTTTGTGGTGAAATAGATGTTTTAGGCTTGTTGTTTTGCGTTTTTAGACGTTTTTGGGTCATTCTGAGCAGTCACCATGAAGAAGTAAAGCGTGGGGGGACCGTGCTTTAAAAGGCCCCCGTCTCCCAGGCTCTAATGTATTTGCTCTGTGGTCATTACTAAACACTGGGAAACTGCTACTTGTCTAAAGTATGTGATATCAAAAACACAAGGGAAATCTAATGGGAAAAACTGGGTTTTCAGGGAAATAAGTCGAATTTATTTATTTATTTATTTTTTTCACTTTTTAATCTCTTTTACAAAAGTTTACTTATTTTACAAAATCATCCTACTTTCAATAACATGTTTGTCATGAGCTCTTTAGTGAGTTATTTTCGCTCCTTTTTGGCATTGGCTGTGTATTTACTGTGTACTTTTTAATATATAAAATAGGAACACACACTGACCCACACAGTGTCATGTGACACTGTGACATAGGCTTTCCCATGATGCATTGGGGTGCAGTTGAATTTTTAAATTTGATTAATATTTGAGGAATTGTGTATGAAGGATTTTTTCTAAGGTATTGTGGTGTTAGTTTGTGGTGAAATAGATGTTTTAGGCTTGTTGTTTTGCGTTTTTGGACGTTTTTGGGTCATTCTGAGCAGTCACCATGAAGAAGTAAAGCGTGGGGGGACCGTGCTTTAAAAGGCCCCCGTCTCCCAGGCTCTAATGTATTGGCTCTGTGGTCATTACTAAACACTGGGAAACTGCTACTTGTCTAAAGTATGTGATATCAAAAACACAAGGGAAATCTAATGGGAAAAACTGGGTCTTCAGGGAAATAAGTCGAATTTATTTTTTTTTTTTCACTTTTTAATCTCTTTTACAAAAGTTTACTTATTTTACAAAATCATCCTACTTTCAATAACATGTTTGTCATGAGCTCTTTAGTGAGTTATTTTCGCTCCTTTTTGGCATTGGCTGTGTATTTACTGTGTACTTTTTAATATATAAAATAGGAACACACACTGACCCACACAGTGTCATGTGACACTGTGACATAGGCTTTCCCATGATGCATTGGGGTGCAGTTGAATTTTTAAATTTGATTAATATTTGAGGAATTGTGTATGAAGGATTTTTTCTAAGGTATTGTGGTGTTAGTTTGTGGTGAAATAGATGTTTTAGGGTTGTTGTTTTGCGTTTTTGGACGTTTTTGGGTCATTCTGAGCAGTCACCATGAAGAAGTAAAGCGTGGGGGGACCGTGCTTTAAAAGGCCCCCGTCTCCCAGGCTCTAATGTATTGGCTCTGTGGTCATTACTAAACACTGGGAAACTGCTACTTGTCTAAAGTATGTGATATCAAAAACACAAGGGAAATCTAATGGGAAAAACTGGGTCTTCAGGGAAATAAGTCGAATTTATTTATTTATTTATTTTTTTTCACTTTTTAATCTCTTTTACAAAAGTTTACTTATTTTACAAAATCATCCTACTTTCAATAACATGTTTGTCATGAGCTCTTTAGTGAGTTATTTTCGCTCCTTTTTGGCATTGGCTCTGTATTTACTGTGTACTTTTTAATATATAAAATAGGAACACACACTGACCCACACAGTGTCATGTGACACTGTGACATAGGCTTTCCCATGATGCATTGGGGTGCAGTTGAATTTTTAAATTTGATTAATATTTGAGGAATTGTGTATGAAGGATTTTTTCTAAGGTATTGTGGTGTTAGTTTGTGGTGAAATAGATGTTTTAGGCTTGTTGTTTTGCGTTTTTGGGCGTTTTTGGGTCATTCTGAGCAGTCACCATGAAGAAGTAAAGCGTGGGGGGGGACCATGCTTTAAAAGGCCCCCGTCTCACAGGCTCTAATGTATTGGCTCTGTGGTCATTACTAAACACTGGGAAACTGCTACTTGTCTAAAGTATGTGATATCAAAAACACAAGGGAAGTCTAATGGGAAAAACTGGGTCTTCAGGGAAATAAGTCGAATTTATTTATTTATTTATTTATTTATTTTTTTCACTTTTTAATCTCTTTTACAAAAGTTTACTTATTTTACAAAATCATCCTACTTTCAATAACATGTTTGTCATGAGCTCTTTAGTGAGTTATTTTCGCTCCTTTTTGGCATTGGCTGTGTATTTACTGTGTACTTTTTAATATATAAAATAGGAACACACACTGACCCACACAGTGTCATGTGACACTGTGACATAGGCTTTCCCATGATGCATTGGGGTGCAGTTGAATTTTTAAATTTGATTAATATTTGAGGAATTGTGTATGAAGGATTTTTTCTAAGGTATTGTGGTGTTAGTTTGTGGTGAAATAGATGTTTTAGGGTTGTTGTTTTGCGTTTTTGGACGTTTTTGGGTCATTCTGAGCAGTCACCATGAAGAAGTAAAGCGTGGGGGGACCGTGCTTTAAAAGGCCCCCGTCTCCCAGGCTCTAATGTATTGGCTCTGTGGTCATTACTAAACACTGGGAAACTGCTACTTGTCTAAAGTATGTGATATCAAAAACACAAGGGAAATCTAATGGGAAAAACTGGGTCTTCAGGGAAATAAGTCGAATTTATTTATTTATTTATTTTTTTTCACTTTTTAATCTCTTTTACAAAAGTTTACTTATTTTACAAAATCATCCTACTTTCAATAACATGTTTGTCATGAGCTCTTTAGTGAGTTATTTTCGCTCCTTTTTGGCATTGGCTGTGTATTTACTGTGTACTTTTTAATATATAAAATAGGAACACACACTGACCCACACAGTGTCATGTGACACTGTGACATAGGCTTTCCCATGATGCATTGGGGTGCAGTTGAATTTTTAAATTTGATTAATATTTGAGGAATTGTGTATGAAGGATTTTTTCTAAGGTATTGTGGTGTTAGTTTGTGGTGAAATAGATGTTTTAGGCTTGTTGTTTTGCGTTTTTGGGCGTTTTTGGGTCATTCTGAGCATTCACCATGAAGAAGTAAAGCGTGGGGGGGACCGTGCTTTAAAAGGCCCCCGTCTCCCAGGCTCTAATGTATTGGCTCTGTGGTCATTACTAAACACTGGGAAACTGCTACTTGTCTAAAGTATGTGATATCAAAAACACAAGGGAAATCTAATGGGTAAAACTGGGTCTTCAGGGAAATAAGTTGAATTTATTTATTTTTTTTCACTTTTTAATCTCTTTTACAAAAGTTTACTTATTTTACAAAATCATCCTACTTTCAATAACATGTTTGTCATGAGCTCTTTAGTGAGTTATTTTCGCTCCTTTTTGGCATTGGCTGTGTATTTACTGTGTACTTTTTAATATATAAAATAGGAACACACACTGACCCACACAGTGTCATGTGACACTGTGACATAGGCTTTCCCATGATGCATTGGGGTGCAGTTGAATTTTTAAATTTGATTAATATTTGAGGAATTGTGTATGAAGGATTTTTTCTAAGGTATTGTGGTGTTAGTTTGTGGTGAAATAGATGTTTTAGGCTTGTTGTTTTGCGTTTTTGGACGTTTTTGGGTCATTCTGAGCAGTCACCATGAAGAAGTAAAGCGTGGGGGGACCGTGCTTTAAAAGGCCCCCGTCTCCCAGGCTCTTATGTATTTGCTCTGTGGTCATTACTAAACACTGGGAAACTGCTACTTGTCTAAAGTATGTGATATCAAAAACACAAGGGAAATCTAATGGGAAAAACTGGGTCTTCAGGGAAATAAGTCGAATTTATTTATTTATTTTTTTTTTTTCACTTTTTAATCTCTTTTACAAAAGTTTACTTATTTTACAAAATCATCCTACTTTCAATAACATGTTTGTCATGAGCTCTTTAGTGAGTTATTTTCGCTCCTTTTTGGCATTGGCTGTGTATTTACTGTGTACTTTTTAATATATAAAATAGGAACACACACTGACCCACACAGTGTCATGTGACACTGTGACATAGGCTTTCCCATGATGCATTGGGGTGCAGTTGAATTTTTAAATTTGATTAATATTTGAGGAATTGTGTATGAAGGATTTTTTCTAAGGTATTGTGGTGTTAGTTTGTGGTGAAATAGATGTTTTAGGCTTGTTGTTTTGCGTTTTTGGACGTTTTTGGGTCATTCTGAGCAGTCACCATGAAGAAGTAAAGCGTGGGGGGACCGTGCTTTAAAAGGCCCCCGTCTCCCAGGCTCTAATGTATTGGCTCTGTGGTCATTACTAAACACTGGGAAACTGCTACTTGTCTAAAGTATGTGATATCAAAAACACAAGGGAAATCTAATGGGAAAAACTGGGTCTTCAGGGAAATAAGTCGAATTTATTTATTTATTTATTTTTTTCACTTTTTAATCTCTTTTACAAAAGTTTACTTATTTTACAAAATCATCCTACTTTCAATAACATGTTTGTCATGAGCTCTTTAGTGAGTTATTTTCGCTCCTTTTTGGCATTGGCTGTGTATTTACTGTGTACTTTTTAATATATAAAATAGGAACACACACTGACCCACACAGTGTCATGTGACACTGTGACATAGGCTTTCCCATGATGCATTGGGGTGCAGTTGAATTTTTAAATTTGATTAATATTTGAGGAATTGTGTATGAAGGATTTTTTCTAAGGTATTGTGGTGTTAGTTTGTGGTGAAATAGATGTTTTAGGCTTGTTGTTTTGCGTTTTTGGGCGTTTTTGGGTCATTCTGAGCATTCACCATGAAGAAGTAAAGCGTGGGGGGGACCGTGCTTTAAAAGGCCCCCGTCTCCCAGGCTCTAATGTATTGGCTCTGTGGTCATTACTAAACACTGGGAAACTGCTACTTGTCTAAAGTATGTGATATCAAAAACACAAGGGAAATCTAATGGGTAAAACTGGGTCTTCAGGGAAATAAGTTGAATTTATTTATTTTTTTTCACTTTTTAATCTCTTTTACAAAAGTTTACTTATTTTACAAAATCATCCTACTTTCAATAACATGTTTGTCATGAGCTCTTTAGTGAGTTATTTTCGCTCCTTTTTGGCATTGGCTGTGTATTTACTGTGTACTTTTTAATATATAAAATAGGAACACACACTGACCCACACAGTGTCATGTGACACTGTGACATAGGCTTTCCCATGATGCATTGGGGTGCAGTTGAATTTTTAAATTTGATTAATATTTGAGGAATTGTGTATGAAGGATTTTTTCTAAGGTATTGTGGTGTTAGTTTGTGGTGAAATAGATGTTTTAGGCTTGTTGTTTTGCGTTTTTGGACGTTTTTGGGTCATTCTGAGCAGTCACCATGAAGAAGTAAAGCGTGGGGGGACCGTGCTTTAAAAGGCCCCCGTCTCCCAGGCTCTTATGTATTTGCTCTGTGGTCATTACTAAACACTGGGAAACTGCTACTTGTCTAAAGTATGTGATATCAAAAACACAAGGGAAATCTAATGGGAAAAACTGGGTCTTCAGGGAAATAAGTCGAATTTATTTATTTATTTTTTTTTTTTCACTTTTTAATCTCTTTTACAAAAGTTTACTTATTTTACAAAATCATCCTACTTTCAATAACATGTTTGTCATGAGCTCTTTAGTGAGTTATTTTCGCTCCTTTTTGGCATTGGCTGTGTATTTACTGTGTACTTTTTAATATATAAAATAGGAACACACACTGACCCACACAGTGTCATGTGACACTGTGACATAGGCTTTCCCATGATGCATTGGGGTGCAGTTGAATTTTTAAATTTGATTAATATTTGAGGAATTGTGTATGAAGGATTTTTTCTAAGGTATTGTGGTGTTAGTTTGTGGTGAAATAGATGTTTTAGGCTTGTTGTTTTGCGTTTTTGGACGTTTTTGGGTCATTCTGAGCAGTCACCATGAAGAAGTAAAGCGTGGGGGGACCGTGCTTTAAAAGGCCCCCGTCTCCCAGGCTCTAATGTATTGGCTCTGTGGTCATTACTAAACACTGGGAAACTGCTACTTGTCTAAAGTATGTGATATCAAAAACACAAGGGAAATCTAATGGGAAAAACTGGGTCTTCCGGGAAATAAGTCGAATTTATTTATTTATTTTCACTTTTTAATCTCTTTTACAAAAGTTTACTTATTTTACAAAATCATCCTACTTTCAATAACATGTTTGTCATGAGCTCTTTAGTGAGTTATTTTCGCTCCTTTTTGGCATTGGCTGTGTATTTACTGTGTACTTTTTAATATATAAAATAGGAACACACACTGACCCACACAGTGTCATGTGACACTGTGACATAGGCTTTCCCATGATGCATTGGGGTGCAGTTGAATTTTTAAATTTGATTAATATTTGAGGAATTGTGTATGAAGGATTTTTTCTAAGGTATTGTGGTGTTAGTTTGTGGTGAAATAGATGTTTTAGGCTTGTTGTTTTGCGTTTTTGGACGTTTTTGGGTCATTCTGAGCAGTCACCATGAAGAAGTAAAGCGTGGGGGGACCGTGCTTTAAAAGGCCCCCGTCTCCCAGGCTCTAATGTATTGGCTCTGTGGTCATTACTAAACACTGGGAAACTGCTACTTGTCTAAAGTATGTGATATCAAAAACACAAGGGAAATCTAATGGGAAAAACTGGGTCTTCAGGGAAATAAGTCGAATTTATTTATTTTTTTTCACTTTTTAATCTCTTTTACAAAAGTTTACTTATTTTACAAAATCATCCTACTTTCAATAACATGTTTGTCATGAGCTCTTTAGTGAGTTATTTTCGCTCCTTTTTGGCATTGGCTGTGTATTTACTGTGTACTTTTTAATATATAAAATAGGAACACACACTGACCCACACAGTGTCATGTGACACTGTGACATAGGCTTTCCCATGATGCATTGGGGTGCAGTTGAATTTTTAAATTTGATTAATATTTGAGGAATTGTGTATGAAGGATTTTTTCTAAGGTATTGTGGTGTTAGTTTGTGGTGAAATAGATGTTTTAGGCTTGTTGTTTTGCGTTTTTGGGCGTTTTTGGGTCATTCTGAGCATTCACCATGAAGAAGTAAAGCGTGGGGGGGACCGTGCTTTAAAAGGCCCCCGTCTCCCAGGCTCTAATGTATTGGCTCTGTGGTCATTACTAAACACTGGGAAACTGCTACTTGTCTAAAGTATGTGATATCAAAAACACAAGGGAAATCTAATGGGTAAAACTGGGTCTTCAGGGAAATAAGTTGAATTTATTTATTTTTTTTCACTTTTTAATCTCTTTTACAAAAGTTTACTTATTTTACAAAATCATCCTACTTTCAATAACATGTTTGTCATGAGCTCTTTAGTGAGTTATTTTCGCTCCTTTTTGGCATTGGCTGTGTATTTACTGTGTACTTTTTAATATATAAAATAGGAACACACACTGACCCACACAGTGTCATGTGACACTGTGACATAGGCTTTCCCATGATGCATTGGGGTGCAGTTGAATTTTTAAATTTGATTAATATTTGAGGAATTGTGTATGAAGGATTTTTTCTAAGGTATTGTGGTGTTAGTTTGTGGTGAAATAGATGTTTTAGGCTTGTTGTTTTGCGTTTTTGGACGTTTTTGGGTCATTCTGAGCAGTCACCATGAAGAAGTAAAGCGTGGGGGGACCGTGCTTTAAAAGGCCCCCGTCTCCCAGGCTCTTATGTATTTGCTCTGTGGTCATTACTAAACACTGGGAAACTGCTACTTGTCTAAAGTATGTGATATCAAAAACACAAGGGAAATCTAATGGGAAAAACTGGGTCTTCAGGGAAATAAGTCGAATTTATTTATTTATTTTTTTTTTTTCACTTTTTAATCTCTTTTACAAAAGTTTACTTATTTTACAAAATCATCCTACTTTCAATAACATGTTTGTCATGAGCTCTTTAGTGAGTTATTTTCGCTCCTTTTTGGCATTGGCTGTGTATTTACTGTGTACTTTTTAATATATAAAATAGGAACACACACTGACCCACACAGTGTCATGTGACACTGTGACATAGGCTTTCCCATGATGCATTGGGGTGCAGTTGAATTTTTAAATTTGATTAATATTTGAGGAATTGTGTATGAAGGATTTTTTCTAAGGTATTGTGGTGTTAGTTTGTGGTGAAATAGATGTTTTAGGCTTGTTGTTTTGCGTTTTTGGACGTTTTTGGGTCATTCTGAGCAGTCACCATGAAGAAGTAAAGCGTGGGGGGACCGTGCTTTAAAAGGCCCCCGTCTCCCAGGCTCTAATGTATTGGCTCTGTGGTCATTACTAAACACTGGGAAACTGCTACTTGTCTAAAGTATGTGATATCAAAAACACAAGGGAAATCTAATGGGAAAAACTGGGTCTTCCGGGAAATAAGTCGAATTTATTTATTTATTTATTTATTTTCACTTTTTAATCTCTTTTACAAAAGTTTACTTATTTTACAAAATCATCCTACTTTCAATAACATGTTTGTCATGAGCTCTTTAGTGAGTTATTTTCGCTCCTTTTTGGCATTGGCTGTGTATTTACTGTGTACTTTTTAATATATAAAATAGGAACACACACTGACCCACACAGTGTCATGTGACACTGTGACATAGGCTTTCCCATGATGCATTGGGGTGCAGTTGAATTTTTAAATTTGATTAATATTTGAGGAATTGTGTATGAAGGATTTTTTCTAAGGTATTGTGGTGTTAGTTTGTGGTGAAATAGATGTTTTAGGCTTGTTGTTTTGCGTTTTTGGACGTTTTTGGGTCATTCTGAGCAGTCACCATGAAGAAGTAAAGCGTGGGGGGACCGTGCTTTAAAAGGCCCCCGTCTCCCAGGCTCTAATGTATTGGCTCTGTGGTCATTACTAAACACTGGGAAACTGCTACTTGTCTAAAGTATGTGATATCAAAAACACAAGGGAAATCTAATGGGAAAAACTGGGTCTTCAGGGAAATAAGTCGAATTTATTTATTTTTTTTCACTTTTTAATCTCTTTTACAAAAGTTTACTTATTTTACAAAATCATCCTACTTTCAATAACATGTTTGTCATGAGCTCTTTAGTGAGTTATTTTCGCTCCTTTTTGGCATTGGCTGTGTATTTACTGTGTACTTTTTAATATATAAAATAGGAACACACACTGACCCATACAGTGTCATGTGACACTGTGACATAGGCTTTCCCATGATGCATTGGGGTGCAGTTGAATTTTTAAATTTGATTAATATTTGAGGAATTGTGTATGAAGGATTTTTTCTAAGGTATTGTGGTGTTAGTTTGTGGTGAAATAGATGTTTTAGGCTTGTTGTTTTGCGTTTTTGGGCGTTTTTGGGTCATTCTGAGCATTCACCATGAAGAAGTAAAGCGTGGGGGGGACCGTGCTTTAAAAGGCCCCCGTCTCCCAGGCTCTAATGTATTGGCTCTGTGGTCATTACTAAACACTGGGAAACTGCTACTTGTCTAAAGTATGTGATATCAAAAACACAAGGGAAATCTAATGGGTAAAACTGGGTCTTCAGGGAAATAAGTTGAATTTATTTATTTTTTTTCACTTTTTAATCTCTTTTACAAAAGTTTACTTATTTTACAAAATCATCCTACTTTCAATAACATGTTTGTCATGAGCTCTTTAGTGAGTTATTTTCGCTCCTTTTTGGCATTGGCTGTGTATTTACTGTGTACTTTTTAATATATAAAATAGGAACACACACTGACCCACACAGTGTCATGTGACACTGTGACATAGGCTTTCCCATGATGCATTGGGGTGCAGTTGAATTTTTAAATTTGATTAATATTTGAGGAATTGTGTATGAAGGATTTTTTCTAAGGTATTGTGGTGTTAGTTTGTGGTGAAATAGATGTTTTAGGCTTGTTGTTTTGCGTTTTTGGACGTTTTTGGGTCATTCTGAGCAGTCACCATGAAGAAGTAAAGCGTGGGGGGACCGTGCTTTAAAAGGCCCCCGTCTCCCAGGCTCTTATGTATTTGCTCTGTGGTCATTACTAAACACTGGGAAACTGCTACTTGTCTAAAGTATGTGATATCAAAAACACAAGGGAAATCTAATGGGAAAAACTGGGTCTTCAGGGAAATAAGTCGAATTTATTTATTTATTTATTTTTTTTCACTTTTTAATCTCTTTTACAAAAGTTTACTTATTTTACAAAATCATCCTACTTTCAATAACATGTTTGTCATGAGCTCTTTAGTGAGTTATTTTCGCTCCTTTTTGGCATTGGCTGTGTATTTACTGTGTACTTTTTAATATATAAAATAGGAACACACACTGACCCACACAGTGTCATGTGACACTGTGACATAGGCTTTCCCATGATGCATTGGGGTGCAGTTGAATTTTTAAATTTGATTAATATTTGAGGAATTGTGTATGAAGGATTTTTTCTAAGGTATTGTGGTGTTAGTTTGTGGTGAAATAGATGTTTTAGGCTTGTTGTTTTGCGTTTTTGGACGTTTTTGGGTCATTCTGAGCAGTCACCATGAAGAAGTAAAGCGTGGGGGGACCGTGCTTTAAAAGGCCCCCGTCTCCCAGGCTCTAATGTATTGGCTCTGTGGTCATTACTAAACACTGGGAAACTGCTACTTGTCTAAAGTATGTGATATCAAAAACACAAGGGAAATCTAATGGGAAAAACTGGGTCTTCCGGGAAATAAGTCGAATTTATTTATTTATTTATTTATTTTCACTTTTTAATCTCTTTTACAAAAGTTTACTTATTTTACAAAATCATCCTACTTTCAATAACATGTTTGTCATGAGCTCTTTAGTGAGTTATTTTCGCTCCTTTTTGGCATTGGCTGTGTATTTACTGTGTACTTTTTAATATATAAAATAGGAACACACACTGACCCACACAGTGTCATGTGACACTGTGACATAGGCTTTCCCATGATGCATTGGGGTGCAGTTGAATTTTTAAATTTGATTAATATTTGAGGAATTGTGTATGAAGGATTTTTTCTAAGGTATTGTGGTGTTAGTTTGTGGTGAAATAGATGTTTTAGGCTTGTTGTTTTGCGTTTTTGGACGTTTTTGGGTCATTCTGAGCAGTCACCATGAAGAAGTAAAGCGTGGGGGGACCGTGCTTTAAAAGGCCCCCGTCTCCCAGGCTCTAATGTATTGGCTCTGTGGTCATTACTAAACACTGGGAAACTGCTACTTGTCTAAAGTATGTGATATCAAAAACACAAGGGAAATCTAATGGGAAAAACTGGGTCTTCAGGGAAATAAGTCGAATTTATTTATTTTTTTTCACTTTTTAATCTCTTTTACAAAAGTTTACTTATTTTACAAAATCATCCTACTTTCAATAACATGTTTGTCATGAGCTCTTTAGTGAGTTATTTTCGCTCCTTTTTGGCATTGGCTGTGTATTTACTGTGTACTTTTTAATATATAAAATAGGAACACACACTGACCCACACAGTGTCATGTGACACTGTGACATAGGCTTTCCCATGATGCATTGGGGTGCAGTTGAATTTTTAAATTTGATTAATATTTGAGGAATTGTGTATGAAGGATTTTTTCTAAGGTATTGTGGTGTTAGTTTGTGGTGAAATATATGTTTTAGGCTTGTTGTTTTGCGTTTTTGGACGTTTTTGGGTCATTCTGAGCAGTCACCATGAAGAAGTAAAGCGTGGGGGGACCGTGCTTTAAAAGGCCCCCGTCTCCCAGGCTCTTATGTATTGGCTCTGTGGTCATTACTAAACACTGGGAAACTGCTACTTGTCTAAAGTATGTGATATCAAAAACACAAGGGAAATCTAATGGGAAAAACTGGGTCTTCAGGGAAATAAGTCGAATTTATTTATTTATTTTCACTTTTTAATCTCTTTTACAAAAGTTTACTTATTTTACAAAATCATCCTACTTTCAATAACATGTTTGTCATGAGCTCTTTAGTGAGTTATTTTCGCTCCTTTTTGGCATTGGCTGTGTATTTACTGTGTACTTTTTAATATATAAAATAGGAACACACACTGACCCACACAGTGTCATGTGACACTGTGACATAGGCTTTCCCATGATGCATTGGGGTGCAGTTGAATTTTTAAATTTGATTAATATTTGAGGAATTGTGTATGAAGGATTTTTTCTAAGGTATTGTGGTGTTAGTTTGTGGTGAAATAGATGTTTTAGGCTTGTTGTTTTGCGTTTTTGGGCGTTTTTGGGTCATTCTGAGCAGTCACCATGAAGAAGTAAAGCGTGGGGGGGACCGTGCTTTAAAAGGCCCCCGTCTCCCAGGCTCTAATGTATTGGCTCTGTGGTCATTACTAAACACTGGGAAACTGATACTTGTCTAAAGTATGTGATATCAAAAACACAAGGGAAGTCTAATGGGAAAAACTGGGTCTTCAGGGAAATGAGTCGAATTTATTTATTTATTTATTTTTTTTTCACTTTTTAATCTCTTTTACAAAAGTTTACTTATTTTACAAAATCATCCTACTTTCAATAACATGTTTGTCATGAGCTCTTTAGTGAGTTATTTTCGCTCCATTTTGGCATTGGCTGTGTATTTACTGTGTACTTTTTAATATATAAAATAGGAACACACACTGACCCACACAGTGTCATGTGACACTGTGACATAGGCTTTCCCATGATGCATTGGGGTGCAGTTGAATTTTTAAATTTGATTAATATTTGAGGAATTGTGTATGAAGGATTTTTTCTAAGGTATTGTGGTGTTAGTTTGTGGTGAAATAGATGTTTTAGGCTTGTTGTTTTGCGTTTTTGGGTCATTCTGAGCAGTCACCATGAAGAAGTAAAGCGTGGGGGGACCGTGCTTTAAAAGGCCCCCGTCTCCCAGGCTCTAATGTATTGGCTCTGTGGTCATTACTAAACACTGGGAAACTGCTACTTGTCTAAAGTATGTGATATCAAAAACACAAGGGAAATCTAATGGGAAAAACTGGGTCTTCAGGGAAATGAGTCGAATTTATTTATTTATTTATTTTTTTTTTCACTTTTTAATCTCTTTTACAAAAGTTTACTTATTTTACAAAATCATCCTACTTTCAATAACATGTTTGTCATGAGCTCTTTAGTGAGTTATTTTCGCTCCATTTTGGCATTGGCTGTGTATTTACTGTGTACTTTTTAATATATAAAATAGGAACACACACTGACCCACACAGTGTCATGTGACACTGTGACATAGGCTTTCCCATGATGCATTGGGGTGCAGTTGAATTTTTAAATTTGATTAATATTTGAGGAATTGTGTATGAAGGATTTTTTTCTAAGGTATTGTGGTGTTAGTTTGTGGTGAAATAGATGTTTTAGGCTTGTTGTTTTGCGTTTTTAGACGTTTTTGGGTCATTCTGAGCAGTCACCATGAAGAAGTAAAGCGTGGGGGGACCGTGCTTTAAAAGGCCCCCGTCTCCCAGGCTCTAATGTATTTGCTCTGTGGTCATTACTAAACACTGGGAAACTGCTACTTGTCTAAAGTATGTGATATCAAAAACACAAGGGAAATCTAATGGGAAAAACTGGGTTTTCAGGGAAATAAGTCGAATTTATTTATTTATTTATTTTTTTTCACTTTTTAATCTCTTTTACAAAAGTTTACTTATTTTACAAAATCATCCTACTTTCAATAACATGTTTGTCATGAGCTCTTTAGTGAGTTATTTTCGCTCCTTTTTGGCATTGGCTGTGTATTTACTGTGTACTTTTTAATATATAAAATAGGAACACACACTGACCCACACAGTGTCATGTGACACTGTGACATAGGCTTTCCCATGATGCATTGGGGTGCAGTTGAATTTTTAAATTTGATTAATATTTGAGGAATTGTGTATGAAGGATTTTTTCTAAGGTATTGTGGTGTTAGTTTGTGGTGAAATAGATGTTTTAGGCTTGTTGTTTTGCGTTTTTGGACGTTTTTGGGTCATTCTGAGCAGTCACCATGAAGAAGTAAAGCGTGGGGGGACCATGCTTTAAAAGGCCCCCGTCTCCCAGGCTCTAATGTATTGGCTCTGTGGTCATTACTAAACACTGGGAAACTGCTACTTGTCTAAAGTATGTGATATCAAAAACACAAGGGAAATCTAATGGGAAAAACTGGGTCTTCAGGGAAATAAGTCGAATTTATTTATTTTTTTTCACTTTTTAATCTCTTTTACAAAAGTTTACTTATTTTACAAAATCATCCTACTTTCAATAACATGTTTGTCATGAGCTCTTTAGTGAGTTATTTTCGCTCCTTTTTGGCATTGGCTGTGTATTTACTGTGTACTTTTTAATATATAAAATAGGAACACACACTGACCCACACAGTGTCATGTGACACTGTGACATAGGCTTTCCCATGATGCATTGGGGTGCAGTTGAATTTTTAAATTTGATTAATATTTGAGGAATTGTGTATGAAGGATTTTTTCTAAGGTATTGTGGTGTTAGTTTGTGGTGAAATAGATGTTTTAGGCTTGTTGTTTTGCGTTTTTGGACGTTTTTGGGTCATTCTGAGCAGTCACCATGAAGAAGTAAAGCGTGGGGGGACCGTGCTTTAAAAGGCCCCCGTCTCCCAGGCTCTAATGTATTGGCTCTGTGGTCATTACTAAACACTGGGAAACTGCTACTTGTCTAAAGTATGTGATATCAAAAACACAAGGGAAATCTAATGGGAAAAACTGGGTCTTCAGGGAAATAAGTCGAATTTATTTATTTATTTATTTATTTTCACTTTTTAATCTCTTTTACAAAAGTTTACTTATTTTACAAAATCATCCTACTTTCAATAACATGTTTGTCATGAGCTCTTTAGTGAGTTATTTTCGCTCCTTTTTGGCATTGGCTGTGTATTTACTGTGTACTTTTTAATATATAAAATAGGAACACACACTGACCCACACAGTGTCATGTGACACTGTGACATAGGCTTTCCCATGATGCATTGGGGTGCAGTTGAATTTTTAAATTTGATTAATATTTGAGGAATTGTGTATGAAGGATTTTTTCTAAGGTATTGTGGTGTTAGTTTGTGGTGAAATAGATGTTTTAGGCTTGTTGTTTTGCGTTTTTGGGCGTTTTTGGGTCATTCTGAGCAGTCACCATGAAGAAGTAAAGCGTGGGGGGGACCGTGCTTTAAAAGGCCCCCGTCTCCCAGGCTCTAATGTATTGGCTCTGTGGTCATTACTAAACACTGGGAAACTGATACTTGTCTAAAGTATGTGATATCAAAAACACAAGGGAAGTCTAATGGGAAAAACTGGGTCTTCAGGGAAATGAGTCGAATTTATTTATTTATTTATTTTTTTTTCACTTTTTAATCTCTTTTACAAAAGTTTACTTATTTTACAAAATCATCCTACTTTCAATAACATGTTTGTCATGAGCTCTTTAGTGAGTTATTTTCGCTCCATTTTGGCATTGGCTGTGTATTTACTGTGTACTTTTTAATATATAAAATAGGAACACACACTGACCCACACAGTGTCATGTGACACTGTGACATAGGCTTTCCCATGATGCATTGGGGTGCAGTTGAATTTTTAAATTTGATTAATATTTGAGGAATTGTGTATGAAGGATTTTTTCTAAGGTATTGTGGTGTTAGTTTGTGGTGAAATAGATGTTTTAGGCTTGTTGTTTTGCGTTTTTGGGTCATTCTGAGCAGTCACCATGAAGAAGTAAAGCGTGGGGGGACCGTGCTTTAAAAGGCCCCCGTCTCCCAGGCTCTAATGTATTGGCTCTGTGGTCATTACTAAACACTGGGAAACTGCTACTTGTCTAAAGTATGTGATATCAAAAACACAAGGGAAATCTAATGGGAAAAACTGGGTCTTCAGGGAAATGAGTCGAATTTATTTATTTATTTATTTTTTTTTTCACTTTTTAATCTCTTTTACAAAAGTTTACTTATTTTACAAAATCATCCTACTTTCAATAACATGTTTGTCATGAGCTCTTTAGTGAGTTATTTTCGCTCCTTTTTGGCATTGGCTGTGTATTTACTGTGTACTTTTTAATATATAAAATAGGAACACACACTGACCCACACAGTGTCATGTGACACTGTGACATAGGCTTTCCCATGATGCATTGGGGTGCAGTTGAATTTTTAAATTTGATTAATATTTGAGGAATTGTGTATGAAGGATTTTTTCTAAGGTATTGTGGTGTTAGTTTGTGGTGAAATAGATGTTTTAGGCTTGTTGTTTTGCGTTTTTGGACGTTTTTGGGTCATTCTGAGCAGTCACCATGAAGAAGTAAAGCGTGGGGGGACCGTGCTTTAAAAGGCCCCCGTCTCCCAGGCTCTAATGTATTGGCTCTGTGGTCGTTACTAAACACTGGGAAACTGCTACTTGTCTAAAGTATGTGATATCAAAAACACAAGGGAAATCTAATGGGAAAAACTGGGTCTTCAGGGAAATAAGTCGAATTTGTTTATTTATTTATTTTTTTTCACTTTTTAATCTCTTTTACAAAAGTTTACTTATTTTACAAAATCATCCTACTTTCAATAACATGTTTGTCATGAGCTCTTTAGTGAGTTATTTTCGCTCCTTTTTGGCATTGGCTGTGTATTTACTGTGTACTTTTTAATATATAAAATAGGAACACACACTGACCCACACAGTGTCATGTGACACTGTGACATAGGCTTTCCCATGATGCATTGGGGTGCAGTTGAATTTTTAAATTTGATTAATATTTGAGGAATTGTGTATGAAGGATTTTTTCTAAGGTATTGTGGTGTTAGTTTGTGGTGAAATAGATGTTTTAGGCTTAGTGTTTTGCGTTTTAGGACGTTTTTGGGTCATTCTGAGCAGTCACCATGAAGAAGTAAAGCGTGGGGGGACCGTGCTTTAAAAGGCCCCCGTCTCCCAGGCTCTAATGTATTGGCTCTGTGGTCATTACTAAACACTGGGAAACTGCTACTTGTCTAAAGTATGTGATATCAAAAACACAAGGGAAATCTAATGGGAAAAACTGGGTCTTCAGGGAAATAAGTCGAATTTATTTTTTTTTTTTCACTTTTTAATCTCTTTTACAAAAGTTTACTTATTTTACAAAATCATCCTACTTTCAATAACATGTTTGTCATGAGCTCTTTAGTGAGTTATTTTTGCTCCTTTTTGGCATTGGCTGTGTATTTACTGTGTACTTTTTAATATATAAAATAGGAACACACACTGACCCACACAGTGTCATGTGACACTGTGACATAGGCTTTCCCATGATGCATTGGGGTGCAGTTGAATTTTTAAATTTGATTAATATTTGAGGAATTGTGTATGAAGGATTTTTTCTAAGGTATTGTGGTGTTAGTTTGTGGTGAAATAGATGTTTTAGGCTTAGTGTTTTGCGTTTTAGGACGTTTTTGGGTCATTCTGAGCAGTCACCATGAAGAAGTAAAGCGTGGGGGGACCGTGCTTTAAAAGGCCCCCGTCTCCCAGGCTCTAATGTATTGGCTCTGTGGTCATTACTAAACACTGGGAAACTGCTACTTGTCTAAAGTATGTGATATCAAAAACACAAGGGAAATCTAATGGGAAAAACTGGGTCTTCAGGGAAATAAGTCGAATTTATTTATTTATTTATTTATTTATTTTTTCACTTTTTAATCTCTTTTACAAAAGTTTACTTATTTTACAAAATCATCCTACTTTCAATAACATGTTTGTCATGAGCTCTTTAGTGAGTTATTTTCGCTCCTTTTTGGCATTGGCTGTGTATTTACTGTGTACTTTTTAATATATAAAATAGGAACACACACTGACCCACACAGTGTCATGTGACACTGTGACATAGGCTTTCCCATGATGCATTGGGGTGCAGTTGAATTTTTAAATTTGATTAATATTTGAGGAATTGTGTATGAAGGATTTTTTCTAAGGTATTGTGGTGTTAGTTTGTGGTGAAATATATGTTTTAGGCTTGTTGTTTTGCGTTTTTGGACGTTTTTGGGTCATTCTGAGCAGTCACCATGAAGAAGTAAAGCGTGGGGGGACCGTGCTTTAAAAGGCCCCCGTCTCCCAGGCTCTTATGTATTGGCTCTGTGGTCATTACTAAACACTGGGAAACTGCTACTTGTCTAAAGTATGTGATATCAAAAACACAAGGGAAATCTAATGGGAAAAACTGGGTCTTCAGGGAAATAAGTCGAATTTATTTATTTATTTATTTATTTTCACTTTTTAATCTCTTTTACAAAAGTTTACTTATTTTACAAAATCATCCTACTTTCAATAACATGTTTGTCATGAGCTCTTTAGTGAGTTATTTTCGCTCCTTTTTGGCATTGGCTGTGTATTTACTGTGTACTTTTTAATATATAAAATAGGAACACACACTGACCCACACAGTGTCATGTGACACTGTGACATAGGCTTTCCCATGATGCATTGGGGTGCAGTTGAATTTTTAAATTTGATTAATATTTGAGGAATTGTGTATGAAGGATTTTTTCTAAGGTATTGTGGTGTTAGTTTGTGGTGAAATAGATGTTTTAGGCTTGTTGTTTTGCGTTTTTGGACGTTTTTGGGTCATTGTGAGCAGTCACCATGAAGAAGTAAAGCGTGGGGGGACCGTGCTTTAAAAGGCCCCCGTCTCCCAGGCTCTAATGTATTGGCTCTGTGGTCATTACTAAACACTGGGAAACTGATACTTGTCTAAAGTATGTGATATCAAAAACACAAGGGAAGTCTAATGGGAAAAACTGGGTCTTCAGGGAAATAAGTCGAATTTATTTATTTATTTATTTTTTTTTTTTTTTCACTTTTTAATCTCTTTTACAAAAGTTTACTTATTTTACAAAATCATCCTACTTTCAATAACATGTTTGTCATGAGCTCTTTAGTGAGTTATTTTCGCTCCTTTTTGGCATTGGCTGTGTATTTACTGTGTACTTTTTAATATATAAAATAGGAACACACACTGACCCACACAGTGTCATGTGACACTGTGACATAGGCTTTCCCATGATGCATTGGGGTGCAGTTGAATTTTTAAATTTGATTAATATTTGAGGAATTGTGTATGAAGGATTTTTTCTAAGGTATTGTGGTGTTAGTTTGTGGTGAAATAGATGTTTTAGGCTTGTTGTTTTGCGTTTTTGGACGTTTTTGGGTCATTCTGAGCAGTCACCATGAAGAAGTAAAGCGTGGGGGGACCGTGCTTTAAAAGGCCCCCGTCTCCCAGGCTTTAGTGTATTGGCTCTGTGGTCATTACTAAACACTGGGAAACTGCTACTTGTCTAAAGTATGTGATATCAAAAACACAAGGGAAATCTAATGGGAAAAACTGGGTCTTCAGGGAAATAAGTCGAATTTATTTATTTATTTATTTTTTTTCACTTTTTAATCTCTTTTACAAAAGTTTACTTATTTTACAAAATCATCCTACTTTCAATAACATGTTTGTCATGAGCTCTTTAGTGAGTTATTTTCGCTCCTTTTTGGCATTGGCTGTGTATTTACTGTGTACTTTTTAATATATAAAATAGGAACACACACTGACCCACACAGTGTCATGTGACACTGTGACATAGGCTTTCCCATGATGCATTGGGGTGCAGTTGAATTTTTAAATTTGATTAATATTTGAGGAATTGTGTATGAAGGATTTTTTCTAAGGTATTGTGGTGTTAGTTTGTGGTGAAATAGATGTTTTAGGGTTGTTGTTTTGCGTTTTTGGGCGTTTTTGGGTCATTCTGAGCAGTCACCATGAAGAAGTAAAGCGTGGGGGGGGACCATGCTTTAAAAGGCCCCCGTCTCCCAGGCTCTAATGTATTGGCTCTGTGGTCATTACTAAACACTGGGAAACTGCTACTTGTCTAAAGTATGTGATATCAAAAACACAAGGGAAATCTAATGGGAAAAACTGGGTCTTCAGGGAAATAAGTCGAATTTATTTATTTATTTATTTATTTTTTTTTTTCACTTTTTAATCTCTTTTACAAAAGTTTACTTATTTTACAAAATCATCCTACTTTCAATAACATGTTTGTCATGAGCTCTTTAGTGAGTTATTTTCGCTCCTTTTTGGCATTGGCTGTGTATTTACTGTGTACTTTTTAATATATAAAATAGGAACACACACTGACCCACACAGTGTCATGTGACACTGTGACATAGGCTTTCCCATGATGCATTGGGGTGCAGTTGAATTTTTACATTTGATTAATATTTGAGGAATTGTGTATGAAGGATTTTTTCTAAGGTATTGTGGTGTTAGTTTGTGGTGAAATAGATGTTTTAGGGTTGTTGTTTTGCGTTTTTGGGCGTTTTTGGGTCATTCTGAGCAGTCACCATGAAGAAGTAAAGCGTGGGGGGGGACCATGCTTTAAAAGGCCCCCGTCTCCCAGGCTCTAATGTATTGGCTCTGTGGTCATTACTAAACACTGGGAAACTGCTACTTGTCTAAAGTATGTGATATCAAAAACACAAGGGAAATCTAATGGGAAAAACTGGGTCTTCAGGGAAATAAGTCGAATTTATTTATTTATTTATTTTTTTTCACTTTTTAATCTCTTTTACAAAAGTTTACTTATTTTACAAAATCATCCTACTTTCAATAACATGTTTGTCATGAGCTCTTTAGTGAGTTATTTTCGCTCCTTTTTGGCATTGGCTGTGTATTTACTGTGTACTTTTTAATATATAAAATAGGAACACACACTGACCCACACAGTGTCATGTGACACTGTGACATAGGCTTTCCCATGATGCATTGGGGTGCAGTTGAATTTTTAAATTTGATTAATATTTGAGGAATTGTGTATGAAGGATTTTTTCTAAGGTATTGTGGTGTTAGTTTGTGGTGAAATAGATGTTTTAGGGTTGTTGTTTTGCGTTTTTGGACGTTTTTGGGTCATTCTGAGCAGTCACCATGAAGAAGTAAAGCGTGGGGGGACCGTGCTTTAAAAGGCCCCCGTCTCCCAGGCTCTAATGTATTGGCTCTGTGGTCATTACTAAACACTGGGAAACTGCTACTTGTCTAAAGTATGTGATATCAAAAACACAAGGGAAATCTAATGGGAAAAACTGGGTCTTCAGGGAAATAAGTCGAATTTATTTATTTATTTATTTTTTTTCACTTTTTAATCTCTTTTACAAAAGTTTACTTATTTTACAAAATCATCCTACTTTCAATAACATGTTTGTCATGAGCTCTTTAGTGAGTTATTTTCGCTCCTTTTTGGCATTGGCTCTGTATTTACTGTGTACTTTTTAATATATAAAATAGGAACACACACTGACCCACACAGTGTCATGTGACACTGTGACATAGGCTTTCCCATGATGCATTGGGGTGCAGTTGAATTTTTAAATTTGATTAATATTTGAGGAATTGTGTATGAAGGATTTTTTGTAAGGTATTGTGGTGTTAGTTTGTGGTGAAATAGATGTTTTAGGCTTGTTGTTTTGCGTTTTTGGGCGTTTTTGGGTCATTCTGAGCAGTCACCATGAAGAAGTAAAGCGTGGGGGGGGACCATGCTTTAAAAGGCCCCCGTCTCACAGGCTCTAATGTATTGGCTCTGTGGTCATTACTAAACACTGGGAAACTGCTACTTGTCTAAAGTATGTGATATCAAAAACACAAGGGAAGTCTAATGGGAAAAACTGGGTCTTCAGGGAAATAAGTCGAATTTATTTATTTATTTATTTATTTATTTTTTTCACTTTTTAATCTCTTTTACAAAAGTTTACTTATTTTACAAAATCATCCTACTTTCAATAACATGTTTGTCATGAGCTCTTTAGTGAGTTATTTTCGCTCCTTTTTGGCATTGGCTGTGTATTTACTGTGTACTTTTTAATATATAAAATAGGAACACACACTGACCCACACAGTGTCATGTGACACTGTGACATAGGCTTTCCCATGATGCATTGGGGTGCAGTTGAATTTTTAAATTTGATTAATATTTGAGGAATTGTGTATGAAGGATTTTTTCTAAGGTATTGTGGTGTTAGTTTGTGGTGAAATAGATGTTTTAGGGTTGTTGTTTTGCGTTTTTGGACGTTTTTGGGTCATTCTGAGCAGTCACCATGAAGAAGTAAAGCGTGGGGGGACCGTGCTTTAAAAGGCCCCCGTCTCCCAGGCTCTAATGTATTGGCTCTGTGGTCATTACTAAACACTGGGAAACTGCTACTTGTCTAAAGTATGTGATATCAAAAACACAAGGGAAATCTAATGGGAAAAACTGGGTCTTCAGGGAAATAAGTCGAATTTATTTATTTATTTATTTTTTTTCACTTTTTAATCTCTTTTACAAAAGTTTACTTATTTTACAAAATCATCCTACTTTCAATAACATGTTTGTCATGAGCTCTTTAGTGAGTTATTTTCGCTCCTTTTTGGCATTGGCTGTGTATTTACTGTGTACTTTTTAATATATAAAATAGGAACACACACTGACCCACACAGTGTCATGTGACACTGTGACATAGGCTTTCCCATGATGCATTGGGGTGCAGTTGAATTTTTAAATTTGATTAATATTTGAGGAATTGTGTATGAAGGATTTTTTCTAAGGTATTGTGGTGTTAGTTTGTGGTGAAATAGATGTTTTAGGCTTGTTGTTTTGCGTTTTTGGACGTTTTTGGGTCATTCTGAGCAGTCACCATGAAGAAGTAAAGCGTGGGGGGACCGTGCTTTAAAAGGCCCCCGTCTCCCAGGCTCTAATGTATTGGCTCTGTGGTCATTACTAAACACTGGGAAACTGCTACTTGTCTAAAGTATGTGATATCAAAAACACAAGGGAAATCTAATGGGAAAAACTGGGTCTTCAGGGAAATAAGTCGAATTTATTTATTTATTTATTTTTTTTAACTTTTTAATCTCTTTTACAAAAGTTTACTTATTTTACAAAATCATCCTACTTTCAATAACATGTTTGTCATGAGCTCTTTAGTGAGTTATTTTCGCTCCTTTTTGGCATTGGCTGTGTATTTACTGTGTACTTTTTAATATATAAAATAGGAACACACACTGACCCACACAGTGTCATGTGACACTGTGACATAGGCTTTCCCATGATGCATTGGGGTGCAGTTGAATTTTTAAATTTGATTAATATTTGAGGAATTGTGTATGAAGGATTTTTTCTAAGGTATTGTGGTGTTAGTTTGTGGTGAAATAGATGTTTTAGGGTTGTTGTTTTGCGTTTTTGGGCGTTTTTGGGTCATTCTGAGCAGTCACCATGAAGAAGTAAAGCGTGGGGGGGGACCATGCTTTAAAAGGCCCCCGTCTCACAGGCTCTAATGTATTGGCTCTGTGGTCATTACTAAACACTGGGAAACTGCTACTTGTCTAAAGTATGTGATATCAAAAACACAAGGGAAGTCTAATGGGAAAAACTGGGTCTTCAGGGAAATAAGTCGAATTTATTTATTTATTTATTTTATTATTTTTTTTTTTTCACTTTTAAATCTCTTTTACAAAAGTTTACTTATTTTACAAAATCATCCTACTTTCAATAACATGTTTGTCATGAGCTCTTTAGTGAGTTATTTTCGCTCCATTTTGGCATTGGCTGTGTATTTACTGTGTACTTTTTAATATATAAAATAGGAACACACACTGACCCACACAGTGTCATGTAACACTGTGACATAGGCTTTCCCATGATGCATTGGGGTGCAGTTGAATTTTTAAATTTGATTAATATTTGAGGAATTGTGTATGAAGGATTTTTTCTAAGGTATTGTGGTGTTAGTTTGTGGTGAAATAGATGTTTTAGGGTTGTTGTTTTGCGTTTTTGGACGTTTTTGGGTCATTCTGAGCAGTCACCATGAAGAAGTAAAGCGTGGGGGGGACCGTGCTTTAAAAGGCCCCCGTCTCCCAGCCTCTAATGTATTGGCTCTGTGGTCATTACTAAACACTGGGAAACTGCTACTTGTCTAAAGTATGTGATATCAAAAACACAAAGGAAATCTAATGGGAAAAACTGGGTCTTCAGGGAAATAAGTCGAATTTATTTATTTATTTATTTATTTATTTTTTTTCACTTTTTAATCTCTTTTACAAAAGTTTACTTATTTTACAAAATCATCCTACTTTCAATAACATGTTTGTCATGAGCTCTTTAGTGAGTTATTTTCGCTCCTTTTTGGCATTGGCTCTGTATTTACTGTGTACTTTTTAATATATAAAATAGGAACACACACTGACCCACACAGTGTCATGTGACACTGTGACATAGGCTTTCCCATGATGCATTGGGGTGCAGTTGAATTTTTAAATTTGATTAATATTTGAGGAATTGTGTATGAAGGATTTTTTCTAAGGTATTGTGGTGTTAGTTTGTGGTGAAATAGATGTTTTAGGCTTGTTGTTTTGCGTTTTTGGGCGTTTTTGGGTCATTCTGAGCAGTCACCATGAAGAAGTAAAGCGTGGGGGGACCATGCTTTAAAAGGCCCCCGTCTCCCAGGCTCTAATGTATTGGCTCTGTGGTCATTACTAAACACTGGGAAACTGCTACTTGTCTAAAGTATGTGATATCAAAAACACAAGGGAAATCTAATGGGAAAAACTGGGTCTTCAGTGAAATTAGTCGAATTTATTTATTTATTTATTTTTTTTTCACTTTTTAATCTCTTTTACAAAAGTTTACTTATTTTACAAAATCATCCTACTTTCAATAACATGTTTGTCATGAGCTCTTTAGTGAGTTATTTTCGCTCCTTTTTGGCATTGGCTGTGTATTTACTGTGTACTTTTTAATATATAAAATAGGAACACACACTGACCCACACAGTGTCATGTGACACTGTGACATAGGCTTTCCCATGATGCATTGGGGTGCAGTTGAATTTTTAAATTTGATTAATATTTGAGGAATTGTGTATGAAGGATTTTTTCTAAGGTATTGTGGTGTTAGTTTGTGGTGAAATAGATGTTTTAGGCTTGTTGTTTTGCGTCTTTGGGCGTTTTTGGGTCATTCTGAGCAGTCACCATGAAGAAGTAAAGCGTGGGGGGGACCGTGCTTTAAAAGGCCCCCGTCTCCCAGGCTCTAATGTATTGGCTCTGTGGTCATTACTAAACACTGGGAAACTGCTACTTGTCTAAAGTATGTGATATCAAAAACACAAGGGAAATCTAATGGGAAAAACTGGGTCTTCAGGGAAATAAGTCGAATTTATTTATTTATTATTATTTTTTTTTCACTTTTTAATCTCTTTTACAAAAGTTTACTTATTTTACAAAATCATCCTACTTTCAATAACATGTTTGTCATGAGCTCTTTAGTGAGTTATTTTCGCTCCTTTTTGGCATTGGCTGTGTATTTACTGTGTACTTTTTAATATATAAAATAGGAACACACACTGACCCACACAGTGTCATGTGACACTGTGACATAGGCTTTCCCATGATGCATTGGGGTGCAGTTGAATTTTTAAATTTGATTAATATTTGAGGAATTGTGTATGAAGGATTTTTTCTAAGGTATTGTGGTGTTAGTTTGTGGTGAAATAGATGTTTTAGGCTTGTTGTTTTGCGTTTTTGGACGTTTTTGGGTCATTCTGAGCAGTCACCATGAAGAAGTAAAGCGTGGGGGGACCGTGCTTTAAAAGGCCCCCGTCTCCCAGGCCCTAATGTATTGGCTCTGTGGTCATTACTAAACACTGGGAAACTGCTACTTGTCTAAAGTATGTGATATCAAAAACACAAGGGAAATCTAATGGGAAAAACTGGGTCTTCAGGGAAATAAGTTGAATTTATTTATTTATTTATTTTTTTTTTTTTCACTTTTTAATCTCTTTTACAAAAGTTTACTTATTTTACAAAATCATCCTACTTTCAATAACATGTTTGTCATGAGCTCTTTAGTGAGTTATTTTCGCTCCTTTTTGGCATTGGCTGTGTATTTACTGTGTACTTTTTAATATATAAAATAGGAACACACACTGACCCACACAGTGTCATGTGACACTGTGACATAGGCTTTCCCATGATGCATTGGGGTGCAGTTGAATTTTTAAATTTGATTAATATTTGAGGAATTGTGTATGAAGGATTTTTTCTAAGGTATTGTGGTGTTAGTTTGTGGTGAAATAGATGTTTTAGGGTTGTTGTTTTGCGTTTTTGGACGTTTTTGGGTCATTCTGAGCAGTCACCATGAAGAAGTAAAGCGTGGGGGGGACCGTGCTTTAAAAGGCCCCCGTCTCCCAGGCTCTAATGTATTGGCTCTGTGGTCATTACTAAACACTGGGAAACTGCTACTTGTCTAAAGTATGTGATATCAAAAACACAAGGGAAATCTAATGGGAAAAACTGGGTCTTCAGGGAAATAAGTCGAATTTATTTATTTATTTATTTTTTTTTTTCACTTTTTAATCTCTTTTACAAAAGTTTACTTATTTTACAAAATCATCCTACTTTCAATAACATGTTTGTCATGAGCTCTTTAGTGAGTTATTTTCGCTCCTTTTTGGCATTGGCTGTGTATTTACTGTGTACTTTTTAATATATAAAATAGGAACACACACTGACCCACACAGTGTCATGTGACACTGTGACATAGGCTTTCCCATGATGCATTGGGGTGCAGTTGAATTTTTAAATTTGATTAATATTTGAGGAATTGTGTATGAAGGATTTTTTCTAAGGTATTGTGGTGTTAGTTTGTGGTGAAATAGATGTTTTAGGCTTGTTGTTTTGCGTTTTTGGACGTTTTTGGGTCATTCTGAGCAGTCACCATGAAGAAGTAAAGCGTGGGGGGACCGTGCTTTAAAAGGCCCCCGTCTCCCAGGCTCTAATGTATTGGCTCTGTGGTCATTACTAAACACTGGGAAACTGCTACTTGTCTAAAGTATGTGATATCAAAAACACAAGGGAAATCTAATGGGAAAAACTGGGTCTTCAGGGAAATAAGTTGAATTTATTTATTTATTTATTTTTTTTCACTTTTTAATCTCTTTTACAAAAGTTTACTTATTTTACAAAATCATCCTACTTTCAATAACATGTTTGTCATGAGCTCTTTAGTGAGTTATTTTCGCTCCTTTTTGGCATTGGCTGTGTATTTACTGTGTACTTTTTAATATATAAAATAGGAACACACACTGACCCACACAGTGTCATGTGACACTGTGACATAGGCTTTCCCATGATGCATTGGGGTGCAGTTGAATTTTTAAATTTGATTAATATTTGAGGAATTGTGTATGAAGGATTTTTTCTAAGGTATTGTGGTGTTAGTTTGTGGTGAAATAGATGTTTTAGGGTTGTTGTTTTGCGTTTTTGGACGTTTTTGGGTCATTCTGAGCAGTCACCATGAAGAAGTAAAGCGTGGGGGGGACCGTGCTTTAAAAGGCCCCCGTCTCCCAGGCTCTAATGTATTGGCTCTGTGGTCATTACTAAACACTGGGAAACTGCTACTTGTCTAAAGTATGTGATATCAAAAACACAAGGGAAATCTAATGGGAAAAACTGGGTCTTCAGGGAAATAAGTTGAATTTATTTATTTATTTATTTTTTTTCACTTTTTAATCTCTTTTACAAAAGTTTACTTATTTTACAAAATCATCCTACTTTCAATAACATGTTTGTCATGAGCTCTTTAGTGAGTTATTTTCGCTCCTTTTTGGCATTGGCTGTGTATTTACTGTGTACTTTTTAATATATAAAATAGGAACACACACTGACCCACACAGTGTCATGTGACACTGTGACATAGGCTTTCCCATGATGCATTGGGGTGCAGTTGAATTTTTAAATTTGATTAATATTTTTTTTTTATAATAATTTTTTTTTTTTTTATTGATTAATTTCAATGTTACATTAACAAACATTTTTTTATTCTTTAACCCCAAAATCAACTCCCCCCCAGCTATCTAACCCCCCCCCCCCCCCCTCTGAGCCCCCTACCCCCTAAACTTATCCCCTCTCCCTAACAAACATTTTTTATTCTTTAATCCTTAAAACAACCCCCCCACCCCACCCCACCCCGCTATCTAACCCCCCCTCTCTGAGCCCCCTACCCCCTAAACTTATCCCCTCTCCCTAACAAACCCCCTTTTCTCCCTCCCAGGTCTCCCACCTGTACAAGCATACATGTAGACAATACAGTCATTTATAGATTAAATACACATATAAAAACATACACATACATGTAAACATTATTAATAATAGTAATAATAATAATAATAATAATATTAATAATAATAAATGAAAAACAGAGAAAAAAAAAAAAAAAAAAATTGAATAACTAAAATAAAATACAACCAATCAAGTCCCCCTACCACTCTGCTCCTATTCATTTAAATTGGACAACTGTTTAAAGTATGTGATAAAAGGATCCCAGACCAAACCAAACATGTCTGCCACCCCTCTCAAACTAAATTTAATCTTTTCTAAATTGAGAAAGAACATTACATCTTTTAACCACAGGGCATGTGAGGGTGTTGTAGAGGCTTTCCACCCAAGAAGAATTCTTCTTTTAGCTAAAAAGAGCGCAAATTTTAGTGCCTCAACCACTCCAGACTTAAGGGAAGATTCCAAATGTACTCCGAACACAATAAGTAGTGGGCTGGGGCTGACATCAATACCAAACGCATCGTTTAAAGAACTAAATACTGCCTTCCAATATTTCTCAAGCTTTGTACAGGCCCAAAACATGTGCAGTAGGGTAGCAGGGTCTTTACCACATCGGGGGCACCGGGGGTCCACCCCGGGATATATACTTGCCAGTCTAGCATTGCATAGGTATGTCCTATGGACTAGTCGGAACTGTATTAAATTCAGTCTAGGACAAGAAGAGGACGAATGTATTCTTTTTAATATTTTGCTCCAAAGCTCCTCTTCAATCACAAATCCAAGTTCTTGCTCCCATTTAGACCTTACTGCTAAGGGGAAATCAGTGAAGGACATAAGAATACTATAAAGTTGTGATATCAACCCTTTTGAATGAACGGGAATCAGAAACAGACGTTCCCAAGGTAATTCAGGTGGTCGTCCTGGAAATGTGGCAAAAAGTGTTTGAGCACAATGGCGGATTTGAAAGTATCGAAACATATTGGTGCGTGAGATGTTATATTTAGAACACAGTCCGGAGAAACTGTAAAAGGCATCATCATCATACAGGTCTCTAAAAGAAGTAATACCTAATCTTTTCCAGGAGCCAAATGTGCGATCTAGTGTAGAGGGTGTAAATAAGTGATTGTTGTCGATCGGGGTTAAGGTCGAGGCTGAGAGGAAACTAAACTGTCGTCGGAACTGTAACCAAATCTTCAGTGTAGCTATAACTAAAGGATTAGAAGAGTATCGGGAAGGGGACAATGGGAGGGAAGAAAATATTAGTGCCTTCAGAGATGAGCAATGGCATGATAGCGATTCCAGTACACACCAGTTGATGGTTGGTGCATTAATCCAAAAACCAATCTTGTGTATATTGGCTGCAAAATAGTAAAGTAAAAAATTTGGTAGGGCCAGTCCCCCCTGATCTTTGGGCCTCTGCAGAGTTAGTTTGCCAACACGAGGAATCCTTCCGCTCCAAACAAAATTTATAATGGCCTTATCGAGGGTCTTAAAAAAAGATTTGGGCAAGAATACTGGAAGGCATTGAAACAAAAACAAAAACTTGGGAAGAATGTTCATTTTGACACTTTGAATTCTACCAGCAATTGATAGAGGGAGAGTGCTCCACCTCTGGAAGTCTCTCTTAATGGAGGACATAAGAGGGGAATAATTAGATTCTTGAATGGAGGCCAAAGTATGAGCTATATGAATACCAAGGTATCTAAAACTTTTTTGAGCTAGTCGGAAGGGGATGTTGGTTTGAGCTATTTGGACTGTAAGAAAATTAAGAGGAAAATATTCACTCTTATCAAAATTTAACTTATATCCTGAAAAGGAGCCAAACTCTTTTAAAATGACCTGAGCAGCAGGAATTGAAAGTGAGGGGTGACTAATATATAGCAAAAGATCGTCAGCATACAAAGAGACTTTATTTTCTATGTTATGGCGTATAATACCCTGTATGTCTGACGATTCTTTGAGGGCAATAGACAAAGGTTCCAAAGCTAAAACAAACAAAGCTGGGCTTAACGGGCAACCCTGACGAGTACCCCGATGTAAGGAAAAAAAAGGAGAGAGAATAGAATTAGTACGTATTCTAGCTGAAGGGGAGGCGTAAAGAAGCTTGACCCACGATATAAAATTATTCCCAAAGCCAAATTTATGTAAGACTGAAAAGAGGTATTTCCATTCTAAACGGTCAAATGCTTTCTCAGCGTCCAATGCAACAACTGTCTCAGGAACATTAGAGGAGTTGGAAGACAGAACAATATTTAAAAGCCTACGAATGTTAGAGAAAATATGACGTCCTTTGATAAAGCCAGTTTGATCATCTGAAATAACTAAGGGAAGGACTGACTCTAAACGCCTGGCCAGCACTTTAGCAAGAATTTTGTGCTCGTTACAAAGCAGACTGATGGGTCGATAGGAGCCACATAGAGTTGGATCTTTGTCTTTTTTCGGTATAAGAGAGATTGTTGCCTGAGTAAAAGTTGGGGGAAGATAACCATTTTCAAGTGATTCCTCAAACACCTCCAGGAGAAGGGGGGATAATTTTTCTTTAAACTTTTTATAAAACTCTATACCAAAGCCATCTGGGCCTGGTGCTTTTCCACTATTCATAGAGCAAATTGCATCTACGATCTCCTCTAGTGTAATAGGGTCCTCCAGGTTCTGTATAGTGTCAGGGTCTAAACTAGGCAGTTTTAGTTTATTCAAAAATGAGTGCATTATATCCGGATTGGGGGAGCATTCACTGGAATACAATGTTGTGTAGTATTTGACAAAAATTTTGTTAATTTCCTTGGGATGGGTTACTATGTTGTCTGATGAATCCCTAATTTGGGATATTAATCTGGAAGCAGTAAGTCTCCTCAGTTGATGGGCCAATAATCGACTGCCCCGCTCACCAAACTCATATGTCAGACCACGCATACGCCAAATTTGAGCCTCTGCTTTTTCTGTCGCGAGGAGGTTGAATTCCGCCTGGAGGTCTGTGCGTGATTTCAGCAAATCTGGGGAGGATTTTTCAGATATTTTTCTATCTAAATTAAGTATTGATTGAGAAATGTCCTCCATTCGGACTCGCCTAAGTTTGTTTTCATATGAAGAGGATGAGATTATTTCTCCCCTCAGTACAGCTTTCAGAGATTCCCATAATGTTGACTTGGAAATCGAATCTGACCTATTAGTAGCTAAAAAAAAGTCAATGGAGTCTGAAATCCTGGAGCAAAAAGATTCCTTTGTAAGAAACTGTGGATTTAAGCGCCACTGCGGAGGATCTTTATGATAAAGACCAAACTTCATGTCCATTTGAAGAGGGGCATGATCAGATATAACTATGGCCAAATAATCGACATGGGTAACAGAATCCAGGAGCTCACTGTTAATAAAAAAATAATCTATACGAGAATATGACTGATGTACTGGCGAAAAATAAGAGAATGATTTGTTGAAGGGGTGTAATGTGCGCCAGGGGTCCACACAACTGTTATCTTCCATAAAATACGACAAATATCGGGCCATTTTAGAGAGCGAAGTTGTTTTTGAGCTAGATCGATCTAAGACTGAATTCATAACACAATTGAAGTCCCCCCCAAAAATAAGTTTGTGTGAGTCTAGGTTTGGGAGAGTAGATAAAAGCCTTTTCACAAAGTTCTCATCATCCCAGTTCGGGGCATAAACATTAACCAGTAGCACCTGCTCCTGGAACAGATGACCCGCTACAATGATATATCTTCCCTCCCGATCAGAAATTATTTCACTTGGTATAAACTGAACCCTTTTATTAACTAAGATAGCAACTCCTCTCGCCTTTGTGTTGTAGTTAGAGTGGAAAACTTGATTTACCCACAATTTACGCAACTTATTATGTTCTAATTTGGCTAAGTGGGTCTCCTGAAGAAAGACAATATCTGCGCTTAAAGTTTTGAGATGAGAAAAGACTTTAACTGTCTTGGTCTGGGATTGTAATCCTTTAACATTCCAAGAAATAAATCTCATCGGTTTGTGTTGTCGGTCGGCTGCTCTTATGGTGTACATAGATAAAGTTTAAAGCTAAGAAGCAGTGGTAGGGAATAACAAAGTGACTAGTGGGGAGAAAGAGGGAAAAAAAAAAAAAAAAAAAAAAAAAAAGGAGGGGAGAGACCAACCCCAATCCCAAAAAACATTCCTCAAACTCAAACAGACTTCTACTTCCAGTAACGGTGCCCTGAGTTATATTTTACAGCAAAAATCCCTAATACCCACTCCCCAGGGCCCTGGGGTTAAACAACTGTATAATAGAACATTATTTGACAGACACTCTATGAACCGATACAAAAACCTGAACAGTGACCCGGTCTAAATGTGTTGGGTAGAGAATTCTTAATTATAACTGCCCATACAGAACCTTTTCATAATTTTTTTTTCCCATCATTGTTATTGCAAATTAAGAATACTCAAACTTCTATTCCAGATGGGCTAACATATATATATAAAAATTAAGACAAGAAAAACTGCTTTACTGTTATGTCCATTTCTGCGGTGCCCACTTCAAATAACACCCCAACAGTAAACATGCCAAACGAACCTGGCCTTTATCATAGTCAACAGCCTCAGTGATGGCATTTTTAGTCATTGCTGACCTGCCCTTTAGGGTGACTGTTCGTCGCAAAACTTCTGCGCCGCGTCTGGGGTTTCGAAGATCCTGGCCACTCCATTCACCATCACTCGGAGTCTGGCAGGGTAAAGTAGTGTGAAGCGGACCCCCCTCTGAAATAAGGTTGCCTTTACTGGTTGGAACGCAGCTCGTCTGCGGGACAGCTCCGCGCTGTAATCCGGGAAGAAACGCAGTTTATTTCCCTTGTATACGAGCTCGTCTCTGCTTTTCCTCATGACCCGCTCCTTGTCTTGAAAGCTATGGAAGAGAACAATCATAACCCGGGGTCTTCCACCAGTGTTTCCTCCTGCCTTGGTCGAGCGGCCGAGTCGATGGGCTCTTTCAATAACCGGCTGACTCTGAAACAGACTGGAGCCGAACAACTCCCTGAGGAGCTCCGTCACAAACCCGATCGGATCCGTTGACTCCAACCCCTCCGGAATCCCGATGATACGCAGGTTACATCTTCTAGATCGGTTCTCCAGGTCGTCTAACTTCTCCACTAGCGAGGTATTTGAGTGCCTAAGCAAGTCGCACTCCCGCTCGAGCCGCTCCAGCCGGGTGTCGTGGACAGTCAGTGTAGACTCCAATTCAGCGAAATTATTCAAGTGAGAGTCGAATATCCGCTCCAATGATTCGAGTCGTTCGCAGATCGGTTGAAGTGATTCATTCAGGATTTTAATGGTTTTCTCCATTTTCTGGTCAAATTGTTCGCTAAACGCCGTGAACCATTTCGGAGGGGTGTCACCATCGAAAGATGAGCCTGCAGTGGGAGAGAGCGGTGAGCTACTTTCCTGTGATATCAGACACTCTCCCGCGCTCGGGTCCCCGCGAGGCGCGAGGCCGGAGGAGGAGCTCTCCGTCTGGGCTGGAACTGTAGCTGCTGCCGGTGTAGCCGCGTCGGTCCGTCGGGAAGTTAGCATAGCAGCGGGGTCCGATGAGTTAGGCTTAGAACCAGCTCTATCTCTCAGATTTCTCGACATGACCAATAAAAATTAGTTCCGGGGTTCTAAAACTTACTTTTTAAGCGTAGAAAAAGCAAAAGAGAGTTCTGTTTATTATCAAAAATAATCGTGCCCCAGGGAGCAAGTACAAACACGTCTGACTACGCCGCCATTAAACCGGAAGCCAAATTTGATTAATATTTGAGGAATTGTGTATGAAGGATTTTTTCTAAGGTATTGTGGTGTTAGTTTGTGGTGAAATATATGTTTTAGGCTTGTTGTTTTGCGTTTTTGGACGTTTTTGGGTCATTCTGAGCAGTCACCATGAAGAAGTAAAGCGTGGGGGGACCGTGCTTTAAAAGGCCCCCGTCTCCCAGGCTCTAATGTATTGGCTCTGTGGTCATTACTAAACACTGGGAAACTGCTACTTGTCTAAAGTATGTGATATCAAAAACACAAGGGAAATCTAATGGGAAAAACTGGGTCTTCAGGGAAATAAGTCGAATTTATTTATTTATTTATTTTTTTTCACTTTTTAATCTCTTTTACAAAAGTTTACTTATTTTACAAAATCATCCTACTTTCAATAACATGTTTGTCATGAGCTCTTTAGTGAGTTATTTTCGCTCCTTTTTGGCATTGGCTGTGTATTTACTGTGTACTTTTTAATATATAAAATAGGAACACACACTGACCCACACAGTGTCATGTGACACTGTGACATAGGCTTTCCCATGATGCATTGGGGTGCAGTTGAATTTTTACATTTGATTAATATTTGAGGAATTGTGTATGAAGGATTTTTTCTAAGGTATTGTGGTGTTAGTTTGTGGTGAAATAGATGTTTTAGGGTTGTTGTTTTGCGTTTTTGGGCGTTTTTGGGTCATTCTGAGCAGTCACCATGAAGAAGTAAAGCGTGGGGGGACCGTGCTTTAAAAGGCCCCCGTCTCCCAGGCTCTAATGTATTGGCTCTGTGGTCATTACTAAACACTGGGAAACTGCTACTTGTCTAAAGTATGTGATATCAAAAACACAAGGGAAATCTAATGGGAAAAACTGGGTCTTCAGTGAAATTAGTCGAATTTATTTATTTATTTTTTTTTTTTTCACTTTTTAATCTCTTTTACAAAAGTTTACTTATTTTACAAAATCATCCTACTTTCAATAACATGTTTGTCATGAGCTCTTTAGTGAGTTATTTTCGCTCCTTTTTGGCATTGGCTGTGTATTTACTGTGTACTTTTTAATATATAAAATAGGAACACACACTGACCCACACAGTGTCATGTGACACTGTGACATAGGCTTTCCCATGATGCATTGGGGTGCAGTTGAATTTTTAAATTTGATTAATATTTGAGGAATTGTGTATGAAGGATTTTTTCTAAGGTATTGTGGAGTTAGTTTGTGGTGAAATAGATGTTTTAGGGTTGTTGTTTTGCGCTTTTGGACGTTTTTGGGTCATTCTGAGCAGTCACCATGAAGAAGTAAAGCGTGGGGGGGACCGTGCTTTAAAAGGCCCCCGTCTCCCAGGCTCTAATGTATTGGCTCTGTGGTCATTACTAAACACTGGGAAACTGCTACTTGTCTGAAGTATGTGATATCAAAAACACAAGGGAAATCTAATGGGAAAAACTGGGTCTTCAGGGAAATAAGTCGAATTTATTTATTTATTTATTTATTTTTTTTCACTTTTTAATCTCTTTTACAAAAGTTTACTTATTTTACAAAATCATCCTACTTTCAATAACATGTTTGTCATGAGCTCTTTAGTGAGTTATTTTCGCTCCTTTTTGGCATTGGCTGTGTATTTACTGTGTACTTTTTAATATATAAAATAGGAACACACACTGACCCACACAGTGTCATGTGACACTGTGACATAGGCTTTCCCATGATGCATTGGGGTGCAGTTGAATTTTTAAATTTGATTAATATTTGAGGAATTGTGTATGAAGGATTTTTTCTAAGGTATTGTGGTGTTAGTTTGTGGTGAAATAGATGTTTTAGGGTTGTTGTTTTGCGTTTTTGGACGTTTTTGGGTCATTCTGAGCAGTCACCATGAAGAAGTAAAGCGTGGGGGGACCGTGCTTTAAAAGGCCCCCGTCTCCCAGGCTCTAATGTATTGGCTCTGTGGTCATTACTAAACACTGGGAAACTGCTACTTGTCTAAAGTATGTGATATCAAAAACACAAGGGAAATCTAATGGGAAAAACTGGGTCTTCAGGGAAATAAGTCGAATTTATTTATTTATTTTTTTTTTTTCACTTTTTAATCTCTTTTACAAAAGTTTACTTATTTTACAAAATCATCCTACTTTCAATAACATGTTTGTCATGAGCTCTTTAGTGAGTTATTTTCGCTCCTTTTTGGCATTGGCTGTGTATTTACTGTGTACTTTTTAATATATAAAATAGGAACACACACTGACCCACACAGTGTCATGTGACACTGTGACATAGGCTTTCCCATGATGCATTGGGGTGCAGTTGAATTTTTAAATTTGATTAATATTTGAGGAATTGTGTATGAAGGATTTTTTCTAAGGTATTGTGGTGTTAGTTTGTGGTGAAATAGATGTTTTAGGCTTGTTGTTTTGCGTTTTTGGACGTTTTTGGGTCATTCTGAGCAGTCACCATGAAGAAGTAAAGCGTGGGGGGGACCGTGCTTTAAAAGGCCCCCGTCTCCCAGGCTCTAATGTATTGGCTCTGTGGTCATTACTAAACACTGGGAAACTGCTACTTGTCTAAAGTATGTGATATCAAAAACACAAGGGAAATCTAATGGGAAAAACTGGGTCTTCAGGGAAATAAGTTGAATTTATTTATTTATTTATTATTTTTTTTTTTCACTTTTTAATCTCTTTTACAAAAGTTTACTTATTTTACAAAATCATCCTACTTTCAATAACATGTTTGTCATGAGCTCTTTAGTGAGTTATTTTCGCTCCTTTTTGGCATTGGCTGTGTATTTACTGTGTACTTTTTAATATATAAAATAGGAACACACACTGACCCACACAGTGTCATGTGACACTGTGACATAGGCTTTCCCATGATGCATTGGGGTGCAGTTGAATTTTTAAATTTGATTAATATTTGAGGAATTGTGTATGAAGGATTTTTTCTAAGGTATTGTGGTGTTAGTTTGTGGTGAAATAGATGTTTTAGGCTTGTTGTTTTGCGTTTTTGGGCGTTTTTGGGTCATTCTGAGCAGTCACCATGAAGAAGTAAAGCGTGGGGGGACCGTGCTTTAAAAGGCCCCCGTCTCCCAGGCTCTAATGTATTGGCTCTGTGGTCATTACTAAACACTGGGAAACTGCTACTTGTCTAAAGTATGTGATATCAAAAACACAAGGGAAATCTAATGGGAAAAACTGGGTCTTCAGGGAAATAAGTCGAATTTATTTATTTATTTATTTTTTTTCACTTTTTAATCTCTTTTACAAAAGTTTACTTATTTTACAAAATCATCCTACTTTCAATAACATGTTTGTCATGAGCTCTTTAGTGAGTTATTTTCGCTCCTTTTTGGCATTGGCTGTGTATTTACTGTGTACTTTTTAATATATAAAATAGGAACACACACTGACCCACACAGTGTCATGTGACACTGTGACATAGGCTTTCCCATGATGCATTGGGGTGCAGTTGAATTTTTAAATTTGATTAATATTTGAGGAATTGTGTATGAAGGATTTTTTCTAAGGTATTGTGGTGTTAGTTTGTGGTGAAATAGATGTTTTAGGGTTGTTGTTTTGCGTTTTTGGGCGTTTTTGGGTCATTCTGAGCAGTCACCATGAAGAAGTAAAGCGTGGGGGGACCGTGCTTTAAAAGGCCCCCGTCTCCCAGGCTCTAATGTATTGGCTCTGTGGTCATTACTAAACACTGGGAAACTGCTACTTGTCTAAAGTATGTGATATCAAAAACACAAGGGAAATCTAATGGGAAAAACTGGGTCTTCAGTGAAATAAGTTGAATTTATTTATTTATTTTTTTTTTTCACTTTTTAATCTCTTTTACAAAAGTTTACTTATTTTACAAAATCATCCTACTTTCAATAACATGTTTGTCATGAGCTCTTTAGTGAGTTATTTTCGCTCCTTTTTGGCATTGGCTGTGTATTTACTGTGTACTTTTTAATATATAAAATAGGAACACACACTGACCCACACAGTGTCATGTGACACTGTGACATAGGCTTTCCCATGATGCATTGGGGTGCAGTTGAATTTTTAAATTTGATTAATATTTGAGGAATTGTGTATGAAGGATTTTTTCTAAGGTATTGTGGTGTTAGTTTGTGGTGAAATAGATGTTTTAGGCTTGTTGTTTTGCGTTTTTGGACGTTTTTGGGTCATTCTGAGCAGTCACCATGAAGAAGTAAAGCGTGGGGGGGACCGTGCTTTAAAAGGCCCCCGTCTCCCAGGCTCTAATGTATTGGCTCTGTGGTCATTACTAAACACTGGGAAACTGCTACTTGTCTAAAGTATGTGATATCAAAAACACAAGGGAAATCTAATGGGAAAAACTGGGTCTTCAGGGAAATAAGTTGAATTTATTTATTTATTTATTTTTTTTCACTTTTTAATCTCTTTTACAAAAGTTTACTTATTTTACAAAATCATCCTACTTTCAATAACATGTTTGTCATGAGCTCTTTAGTGAGTTATTTTCGCTCCTTTTTGGCATTGGCTGTGTATTTACTGTGTACTTTTTAATATATAAAATAGGAACACACACTGACCCACACAGTGTCATGTGACACTGTGACATAGGCTTTCCCATGATGCATTGGGGTGCAGTTGAATTTTTAAATTTGATTAATATTTGAGGAATTGTGTATGAAGGATTTTTTCTAAGGTATTGTGGTGTTAGTTTGTGGTGAAATAGATGTTTTAGGGTTGTTGTTTTGCGTTTTTGGGCGTTTTTGGGTCATTCTGAGCAGTCACCATGAAGAAGTAAAGCGTGGGGGGACCGTGCTTTAAAAGGCCCCCGTCTCCCAGGCTCTAATGTATTGGCTCTGTGGTCATTACTAAACACTGGGAAACTGATACTTGTCTAAAGTATGTGATATCAAAAACACAAGGGAAATCTAATGGGAAAAACTGGGTCTTCAGGGAAATAAGTCGAATTTATTTATTTATATATTTTTTTTTTTTTCACTTTTTAATCTCTTTTACAAAAATTTACTTATTTTACAAAATCATCCTACTTTCAATAACATGTTTGTCATGAGCTCTTTAGTGAGTTATTTTCGCTCCTTTTTGGCATTGGCTGTGTATTTACTGTGTACTTTTTAATATATAAAATAGGAACACACACTGACCCACACAGTGTCATGTGACACTGTGACATAGGCTTTCCCATGATGCATTGGGGTGCAGTTGAATTTTTAAATTTGATTAATATTTGAGGAATTGTGTATGAAGGATTTTTTCTAAGGTATTGTGGTGTTAGTTTGTGGTGAAATAGATGTTTTAGGCTTGTTGTTTTGCGTTTTTGGACGTTTTTGGGTCATTCTGAGCAGTCACCATGAAGAAGTAAAGCGTGGGGGGACCGTGCTTTAAAAGGCCCCCGTCTCCCAGGCTCTAATGTATTGGCTCTGTGGTCATTACTAAACACTGGGAAACTGCTACTTGTCTAAAGTATGTGATATCAAAAACACAAGGGAAATCTAATGGGAAAAACTGGGTCTTCAGGGAAATAAGTTGAATTTATTTATTTATTTATTTTTTTTCACTTTTTAATCTCTTTTACAAAAGTTTACTTATTTTACAAAATCATCCTACTTTCAATAACATGTTTGTCATGAGCTCTTTAGTGAGTTATTTTCGCTCCTTTTTGGCATTGGCTGTGTATTTACTGTGTACTTTTTAATATATAAAATAGGAACACACACTGACCCACACAGTGTCATGTGACACTGTGACATAGGCTTTCCCATGATGCATTGGGGTGCAGTTGAATTTTTAAATTTGATTAATATTTGAGGAATTGTGTATGAAGGATTTTTTCTAAGGTATTGTGGTGTTAGTTTGTGGTGAAATAGATGTTTTAGGCTTGTTGTTTTGTGTTTTTGGACGTTTTTGGGTCATTCTGAGCAGTCACCATGAAGAAGTAAAGCGTGGGGGGGACCGTGCTTTAAAAGGCCCCCGTCTCCCAGGCTCTAATGTATTGGCTCTGTGGTCATTACTAAACACTGGGAAACTGCTACTTGTCTAAAGTATGTGATATCAAAAACACAAGGGAAATCTAATGGGAAAAACTGGGTCTTCAGGGAAATAAGTTGAATTTATTTATTTATTTATTTTTTTTCACTTTTTAATCTCTTTTACAAAAGTTTACTTATTTTACAAAATCATCCTACTTTCAATAACATGTTTGTCATGAGCTCTTTAGTGAGTTATTTTCGCTCCTTTTTGGCATTGGCTGTGTATTTACTGTGTACTTTTTAATATATAAAATAGGAACACACACTGACCCACACAGTGTCATGTGACACTGTGACATAGGCTTTCCCATGATGCATTGGGGTGCAGTTGAATTTTTAAATTTGATTAATATTTGAGGAATTGTGTATGAAGGATTTTTTCTAAGGTATTGTGGTGTTAGTTTGTGGTGAAATAGATGTTTTAGGCTTGTTGTTTTGCGTTTTTGGGCGTTTTTGGGTCATTCTGAGCAGTCACCATGAAGAAGTAAAGCGTGGGGGGACCGTGCTTTAAAAGGCCCCCGTCTCCCAGGCTCTAATGTATTGGCTCTGTGGTCATTACTAAACACTGGGAAACTGCTACTTGTCTAAAGTATGTGATATCAAAAACACAACGGAAATCTAATGGGAAAAACTGGGTCTTCAGGGAAATAAGTTGAATTTATTTATTTATTTATTTTTTTTCACTTTTTAATCTCTTTTACAAAAGTTTACTTATTTTACAAAATCATCCTACTTTCAATAACATGTTTGTCATGAGCTCTTTAGTGAGTTATTTTCGCTCCTTTTTGGCATTGGCTGTGTATTTACTGTGTACTTTTTAATATATAAAATAGGAACACACACTGACCCACACAGTGTCATGTCACACTGTGACATAGGCTTTCCCATGATGCATTGGGGTGCAGTTGAATTTTTAAATTTGATTAATATTTGAGGAATTGTGTATGAAGGATTTTTTCTAAGGTATTGTGGTGTTAGTTTGTGGTGAAATAGATGTTTTAGGCTTGTTGTTTTGCGTTTTTGGGCGTTTTTGGGTCATTCTGAGCAGTCACCATGAAGAAGTAAAGCGTGGGGGGACCGTGCTTTAAAAGGCCCCCGTCTCCCAGGCTCTAATGTATTGGCTCTGTGGTCATTACTAAACACTGGGAAACTGCTACTTGTCTAAAGTATGTGATATCAAAAACACAAGGGAAATCTAATGGGAAAAACTGGGTCTTCAGGGAAATAAGTCGAATTTATTTATTCATTTATTTATTTATTTTTTTCACTTTTTAATCTCTTTTACAAAAGTTTACTTATTTTACAAAATCATCCTACTTTCAATAACATGTTTGTCATGAGCTCTTTAGTGAGTTATTTTAGCTCCTTTTTGGCATTGGCTGTGTATTTACTGTGTACTTTTTAATATATAAAATAGGAACACACACTGACCCACACAGTGTCATGTGACACTGTGACATAGGCTTTCCCATGATGCATTGGGGTGCAGTTGAATTTTTAAATTTGATTAATATTTGAGGAATTGTGTATGAAGGATTTTTTCTAAGGTATTGTGGTGTTAGTTTGTGGTGAAATAGATGTTTTAGGGTTGTTGTTTTGCGTTTTTGGACGTTTTTGGGTCATTCTGAGCAGTCACCATGAAGAAGTAAAGCGTGGGGGGGACCGTGCTTTAAAAGGCCCCCGTCTCCCAGGCTCTAATGTATTGGCTCTGTGGTCATTACTAAACACTGGGAAACTGCTACTTGTCTAAAGTATGTGATATCAAAAACACAAGGGAAATCTAATGGGAAAAACTGGGTCTTCAGGGAAATAAGTCGAATTTATTTATTTATTTTTTTTTTTTTTTTTTTTTTCACTTTTTAATCTCTTTTACAAAAGTTTACTTATTTTACAAAATCATCCTACTTTCAATAACATGTTTGTCATGAGCTCTTTAGTGAGTTATTTTCGCTCCTTTTTGGCATTGGCTGTGTATTTACTGTGTATTTTTTAATATATAAAATAGGAACACACACTGACCCACACAGTGTCATGTGACACTGTGACATAGGCTTTCCCATGATGCATTGGGGTGCAGTTGAATTTTTAAATTTGATTAATATTTGAGGAATTGTGTATGAAGGATTTTTTCTAAGGTATTGTGGTGTTAGTTTGTGGTGAAATAGATGTTTTAGGGTTGTTGTTTTGCGTTTTTGGGCGTTTTTGGGTCATTCTGAGCAGTCACCATGAAGAAGTAAAGCGTGGGGGGACCGTGCTTTAAAAGGCCCCCGTCTCCCAGGCTCTAATGTATTGGCTCTGTGGTCATTACTAAACACTGGGAAACTGCTACTTGTGTAAAGTATGTGATATCAAAAACACAAGGGAAATCTAATGGGAAAAACTGGGTCTTCAGGGAAATAAGTCGAATTTATTTATTTATTTATTTTTTTTTTTTTTTCACTTTTTAATCTCTTTTACAAAAGTTTACTTATTTTACAAAATCATCCTACTTTCAATAACATGTTTGTCATGAGCTCTTTAGTGAGTTATTTTCGCTCCTTTTTGGCATTGGCTGTGTATTTACTGTGTACTTTTTAATATATAAAATAGGAACACACACTGACCCACACAGTGTCATGTGACACTGTGACATAGGCTTTCCCATGATGCATTGGGGTGCAGTTGAATTTTTAAATTTGATTAATATTTGAGGAATTGTGTATGAAGGATTTTTTCTAAGGTATTGTGGTGTTAGTTTGTGGTGAAATAGATGTTTTAGGCTTGTTGTTTTGCGTTTTTGGGCGTTTTTGGGTCATTCTGAGCAGTCACCATGAAGAAGTAAAGCGTGGGGGGACCGTGCTTTAAAAGGCCCCCGTCTCCCAGGCTCTAATGTATTGGCTCTGTGGTCATTACTAAACACTGGGAAACTGCTACTTGTCTAAAGTATGTGATATCAAAAACACAAGGGAAATCTAATGGGAAAAACTGGGTCTTCAGGGAAATAAGTTGAATTTATTTATTTATTTATTTTTTTTCACTTTTTAATCTCTTTTACAAAAGTTTACTTATTTTACAAAATCATCCTACTTTCAATAACATGTTTGTCATGAGCTCTTTAGTGAGTTATTTTCGCTCCTTTTTGGCATTGGCTGTGTATTTACTGTGTACTTTTTAATATATAAAATAGGAACACACACTGACCCACACAGTGTCATGTGACACTGTGACATAGGCTTTCCCATGATGCATTGGGGTGCAGTTGAATTTTTAAATTTGATTAATATTTGAGGAATTGTGTATGAAGGATTTTTTCTAAGGTATTGTGGTGTTAGTTTGTGGTGAAATAGATGTTTTAGGCTTGTTGTTTTGCGTTTTTGGGCGTTTTTGGGTCATTCTGAGCAGTCACCATGAAGAAGTAAAGCGTGGGGGGACCGTGCTTTAAAAGGCCCCCGTCTCCCAGGCTCTAATGTATTGGCTCTGTGGTCATTACTAAACACTGGGAAACTGCTACTTGTCTAAAGTATGTGATATCAAAAACACAAGGGAAATCTAATGGGAAAAACTGGGTCTTCAGGGAAATAAGTCGAATTTATTTATTTATTTATTTATTTATTTTTTTCACTTTTTAATCTCTTTTACAAAAGTTTACTTATTTTACAAAATCATCCTACTTTCAATAACATGTTTGTCATGAGCTCTTTAGTGAGTTATTTTCGCTCCTTTTTGGCATTGGCTGTGTATTTACTGTGTACTTTTTAATATATAAAATAGGAACACACACTGACCCACACAGTGTCATGTGACACTGTGACATAGGCTTTCCCATGATGCATTGGGGTGCAGTTGAATTTTTAAATTTGATTAATATTTGAGGAATTGTGTATGAAGGATTTTTTCTAAGGTATTGTGGTGTTAGTTTGTGGTGAAATAGATGTTTTAGGCTTGTTGTTTTGCGTTTTTGGGCGTTTTTGGGTCATTCTGAGCAGTCACCATGAAGAAGTAAAGCGTGGGGGGGGACCGTGCTTTAAAAGGCCCCCGTCTCCCAGGCTCTAATGTATTGGCTCTGTGGTCATTACTAAACACTGGGAAACTGATACTTGTCTAAAGTATGTGATATCAAAAACACAAGGGAAATCTAATGGGAAAAACTGGGTCTTCAGGGAAATAAGTCGAATTTATTTATTTATTTATTTATTTTTTTTTTTTTTTCACTTTTTAATCTCTTTTACAAAAGTTTACTTATTTTACAAAATCATCCTACTTTCAATAACATGTTTGTCATGAGCTCTTTAGTGAGTTATTTTCGCTCCTTTTTGGCATTGGCTGTGTATTTACTGTGTACTTTTTAATATATAAAATAGGAACACACACTGACCCACACAGTGTCATGTGACACTGTGACATAGGCTTTCCCATGATGCATTGGGGTGCAGTTGAATTTTTAAATTTGATTAATATTTGAGGAATTGTGTATGAAGGATTTTTTCTAAGGTATTGTGGTGTTAGTTTGTGGTGAAATAGATGTTTTAGGGTTGTTGTTTTGCGTTTTTGGGCGTTTTTGGGTCATTCTGAGCAGTCACCATGAAGAAGTAAAGCGTGGGGGGACCGTGCTTTAAAAGGCCCCCGTCTCCCAGGCTCTAATGTATTGGCTCTGTGGTCATTACTAAACACTGGGAAACTGCTACTTGTCTAAAGTATGTGATATCAAAAACACAAGGGAAATCTAATGGGAAAAACTGGGTCTTCAGGGAAATAAGTCGAATTTATTTATTTATTTATTTATTTATTATTTTTTTTTTCACTTTTTAATCTCTTTTACAAAAGTTTACTTATTTTACAAAATCATCCTACTTTCAATAACATGTTTGTCATGAGCTCTTTAGTGAGTTATTTTCGCTCCTTTTTGGCATTGGCTGTGTATTTACTGTGTACTTTTTAATATATAAAATAGGAACACACACTGACCCACACAGTGTCATGTGACACTGTGACATAGGCTTTCCCATGATGCATTGGGGTGCAGTTGAATTTTTAAATTTGATTAATATTTGAGGAATTGTGTATGAAGGATTTTTTCTAAGGTATTGTGGTGTTAGTTTGTGGTGAAATAGATGTTTTAGGGTTGTTGTTTTGCGTTTTTGGACGTTTTTTGGTCATTCTGAGCAGTCACCATGAAGAAGTAAAGCGTGGGGGGGACCATCCTTTAAAAGGCCCCCGTCTCCCAGGCTCTAATGTATTGGCTCTGTGGTCATTACTAAACACTGGGAAACTGCTACTTGTCTAAAGTATGTGATATCAAAAACACAAGGGAAATCTAATGTGAAAAACTGGGTCTTCAGGGAAATAAGTCGAATTTATTTATTTATTTATTTATTTATTTTTTTTTCACTTTTTAATCTCTTTTACAAAAGTTTACTTATTTTACAAAATCATCCTACTTTCAATAACATGTTTGTCATGAGCTCTTTAGTGAGTTATTTTCGCTCCTTTTTGGCATTGGCTGTGTATTTACTGTGTACTTTTTAATATATAAAATAGGAACACACACTGACCCACACAGTGTCATGTGACACTGTGACATAGGCTTTCCCATGATGCATTGGGGTGCAGTTGAATTTTTAAATTTGATTAATATTTGAGGAATTGTGTATGAAGGATTTTTTCTAAGGTATTGTGGTGTTAGTTTGTGGTGAAATAGATGTTTTAGGGTTGTTGTTTTGCGTTTTTGGGCGTTTTTGGGTCATTCTGAGCAGTCACCATGAAGAAGTAAAGCGTGGGGGGACCGTGCTTTAAAAGGCCCCCGTCTCCCAGGCTCTAATGTATTGGCTCTGTGGTCATTACTAAACACTGGGAAACTGCTACTTGTCTAAAGTATGTGATATCAAAAACACAAGGGAAATCTAATGGGAAAAACTGGGTCTTCAGGGAAATAAGTCGAATTTATTTATTTATTTATTTATTATTTTTTTTTTTCACTTTTTAATCTCTTTTACAAAAGTTTACTTATTTTACAAAATCATCCTACTTTCAATAACATGTTTGTCATGAGCTCTTTAGTGAGTTATTTTCGCTCCTTTTTGGCATTGGCTGTGTATTTACTGTGTACTTTTTAATATATAAAATAGGAACACACACTGACCCACACAGTGTCATGTGACACTGTGACATAGGCTTTCCCATGATGCATTGGGGTGCAGTTGAATTTTTAAATTTGATTAATATTTGAGGAATTGTGTATGAAGGATTTTTTCTAAGGTATTGTGGTGTTAGTTTGTGGTGAAATAGATGTTTTAGGCTTGTTGTTTTGCGTTTTTGGGCGTTTTTGGGTCATTCTGAGCAGTCACCATGAAGAAGTAAAGCGTGGGGGGACCGTGCTTTAAAAGGCCCCCGTCTCCCAGGCTCTAATGTATTGGCTCTGTGGTCATTACTAAACACTGGGAAACTGCTACTTGTCTAAAGTATGTGATATCAAAAACACAAGGGAAATCTAATGGGAAAAACTGGGTCTTCAGGGAAATAAGTCGAATTTATTTATTTATTTATTTATTTATTTTTTTTTTTTTTTCACTTTTTAATCTCTTTTACAAAAGTTTACTTATTTTACAAAATCATCCTACTTTCAATAACATGTTTGTCATGAGCTCTTTAGTGAGTTATTTTCGCTCCTTTTTGGCATTGGCTGTGTATTTACTGTGTACTTTTTAATATATAAAATAGGAACACACACTGACCCACACAGTGTCATGTGACACTGTGACATAGGCTTTCCCATGATGCATTGGGGTGCAGTTGAATTTTTAAATTTGATTAATATTTGAGGAATTGTGTATGAAGGATTTTTTCTAAGGTATTGTGGTGTTAGTTTGTGGTGAAATAGATGTTTTAGGGTTGTTGTTTTGCGTTTTTGGGCGTTTTTGGGTCATTCTGAGCAGTCACCATGAAGAAGTAAAGCGTGGGGGGACCGTGCTTTAAAAGGCCCCCGTCTCCCAGGCTCTAATGTATTGGCTCTGTGGTCATTACTAAACACTGGGAAACTGCTACTTGTCTAAAGTATGTGATATCAAAAACACAAGGGAAATCTAATGGGAAAAACTGGGTCTTCAGGGAAATAAGTCGAATTTATTTATTTATTTATTTATTTATTTTTTTTTTTTTTCACTTTTTAATCTCTTTTACAAAAGTTTACTTATTTTACAAAATCATCCTACTTTCAATAACATGTTTGTCATGAGCTCTTTAGTGAGTTATTTTCGCTCCTTTTTGGCATTGGCTGTGTATTTACTGTGTACTTTTTAATATATAAAATAGGAACACACACTGACCCACACAGTGTCATGTGACACTGTGACATAGGCTTTCCCATGATGCATTGGGGTGCAGTTGAATTTTTAAATTTGATTAATATTTGAGGAATTGTGTATGAAGGATTTTTTCTAAGGTATTGTGGTGTTAGTTTGTGGTGAAATAGATGTTTTAGGGTTGTTGTTTTGCGTTTTTGGACGTTTTTTGGTCATTCTGAGCAGTCACCATGAAGAAGTAAAGCGTGGGGGGGACCATCCTTTAAAAGGCCCCCGTCTCCCAGGCTCTAATGTATTGGCTCTGTGGTCATTACTAAACACTGGGAAACTGCTACTTGTCTAAAGTATGTGATATCAAAAACACAAGGGAAATCTAATGGGAAAAACTGGGTCTTCAGGGAAATAAGTCGAATTGATTTATTTATTTTTTTTTTTTCACTTTTTAATCTCTTTTACAAAAGTTTACTTATTTTACAAAATCATCCTACTTTCAATAACATGTTTGTCATGAGCTCTTTAGTGAGTTATTTTCGCTCCTTTTTGGCATTGGCTGTGTATTTACTGTGTACTTTTTAATATATAAAATAGGAACACACACTGACCCACACAGTGTCATGTGACACTGTGACATAGGCTTTCCCATGATGCATTGGGGTGCAGTTGAATTTTTAAATTTGATTAATATTTGAGGAATTGTGTATGAAGGATTTTTTCTAAGGTATTGTGGTGTTAGTTTGTGGTGAAATAGATGTTTTAGGGTTGTTGTTTTGCGTTTTTGGGCGTTTTTGGGTCATTCTGAGCAGTCACCATGAAGAAGTAAAGCGTGGGGGGACCGTGCTTTAAAAGGCCCCCGTCTCCCAGGCTCTAATGTATTGGCTCTGTGGTCATTACTAAACACTGGGAAACTGCTACTTGTCTAAAGTATGTGATATCAAAAACACAAGGGAAATCTAATGGGAAAAACTGGGTCTTCAGGGAAATAAGTCGAATTTATTTATTTATTTATTTATTTTTTTTTTTTTTCACGTTTTAATCTCTTTTACAAAAGTTTACTTATTTTACAAAATCATCCTACTTTCAATAACATGTTTGTCATGAGCTCTTTAGTGAGTTATTTTCGCTCCTTTTTGGCATTGGCTGTGTATTTACTGTGTACTTTTTAATATATAAAATAGGAACACACACTGACCCACACAGTGTCATGTGACACTGTGACATAGGCTTTCCCATGATGCATTGGGGTGCAGTTGAATTTTTAAATTTGATTAATATTTGAGGAATTGTGTATGAAGGATTTTTTCTAAGGTATTGTGGTGTTAGTTTGTGGTGAAATAGATGTTTTAGGCTTGTTGTTTTGCGTTTTTGGGCGTTTTTGGGTCATTCTGAGCAGTCACCATGAAGAAGTAAAGCGTGGGGGGACCGTGCTTTAAAAGGCCCCCGTCTCCCAGGCTCTAATGTATTGGCTCTGTGGTCATTACTAAACACTGGGAAACTGCTACTTGTCTAAAGTATGTGATATCAAAAACACAAGGGAAATCTAATGGGAAAAACTGGGTCTTCAGGGAAATAAGTCGAATTTATTTATTTATTTATTTATTTATTTTTTTCACTTTTTAATCTCTTTTACAAAAGTTTACTTATTTTACAAAATCATCCTACTTTCAATAACATGTTTGTCATGAGCTCTTTAGTGAGTTATTTTCGCTCCTTTTTGGCATTGGCTGTGTATTTACTGTGTACTTTTTAATATATAAAATAGGAACACACACTGACCCACACAGTGTCATGTGACACTGTGACATAGGCTTTCCCATGATGCATTGGGGTGCAGTTGAATTTTTAAATTTGATTAATATTTGAGGAATTGTGTATGAAGGATTTTTTCTAAGGTATTGTGGTGTTAGTTTGTGGTGAAATAGATGTTTTAGGGTTGTTGTTTTGCGTTTTTGGGCGTTTTTGGGTCATTCTGAGCAGTCACCATGAAGAAGTAAAGCGTGGGGGGACCGTGCTTTAAAAGGCCCCCGTCTCCCAGGCTCTAATGTATTGGCTCTGTGGTCATTACTAAACACTGGGAAACTGCTACTTGTCTAAAGTATGTGATATCAAAAACACAAGGGAAATCTAATGGGAAAAACTGGGTCTTCAGGGAAATAAGTCGAATTTATTTATTTATTTATTTATTTATTTTTTTTTTTTTCACTTTTTAATCTCTTTTACAAAAGTTTACTTATTTTACAAAATCATCCTACTTTCAATAACATGTTTGTCATGAGCTCTTTAGTGAGTTATTTTCGCTCCTTTTTGGCATTGGCTGTGTATTTACTGTGTACTTTTTAATATATAAAATAGGAACACACACTGACCCACACAGTGTCATGTGACACTGTGACATAGGCTTTCCCATGATGCATTGGGGTGCAGTTGAATTTTTAAATTTGATTAATATTTGAGGAATTGTGTATGAAGGATTTTTTCTAAGGTATTGTGGTGTTAGTTTGTGGTGAAATAGATGTTTTAGGGTTGTTGTTTTGCGTTTTTGGACGTTTTTTGGTCATTCTGAGCAGTCACCATGAAGAAGTAAAGCGTGGGGGGGACCATCCTTTAAAAGGCCCCCGTCTCCCAGGCTCTAATGTATTGGCTCTGTGGTCATTACTAAACACTGGGAAACTGCTACTTGTCTAAAGTATGTGATATCAAAAACACAAGGGAAATCTAATGGGAAAAACTGGGTCTTCAGGGAAATAAGTCGAATTTATTTATTTATTTTTTTTTTTTCACTTTTTAATCTCTTTTACAAAAGTTTACTTATTTTACAAAATCATCCTACTTTCAATAACATGTTTGTCATGAGCTCTTTAGTGAGTTATTTTCGCTCCTTTTTGGCATTGGCTGTGTATTTACTGTGTACTTTTTAATATATAAAATAGGAACACACACTGACCCACACAGTGTCATGTGACACTGTGACATAGGCTTTCCCATGATGCATTGGGGTGCAGTTGAATTTTTAAATTTGATTAATATTTGAGGAATTGTGTATGAAGGATTTTTTCTAAGGTATTGTGGTGTTAGTTTGTGGTGAAATAGATGTTTTAGGGTTGTTGTTTTGCGTTTTTGGGCGTTTTTGGGTCATTCTGAGCAGTCACCATGAAGAAGTAAAGCGTGGGGGGACCGTGCTTTAAAAGGCCCCCGTCTCCCAGGCTCTAATGTATTGGCTCTGTGGTCATTACTAAACACTGGGAAACTGCTACTTGTCTAAAGTATGTGATATCAAAAACACAAGGGAAATCTAATGGGAAAAACTGGGTCTTCAGGGAAATAAGTCGAATTTATTTATTTATTTATTTATTTTTTTTTTTTTTCACTTTTTAATCTCTTTTACAAAAGTTTACTTATTTTACAAAATCATCCTACTTTCAATAACATGTTTGTCATGAGCTCTTTAGTGAGTTATTTTCGCTCCTTTTTGGCATTGGCTGTGTATTTACTGTGTACTTTTTAATATATAAAATAGGAACACACACTGACCCACACAGTGTCATGTGACACTGTGACATAGGCTTTCCCATGATGCATTGGGGTGCAGTTGAATTTTTAAATTTGATTAATATTTGAGGAATTGTGTATGAAGGATTTTTTCTAAGGTATTGTGGTGTTAGTTTGTGGTGAAATAGATGTTTTAGGCTTGTTGTTTTGCGTTTTTGGGCGTTTTTGGGTCATTCTGAGCAGTCACCATGAAGAAGTAAAGCGTGGGGGGACCGTGCTTTAAAAGGCCCCCGTCTCCCAGGCTCTAATGTATTGGCTCTGTGGTCATTACTAAACACTGGGAAACTGCTACTTGTCTAAAGTATGTGATATCAAAAACACAAGGGAAATCTAATGGGAAAAACTGGGTCTTCAGGGAAATAAGTCGAATTTATTTATTTATTTATTTATTTATTTTTTTCACTTTTTAATCTCTTTTACAAAAGTTTACTTATTTTACAAAATCATCCTACTTTCAATAACATGTTTGTCATGAGCTCTTTAGTGAGTTATTTTCGCTCCTTTTTGGCATTGGCTGTGTATTTACTGTGTACTTTTTAATATATAAAATAGGAACACACACTGACCCACACAGTGTCATGTGACACTGTGACATAGGCTTTCCCATGATGCATTGGGGTGCAGTTGAATTTTTAAATTTGATTAATATTTGAGGAATTGTGTATGAAGGATTTTTTCTAAGGTATTGTGGTGTTAGTTTGTGGTGAAATAGATGTTTTAGGGTTGTTGTTTTGCGTTTTTGGACGTTTTTGGGTCATTCTGAGCAGTCACCATGAAGAAGTAAAGCGTGGGGGGGACCGTGCTTTAAAAGGCCCCCGTCTCCCAGGCTCTAATGTATTGGCTCTGTGGTCATTACTAAACACTGGGAAACTGATACTTGTCTAAAGTATGTGATATCAAAAACACAAGGGAAATCTAATGGGAAAAACTGGGTCTTCAGGGAAATAAGTCGAATTTATTTATTTATTTATTTATTTTTTTTTCACTTTTTAATCTCTTTTACAAAAGTTTACTTATTTTACAAAATCATCCTACTTTCAATAACATGTTTGTCATGAGCTCTTTAGTGAGTTATTTTCGCTCCTTTTTGGCATTGGCTGTGTATTTACTGTGTACTTTTTAATATATAAAATAGGAACACACACTGACCCACACAGTGTCATGTGACACTGTGACATAGGCTTTCCCATGATGCATTGGGGTGCAGTTGAATTTTTAAATTTGATTAATATTTGAGGAATTGTGTATGAAGGATTTTTTCTAAGGTATTGTGGTGTTAGTTTGTGGTGAAATAGATGTTTTAGGCTTGTTGTTTTGCGTTTTTGGACGTTTTTGGGTCATTCTGAGCAGTCACCATGAAGAAGTAAAGCGTGGGGGGACCGTGCTTTAAAAGGCCCCCGTCTCCCAGGCTCTAATGTATTGGCTCTGTGGTCATTACTAAACACTGGGAAACTGCTACTTGTCTAAAGTATGTGATATCAAAAACACAAGGGAAATCTAATGGGAAAAACTGGGTCTTCAGGGAAATAAGTCGAATTTATTTATTTATTTATTTATTTATTTTTTTCACTTTTTAATCTCTTTTACAAAAGTTTACTTATTTTACAAAATCATCCTACTTTCAATAACATGTTTGTCATGAGCTCTTTAGTGAGTTATTTTCGCTCCTTTTTGGCATTGGCTGTGTATTTACTGTGTACTTTTTAATATATAAAATAGGAACACACACTGACCCACACAGTGTCATGTGACACTGTGACATAGGCTTTCCCATGATGCATTGGGGTGCAGTTGAATTTTTAAATTTGATTAATATTTGAGGAATTGTGTATGAAGGATTTTTTCTAAGGTATTGTGGTGTTAGTTTGTGGTGAAATAGATGTTTTAGGGTTGTTGTTTTGCGTTTTTGGACGTTTTTGGGTCATTCTGAGCAGTCACCATGAAGAAGTAAAGCGTGGGGGGGACCGTGCTTTAAAAGGCCCCCGTCTCCCAGGCTCTAATGTATTGGCTCTGTGGTCATTACTAAACACTGGGAAACTGATACTTGTCTAAAGTATGTGATATCAAAAACACAAGGGAAATCTAATGGGAAAAACTGGGTCTTCAGGGAAATAAGTCGAATTTATTTATTTATTTATTTTTTTTTTTTTCACTTTTTAATCTCTTTTACAAAAGTTTACTTATTTTACAAAATCATCCTACTTTCAATAACATGTTTGTCATGAGCTCTTTAGTGAGTTATTTTCGCTCCTTTTTGGCATTGGCTGTGTATTTACTGTGTACTTTTTAATATATAAAATAGGAACACACACTGACCCACACAGTGTCATGTGACACTGTGACATAGGCTTTCCCATGATGCATTGGGGTGCAGTTGAATTTTTAAATTTGATTAATATTTGAGGAATTGTGTATGAAGGATTTTTTCTAAGGTATTGTGGTGTTAGTTTGTGGTGAAATAGATGTTTTAGGCTTGTTGTTTTGCGTTTTTGGGCGTTTTTGGGTCATTCTGAGCAGTCACCATGAAGAAGTAAAGCGTGGGGGGACCGTGCTTTAAAAGGCCCCCGTCTCCCAGGCTCTAATGTATTGGCTCTGTGGTCATTACTAAACACTGGGAAACTGCTACTTGTCTAAAGTATGTGATATCAAAAACACAAGGGAAATCTAATGGGAAAAACTGGGTCTTCAGGGAAATAAGTCGAATTTATTTATTTATTTATTTATTTATTTTTTTCACTTTTTAATCTCTTTTACAAAAGTTTACTTATTTTACAAAATCATCCTACTTTCAATAACATGTTTGTCATGAGCTCTTTAGTGAGTTATTTTCGCTCCTTTTTGGCATTGGCTGTGTATTTACTGTGTACTTTTTAATATATAAAATAGGAACACACACTGACCCACACAGTGTCATGTGACACTGTGACATAGGCTTTCCCATGATGCATTGGGGTGCAGTTGAATTTTTAAATTTGATTAATATTTGAGGAATTGTGTATGAAGGATTTTTTCTAAGGTATTGTGGTGTTAGTTTGTGGTGAAATAGATGTTTTAGGCTTGTTGTTTTGCGTTTTTGGACGTTTTTGGGTCATTCTGAGCAGTCACCATGAAGAAGTAAAGCGTGGGGGGACCGTGCTTTAAAAGGCCCCCGTTTCCCAGGCTCTAATGTATTGGCTCTGTGGTCATTACTAAACACTGGGAAACTGCTACTTGTCTAAAGTATGTGATATCAAAAACACAAGGGAAATCTAATGGGAAAAACTGGGTCTTCAGGGAAATAAGTCGAATTTATTTATTTATTTTTTTTTTTTTTTTTTTTTTCACTTTTTAATCTCTTTTACAAAAGTTTACTTATTTTACAAAATCATCCTACTTTCAATAACATGTTTGTCATGAGCTCTTTAGTGAGTTATTTTCGCTCCTTTTTGGCATTGGCTGTGTATTTACTGTGTACTTTTTAATATATAAAATAGGAACACACACTGACCCACACAGTGTCATGTGACACTGTGACATAGGCTTTCCCATGATGCATTGGGGTGCAGTTGAATTTTTAAATTTGATTAATATTTGAGGAATTGTGTATGAAGGATTTTTTCTAAGGTATTGTGGTGTTAGTTTGTGGTGAAATAGATGTTTTAGGGTTGTTGTTTTGCGTTTTTGGACGTTTTTTGGTCATTCTGAGCAGTCACCATGAAGAAGTAAAGCGTGGGGGGGACCATCCTTTAAAAGGCCCCCGTCTCCCAGGCTCTAATGTATTGGCTCTGTGGTCATTACTAAACACTGGGAAACTGCTACTTGTCTAAAGTATGTGATATCAAAAACACAAGGGAAATCTAATGGGAAAAACTGGGTCTTCAGGGAAATAAGTCGAATTTATTTATTTATTTATTTATTATTTTTTTTTTTCACTTTTTAATCTCTTTTACAAAAGTTTACTTATTTTACAAAATCATCCTACTTTCAATAGCATGTTTGTCATGAGCTCTTTAGTGAGTTATTTTCGCTCCTTTTTGGCATTGGCTGTGTATTTACTGTGTACTTTTTAATATATAAAAGAGGAACACACACTGACCCACACAGTGTCATGTGACACTGTGACATAGGCTTTCCCATGATGCATTGGGGTGCAGTTGAATTTTTAAATTTGATTAATATTTGAGGAATTGTGTATGAAGGATTTTTTCTAAGGTATTGTGGTGTTAGTTTGTGGTGAAATAGATGTTTTAGGGTTGTTGTTTTGCGTTTTTGGACGTTTTTTGGTCATTCTGAGCAGTCACCATGAAGAAGTAAAGCGTGGGGGGGACCATCCTTTAAAAGGCCCCCGTCTCCCAGGCTCTAATGTATTGGCTCTGTGGTCATTACTAAACACTGGGAAACTGCTACTTGTCTAAAGTATGTGATATCAAAAACACAAGGGAAATCTAATGGGAAAAACTGGGTCTTCAGGGAAATAAGTCGAATTTATTTATTTATTTATTTATTATTTTTTTTTTTCACTTTTTAATCTCTTTTACAAAAGTTTACTTATTTTACAAAATCATCCTACTTTCAATAACATGTTTGTCATGAGCTCTTTAGTGAGTTATTTTCGCTCCTTTTTGGCATTGGCTGTGTATTTACTGTGTACTTTTTAATATATAAAAGAGGAACACACACTGACCCACACAGTGTCATGTGACACTGTGACATAGGCTTTCCCATGATGCATTGGGGTGCAGTTGAATTTTTAAATTTGATTAATATTTGAGGAATTGTGTATGAAGGATTTTTTCTAAGGTATTGTGGTGTTAGTTTGTGGTGAAATAGATGTTTTAGGCTTGTTGTTTTGCGTTTTTGGACGTTTTTGGGTCATTCTGAGCAGTCACCATGAAGAAGTAAAGCGTGGGGGGGACCGTGCTTTAAAAGGCCCCCGTCTCCCAGGCTCTAATGTATTGGCTCTGTGGTCATTACTAAACACTGGGAAACTGCCACTTGTCTAAAGTATGTGATATCAAAAACACAAGGGAAATCTAATGGGAAAAACTGGGTCTTCAGGGAAATAAGTCGAATTTATTTATTTATTTATTTATTTATTTTTTTTCACTTTTTAATCTCTTTTACAAAAGTTTACTTATTTTACAAAATCATCCTACTTTCAATAACATGTTTGTCATGAGCTCTTTAGTGAGTTATTTTCGCTCCTTTTTGGCATTGGCTGTGTATTTACTGTGTACTTTTTAATATATAAAATAGGAACACACACTGACCCACACAGTGTCATGTGACACTGTGACATAGGCTTTCCCATGATGCATTGGGGTGCAGTTGAATTTTTAAATTTGATTAATATTTGAGGAATTGTGTATGAAGGATTTTTTCTAAGGTATTGTGGTGTTAGTTTGTGGTGAAATAGATGTTTTAGGCTTGTTGTTTTGCGTTTTTGGACGTTTTTGGGTCATTCTGAGCAGTCACCATGAAGAAGTAAAGCGTGGGGGGGACCGTGCTTTAAAAGGCCCCCGTCTCCCAAGCTCTAATGTATTGGCTCTGTGGTCATTACTAAACACTGGGAAACTGCTACTTGTCTAAAGTATGTGATATCAAAAACACAAGGGAAATCTAATGGGAAAAACTGGGTCTTCAGGGAAATAAGTCGAATTTATTTATTTATTTATTTTTTTTCACTTTTTAATCTCTTTTACAAAAGTTTACTTATTTTACAAAATCATCCTACTTTCAATAACATGTTTGTCATGAGCTCTTTAGTGAGTTATTTTCGCTCCTTTTTGGCATTGGCTGTGTATTTACTGTGTACTTTTTAATATATAAAATAGGAACACACACTGACCCACACAGTGTCATGTGACACTGTGACATAGGCTTTCCCATGATGCATTGGGGTGCAGTTGAATTTTTAAATTTGATTAATATTTGAGGAATTGTGTATGAAGGATTTTTTCTAAGGTATTGTGGTGTTAGTTTGTGGTGAAATAGATGTTTTAGGCTTGTTGTTTTGCGTTTTTGGACGTTTTTGGGTCATTCTGAGCAGTCACCATGAAGAAGTAAAGCGTGGGGGGGACCATCCTTTAAAAGGCCCCCGTCTCCCAGGCTCTAATGTATTGGCTCTGTGGTCATTACTAAACACTGGGAAACTGCTACTTGTCTAAAGTATGTGATATCAAAAACACAAGGGAAATCTAATGGGAAAAACTGGGTCTTCAGGGAAATAAGTCGAATTTATTTATTTATTTATTTATTTATTTATTTTTTTTTCACTTTTTAATCTCTTTTACAAAAGTTTACTTATTTTACAAAATCATCCTACTTTCAATAACATGTTTGTCATGAGCTCTTTAGTGAGTTATTTTCGCTCCTTTTTGGCATTGGCTGTGTATTTACTGTGTACTTTTTAATATATAAAATAGGAACACACACTGACCCACACAGTGTCATGTGACACTGTGACATAGGCTTTCCCATGATGCATTGGGGTGCAGTTGAATTTTTAAATTTGATTAATATTTGAGGAATTGTGTATGAAGGATTTTTTCTAAGGTATTGTGGTGTTAGTTTGTGGTGAAATAGATGTTTTAGGGTTGTTGTTTTGCGTTTTTGGGCGTTTTTGGGTCATTCTGAGCAGTCACCATGAAGAAGTAAAGCGTGGGGGGACCGTGCTTTAAAAGGCCCCCGTCTCCCAGGCTCTAATGTATTGGCTCTGTGGTCATTACTAAACACTGGGAAACTGCTACTTGTCTAAAGTATGTGATATCAAAAACACAAGGGAAATCTAATGGGAAAAACTGGGTCTTCAGGGAAATAAGTTGAATTTATTTATTTATTTTTTTTTTTTCACTTTTTAATCTCTTTTACAAAAGTTTACTTATTTTACAAAATCATCCTACTTTCAATAACATGTTTGTCATGAGCTCTTTAGTGAGTTATTTTCGCTCCTTTTTGGCATTGGCTGTGTATTTACTGTGTACTTTTTAATATATAAAATAGGAACACACACTGACCCACACAGTGTCATGTGACACTGTGACATAGGCTTTCCCATGATGCATTGGGGTGCAGTTGAATTTTTAAATTTGATTAATATTTGAGGAATTGTTTATGAAGGATTTTTTCTAAGGTATTGTGGTGTTAGTTTGTGGTGAAATAGATGTTTTAGGCTTGTTGTTTTGCGTTTTTGGGCGTTTTTGGGTCATTCTGAGCAGTCACCATGAAGAAGTAAAGCGTGGGGGGACCGTGCTTTAAAAGGCCCCCGTCTCCCAGGCTCTAATGTTTTGGCTCTGTGGTCATTACTAAACACTGGGAAACTGCTACTTGTCTAAAGTATGTGATATCAAAAACACAAAGGAAATCTAATGGGAAAAACTGGGTCTTCAGGGAAATAAGTCGAATTTATTTATTTATTTATTTTTTTTTTTTTTCACTTTTTAATCTCTTTTACAAAAGTTTACTTATTTTACAAAATCATCCTACTTTCAATAACATGTTTGTCATGAGCTCTTTAGTGAGTTATTTTCGCTCCTTTTTGGCATTGGCTGTGTATTTACTGTGTACTTTTTAATATATAAAATAGGAACACACACTGACCCACACAGTGTCATGTGACACTGTGACATAGGCTTTCCCATGATGCATTGGGGTGCAGTTGAATTTTTAAATTTGATTAATATTTGAGGAATTGTGTATGAAGGATTTTTTCTAAGGTATTGTGGTGTTAGTTTGTGGTGAAATAGATGTTTTAGGGTTGTTGTTTTGCGTTTTTGGACGTTTTTGGGTCATTCTGAGCAGTCACCATGAAGAAGTAAAGCGTGGGGGGGACCGTGCTTTAAAAGGCCCCCGTCTCCCAGGCTCTAATGTATTGGCTCTGTGGTCATTACTAAACACTGGGAAACTGCTACTTGTCTAAAGTATGTGATATCAAAAACACAAGGGAAATCTAATGGGAAAAACTGGGTCTTCAGGGAAATAAGTCGAATTTATTTATTTATTTTTATTTTTTTTTTTTCACTTTTTAATCTCTTTTACAAAAGTTTACTTATTTTACAAAATCATCCTACTTTCAATAACATGTTTGTCATGAGCTCTTTAGTGAGTTATTTTCGCTCCTTTTTGGCATTGGCTGTGTATTTACTGTGTACTTTTTAATATATAAAATAGGAACACACACTGACCATGTGACACTGTGACATAGGCTTTCCCATGATGCATTGGGGTGCAGTTGAATTTTTAAATTTGATTAATATTTGAGGAATTGTGTATGAAGGATTTTTTCTAAGGTATTGTGGTGTTAGTTTGTGGTGAAATAGATGTTTTAGGGTTGTTGTTTTGCGTTTTTGGACGTTTTTTGGTCATTCTGAGCAGTCACCATGAAGAAGTAAAGCGTGGGGGGGACCATCCTTTAAAAGGCCCCCGTCTCACAGGCTCTAATGTATTGGCTCTGTGGTCATTACTAAACACTGGGAAACTGCTACTTGTCTAAAGTATGTGATATCAAAAACACAAGGGAAATCTAATGGGAAAAACTGGGTCTTCAGGGAAATAAGTCGAATTTATTTATTTATTTATTTATTTTTTTTTTTTCACTTTTTAATCTCTTTTACAAAAGTTTACTTATTTTACAAAATCATCCTACTTTCAATAACATGTTTGTCATGAGCTCTTTAGTGAGTTATTTTCGCTCCTTTTTGGCATTGGCTGTGTATTTACTGTGTACTTTTTAATATATAAAATAGGAACACACACTGACCCACACAGTGTCATGTGACACTGTGACATAGGCTTTCCCATGATGCATTGGGGTGCAGTTGAATTTTTAAATTTGATTAATATTTGAGGAATTGTGTATGAAGGATTTTTTCTAAGGTATTGTGGTGTTAGTTTGTGGTGAAATAGATGTTTTAGGCTTGTTGTTTTGCGTTTTTGGACGTTTTTGGGTCATTCTGAGCAGTCACCATGAAGAAGTAAAGCGTGGGGGGACCGTGCTTTAAAAGGCCCCCGTCTCCCAGGCTCTAATGTATTGGCTCTGTGGTCATTACTAAACACTGGGAAACTGCTACTTGTCTAAAGTATGTGATATCAAAAACACAAGGGAAATCTAATGGGAAAAACTGGGTCTTCAGGGAAATAAGTCGAATTTATTTATTTATTTATTTTTTTTTTTTTTTCACTTTTTAATCTCTTTTACAAAAGTTTACTTATTTTACAAAATCATCCTACTTTCAATAACATGTTTGTCATGAGCTCTTTAGTGAGTTATTTTCGCTCCTTTTTGGCATTGGCTGTGTATTTACTGTGTACTTTTTAATATATAAAATAGGAACACACACTGACCCACACAGTGTCATGTGACACTGTGACATAGGCTTTCCCATGATGCATTGGGGTGCAGTTGAATTTTTAAATTTGATTAATATTTGAGGAATTGTGTATGAAGGATTTTTTCTAAGGTATTGTGGTGTTAGTTTGTGGTGAAATAGATGTTTTAGGGTTGTTGTTTTGCGTTTTTGGACGTTTTTTGGTCATTCTGAGCAGTCACCATGAAGAAGTAAAGCGTGGGGGGGACCATCCTTTAAAAGGCCCCCGTCTCACAGGCTCTAATGTATTGGCTCTGTGGTCATTACTAAACACTGGGAAACTGCTACTTGTCTAAAGTATGTGATATCAAAAACACAAGGGAAATCTAATGGGAAAAACTGGGTCTTCAGGGAAATAAGTCGAATTTATTTATTTATTTATTTATTTTTTTTTTTTCACTTTTTAATCTCTTTTACAAAAGTTTACTTATTTTACAAAATCATCCTACTTTCAATAACATGTTTGTCATGAGCTCTTTAGTGAGTTATTTTCGCTCCTTTTTGGCATTGGCTGTGTATTTACTGTGTACTTTTTAATATATAAAATAGGAACACACACTGACCCACACAGTGTCATGTGACACTGTGACATAGGCTTTCCCATGATGCATTGGGGTGCAGTTGAATTTTTAAATTTGATTAATATTTGAGGAATTGTGTATGAAGGATTTTTTCTAAGGTATTGTGGTGTTAGTTTGTGGTGAAATAGATGTTTTAGGGTTGTTGTTTTGCGTTTTTGGACGTTTTTTGGTCATTCTGAGCAGTCACCATGAAGAAGTAAAGCGTGGGGGGGACCATCCTTTAAAAGGCCCCCGTCTCACAGGCTCTAATGTATTGGCTCTGTGGTCATTACTAAACACTGGGAAACTGCTACTTGTCTAAAGTATGTGATATCAAAAACACAAGGGAAATCTAATGGGAAAAACTGGGTCTTCAGGGAAATAAGTCGAATTTATTTATTTATTTATTTATTTATTTATTTTCACTTTTTAATCTCTTTTACAAAAGTTTACTTATTTTACAAAATCATCCTACTTTCAATAACATGTTTGTCATGAGCTCTTTAGTGAGTTATTTTCGCTCCTTTTTGGCATTGGCTGTGTATTTACTGTGTACTTTTTAATATATAAAATAGGAACACACACTGACCCACACAGTGTCATGTGACACTGTGACATAGGCTTTCCCATGATGCATTGGGGTGCAGTTGAATTTTTAAATTTGATTAATATTTGAGGAATTGTGTATGAAGGATTTTTTCTAAGGTATTGTGGTGTTAGTTTGTGGTGAAATAGATGTTTTAGGGTTGTTGTTTTGCGTTTTTGGGCGTTTTTGGGTCATTCTGAGCAGTCACCATGAAGAAGTAAAGCGTGGGGGGACCGTGCTTTAAAAGGCCCCCGTCTCCCAGGCTCTAATGTATTGGCTCTGTGGTCATTACTAAACACTGGGAAACTGCTACTTGTCTAAAGTATGTGATATCAAAAACACAAGGGAAATCTAATGGGAAAAACTGGGTCTTCAGGGAAATAAGTTGAATTTATTTATTTATTTATTTTTTTTCACTTTTTAATCTCTTTTACAAAAGTTTACTTATTTTACAAAATCATCCTACTTTCAATAACATGTTTGTCATGAGCTCTTTAGTGAGTTATTTTCGCTCCTTTTTGGCATTGGCTGTGTATTTACTGTGTACTTTTTAATATATAAAATAGGAACACACACTGACCCACACAGTGTCATGTGACACTGTGACATAGGCTTTCCCATGATGCATTGGGGTGCAGTTGAATTTTTAAATTTGATTAATATTTGAGGAATTGTTTATGAAGGATTTTTTCTAAGGTATTGTGGTGTTAGTTTGTGGTGAAATAGATGTTTTAGGCTTGTTGTTTTGCGTTTTTGGGCGTTTTTGGGTCATTCTGAGCAGTCACCATGAAGAAGTAAAGCGTGGGGGGACCGTGCTTTAAAAGGCCCCCGTCTCCCAGGCTCTAATGTTTTGGCTCTGTGGTCATTACTAAACACTGGGAAACTGCTACTTGTCTAAAGTATGTGATATCAAAAACACAAAGGAAATCTAATGGGAAAAACTGGGTCTTCAGGGAAATAAGTTGAATTTATTTATTTATTTTATTTTTTTTTTTTCACTTTTTAATCTCTTTTACAAAAGTTTACTTATTTTACAAAATCATCCTACTTTCAATAACATGTTTGTCATGAGCTCTTTAGTGAGTTATTTTCGCTCCTTTTTGGCATTGGCTGTGTATTTACTGTGTACTTTTTAATATATAAAATAGGAACACACACTGACCATGTGACACTGTGACATAGGCTTTCCCATGATGCATTGGGGTGCAGTTGAATTTTTAAATTTGATTAATATTTGAGGAATTGTGTATGAAGGATTTTTTCTAAGGTATTGTGGTGTTAGTTTGTGGTGAAATAGATGTTTTAGGGTTGTTGTTTTGCGTTTTTGGACGTTTTTTGGTCATTCTGAGCAGTCACCATGAAGAAGTAAAGCGTGGGGGGGACCATCCTTTAAAAGGCCCCCGTCTCACAGGCTTTAATGTATTGGCTCTGTGGTCATTACTAAACACTGGGAAACTGCTACTTGTCTAAAGTATGTGATATCAAAAACACAAGGGAAATCTAATGGGAAAAACTGGGTCTTCAGGGAAATAAGTCGAATTTATTTATTTATTTATTTTTTTTTTTTTTTTCACTTTTTAATCTCTTTTACAAAAGTTTACTTATTTTACAAAATCATCCTACTTTCAATAACATGTTTGTCATGAGCTCTTTAGTGAGTTATTTTCGCTCCTTTTTGGCATTGGCTGTGTATTTACTGTGTACTTTTTAATATATAAAATAGGAACACACACTGACCCACACAGTGTCATGTGACACTGTGACATAGGCTTTCCCATGATGCATTGGGGTGCAGTTGAATTTTTAAATTTGATTAATATTTGAGGAATTGTGTATGAAGGATTTTTTCTAAGGTATTGTGGTGTTAGTTTGTGGTGAAATAGATGTTTTAGGCTTGTTGTTTTGCGTTTTTGGACGTTTTTGGGTCATTCTGAGCAGTCACCATGAAGAAGTAAAGCGTGGGGGGACCGTGCTTTAAAAGGCCCCCGTCTCCCAGGCTCTAATGTATTGGCTCTGTGGTCATTACTAAACACTGGGAAACTGCTACTTGTCTAAAGTATGTGATATCAAAAACACAAGGGAAATCTAATGGGAAAAACTGGGTCTTCAGGGAAATAAGTCGAATTTATTTATTTATTTATTTTTTTTTTTTTTCACTTTTTAATCTCTTTTACAAAAGTTTACTTATTTTACAAAATCATCCTACTTTCAATAACATGTTTGTCATGAGCTCTTTAGTGAGTTATTTTCGCTCCTTTTTGGCATTGGCTGTGTATTTACTGTGTACTTTTTAATATATAAAATAGGAACACACACTGACCCACACAGTGTCATGTGACACTGTGACATAGGCTTTCCCATGATGCATTGGGGTGCAGTTGAATTTTTAAATTTGATTAATATTTGAGGAATTGTGTATGAAGGATTTTTTCTAAGGTATTGTGGTGTTAGTTTGTGGTGAAATAGATGTTTTAGGGTTGTTGTTTTGCGTTTTTGGACGTTTTTTGGTCATTCTGAGCAGTCACCATGAAGAAGTAAAGCGTGGGGGGGACCATCCTTTAAAAGGCCCCCGTCTCACAGGCTCTAATGTATTGGCTCTGTGGTCATTACTAAACACTGGGAAACTGCTACTTGTCTAAAGTATGTGATATCAAAAACACAAGGGAAATCTAATGGGAAAAACTGGGTCTTCAGGGAAATAAGTCGAATTTATTTATTTATTTATTTATTTATTTTTTTTCACTTTTTAATCTCTTTTACAAAAGTTTACTTATTTTACAAAATCATCCTACTTTCAATAACATGTTTGTCATGAGCTCTTTAGTGAGTTATTTTCGCTCCTTTTTGGCATTGGCTGTGTATTTACTGTGTACTTTTTAATATATAAAATAGGAACACACACTGACCCACACAGTGTCATGTGACACTGTGACATAGGCTTTCCCATGATGCATTGGGGTGCAGTTGAATTTTTAAATTTGATTAATATTTGAGGAATTGTGTATGAAGGATTTTTTCTAAGGTATTGTGGTGTTAGTTTGTGGTGAAATAGATGTTTTAGGGTTGTTGTTTTGCGTTTTTGGACGTTTTTTGGTCATTCTGAGCAGTCACCATGAAGAAGTAAAGCGTGGGGGGGACCATCCTTTAAAAGGCCCCCGTCTCACAGGCTCTAATGTATTGGCTCTGTGGTCATTACTAAACACTGGGAAACTGCTACTTGTCTAAAGTATGTGATATCAAAAACACAAGGGAAATCTAATGGGAAAAACTGGGTCTTCAGGGAAATAAGTCGAATTTATTTATTTATTTATTTATTTATTTTTTTTCACTTTTTAATCTCTTTTACAAAAGTTTACTTATTTTACAAAATCATCCTACTTTCAATAACATGTTTGTCATGAGCTCTTTAGTGAGTTATTTTCGCTCCTTTTTGGCATTGGCTGTGTATTTACTGTGTACTTTTTAATATATAAAATAGGAACACACACTGACCCACACAGTGTCATGTGACACTGTGACATAGGCTTTCCCATGATGCATTGGGGTGCAGTTGAATTTTTAAATTTGATTAATATTTGAGGAATTGTGTATGAAGGATTTTTTCTAAGGTATTGTGGTGTTAGTTTGTGGTGAAATAGATGTTTTAGGCTTGTTGTTTTGCGTTTTTGGGCGTTTTTGGGTCATTCTGAGCAGTCACCATGAAGAAGTAAAGCGTGGGGGGACCGTGCTTTAAAAGGCCCCCGTCTCCCAGGCTCTAATGTATTGGCTCTGTGGTCATTACTAAACACTGGGAAACTGCTACTTGTCTAAAGTATGTGATATCAAAAACACAAGGGAAATCTAATGGGAAAAACTGGGTCTTCAGGGAAATAAGTCGAATTTATTTATTTATTTATTTTTTTTTTTTTTTTCACTTTTTAATCTCTTTTACAAAAGTTTACTTATTTTACAAAATCATCCTACTTTCAATAACATGTTTGTCATGAGCTCTTTAGTGAGTTATTTTCGCTCCTTTTTGGCATTGGCTGTGTATTTACTGTGTACTTTTTAATATATAAAATAGGAACACACACTGACCCACACAGTGTCATGTGACACTGTGACATAGGCTTTCCCATGATGCATTGGGGTGCAGTTGAATTTTTAAATTTGATTAATATTTGAGGAATTGTGTATGAAGGATTTTTTCTAAGGTATTGTGGTGTTAGTTTGTGGTGAAATAGATGTTTTAGGCTTGTTGTTTTGCGTTTTTGGACGTTTTTGGGTCATTCTGAGCAGTCACCATGAAGAAGTAAAGCGTGGGGGGACCGTGCTTTAAAAGGCCCCCGTCTCCCAGGCTCTAATGTATTGGCTCTGTGGTCATTACTAAACACTGGGAAACTGCTACTTGTCTAAAGTATGTGATATCAAAAACACAAGGGAAATCTAATGGGAAAAACTGGGTCTTCAGGGAAATAAGTCGAATTTATTTATTTATTTATTTTTTTTTTTTTTCACTTTTTAATCTCTTTTACAAAAGTTTACTTATTTTACAAAATCATCCTACTTTCAATAACATGTTTGTCATGAGCTCTTTAGTGAGTTATTTTCGCTCCTTTTTGGCATTGGCTGTGTATTTACTGTGTACTTTTTAATATATAAAATAGGAACACACACTGACCCACACAGTGTCATGTGACACTGTGACATAGGCTTTCCCATGATGCATTGGGGTGCAGTTGAATTTTTAAATTTGATTAATATTTGAGGAATTGTGTATGAAGGATTTTTTCTAAGGTATTGTGGTGTTAGTTTGTGGTGAAATAGATGTTTTAGGGTTGTTGTTTTGCGTTTTTGGACGTTTTTTGGTCATTCTGAGCAGTCACCATGAAGAAGTAAAGCGTGGGGGGGACCATCCTTTAAAAGGCCCCCGTCTCACAGGCTCTAATGTATTGGCTCTGTGGTCATTACTAAACACTGGGAAACTGCTACTTGTCTAAAGTATGTGATATCAAAAACACAAGGGAAATCTAATGGGAAAAACTGGGTCTTCAGGGAAATAAGTCGAATTTATTTATTTATTTATTTTTTTTTTTTTTTCACTTTTTAATCTCTTTTACAAAAGTTTACTTATTTTACAAAATCATCCTACTTTCAATAACATGTTTGTCATGAGCTCTTTAGTGAGTTATTTTCGCTCCTTTTTGGCATTGGCTGTGTATTTACTGTGTACTTTTTAATATATAAAATAGGAACACACACTGACCCACACAGTGTCATGTGACACTGTGACATAGGCTTTCCCATGATGCATTGGGGTGCAGTTGAATTTTTAAATTTGATTAATATTTGAGGAATTGTGTATGAAGGATTTTTTCTAAGGTATTGTGGTGTTAGTTTGTGGTGAAATAGATGTTTTAGGCTTGTTGTTTTGCGTTTTTGGGCGTTTTTGGTCATTCTGAGCAGTCACCATGAAGAAGTAAAGCGTGGGGGGACCGTGCTTTAAAAGGCCCCCGTCTCCCAGGCTCTAATGTATTGGCTCTGTGGTCATTACTAAACACTGGGAAACTGCTACTTGTCTAAAGTATGTGATATCAAAAACACAAGGGAAATCTAATGGGAAAAACTGGGTCTTCAGGGAAATAAGTCGAATTTATTTATTTATTTATTTATTTTATTTTTTTCACTTTTTAATCTCTTTTACAAAAGTTTACTTATTTTACAAAATCATCCTACTTTCAATAACATGTTTGTCATGAGCTCTTTAGTGAGTTATTTTCGCTCCTTTTTGGCATTGGCTGTGTATTTACTGTGTACTTTTTAATATATAAAATAGGAACACACACTGACCCACACAGTGTCATGTGACACTGTGACATAGGCTTTCCCATGATGCATTGGGGTGCAGTTGAATTTTTAAATTTGATTAATATTTGAGGAATTGTGTATGAAGGATTTTTTCTAAGGTATTGTGGTGTTAGTTTGTGGTGAAATAGATGTTTTAGGGTTGTTGTTTTGCGTTTTTGGGCGTTTTTGGGTCATTCTGAGCAGTCACCATGAAGAAGTAAAGCGTGGGGGGACCGTGCTTTAAAAGGCCCCCGTCTCCCAGGCTCTAATGTATTGGCTCTGTGGTCATTACTAAACACTGGGAAACTGCTACTTGTCTAAAGTATGTGATATCAAAAACACAAGGGAAATCTAATGGGAAAAACTGGGTCTTCAGGGAAATAAGTCGAATTTATTTATTTATTTATTTATTTTATTTTTTTCACTTTTTAATCTCTTTTACAAAAGTTTACTTATTTTACAAAATCATCCTACTTTCAATAACATGTTTGTCATGAGCTCTTTAGTGAGTTATTTTCGCTCCTTTTTGGCATTGGCTGTGTATTTACTGTGTACTTTTTAATATATAAAATAGGAACACACACTGACCCACACAGTGTCATGTGACACTGTGACATAGGCTTTCCCATGATGCATTGGGGTGCAGTTGAATTTTTAAATTTGATTAATATTTGAGGAATTGTGTATGAAGGATTTTTTCTAAGGTATTGTGGTGTTAGTTTGTGGTGAAATAGATGTTTTAGGCTTGTTGTTTTGCGTTTTTGGACGTTTTTGGGTCATTCTGAGCAGTCACCATGAAGAAGTAAAGCGTGGGGGGACCGTGCTTTAAAAGGCCCCCGTCTCCCAGGCTCTAATGTATTGGCTCTGTGGTCATTACTAAACACTGGGAAACTGCTACTTGTCTAAAGTATGTGATATCAAAAACACAAGGGAAATCTAATGGGAAAAACTGGGTCTTCAGGGAAATAAGTTGAATTTATTTATTTATTTATTTATTTTTTTTCACTTTTTAATCTCTTTTACAAAAGTTTACTTATTTTACAAAATCATCCTACTTTCAATAACATGTTTGTCATGAGCTCTTTAGTGAGTTATTTTCGCTCCTTTTTGGCATTGGCTGTGTATTTACTGTGTACTTTTTAATATATAAAATAGGAACACACACTGACCCACACAGTGTCATGTGACACTGTGACATAGGCTTTCCCATGATGCATTGGGGTGCAGTTGAATTTTTAAATTTGATTAATATTTGAGGAATTGTGTATGAAGGATTTTTTCTAAGGTATTGTGGTGTTAGTTTGTGGTGAAATAGATGTTTTAGGGTTGTTGTTTTGCGTTTTTGGGCGTTTTTGGGTCATTCTGAGCAGTCACCATGAAGAAGTAAAGCGTGGGGGGACCGTGCTTTAAAAGGCCCCCGTCTCCCAGGCTCTAATGTATTGGCTCTGTGGTCATTACTAAACACTGGGAAACTGCTACTTGTCTAAAGTATGTGATATCAAAAACACAAGGGAAATCTAATGGGAAAAACTGGGTCTTCAGGGAAATAAGTCGAATTTATTTATTTATTTATTTATTTTCACTTTTTAATCTCTTTTACAAAAGTTTACTTATTTTACAAAATCATCCTACTTTCAATAACATGTTTGTCATGAGCTCTTTAGTGAGTTATTTTCGCTCCTTTTTGGCATTGGCTGTGTATTTACTGTGTACTTTTTAATATATAAAATAGGAACACACACTGACCCACACAGTGTCATGTGACACTGTGACATAGGCTTTCCCATGATGCATTGGGGTGCAGTTGAATTTTTAAATTTGATTAATATTTGAGGAATTGTGTATGAAGGATTTTTTCTAAGGTATTGTGGTGTTAGTTTGTGGTGAAATAGATGTTTTAGGCTTGTTGTTTTGCGTTTTTGGACGTTTTTGGGTCATTCTGAGCAGTCACCATGAAGAAGTAAAGCGTGGGGGGACCGTGCTTTAAAAGGCCCCCGTCTCCCAGGCTCTAATGTATTGGCTCTGTGGTCATTACTAAACACTGGGAAACTGCTACTTGTCTAAAGTATGTGATATCAAAAACACAAGGGAAATCTAATGGGAAAAACTGGGTCTTCAGGGAAATAAGTCGAATTTATTTTTTTATTTATTTATTTATTTTTTTTCACTTTTTAATCTCTTTTACAAAAGTTTACTTATTTTACAAAATCATCCTACTTTCAATAACATGTTTGTCATGAGCTCTTTAGTGAGTTATTTTCGCTCCTTTTTGGCATTGGCTGTGTATTTACTGTGTACTTTTTAATATATAAAATAGGAACACACACTGACCCACACAGTGTCATGTGACACTGTGACATAGGCTTTCCCATGATGCATTGGGGTGCAGTTGAATTTTTAAATTTGATTAATATTTGAGGAATTGTGTATGAAGGATTTTTTCTAAGGTATTGTGGTGTTAGTTTGTGGTGAAATAGATGTTTTAGGGTTGTTGTTTTGCGTTTTTGGGCGTTTTTTGGTCATTCTGAGCAGTCACCATGAAGAAGTAAAGCGTGGGGGGACCGTGCTTTAAAAGGCCCCCGTCTCCCAGGCTCTAATGTATTGGCTCTGTGGTCATTACTAAACACTGGGAAACTGCTACTTGTCTAAAGTATGTGATATCAAAAACACAAGGGAAATCTAATGGGAAAAACTGGGTCTTCAGGGAAATAAGTTGAATTTATTTATTTATTTATTTATTTTTTTTCACTTTTTAATCTCTTTTACAAAAGTTTACTTATTTTACAAAATCATCCTACTTTCAATAACATGTTTGTCATGAGCTCTTTAGTGAGTTATTTTCGCTCCTTTTTGGCATTGGCTGTGTATTTACTGTGTACTTTTTAATATATAAAATAGGAACACACACTGACCCACACAGTGTCATGTGACACTGTGACATAGGCTTTCCCATGATGCATTGGGGTGCAGTTGAATTTTTAAATTTGATTAATATTTGAGGAATTGTGTATGAAGGATTTTTTCTAAGGTATTGTGGTGTTAGTTTGTGGTGAAATAGATGTTTTAGGGTTGTTGTTTTGCGTTTTTGGGCGTTTTTGGGTCATTCTGAGCAGTCACCATGAAGAAGTAAAGCGTGGGGGGACCGTGCTTTAAAAGGCCCCCGTCTCCCAGGCTCTAATGTATTGGCTCTGTGGTCATTACTAAACACTGGGAAACTGCTACTTGTCTAAAGTATGTGATATCAAAAACACAAGGGAAATCTAATGGGAAAAACTGGGTCTTCAGGGAAATAAGTCGAATTTATTTATTTATTTATTTATTTTCACTTTTTAATCTCTTTTACAAAAGTTTACTTATTTTACAAAATCATCCTACTTTCAATAACATGTTTGTCATGAGCTCTTTAGTGAGTTATTTTCGCTCCTTTTTGGCATTGGCTGTGTATTTACTGTGTACTTTTTAATATATAAAATAGGAACACACACTGACCCACACAGTGTCATGTGACACTGTGACATAGGCTTTCCCATGATGCATTGGGGTGCAGTTGAATTTTTAAATTTGATTAATATTTGAGGAATTGTGTATGAAGGATTTTTTCTAAGGTATTGTGGTGTTAGTTTGTGGTGAAATAGATGTTTTAGGCTTGTTGTTTTGCGTTTTTGGACGTTTTTGGGTCATTCTGAGCAGTCACCATGAAGAAGTAAAGCGTGGGGGGACCGTGCTTTAAAAGGCCCCCGTCTCCCAGGCTCTAATGTATTGGCTCTGTGGTCATTACTAAACACTGGGAAACTGCTACTTGTCTAAAGTATGTGATATCAAAAACACAAGGGAAATCTAATGGGAAAAACTGGGTCTTCAGGGAAATAAGTCGAATTTATTTTTTTATTTATTTATTTATTTTTTTTCACTTTTTAATCTCTTTTACAAAAGTTTACTTATTTTACAAAATCATCCTACTTTCAATAACATGTTTGTCATGAGCTCTTTAGTGAGTTATTTTCGCTCCTTTTTGGCATTGGCTGTGTATTTACTGTGTACTTTTTAATATATAAAATAGGAACACACACTGACCCACACAGTGTCATGTGACACTGTGACATAGGCTTTCCCATGATGCATTGGGGTGCAGTTGAATTTTTAAATTTGATTAATATTTGAGGAATTGTGTATGAAGGATTTTTTCTAAGGTATTGTGGTGTTAGTTTGTGGTGAAATAGATGTTTTAGGGTTGTTGTTTTGCGTTTTTGGGCGTTTTTTGGTCATTCTGAGCAGTCACCATGAAGAAGTAAAGCGTGGGGGGACCGTGCTTTAAAAGGCCCCCGTCTCCCAGGCTCTAATGTATTGGCTCTGTGGTCATTACTAAACACTGGGAAACTGCTACTTGTCTAAAGTATGTGATATCAAAAACACAAGGGAAATCTAATGGGAAAAACTGGGTCTTCAGGGAAATAAGTCGAATTTATTTATTTATTTATTTATTTTTTTTTTTCACTTTTTAATCTCTTTTACAAAAGTTTACTTATTTTACAAAATCATCCTACTTTCAATAACATGTTTGTCATGAGCTCTTTAGTGAGTTATTTTCGCTCCTTTTTGGCATTGGCTGTGTATTTACTGTGTACTTTTTAATATATAAAATAGGAACACACACTGACCCACACAGTGTCATGTGACACTGTGACATAGGCTTTCCCATGATGCATTGGGGTGCAGTTGAATTTTTAAATTTGATTAATATTTGAGGAATTGTGTATGAAGGATTTTTTCTAAGGTATTGTGGTGTTAGTTTGTGGTGAAATAGATGTTTTAGGCTTGTTGTTTTGCGTTTTTGGGCGTTTTTGGGTCATTCTGAGCAGTCACCATGAAGAAGTAAAGCGTGGGGGGACCGTGCTTTAAAAGGCCCCCGTCTCCCAGGCTCTAATGTATTGGCTCTGTGGTCATTACTAAACACTGGGAAACTGCTACTTGTCTAAAGTATGTGATATCAAAAACACAAGGGAAATCTAATGGGAAAAACTGGGTCTTCAGGGAAATAAGTTGAATTTATTTATTTATTTATTTATTTATTTTTTTTCACTTTTTAATCTCTTTTACAAAAGTTTACTTATTTTACAAAATCATCCTACTTTCAATAACATGTTTGTCATGAGCTCTTTAGTGAGTTATTTTCGCTCCTTTTTGGCATTGGCTGTGTATTTACTGTGTACTTTTTAATATATAAAATAGAAACACACACTGACCCACACAGTGTCATGTGACACTGTGACATAGGCTTTCCCATGATGCATTGGGGTGCAGTTGAATTTTTAAATTTGATTAATATTTGAGGAATTGTGTATGAAGGATTTTTTCTAAGGTATTGTGGTGTTAGTTTGTGGTGAAATAGATGTTTTAGGGTTGTTGTTTTGCGTTTTTGGACGTTTTTTGGTCATTCTGAGCAGTCACCATGAAGAAGTAAAGCGTGGGGGGGACCATCCTTTAAAAGGCCCCCGTCTCCCAGGCTCTAATGTATTGGCTCTGTGGTCATTACTAAACACTGGGAAACTGCTACTTGTCTAAAGTATGTGATATCAAAAACACAAGGGAAATCTAATGGGAAAAACTGGGTCTTCAGGGAAATAAGTCGAATTTATTTATTTATTTATTTATTTTTTTTTTTTCACTTTTTAATCTCTTTTACAAAAGTTTACTTATTTTACAAAATCATCCTACTTTCAATAACATGTTTGTCATGAGCTCTTTAGTGAGTTATTTTCGCTCCTTTTTGGCATTGGCTGTGTATTTACTGTGTACTTTTTAATATATAAAATAGGAACACACACTGACCCACACAGTGTCATGTGACACTGTGACATAGGCTTTCCCATGATGCATTGGGGTGCAGTTGAATTTTTAAATTTGATTAATATTTGAGGAATTGTGTATGAAGGATTTTTTCTAAGGTATTGTGGTGTTAGTTTGTGGTGAAATAGATGTTTTAGGCTTGTTGTTTTGCGTTTTTGGGCGTTTTTGGGTCATTCTGAGCAGTCACCATGAAGAAGTAAAGCGTGGGGGGACCGTGCTTTAAAAGGCCCCCGTCTCCCAGGCTCTAATGTATTGGCTCTGTGGTCATTACTAAACACTGGGAAACTGCTACTTGTCTAAAGTATGTGATATCAAAAACACAAGGGAAATCTAATGGGAAAAACTGGGTCTTCAGGGAAATAAGTTGAATTTATTTATTTATTTATTTTTTTTCACTTTTTAATCTCTTTTACAAAAGTTTACTTATTTTACAAAATCATCCTACTTTCAATAACATGTTTGTCATGAGCTCTTTAGTGAGTTATTTTCGCTCCTTTTTGGCATTGGCTGTGTATTTACTGTGTACTTTTTAATATATAAAATAGGAACACACACTGACCCACACAGTGTCATGTGACACTGTGACATAGGCTTTCCCATGATGCATTGGGGTGCAGTTGAATTTTTAAATTTGATTAATATTTGAGGAATTGTGTATGAAGGATTTTTTCTAAGGTATTGTGGTGTTAGTTTGTGGTGAAATAGATGTTTTAGGGTTGTTGTTTTGCGTTTTTGGACGTTTTTTGGTCATTCTGAGCAGTCACCATGAAGAAGTAAAGCGTGGGGGGGACCATCCTTTAAAAGGCCCCCGTCTCCCAGGCTCTAATGTATTGGCCCTGTGGTCATTACTAAACACTGGGAAACTGCTACTTGTCTAAAGTATGTGATATCAAAAACACAAGGGAAATCTAATGGGAAAAACTGGGTCTTCAGGGAAATAAGTCGAATTTATTTATTTATTTATTTATTTTTTTTTTTTCACTTTTTAATCTCTTTTACAAAAGTTTACTTATTTTACAAAATCATCCTACTTTCAATAACATGTTTGTCATGAGCTCTTTAGTGAGTTATTTTCGCTCCTTTTTGGCATTGGCTGTGTATTTACTGTGTACTTTTTAATATATAAAATAGGAACACACACTGACCCACACAGTGTCATGTGACACTGTGACATAGGCTTTCCCATGATGCATTGGGGTGCAGTTGAATTTTTAAATTTGATTAATATTTGAGGAATTGTGTATGAAGGATTTTTTCTAAGGTATTGTGGTGTTAGTTTGTGGTGAAATAGATGTTTTAGGCTTGTTGTTTTGCGTTTTTGGGCGTTTTTGGGTCATTCTGAGCAGTCACCATGAAGAAGTAAAGCGTGGGGGGACCGTGCTTTAAAAGGCCCCCGTCTCCCAGGCTCTAATGTATTGGCTCTGTGGTCATTACTAAACACTGGGAAACTGCTACTTGTCTAAAGTATGTGATATCAAAAACACAAGGGAAATCTAATGGGAAAAACTGGGTCTTCAGGGAAATAAGTTGAATTTATTTATTTATTTATTTTTTTTCACTTTTTAATCTCTTTTACAAAAGTTTACTTATTTTACAAAATCATCCTACTTTCAATAACATGTTTGTCATGAGCTCTTTAGTGAGTTATTTTCGCTCCTTTTTGGCATTGGCTGTGTATTTACTGTGTACTTTTTAATATATAAAATAGGAACACACACTGACCCACACAGTGTCATGTGACACTGTGACATAGGCTTTCCCATGATGCATTGGGGTGCAGTTGAATTTTTAAATTTGATTAATATTTGAGGAATTGTGTATGAAGGATTTTTTCTAAGGTATTGTGGTGTTAGTTTGTGGTGAAATAGATGTTTTAGGGTTGTTGTTTTGCGTTTTTGGGCGTTTTTGGGTCATTCTGAGCAGTCACCATGAAGAAGTAAAGCGTGGGGGGACCGTGCTTTAAAAGGCCCCCGTCTCCCAGGCTCTAATGTATTGGCTCTGTGGTCATTACTAAACACTGGGAAACTGCTACTTGTCTAAAGTATGTGATATCAAAAACACAAGGGAAATCTAATGGGAAAAACTGGGTCTTCAGGGAAATAAGTCGAATTTATTTATTTATTTATTTATTTTCACTTTTTAATCTCTTTTACAAAAGTTTACTTATTTTACAAAATCATCCTACTTTCAATAACATGTTTGTCATGAGCTCTTTAGTGAGTTATTTTCGCTCCTTTTTGGCATTGGCTGTGTATTTACTGTGTACTTTTTAATATATAAAATAGGAACACACACTGACCCACACAGTGTCATGTGACACTGTGACATAGGCTTTCCCATGATGCATTGGGGTGCAGTTGAATTTTTAAATTTGATTAATATTTGAGGAATTGTGTATGAAGGATTTTTTCTAAGGTATTGTGGTGTTAGTTTGTGGTGAAATAGATGTTTTAGGCTTGTTGTTTTGCGTTTTTGGACGTTTTTGGGTCATTCTGAGCAGTCACCATGAAGAAGTAAAGCGTGGGGGGACCGTGCTTTAAAAGGCCCCCGTCTCCCAGGCTCTAATGTATTGGCTCTGTGGTCATTACTAAACACTGGGAAACTGCTACTTGTCTAAAGTATGTGATATCAAAAACACAAGGGAAATCTAATGGGAAAAACTGGGTCTTCAGGGAAATAAGTCGAATTTATTTTTTTATTTATTTATTTATTTTTTTTCACTTTTTAATCTCTTTTACAAAAGTTTACTTATTTTACAAAATCATCCTACTTTCAATAACATGTTTGTCATGAGCTCTTTAGTGAGTTATTTTCGCTCCTTTTTGGCATTGGCTGTGTATTTACTGTGTACTTTTTAATATATAAAATAGGAACACACACTGACCCACACAGTGTCATGTGACACTGTGACATAGGCTTTCCCATGATGCATTGGGGTGCAGTTGAATTTTTAAATTTGATTAATATTTGAGGAATTGTGTATGAAGGATTTTTTCTAAGGTATTGTGGTGTTAGTTTGTGGTGAAATAGATGTTTTAGGGTTGTTGTTTTGCGTTTTTGGGCGTTTTTTGGTCATTCTGAGCAGTCACCATGAAGAAGTAAAGCGTGGGGGGACCGTGCTTTAAAAGGCCCCCGTCTCCCAGGCTCTAATGTATTGGCTCTGTGGTCATTACTAAACACTGGGAAACTGCTACTTGTCTAAAGTATGTGATATCAAAAACACAAGGGAAATCTAATGGGAAAAACTGGGTCTTCAGGGAAATAAGTCGAATTTATTTATTTATTTATTTATTTTTTTTTTTCACTTTTTAATCTCTTTTACAAAAGTTTACTTATTTTACAAAATCATCCTACTTTCAATAACATGTTTGTCATGAGCTCTTTAGTGAGTTATTTTCGCTCCTTTTTGGCATTGGCTGTGTATTTACTGTGTACTTTTTAATATATAAAATAGGAACACACACTGACCCACACAGTGTCATGTGACACTGTGACATAGGCTTTCCCATGATGCATTGGGGTGCAGTTGAATTTTTAAATTTGATTAATATTTGAGGAATTGTGTATGAAGGATTTTTTCTAAGGTATTGTGGTGTTAGTTTGTGGTGAAATAGATGTTTTAGGCTTGTTGTTTTGCGTTTTTGGGCGTTTTTGGGTCATTCTGAGCAGTCACCATGAAGAAGTAAAGCGTGGGGGGACCGTGCTTTAAAAGGCCCCCGTCTCCCAGGCTCTAATGTATTGGCTCTGTGGTCATTACTAAACACTGGGAAACTGCTACTTGTCTAAAGTATGTGATATCAAAAACACAAGGGAAATCTAATGGGAAAAACTGGGTCTTCAGGGAAATAAGTTGAATTTATTTATTTATTTATTTATTTATTTTTTTTCACTTTTTAATCTCTTTTACAAAAGTTTACTTATTTTACAAAATCATCCTACTTTCAATAACATGTTTGTCATGAGCTCTTTAGTGAGTTATTTTCGCTCCTTTTTGGCATTGGCTGTGTATTTACTGTGTACTTTTTAATATATAAAATAGAAACACACACTGACCCACACAGTGTCATGTGACACTGTGACATAGGCTTTCCCATGATGCATTGGGGTGCAGTTGAATTTTTAAATTTGATTAATATTTGAGGAATTGTGTATGAAGGATTTTTTCTAAGGTATTGTGGTGTTAGTTTGTGGTGAAATAGATGTTTTAGGGTTGTTGTTTTGCGTTTTTGGACGTTTTTTTGTCATTCTGAGCAGTCACCATGAAGAAGTAAAGCGTGGGGGGGACCATCCTTTAAAAGGCCCCCGTCTCCCAGGCTCTAATGTATTGGCTCTGTGGTCATTACTAAACACTGGGAAACTGCTACTTGTCTAAAGTATGTGATATCAAAAACACAAGGGAAATCTAATGGGAAAAACTGGGTCTTCAGGGAAATAAGTCGAATTTATTTATTTATTTATTTATTTTTTTTTTTTCACTTTTTAATCTCTTTTACAAAAGTTTACTTATTTTACAAAATCATCCTACTTTCAATAACATGTTTGTCATGAGCTCTTTAGTGAGTTATTTTCGCTCCTTTTTGGCATTGGCTGTGTATTTACTGTGTACTTTTTAATATATAAAATAGGAACACACACTGACCCACACAGTGTCATGTGACACTGTGACATAGGCTTTCCCATGATGCATTGGGGTGCAGTTGAATTTTTAAATTTGATTAATATTTGAGGAATTGTGTATGAAGGATTTTTTCTAAGGTATTGTGGTGTTAGTTTGTGGTGAAATAGATGTTTTAGGCTTGTTGTTTTGCGTTTTTGGGCGTTTTTGGGTCATTCTGAGCAGTCACCATGAAGAAGTAAAGCGTGGGGGGACCGTGCTTTAAAAGGCCCCCGTCTCCCAGGCTCTAATGTATTGGCTCTGTGGTCATTACTAAACACTGGGAAACTGCTACTTGTCTAAAGTATGTGATATCAAAAACACAAGGGAAATCTAATGGGAAAAACTGGGTCTTCAGGGAAATAAGTTGAATTTATTTATTTATTTATTTTTTTTCACTTTTTAATCTCTTTTACAAAAGTTTACTTATTTTACAAAATCATCCTACTTTCAATAACATGTTTGTCATGAGCTCTTTAGTGAGTTATTTTCGCTCCTTTTTGGCATTGGCTGTGTATTTACTGTGTACTTTTTAATATATAAAATAGGAACACACACTGACCCACACAGTGTCATGTGACACTGTGACATAGGCTTTCCCATGATGCATTGGGGTGCAGTTGAATTTTTAAATTTGATTAATATTTGAGGAATTGTGTATGAAGGATTTTTTCTAAGGTATTGTGGTGTTAGTTTGTGGTGAAATAGATGTTTTAGGCTTGTTGTTTTGCGTTTTTGGGCGTTTTTGGGTCATTCTGAGCAGTCACCATGAAGAAGTAAAGCGTGGGGGGACCGTGCTTTAAAAGGCCCCCGTCTCCCAGGCTCTAATGTATTGGCTCTGTGGTCATTACTAAACACTGGGAAACTGCTACTTGTCTAAAGTATGTGATATCAAAAACACAAGGGAAATCTAATGGGAAAAACTGGGTCTTCAGGGAAATAAGTTGAATTTATTTATTTATTTATTTTTTTTCACTTTTTAATCTCTTTTACAAAAGTTTACTTATTTTACAAAATCATCCTACTTTCAATAACATGTTTGTCATGAGCTCTTTAGTGAGTTATTTTCGCTCCTTTTTGGCATTGGCTGTGTATTTACTGTGTACTTTTTAATATATAAAATAGGAACACACACTGACCCACACAGTGTCATGTGACACTGTGACATAGGCTTTCCCATGATGCATTGGGGTGCAGTTGAATTTTTAAATTTGATTAATATTTGAGGAATTGTGTATGAAGGATTTTTTCTAAGGTATTGTGGTGTTAGTTTGTGGTGAAATAGATGTTTTAGGGTTGTTGTTTTGCGTTTTTGGACGTTTTTTGGTCATTCTGAGCAGTCACCATGAAGAAGTAAAGCGTGGGGGGGACCATCCTTTAAAAGGCCCCCGTCTCCCAGGCTCTAATGTATTGGCCCTGTGGTCATTACTAAACACTGGGAAACTGCTACTTGTCTAAAGTATGTGATATCAAAAACACAAGGGAAATCTAATGGGAAAAACTGGGTCTTCAGGGAAATAAGTCGAATTTATTTATTTATTTATTTATTTTTTTTTTTTCACTTTTTAATCTCTTTTACAAAAGTTTACTTATTTTACAAAATCATCCTACTTTCAATAACATGTTTGTCATGAGCTCTTTAGTGAGTTATTTTCGCTCCTTTTTGGCATTGGCTGTGTATTTACTGTGTACTTTTTAATATATAAAATAGGAACACACACTGACCCACACAGTGTCATGTGACACTGTGACATAGGCTTTCCCATGATGCATTGGGGTGCAGTTGAATTTTTAAATTTGATTAATATTTGAGGAATTGTGTATGAAGGATTTTTTCTAAGGTATTGTGGTGTTAGTTTGTGGTGAAATAGATGTTTTAGGCTTGTTGTTTTGCGTTTTTGGGCGTTTTTGGGTCATTCTGAGCAGTCACCATGAAGAAGTAAAGCGTGGGGGGACCGTGCTTTAAAAGGCCCCCGTCTCCCAGGCTCTAATGTATTGGCTCTGTGGTCATTACTAAACACTGGGAAACTGCTACTTGTCTAAAGTATGTGATATCAAAAACACAAGGGAAATCTAATGGGAAAAACTGGGTCTTCAGGGAAATAAGTTGAATTTATTTATTTATTTATTTTTTTTCACTTTTTAATCTCTTTTACAAAAGTTTACTTATTTTACAAAATCATCCTACTTTCAATAACATGTTTGTCATGAGCTCTTTAGTGAGTTATTTTCGCTCCTTTTTGGCATTGGCTGTGTATTTACTGTGTACTTTTTAATATATAAAATAGGAACACACACTGACCCACACAGTGTCATGTGACACTGTGACATAGGCTTTCCCATGATGCATTGGGGTGCAGTTGAATTTTTAAATTTGATTAATATTTGAGGAATTGTGTATGAAGGATTTTTTCTAAGGTATTGTGGTGTTAGTTTGTGGTGAAATAGATGTTTTAGGGTTGTTGTTTTGCGTTTTTGGGCGTTTTTGGGTCATTCTGAGCAGTCACCATGAAGAAGTAAAGCGTGGGGGGACCGTGCTTTAAAAGGCCCCCGTCTCCCAGGCTCTAATGTATTGGCTCTGTGGTCATTACTAAACACTGGGAAACTGCTACTTGTCTAAAGTATGTGATATCAAAAACACAAGGGAAATCTAATGGGAAAAACTGGGTCTTCAGGGAAATAAGTTGAATTTATTTATTTATTTTTTTTTTTTCACTTTTTAATCTCTTTTACAAAAGTTTACTTATTTTACAAAATCATCCTACTTTCAATAACATGTTTGTCATGAGCTCTTTAGTGAGTTATTTTCGCTCCTTTTTGGCATTGGCTGTGTATTTACTGTGTACTTTTTAATATATAAAATAGGAACACACACTGACCCACACAGTGTCATGTGACACTGTGACATAGGCTTTCCCATGATGCATTGGGGTGCAGTTGAATTTTTAAATTTGATTAATATTTGAGGAATTGTGTATGAAGGATTTTTTCTAAGGTATTGTGGTGTTAGTTTGTGGTGAAATAGATGTTTTAGGCTTGTTGTTTTGCGTTTTTGGGCGTTTTTGGGTCATTCTGAGCAGTCACCATGAAGAAGTAAAGCGTGGGGGGACCGTGCTTTAAAAGGCCCCCGTCTCCCAGGCTCTAATGTATTGGCTCTGTGGTCATTACTAAACACTGGGAAACTGCTACTTGTCTAAAGTATGTGATATCAAAAACACAAAGGAAATCTAATGGGAAAAACTGGGTCTTCAGGGAAATATGTCGAATTTATTTATTTATTTTTTTATTTTTATTTTTTTCACTTTTTAATCTCTTTTACAAAAGTTTACTTATTTTACAAAATCATCCTACTTTCAATAACATGTTTGTCATGAGCTCTATAGTGAGTTATTTTCGCTCCTTTTTGGCATTGGCTGTGTATTTACTGTGTACTTTTTAATATATAAAATAGGAACACACACTGACCCACACAGTGTCATGTGACACTGTGACATAGGCTTTCCCATGATGCATTGGGGTGCAGTTGAATTTTTAAATTTGATTAATATTTGAGGAATTGTGTATGAAGGATTTTTTCTAAGGTATTGTGGTGTTAGTTTGTGGCGAAATAGATGTTTTAGGCTTGTTGTTTTGCGTTTTTGGGCGTTTTTGGGTCATTCTGAGCAGTCACCATGAAGAAGTAAAGCGTGGGGGGGACCGTGCTTTAAAAGGCCCCCGTCTCCCAGGCTCTAATGTATTGGCTCTGTGGTCATTACTAAACACTGGGAAACTGCTACTTGTCTAAAGTATGTGATATCAAAAACACAAGGGAAATCTAATGGGAAAAACTGGGTCTTCAGGGAAATAAGTCGAATTTATTTATTTATTTTTTTTTTTCACTTTTTAATCTCTTTTACAAAAGTTTACTTATTTTACAAAATCATCCTACTTTCAATAACATGTTTGTCATGAGCTCTTTAGTGAGTTATTTTCGCTCCTTTTTGGCATTGGCTGTGTATTTACTGTGTACTTTTTAATATATAAAATAGGAACACACACTGACCCACACAGTGTCATGTGACACTGTGACATAGGCTTTCCCATGATGCATTGGGGTGCAGTTGAATTTTTAAATTTGATTAATATTTGAGGAATTGTGTATGAAGGATTTTTTCTAAGGTATTGTGGTGTTAGTTTGTGGTGAAATAGATGTTTTAGGCTTGTTGTTTTGCGTTTTTGGGCGTTTTTGGGTCATTCTGAGCAGTCACCATGAAGAAGTAAAGCGTGGGGGGACCGTGCTTTAAAAGGCCCCCGTCTCCCAGGCTCTAATGTATTGGCTCTGTGGTCATTACTAAACACTGGGAAACTGCTACTTGTCTAAAGTATGTGATATCAAAAACACAAAGGAAATCTAATGGGAAAAACTGGGTCTTCAGGGAAATAAGTCGAATTTATTTATTTATTTTTTTTTTTTTTTTTTTTTTCACTTTTTAATCTCTTTTACAAAAGTTTACTTATTTTACAAAATCATCCTACTTTCAATAACATGTTTGTCATGAGCTCTTTAGTGAGTTATTTTCGCTCCTTTTTGGCATTGGCTGTGTATTTACTGTGTACTTTTTAATATATAAAATAGGAACACACACTGACCCACACAGTGTCATGTGACACTGTGACATAGGCTTTCCCATGATGCATTGGGGTGCAGTTGAATTTTTAAATTTGATTAATATTTGAGGAATTGTGTATGAAGGATTTTTTCTAAGGTATTGTGGTGTTAGTTTGTGGTGAAATAGATGTTTTAGGCTTGTTGTTTTGCGTTTTTGGACGTTTTTGGGTCATTCTGAGCAGTCACCATGAAGAAGTAAAGCGTGGGGGGACCGTGCTTTAAAAGGCCCCCGTCTCCCAGGCTCTAATGTATTGGCTCTGTGGTCATTACTAAACACTGGGAAACTGCTACTTGTCTAAAGTATGTGATATCAAAAACACAAGGGAAATCTAATGGGAAAAACTGGGTCTTCAGGGAAATAAGTCGAATTTATTTATTTATTTTTTTTTTTTCACTTTTTAATCTCTTTTACAAAAGTTTACTTATTTTACAAAATCATCCTACTTTCAATAACATGTTTGTCATGAGCTCTTTAGTGAGTTATTTTCGCTCCTTTTTGGCATTGGCTGTGTATTTACTGTGTACTTTTTAATATATAAAATAGGAACACACACTGACCCACACAGTGTGACACTGTGACATAGGCTTTCCCATGATGCATTGGGGTGCAGTTGAATTTTTAAATTTGATTAATATTTGAGGAATTGTGTATGAAGGATTTTTTCTAAGGTATTGTGGTGTTAGTTTGTGGTGAAATAGATGTTTTAGGCTTGTTGTTTTGCGTTTTTGGGCGTTTTTGGGTCATTCTGAGCAGTCACCATGAAGAAGTAAAGCGTGGGGGGACCGTGCTTTAAAAGGCCCCCGTCTCCCAGGCTCTAATGTATTGGCTCTGTGGTCATTACTAAACACTGGGAAACTGCTACTTGTCTAAAGTATGTGATATCAAAAACACAAAGGAAATCTAATGGGAAAAACTGGGTCTTCAGGGAAATAAGTCGAATTTATTTATTTATTTATTTTTTTTTTTTTTTTTTCACTTTTTAATCTCTTTTACAAAAGTTTACTTATTTTACAAAATCATCCTACTTTCAATAACATGTTTGTCATGAGCTCTTTAGTGAGTTATTTTCGCTCCTTTTTGGCATTGGCTGTGTATTTACTGTGTACTTTTTAATATATAAAATAGGAACACACACTGACCCACACAGTGTCATGTGACACTGTGACATAGGCTTTCCCATGATGCATTGGGGTGCAGTTGAATTTTTAAATTTGATTAATATTTGAGGAATTGTGTATGAAGGATTTTTTCTAAGGTATTGTGGTGTTAGTTTGTGGTGAAATAGATGTTTTAGGCTTGTTGTTTTGCGTTTTTGGACGTTTTTGGGTCATTCTGAGCAGTCACCATGAAGAAGTAAAGCGTGGGGGGGACCGTGCTTTAAAAGGCCCCCGTCTCCCAGGCTCTAATGTATTGGCTCTGTGGTCATTACTAAACACTGGGAAACTGCTACTTGTCTAAAGTATGTGATATCAAAAACACAAGGGAAATCTAATGGGAAAAACTGGGTCTTCAGGGAAATAAGTCGAATTTGTTTATTTATTTATTTTTTTTCACTTTTTAATCTCTTTTACAAAAGTTTACTTATTTTACAAAATCATCCTACTTTCAATAACATGTTTGTCATGAGCTCTTTAGTGAGTTATTTTCGCTCCTTTTTGGCATTGGCTGTGTATTTACTGTGTACTTTTTAATATATAAAATAGGAACACACACTGACCCACACAGTGTCATGTGACACTGTGACATAGGCTTTCCCATGATGCATTGGGGTGCAGTTGAATTTTTAAATTTGATTAATATTTGAGGAATTGTGTATGAAGGATTTTTTCTAAGGTATTGTGGTGTTAGTTTGTGGTGAAATAGATGTTTTAGGCTTGTTGTTTTGCGTTTTTGGGCGTTTTTGGGTCATTCTGAGCAGTCACCATGAAGAAGTAAAGCGTGGGGGGACCGTGCTTTAAAAGGCCCCCGTCTCCCAGGCTCTAATGTATTGGCTCTGTGGTCATTACTAAACACTGGGAAACTGCTACTTGTCTAAAGTATGTGATATCAAAAACACAAAGGAAATCTAATGGGAAAAACTGGGTCTTCAGGGAAATATGTCGAATTTATTTATTTATTTTTTTATTTTTATTTTTTTCACTTTTTAATCTCTTTTACAAAAGTTTACTTATTTTACAAAATCATCCTACTTTCAATAACATGTTTGTCATGAGCTCTATAGTGAGTTATTTTCGCTCCTTTTTGGCATTGGCTGTGTATTTACTGTGTACTTTTTAATATATAAAATAGGAACACACACTGACCCACACAGTGTCATGTGACACTGTGACATAGGCTTTCCCATGATGCATTGGGGTGCAGTTGAATTTTTAAATTTGATTAATATTTGAGGAATTGTGTATGAAGGATTTTTTCTAAGGTATTGTGGTGTTAGTTTGTGGCGAAATAGATGTTTTAGGCTTGTTGTTTTGCGTTTTTGGGCGTTTTTGGGTCATTCTGAGCAGTCACCATGAAGAAGTAAAGCGTGGGGGGGACCGTGCTTTAAAAGGCCCCCGTCTCCCAGGCTCTAATGTATTGGCTCTGTGGTCATTACTAAACACTGGGAAACTGCTACTTGTCTAAAGTATGTGATATCAAAAACACAAGGGAAATCTAATGGGAAAAACTGGGTCTTCAGGGAAATAAGTCGAATTTATTTATTTATTTTTTTTTTTCACTTTTTAATCTCTTTTACAAAAGTTTACTTATTTTACAAAATCATCCTACTTTCAATAACATGTTTGTCATGAGCTCTTTAGTGAGTTATTTTCGCTCCTTTTTGGCATTGGCTGTGTATTTACTGTGTACTTTTTAATATATAAAATAGGAACACACACTGACCCACACAGTGTCATGTGACACTGTGACATAGGCTTTCCCATGATGCATTGGGGTGCAGTTGAATTTTTAAATTTGATTAATATTTGAGGAATTGTGTATGAAGGATTTTTTCTAAGGTATTGTGGTGTTAGTTTGTGGTGAAATAGATGTTTTAGGCTTGTTGTTTTGCGTTTTTGGACGTTTTTGGGTCATTCTGAGCAGTCACCATGAAGAAGTAAAGCGTGGGGGGACCGTGCTTTAAAAGGCCCCCGTCTCCCAGGCTCTAATGTATTGGCTCTGTGGTCATTACTAAACACTGGGAAACTGCTACTTGTCTAAAGTATGTGATATCAAAAACACAAAGGAAATCTAATGGGAAAAACTGGGTCTTCAGGGAAATAAGTCGAATTTATTTATTTATTTATTTATTTTTTTTTTTTTTCACTTTTTAATCTCTTTTACAAAAGTTTACTTATTTTACAAAATCATCCTACTTTCAATAACATGTTTGTCATGAGCTCTTTAGTGAGTTATTTTCGCTCCTTTTTGGCATTGGCTGTGTATTTACTGTGTACTTTTTAATATATAAAATAGGAACACACACTGACCCACACAGTGTCATGTGACACTGTGACATAGGCTTTCCCATGATGCATTGGGGTGCAGTTGAATTTTTAAATTTGATTAATATTTGAGGAATTGTGTATGAAGGATTTTTTCTAAGGTATTGTGGTGTTAGTTTGTGGTGAAATAGATGTTTTAGGCTTGTTGTTTTGCGTTTTTGGACGTTTTTGGGTCATTCTGAGCAGTCACCATGAAGAAGTAAAGCGTGGGGGGACCGTGCTTTAAAAGGCCCCCGTCTCCCAGGCTCTAATGTATTGGCTCTGTGGTCATTACTAAACACTGGGAAACTGCTACTTGTCTAAAGTATGTGATATCAAAAACACAAGGGAAATCTAATGGGAAAAACTGGGTCTTCAGGGAAATAAGTCGAATTTATTTATTTATTTTTTTTTTTTCACTTTTTAATCTCTTTTACAAAAGTTTACTTATTTTACAAAATCATCCTACTTTCAATAACATGTTTGTCATGAGCTCTTTAGTGAGTTATTTTCGCTCCTTTTTGGCATTGGCTGTGTATTTACTGTGTACTTTTTAATATATAAAATAGGAACACACACTGACCCACACAGTGTGACACTGTGACATAGGCTTTCCCATGATGCATTGGGGTGCAGTTGAATTTTTAAATTTGATTAATATTTGAGGAATTGTGTATGAAGGATTTTTTCTAAGGTATTGTGGTGTTAGTTTGTGGTGAAATAGATGTTTTAGGCTTGTTGTTTTGCGTTTTTGGGCGTTTTTGGGTCATTCTGAGCAGTCACCATGAAGAAGTAAAGCGTGGGGGGACCGTGCTTTAAAAGGCCCCCGTCTCCCAGGCTCTAATGTATTGGCTCTGTGGTCATTACTAAACACTGGGAAACTGCTACTTGTCTAAAGTATGTGATATCAAAAACACAAAGGAAATCTAATGGGAAAAACTGGGTCTTCAGGGAAATAAGTCGAATTTATTTATTTATTTATTTATTTTTTTTTTTTTTCACTTTTTAATCTCTTTTACAAAAGTTTACTTATTTTACAAAATCATCCTACTTTCAATAACATGTTTGTCATGAGCTCTTTAGTGAGTTATTTTCGCTCCTTTTTGGCATTGGCTGTGTATTTACTGTGTACTTTTTAATATATAAAATAGGAACACACACTGACCCACACAGTGTCATGTGACACTGTGACATAGGCTTTCCCATGATGCATTGGGGTGCAGTTGAATTTTTAAATTTGATTAATATTTGAGGAATTGTGTATGAAGGATTTTTTCTAAGGTATTGTGGTGTTAGTTTGTGGTGAAATAGATGTTTTAGGCTTGTTGTTTTGCGTTTTTGGACGTTTTTGGGTCATTCTGAGCAGTCACCATGAAGAAGTAAAGCGTGGGGGGGACCGTGCTTTAAAAGGCCCCCGTCTCCCAGGCTCTAATGTATTGGCTCTGTGGTCATTACTAAACACTGGGAAACTGCTACTTGTCTAAAGTATGTGATATCAAAAACACAAGGGAAATCTAATGGGAAAAACTGGGTCTTCAGGGAAATAAGTCGAATTTGTTTATTTATTTATTTTTTTTCACTTTTTAATCTCTTTTACAAAAGTTTACTTATTTTACAAAATCATCCTACTTTCAATAACATGTTTGTCATGAGCTCTTTAGTGAGTTATTTTCGCTCCTTTTTGGCATTGGCTGTGTATTTACTGTGTACTTTTTAATATATAAAATAGGAACACACACTGACCCACACAGTGTCATGTGACACTGTGACATAGGCTTTCCCATGATGCATTGGGGTGCAGTTGAATTTTTAAATTTGATTAATATTTGAGGAATTGTGTATGAAGGATTTTTTCTAAGGTATTGTGGTGTTAGTTTGTGGTGAAATAGATGTTTTAGGCTTGTTGTTTTGCGTTTTTGGGCGTTTTTGGGTCATTCTGAGCAGTCACCATGAAGAAGTAAAGCGTGGGGGGACCGTGCTTTAAAAGGCCCCCGTCTCCCAGGCTCTAATGTATTGGCTCTGTGGTCATTACTAAACACTGGGAAACTGCTACTTGTCTAAAGTATGTGATATCAAAAACACAAAGGAAATCTAATGGGAAAAACTGGGTCTTCAGGGAAATAAGTCGAATTTATTTATTTATTTTTTTTTTTTTTTTTTTTTCACTTTTTAATCTCTTTTACAAAAGTTTACTTATTTTACAAAATCATCCTACTTTCAATAACATGTTTGTCATGAGCTCTTTAGTGAGTTATTTTCGCTCCTTTTTGGCATTGGCTGTGTATTTACTGTGTACTTTTTAATATATAAAATAGGAACACACACTGACCCACACAGTATCATGTGACACTGTGACATAGGCTTTCCCATGATGCATTGGGGTGCAGTTGAATTTTTAAATTTGATTAATATTTGAGGAATTGTGTATGAAGGATTTTTTCTAAGGTATTGTGGTGTTAGTTTGTGGTGAAATAGATGTTTTAGGCTTGTTGTTTTGCGTTTTTGGACGTTTTTGGGTCATTCTGAGCAGTCACCATGAAGAAGTAAAGCGTGGGGGGACCGTGCTTTAAAAGGCCCCCGTCTCCCAGGCTCTAATGTATTGGCTCTGTGGTCATTACTAAACACTGGGAAACTGCTACTTGTCTAAAGTATGTGATATCAAAAACACAAGGGAAATCTAATGGGAAAAACTGGGTCTTCAGGGAAATAAGTCGAATTTATTTATTTATTTTTTTTTTTTCACTTTTTAATCTCTTTTACAAAAGTTTACTTATTTTACAAAATCATCCTACTTTCAATAACATGTTTGTCATGAGCTCTTTAGTGAGTTATTTTCGCTCCTTTTTGGCATTGGCTGTGTATTTACTGTGTACTTTTTAATATATAAAATAGGAACACACACTGACCCACACAGTGTGACACTGTGACATAGGCTTTCCCATGATGCATTGGGGTGCAGTTGAATTTTTAAATTTGATTAATATTTGAGGAATTGTGTATGAAGGATTTTTTCTAAGGTATTGTGGTGTTAGTTTGTGGTGAAATAGATGTTTTAGGCTTGTTGTTTTGCGTTTTTGGGCGTTTTTGGGTCATTCTGAGCAGTCACCATGAAGAAGTAAAGCGTGGGGGGACCGTGCTTTAAAAGGCCCCCGTCTCCCAGGCTCTAATGTATTGGCTCTGTGGTCATTACTAAACACTGGGAAACTGCTACTTGTCTAAAGTATGTGATATCAAAAACACAAAGGAAATCTAATGGGAAAAACTGGGTCTTCAGGGAAATAAGTCGAATTTATTTATTTATTTATTTATTTTTTTTTTTTTCACTTTTTAATCTCTTTTACAAAAGTTTACTTATTTTACAAAATCATCCTACTTTCAATAACATGTTTGTCATGAGCTCTTTAGTGAGTTATTTTCGCTCCTTTTTGGCATTGGCTGTGTATTTACTGTGTACTTTTTAATATATAAAATAGGAACACACACTGACCCACACAGTGTCATGTGACACTGTGACATAGGCTTTCCCATGATGCATTGGGGTGCAGTTGAATTTTTAAATTTGATTAATATTTGAGGAATTGTGTATGAAGGATTTTTTCTAAGGTATTGTGGTGTTAGTTTGTGGTGAAATAGATGTTTTAGGCTTGTTGTTTTGCGTTTTTGGACGTTTTTGGGTCATTCTGAGCAGTCACCATGAAGAAGTAAAGCGTGGGGGGGACCGTGCTTTAAAAGGCCCCCGTCTCCCAGGCTCTAATGTATTGGCTCTGTGGTCATTACTAAACACTGGGAAACTGCTACTTGTCTAAAGTATGTGATATCAAAAACACAAGGGAAATCTAATGGGAAAAACTGGGTCTTCAGGGAAATAAGTCGAATTTGTTTATTTATTTATTTTTTTTCACTTTTTAATCTCTTTTACAAAAGTTTACTTATTTTACAAAATCATCCTACTTTCAATAACATGTTTGTCATGAGCTCTTTAGTGAGTTATTTTCGCTCCTTTTTGGCATTGGCTGTGTATTTACTGTGTACTTTTTAATATATAAAATAGGAACACACACTGACCCACACAGTGTCATGTGACACTGTGACATAGGCTTTCCCATGATGCATTGGGGTGCAGTTGAATTTTTAAATTTGATTAATATTTGAGGAATTGTGTATGAAGGATTTTTTCTAAGGTATTGTGGTGTTAGTTTGTGGTGAAATAGATGTTTTAGGGTTGTTGTTTTGCGTTTTTGGGCGTTTTTGGGTCATTCTGAGCAGTCACCATGAAGAAGTAAAGCGTGGGGGGGACCGTGCTTTAAAAGGCCCCCGTCTCCCAGGCTCTAATGTATTGGCTCTGTGGTCATTACTAAACACTGGGAAACTGCTACTTGTCTAAAGTATGTGATATCAAAAACACAAAGGAAATCTAATGGGAAAAACTGGGTCTTCAGGGAAATAAGTCGAATTTATTTATTTATTTATTTATTTTTTTTTTTTTCACTTTTTAATCTCTTTTACAAAAGTTTACTTATTTTACAAAATCATCCTACTTTCAATAACATGTTTGTCATGAGCTCTTTAGTGAGTTATTTTCGCTCCTTTTTGGCATTGGCTGTGTATTTACTGTGTACTTTTTAATATATAAAATAGGAACACACACTGACCCACACAGTGTCATGTGACACTGTGACATAGGCTTTCCCATGATGCATTGGGGTGCAGTTGAATTTTTAAATTTGATTAATATTTGAGGAATTGTGTATGAAGGATTTTTTCTAAGGTATTGTGGTGTTAGTTTGTGGTGAAATAGATGTTTTAGGCTTGTTGTTTTGCGTTTTTGGACGTTTTTGGGTCATTCTGAGCAGTCACCATGAAGAAGTAAAGCGTGGGGGGACCGTGCTTTAAAAGGCCCCCGTCTCCCAGGCTCTAATGTATTGGCTCTGTGGTCATTACTAAACACTGGGAAACTGCTACTTGTCTAAAGTATGTGATATCAAAAACACAAGGGAAATCTAATGGGAAAAACTGGGTCTTCAGGGAAATAAGTCGAATTTATTTATTTTTTTTTCACTTTTTAATCTCTTTTACAAAAGTTTACTTATTTTACAAAATCATCCTACTTTCAATAACATGTTTGTCATGAGCTCTTTAGTGAGTTATTTTCGCTCCTTTTTGGCATTGGCTGTGTATTTACTGTGTACTTTTTAATATATAAAATAGGAACACACACTGACCCACACAGTGTCATGTGACACTGTGACATAGGCTTTCCCATGATGCATTGGGGTGCAGTTGAATTTTTAAATTTGATTAATATTTGAGGAATTGTGTATGAAGGATTTTTTCTAAGGTATTGTGGTGTTAGTTTGTGGTGAAATAGATGTTTTAGGCTTGTTGTTTTGCGTTTTTGGACGTTTTTGGGTCATTCTGAGCAGTCACCATGAAGAAGTAAAGCGTGGGGGGACCGTGCTTTAAAAGGCCCCCGTCTCCCAGGCTCTAATGTATTGGCTCTCTGGTCATTACTAAACACTGGGAAACTGCTACTTGTCTAAAGTATGTGATATCAAAAACACAAGGGAAATCTAATGGGAAAAACTGGGTCTTCAGGGAAATAAGTCGAATTTATTTATTTATTTATTATTTTTTTTTTCACTTTTTAATCTCTTTTACAAAAGTTTACTTATTTTACAAAATCATCCTACTTTCAATAACATGTTTGTCATGAGCTCTTTAGTGAGTTATTTTCGCTCCTTTTTGGCATTGGCTGTGTATTTACTGTGTACTTTTTAATATATAAAATAGGAACACACACTGACCCACACAGTGTCATGTGACACTGTGACATAGGCTTTCCCATGATGCATTGGGGTGCAGTTGAATTTTTAAATTTGATTAATATTTGAGGAATTGTGTATGAAGGATTTTTTCTAAGGTATTGTGGTGTTAGTTTGTGGTGAAATAGATGTTTTAGGCTTGTTGTTTTGCGTTTTTGGACGTTTTTGGGTCATTCTGAGCAGTCACCATGAAGAAGTAAAGCGTGGGGGGGACCGTGCTTTAAAAGGCCCCCGTCTCCCAGGCTCTAATGTATTGGCTCTGTGGTCATTACTAAACACTGGGAAACTGCTACTTGTCTAAAGTATGTGATATCAAAAACACAAGGGAAATCTAATGGGAAAAACTGGGTCTTCAGGGAAATAAGTTGAATTTGTTTATTTATTTATTTTTTTTCACTTTTTAATCTCTTTTACAAAAGTTTACTTATTTTACAAAATCATCCTACTTTCAATAACATGTTTGTCATGAGCTCTTTAGTGAGTTATTTTCGCTCCTTTTTGGCATTGGCTGTGTATTTACTGTGTACTTTTTAATATATAAAATAGGAACACACACTGACCCACACAGTGTCATGTGACACTGTGACATAGGCTTTCCCATGATGCATTGGGGTGCAGTTGAATTTTTAAATTTGATTAATATTTGAGGAATTGTGTATGAAGGATTTTTTCTAAGGTATTGTGGTGTTAGTTTGTGGTGAAATAGATGTTTTAGGCTTGTTGTTTTGCGTTTTTGGACGTTTTTGGGTCATTCTGAGCAGTCACCATGAAGAAGTAAAGCGTGGGGGGACCGTGCTTTAAAAGGCCCCCGTCTCCCAGGCTCTAATGTATTGGCTCTGTGGTCATTACTAAACACTGGGAAACTGCTACTTGTCTAAAGTATGTGATATCAAAAACACAAGGGAAATCTAATGGGAAAAACTGGGTCTTCAGGGAAATAAGTCGAATTTATTTATTTATTTATTTTTTTCACTTTTTAATCTCTTTTACAAAAGTTTACTTATTTTACAAAATCATCCTACTTTCAATAACATGTTTGTCATGAGCTCTTCAGTGAGTTATTTTCGCTCCTTTTTGGCATTGGCTGTGTATTTACTGTGTACTTTTTAATATATAAAATAGGAACACACACTGACCCACACAGTGTCATGTGACACTGTGACATAGGCTTTCCCATGATGCATTGGGGTGCAGTTGAATTTTTAAATTTGATTAATATTTGAGGAATTGTGTATGAAGGATTTTTTCTAAGGTATTGTGGTGTTAGTTTGTGGTGAAATAGATGTTTTAGGCTTGTTGTTTTGCGTTTTTGGACGTTTTTGGGTCATTCTGAGCAGTCACCATGAAGAAGTAAAGCGTGGGGGGACCGTGCTTTAAAAGGCCCCCGTCTCCCAGGCTCTAATGTATTGGCTCTGTGGTCATTACTAAACACTGGGAAACTGCTACTTGTCTAAAGTATGTGATATCAAAAACACAAGGGAAATCTAATGGGAAAAACTGGGTCTTCAGGGAAATAAGTTGAATTTGTTTTTTTATTTATTTTTTTTCACTTTTTAATCTCTTTTACAAAAGTTTACTTATTTTACAAAATCATCCTACTTTCAATAACATGTTTGTCATGAGCTCTTTAGTGAGTTATTTTCGCTCCTTTTTGGCATTGGCTGTGTATTTACTGTGTACTTTTTAATATATAAAATAGGAACACACACTGACCCACACAGTGTCATGTGACACTGTGACATAGGCTTTCCCATGATGCATTGGGGTGCAGTTGAATTTTTAAATTTGATTAATATTTGAGGAATTGTGTATGAAGGATTTTTTCTAAGGTATTGTGGTGTTAGTTTGTGGTGAAATAGATGTTTTAGGCTTGTTGTTTTGCGTTTTTGGACGTTTTTGGGTCATTCTGAGCAGTCACCATGAAGAAGTAAAGCGTGGGGGGACCGTGCTTTAAAAGGCCCCCGTCTCCCAGGCTCTAATGTATTGGCTCTGTGGTCATTACTAAACACTGGGAAACTGCTACTTGTCTAAAGTATGTGATATCAAAAACACAAGGGAAATCTAATGGGAAAAACTGGGTCTTCAGGGAAATAAGTCGAATTTGTTTATTTATTTATTTTTTTTCACTTTTTAATCTCTTTTACAAAAGTTTACTTATTTTACAAAATCATCCTACTTTCAATAACATGTTTGTCATGAGCTCTTTAGTGAGTTATTTTCGCTCCTTTTTGGCATTGGCTGTGTATTTACTGTGTACTTTTTAATATATAAAATAGGAACACACACTGACCCACACAGTGTCATGTGACACTGTGACATAGGCTTTCCCATGATGCATTGGGGTGCAGTTGAATTTTTAAATTTGATTAATATTTGAGGAATTGTGTATGAAGGATTTTTTCTAAGGTATTGTGGTGTTAGTTTGTGGTGAAATAGATGTTTTAGGGTTGTTGTTTTGCGTTTTTGGACGTTTTTGGGTCATTGTGAGCAGTCACCATGAAGAAGTAAAGCGTGGGGGGGACCGTGCTTTAAAAGGCCCCCGTCTCCCAGGCTCTAATGTATTGGCTCTGTGGTCATTACTAAACACTGGGAAACTGCTACTGGTCTAAAGTATGTGATATCAAAAACACAAGGGAAATCTAATGGGAAAAACTGGGTCTTCAGGGAAATAAGTCGAATTTATTTATTTATTTATTTATTTTCACTTTTTAATCTCTTTTACAAAAGTTTACTTATTTTACAAAATCATCCTACTTTCAATAACATGTTTGTCATGAGCTCTTTAGTGAGTTATTTTCGCTCCTTTTTGGCATTGGCTGTGTATTTACTGTGTACTTTTTAATATATAAAATAGGAACACACACTGACCCACACAGTGTCATGTGACACTGTGACATAGGCTTTCCCATGATGCATTGGGGTGCAGTTGAATTTTTAAATTTGATTAATATTTGAGGAATTGTGTATGAAGGATTTTTTCTAAGGTATTGTGGTGTTAGTTTGTGGTGAAATAGATGTTTTAGGCTTGTTGTTTTGCGTTTTTGGGCGTTTTTGGGTCATTCTGAGCAGTCACCATGAAGAAGTAAAGCGTGGGGGCACCGTGCTTTAAAAGGCCCCCGTCTCCCAGGCTCTAATGTATTGGCTCTGTGGTCATTACTAAACACTGGGAAACTGCTACTTGTCTAAAGTATGTGATATCAAAAACACAAGGGAAATCTAATGGGAAAAACTGGGTCTTCAGGGAAATAAGTCGAATTTATTTATTTTTTTTTTTTTTTTTTCACTTTTTAATCTCTTTTACAAAAGTTTACTTATTTTACAAAATCATCCTACTTTCAATAACATGTTTGTCATGAGCTCTTTAGTGAGTTATTTTCGCTCCTTTTTGGCATTGGCTGTGTATTTACTGTGTACTTTTTAATATATAAAATAGGAACACACACTGACCCACACAGTGTCATGTGACACTGTGACATAGGCTTTCCCATGATGCATTGGGGTGCAGTTGAATTTTTAAATTTGATTAATATTTGAGGAATTGTGTATGAAGGATTTTTTCTAAGGTATTGTGGTGTTAGTTTGTGGTGAAATAGATGTTTTAGGGTTGTTGTTTTGCGTTTTTGGACGTTTTTGGGTCATTCTGAGCAGTCACCATGAAGAAGTAAAGCGTGGGGGGACCGTGCTTTAAAAGGCCCCCGTCTCCCAGGCTCTAATGTATTGGCTCTGTGGTCATTACTAAACACTGGGAAACTGCTACTGGTCTAAAGTATGTGATATCAAAAACACAAGGGAAATCTAATGGGAAAAACTGGGTCTTCAGGGAAATAAGTCGAATTTATTTATTTATTTTTTTTTTTTTCACTTTTTAATCTCTTTTACAAAAGTTTACTTATTTTACAAAATCATCCTACTTTCAATAACATGTTTGTCATGAGCTCTTTAGTGAGTTATTTTCGCTCCTTTTTGGCATTGGCTGTGTATTTACTGTGTACTTTTTAATATATAAAATAGGAACACACACTGACCCACACAGTGTCATGTGACACTGTGACATAGGCTTTCCCATGATGCATTGGGGTGCAGTTGAATTTTTAAATTTGATTAATATTTGAGGAATTGTGTATGAAGGATTTTTTCTAAGGTATTGTGGTGTTAGTTTGTGGTGAAATAGATGTTTTAGGCTTGTTGTTTTGCGTTTTTGGACGTTTTTGGGTCATTCTGAGCAGTCACCATGAAGAAGTAAAGCGTGGGGGGACCGTACTTTAAAAGGCCCCCGTCTCCCAGGCTCTAATGTATTGGCTCTGTGGTCATTACTAAACACTGGGAAACTGCTACTTGTCTAAAGTATGTGATATCAAAAACACAAGGGAAATCTAATGGGAAAAACTGGGTCTTCAGGGAAATAAGTCGAATTTATTTATTTATTTATTTATTTTCACTTTTTAATCTCTTTTACAAAAGTTTACTTATTTTACAAAATCATCCTACTTTCAATAACATGTTTGTCATGAGCTCTTTAGTGAGTTATTTTCGCTCCTTTTTGGCATTGGCTGTGTATTTACTGTGTACTTTTTAATATATAAAATAGGAACACACACTGACCCACACAGTGTCATGTGACACTGTGACATAGGCTTTCCCATGATGCATTGGGGTGCAGTTGAATTTTTAAATTTGATTAATATTTGAGGAATTGTGTATGAAGGATTTTTTCTAAGGTATTGTGGTGTTAGTTTGTGGTGAAATAGATGTTTTAGGCTTGTTGTTTTGCGTTTTTGGGCGTTTTTGGGTCATTCTGAGCAGTCACCATGAAGAAGTAAAGCGTGGGGGGACCGTGCTTTAAAAGGCCCCCGTCTCCCAGGCTCTAATGTATTGGCTCTGTGGTCATTACTAAACACTGGGAAACTGCTACTTGTCTAAAGTATGTGATATCAAAAACACAAGGGAAATCTAATGGGAAAAACTGGGTCTTCAGGGAAATAAGTCGAATTTATTTATTTATTTATTTATTTATTTATTTATTTTCACTTTTTAATCTCTTTTACAAAAGTTTACTTATTTTACAAAATCATCCTACTTTCAATAACATGTTTGTCATGAGCTCTTTAGTGAGTTATTTTCGCTCCTTTTTGGCATTGGCTGTGTATTTACTGTGTACTTTTTAATATATAAAATAGGAACACACACTGACCCACACAGTGTCATGTGACACTGTGACATAGGCTTTCCCATGATGCATTGGGGTGCAGTTGAATTTTTAAATTTGATTAATATTTGAGGAATTGTGTATGAAGGATTTTTTCTAAGGTATTGTGGTGTTAGTTTGTGGTGAAATAGATGTTTTAGGCTTGTTGTTTTGCGTTTTTGGGCGTTTTTGGGTCATTCTGAGCAGTCACCATGAAGAAGTAAAGCGTGGGGGGGGACCGTGCTTTAAAAGGCCCCCGTCTCCCAGGCTCTAATGTATTGGCTCTGTGGTCATTACTAAACACTGGGAAACTGCTACTTGTCTAAAGTATGTGATATCAAAAACACAAGGGAAATCTAATGGGAAAAACTGGGTCTTCAGGGAAATAAGTCGAATTTATTTATTTATTTATTTTTTTTCACTTTTTAATCTCTTTTACAAAAGTTTACTTATTTTACAAAATCATCCTACTTTCAATAACATGTTTGTCATGAGCTCTTTAGTGAGTTATTTTCGCTCCTTTTTGGCATTGGCTGTGTATTTACTGTGTACTTTTTAATATATAAAATAGGAACACACACTGACCCACACAGTGTCATGTGACACTGTGACATAGGCTTTCCCATGATGCATTGGGGTGCAGTTGAATTTTTAAATTTGATTAATATTTGAGGAATTGTGTATGAAGGATTTTTTCTAAGGTATTGTGGTGTTAGTTTGTGGTGAAATAGATGTTTTAGGCTTGTTGTTTTGCGTTTTTGGACGTTTTTGGGTCATTCTGAGCAGTCACCATGAAGAAGTAAAGCGTGGGGGGACCGTGCTTTAAAAGGCCCCCGTCTCCCAGGCTCTAATGTATTGGCTCTGTGGTCATTACTAAACACTGGGAAACTGCTACTGGTCTAAAGTATGTGATATCAAAAACACAAGGGAAATCTAATGGGAAAAACTGGGTCTTCAGGGAAATAAGTCGAATTTATTTATTTATTTATTTTTTTTTTTTTCACTTTTTAATCTCTTTTACAAAAGTTTACTTATTTTACAAAATCATCCTACTTTCAATAACATGTTTGTCATGAGCTCTTTAGTGAGTTATTTTCGCTCCTTTTTGGCATTGGCTGTGTATTTACTGTGTACTTTTTAATATATAAAATAGGAACACACACTGACCCACACAGTGTCATGTGACACTGTGACATAGGCTTTCCCATGATGTATTGGGGTGCAGTTGAATTTTTAAATTTGATTAATATTTGAGGAATTGTGTATGAAGGATTTTTTCTAAGGTATTGTGGTGTTAGTTTGTGGTGAAATAGATGTTTTAGGGTTGTTGTTTTGCGTTTTTGGACGTTTTTGGGTCATTCTGAGCAGTCACCATGAAGAAGTAAAGCGTGGGGGGGACCGTGCTTTAAAAGGCCCCCGTCTCCCAGGCTCTAATGTATTGGCTCTGTGGTCATTACTAAACACTGGGAAACTGCTACTTGTCTAAAGTATGTGATATCAAAAACACAAGGGAAATCTAATGGGAAAAACTGGGTCTTCAGGGAAATAAGTCGAATTTATTTATTTATTTATTTTTTTTCACTTTTTAATCTCTTTTACAAAAGTTTACTTATTTTACAAAATCATCCTACTTTCAATAACATGTTTGTCATGAGCTCTTTAGTGAGTTATTTTCGCTCCTTTTTGGCATTGGCTGTGTATTTACTGTGTACTTTTTAATATATAAAATAGGAACACACACTGACCCACACAGTGTCATGTGACACTGTGACATAGGCTTTCCCATGATGCATTGGGGTGCAGTTGAATTTTTAAATTTGATTAATATTTGAGGAATTGTGTATGAAGGATTTTTTCTAAGGTATTGTGGTGTTAGTTTGTGGTGAAATAGATGTTTTAGGCTTGTTGTTTTGCGTTTTTGGGCGTTTTTTGGTCATTCTGAGCAGTCACCATGAAGAAGTAAAGCGTGGGGGGACCGTGCTTTAAAAGGCCCCCGTCTCCCAGGCTCTAATGTATTGGCTCTGTGGTCATTACTAAACACTGGGAAACTGCTACTTGTCTAAAGTATGTGATATCAAAAACACAAGGGAAATCTAATGGGAAAAACTGGGTCTTCAGGGAAATAAGTCGAATTTATTTATTTATTTATTATTTTTTTTTTTTCACTTTTTAATCTCTTTTACAAAAGTTTACTTATTTTACAAAATCATCCTACTTTCAATAACATGTTTGTCATGAGCTCTTTAGTGAGTTATTTTCGCTCCTTTTTGGCATTGGCTGTGTATTTACTGTGTACTTTTTAATATATAAAATAGGAACACACACTGACCCACACAGTGTCATGTGACACTGTGACATAGGCTTTCCCATGATGCATTGGGGTGCAGTTGAATTTTTAAATTTGATTAATATTTGAGGAATTGTGTATGAAGGATTTTTTCTAAGGTATTGTGGAGTTAGTTTGTGGTGAAATAGATGTTTTAGGGTTGTTGTTTTGCGTTTTTGGACGTTTTTGGGTCATTCTGAGCAGTCACCATGAAGAAGTAAAGCGTGGGGGGGACCGTGCTTTAAAAGGCCCCCGTCTCCCAGGATCTAATGTATTGGCTCTGTGGTCATTACTAAACACTGGGAAACTGCTACTTGTCTAAAGTATGTGATATCAAAAACACAAGGGAAATCTAATGGTAAAAACTGGGTCTTCAGGGAAATAAGTCGAATTTATTTATTTATTTATTTATTTATTTATTTTCACTTTTTAATCTCTTTTACAAAAGTTTACTTATTTTACAAAATCATCCTACTTTCAATAACATGTTTGTCATGAGCTCTTTAGTGAGTTATTTTCGCTCCTTTTTGGCATTGGCTGTGTATTTACTGTGTACTTTTTAATATATAAAATAGGAACACACACTGACCCACACAGTGTCATGTGACACTGTGACATAGGCTTTCCCATGATGCATTGGGGTGCAGTTGAATTTTTAAATTTGATTAATATTTGAGGAATTGTGTATGAAGGATTTTTTCTAAGGTATTGTGGTGTTAGTTTGTGGTGAAATAGATGTTTTAGGCTTGTTGTTTTGCGTTTTTGGGCGTTTTTTGGTCATTCTGAGCAGTCACCATGAAGAAGTAAAGCGTGGGGGGACCGTGCTTTAAAAGGCCCCCGTCTCCCAGGCTCTAATGTATTGGCTCTGTGGTCATTACTAAACACTGGGAAACTGCTACTTGTCTAAAGTATGTGATATCAAAAACACAAGGGAAATCTAATGGGAAAAACTGGGTCTTCAGGGAAATAAGTCGAATTTATTTATTTATTTTTTTTTTTTTTTTTTCACTTTTTAATCTCTTTTACAAAAGTTTACTTATTTTACAAAATCATCCTACTTTCAATAACATGTTTGTCATGAGCTCTTTAGTGAGTTATTTTCGCTCCTTTTTGGCATTGGCTGTGTATTTACTGTGTACTTTTTAATATATAAAATAGGAACACACACTGACCCACACAGTGTCATGTGACACTGTGACATAGGCTTTCCCATGATGCATTGGGGTGCAGTTGAATTTTTAAATTTGATTAATATTTGAGGAATTGTGTATGAAGGATTTTTTCTAAGGTATTGTGGTGTTAGTTTGTGGTGAAATAGATGTTTTAGGCTTGTTGTTTTGCGTTTTTGGACGTTTTTGGGTCATTCTGAGCAGTCACCATGAAGAAGTAAAGCGTGGGGGGACCGTGCTTTAAAAGGCCCCCGTCTCCCAGGCTCTAATGTATTGGCTCTGTGGTCATTACTAAACACTGGGAAACTGCTACTTGTCTAAAGTATGTGATATCAAAAACACAAGGGAAATCTAATGGGAAAAACTGGGTCTTCAGGGAAATAAGTCGAATTTATTTATTTATTTATTTTTTTTCACTTTTTAATCTCTTTTACAAAAGTTTACTTATTTTACAAAATCATCCTACTTTCAATAACATGTTTGTCATGAGCTCTTTAGTGAGTTATTTTCGCTCCTTTTTGGCATTGGCTGTGTATTTACTGTGTACTTTTTAATATATATAATAGGAACACACACTGACCCACACAGTGTCATGTGACACTGTGACATAGGCTTTCCCATGATGCATTGGGGTGCAGTTGAATTTTTAAATTTGATTAATATTTGAGGAATTGTGTATGAAGGATTTTTTCTAAGGTATTGTGGTGTTAGTTTGTGGTGAAATAGATGTTTTAGGCTTGTTGTTTTGCGTTTTTGGACGTTTTTGGGTTATTCTGAGCAGTCACCATGAAGAAGTAAAGCGTGGGGGGACCGTGCTTTAAAAGGCCCCCGTCTCCCAGGCTCTAATGTATTGGCTCTGTGGTCATTACTAAACACTGGGAAACTGCTACTTGTCTAAAGTATGTGATATCAAAAACACAAGGGAAATCTAATGGGAAAAACTGGGTCTTCAGGGAAATAAGTCGAATTTATTTATTTATTTATTTATTTTTTTTTTCACTTTTTAATCTCTTTTACAAAAGTTTACTTATTTTACAAAATCATCCTACTTTCAATAACATGTTTGTCATGAGCTCTTTAGTGAGTTATTTTCGCTCCTTTTTGGCATTGGCTGTGTATTTACTGTGTACTTTTTAATATATAAAATAGGAACACACACTGACCCACACAGTGTCATGTGACACTGTGACATAGGCTTTCCCATGATGCATTGGGGTGCAGTTGAATTTTTAAATTTGATTAATATTTGAGGAATTGTGTATGAAGGATTTTTTCTAAGGTATTGTGGTGTTAGTTTGTGGTGAAATAGATGTTTTAGGCTTGTTGTTTTGCGTTTTTGGGCGTTTTTGGGTCATTCTGAGCAGTCACCATGAAGAAGTAAAGCGTGGGGGGGACCGTGCTTTAAAAGGCCCCCGTCTCCCAGGCTCTAATGTATTGGCTCTGTGGTCATTACTAAACACTGGGAAACTGCTACTTGTCTAAAGTATGTGATATCAAAAACACAAGGGAAATCTAATGGGAAAAACTGGGTCTTCAGGGAAATAAGTCGAATTTATTTATTTATTTATTTATTTTTTTTTTCACTTTTTAATCTCTTTTACAAAAGTTTACTTATTTTACAAAATCATCCTACTTTCAATAACATGTTTGTCATGAGCTCTTTAGTGAGTTATTTTCGCTCCTTTTTGGCATTGGCTGTGTATTTACTGTGTACTTTTTAATATATAAAATAGGAACACACACTGACCCACACAGTGTCATGTGACACTGTGACATAGGCTTTCCCATGATGCATTGGGGTGCAGTTGAATTTTTAAATTTGATTAATATTTGAGGAATTGTGTATGAAGGATTTTTTCTAAGGTATTGTGATGTTAGTTTGTGGTGAAATAGATGTTTTAGGCTTGTTGTTTTGCGTTTTTGGGCGTTTTTAGGTCATTCTGAGCAGTCACCATGAAGAAGTAAAGCGTGGGGGGACCGTGCTTTAAAAGGCCCCCGTCTCCCAGGCTCTAATGTATTGGCTCTGTGGTCATTACTAAACACTGGGAAACTGCTACTTGTCTAAAGTATGTGATATCAAAAACACAAGGGAAATCTAATGGGAAAAACTGGGTCTTCAGGGAAATAAGTCGAATTTATTTATTTATTTATTTATTTTTTTTCACTTTTTAATCTCTTTTACAAAAGTTTACTTATTTTACAAAATCATCCTACTTTCAATAACATGTTTGTCATGAGCTCTTTAGTGAGTTATTTTCGCTCCTTTTTGGCATTGGCTGTGTATTTACTGTGTACTTTTTAATATATAAAATAGGAACACACACTGACCCACACAGTGTCATGTGACACTGTGACATAGGCTTTCCCATGATGCATTGGGGTGCAGTTGAATTTTTAAATTTGATTAATATTTGAGGAATTGTGTATGAAGGATTTTTTCTAAGGTATTGTGGTGTTAGTTTGTGGTGAAATAGATGTTTTAGGCTTGTTGTTTTGCGTTTTTGGGCGTTTTTGGGTCATTCTGAGCAGTCACCATGAAGAAGTAAAGCGTGGGGGGGACCGTGCTTTAAAAGGCCCCCGTCTCCCAGGCTCTAATGTATTGGCTCTGTGGTCATTACTAAACACTGGGAAACTGCTACTTGTCTAAAGTATGTGATATCAAAAACACAAGGGAAATCTAATGGGAAAAACTGGGTCTTCAGGGAAATAAGTCGAATTTATTTATTTATTTATTTATTTTTTTTCACTTTTTAATCTCTTTTACAAAAGTTTACTTATTTTACAAAATCATCCTACTTTCAATAACATGTTTGTCATGAGCTCTTTAGTGAGTTATTTTCGCTCCTTTTTGGCATTGGCTGTGTATTTACTGTGTACTTTTTAATATATAAAATAGGAACACACACTGACCCACACAGTGTCATGTGACACTGTGACATAGGCTTTCCCATGATGCATTGGGGTGCAGTTGAATTTTTAAATTTGATTAATATTTGAGGAATTGTGTATGAAGGATTTTTTCTAAGGTATTGTGGTGTTAGTTTGTGGTGAAATAGATGTTTTAGGCTTGTTGTTTTGCGTTTTTGGACGTTTTTGGGTCATTCTGAGCAGTCACCATGAAGAAGTAAAGCGTGGGGGGACCGTGCTTTAAAAGGCCCCCGTCTCCCAGGCTCTAATGTATTGGCTCTGTGGTCATTACTAAACACTGGGAAACTGCTACTTGTCTAAAGTATGTGATATCAAAAACACAAGGGAAATCTAATGGGAAAAACTGGGTCTTCAGGGAAATAAGTCGAATTTATTTATTTATTTATTTATTTATTTTTTTCACTTTTTAATCTCTTTTACAAAAGTTTACTTATTTTACAAAATCATCCTACTTTCAATAACATGTTTGTCATGAGCTCTTTAGTGAGTTATTTTCGCTCCTTTTTGGCATTGGCTGTGTATTTACTGTGTACTTTTTAATATATAAAATAGGAACACACACTGACCCACACAGTGTCATGTGACACTGTGACATAGGCTTTCCCATGATGCATTGGGGTGCAGTTGAATTTTTAAATTTGATTAATATTTGAGGAATTGTGTATGAAGGATTTTTTCTAAGGTATTGTGGTGTTAGTTTGTGGTGAAATAGATGTTTTAGGCTTGTTGTTTTGCGTTTTTGGGTCATTCTGAGCAGTCACCATGAAGAAATAAAGCGTGGGGGGACCGTGCTTTAAAAGGCCCCCGTCTCCCAGGCTCTAATGTATTGGCTCTGTGGTCATTACTAAACACTGGGAAACTGCTACTTGTCTAAAGTATGTGATATCAAAAACACAAGGGAAATCTAATGGGAAAAACTGGGTCTTCAGGGAAATAAGTCGAATTTATTTATTTATTTTTTTTTTTTTTCACTTTTTAATCTCTTTTACAAAAGTTTACTTATTTTACAAAATCATCCTACTTTCAATAACATGTTTGTCATGAGCTCTTTAGTGAGTTATTTTCGCTCCTTTTTGGCATTGGCTGTGTATTTACTGTGTACTTTTTAATATATAAAATAGGAACACACACTGACCCACACAGTGTCATGTGACACTGTGACATAGGCTTTCCCATGATGCATTGGGGTGCAGTTGAATTTTTAAATTTGATTAATATTTGAGGAATTGTGTATGAAGGATTTTTTCTAAGGTATTGTGGTGTTAGTTTGTGGTGAAATAGATGTTTTAGGCTTGTTGTTTTGCGTTTTTGGACGTTTTTGGGTCATTCTGAGCAGTCACCATGAAGAAGTAAAGCGTGGGGGGACCGTGCTTTAAAAGGCCCCCGTCTCCCAGGCTCTAATGTATTGGCTCTGTGGTCATTACTAAACACTGGGAAACTGCTACTTGTCTAAAGTATGTGATATCAAAAACACAAGGGAAATCTAATGGGAAAAACTGGGTCTTCAGGGAAATAAGTCGAGTTTATTTATTTATTTATTATTTTTTTTTTTTTCACTTTTTAATCTCTTTTACAAAAGTTTACTTATTTTACAAAATCATCCTACTTTCAATAACATGTTTGTCATGAGCTCTTTAGTGAGTTATTTTCGCTCCTTTTTGGCATTGGCTGTGTATTTACTGTGTACTTTTTAATATATAAAATAGGAACACACACTGACCCACACAGTGTCATGTGACACTGTGACATAGGCTTTCCCATGATGCATTGGGGTGCAGTTGAATTTTTAAATTTGATTAATATTTGAGGAATTGTGTATGAAGGATTTTTTCTAAGGTATTGTGGTGTTAGTTTGTGGTGAAATAGATGTTTTAGGCTTGTTGTTTTGCGTTTTTGGGCGTTTTTGGGTCATTCTGAGCAGTCACCATGAAGAAGTAAAGCGTGGGGGGGACCGTGCTTTAAAAGGCCCCCGTCTCCCAGGCTCTAATGTATTGGCTCTGTGGTCATTACTAAACACTGGGAAACTGCTACTTGTCTAAAGTATGTGATATCAAAAACACAAGGGAAATCTAATGGTAAAAACTGGGTCTTCAGGGAAATAAGTCGAATTTATTTATTTATTTATTTATTTTTTTTCACTTTTTAATCTCTTTTACAAAAGTTTACTTATTTTACAAAATCATCCTACTTTCAATAACATGTTTGTCATGAGCTCTTTAGTGAGTTATTTTCGCTCCTTTTTGGCATTGGCTGTGTATTTACTGTGTACTTTTTAATATATAAAATAGGAACACACACTGACCCACACAGTGTCATGTGACACTGTGACATAGGCTTTCCCATGATGCATTGGGGTGCAGTTGAATTTTTAAATTTGATTAATATTTGAGGAATTGTGTATGAAGGATTTTTTCTAAGGTATTGTGGTGTTAGTTTGTGGTGAAATAGATGTTTTAGGCTTGTTGTTTTGCGTTTTTGGGCGTTTTTAGGTCATTCTGAGCAGTCACCATGAAGAAGTAAAGCGTGGGGGGACCGTGCTTTAAAAGGCCCCCGTCTCCCAGGCTCTAATGTATTGGCTCTGTGGTCATTACTAAACACTGGGAAACTGCTACTTGTCTAAAGTATGTGATATCAAAAACACAAAGGAAATCTAATGGGAAAAACTGGGTCTTCAGGGAAATAAGTCGAATTTATTTATTTATTTATTTATTTTTTTTTTCACTTTTTAATCTCTTTTACAAAAGTTTACTTATTTTACAAAATCATCCTACTTTCAATAACATGTTTGTCATGAGCTCTTTAGTGAGTTATTTTCGCTCCTTTTTGGCATTGGCTGTGTATTTACTGTGTACTTTTTAATATATAAAATAGGAACACACACTGACCCACACAGTGTCATGTGACACTGTGACATAGGCTTTCCCATGATGCATTGGGGTGCAGTTGAATTTTTAAATTTGATTAATATTTGAGGAATTGTGTATGAAGGATTTTTTCTAAGGTATTGTGGTGTTAGTTTGTGGTGAAATAGATGTTTTAGGCTTGTTGTTTTGCGTTTTTGGACGTTTTTGGGTCATTCTGAGCAGTCACCATGAAGAAGTAAAGCGTGGGGGGGACCGTGCTTTAAAAGGCCCCCGTCTCCCAGGCTCTAATGTATTGGCTCTGTGGTCATTACTAAACACTGGGAAACTGCTACTTGTCTAAAGTATGTGATATCAAAAACACAAGGGAAATCTAATGGGAAAAACTGGGTCTTCAGGGAAATAAGTCGAATTTATTTATTTATTTATTTTTTTTTTTTTCACTTTTTAATCTCTTTTACAAAAGTTTACTTATTTTACAAAATCATCCTACTTTCAATAACATGTTTGTCATGAGCTCTTTAGTGAGTTATTTTCGCTCCTTTTTGGCATTGGCTGTGTATTTACTGTGTACTTTTTAATATATAAAATAGGAACACACACTGACCCACACAGTGTCATGTGACACTGTGACATAGGCTTTCCCATGATGCATTGGGGTGCAGTTGAATTTTTAAATTTGATTAATATTTGAGGAATTGTGTATGAAGGATTTTTTCTAAGGTATTGTGGTGTTAGTTTGTGGTGAAATAGATGTTTTAGGCTTGTTGTTTTGCGTTTTTGGACGTTTTTGGGTCATTCTGAGCAGTCACCATGAAGAAGTAAAGCGTGGGGGGACCGTGCTTTAAAAGGCCCCCGTCTCCCAGGCTCTAATGTATTGGCTCTGTGGTCATTACTAAACAGTGGGAAACTGCTACTTGTCTAAAGTATGTGATATCAAAAACACAAAGGAAATCTAATGGGAAAAACTGGGTCTTCAGGGAAATAAGTTGAATTTATTTATTTATTTATTTTTTTTTTTTTCACTTTTTAATCTCTTTTACAAAAGTTTACTTATTTTACAAAATCATCCTACTTTCAATAACATGTTTGTCATGAGCTCTTTAGTGAGTTATTTTCGCTCCTTTTTGGCATTGGCTGTGTATTTACTGTGTACTTTTTAATATATAAAATAGGAACACACACTGACCCACACAGTGTCATGTGACACTGTGACATAGGCTTTCCCATGATGCATTGGGGTGCAGTTGAATTTTTAAATTTGATTAATATTTGAGGAATTGTGTATGAAGGATTTTTTCTAAGGTATTGTGGTGTTAGTTTGTGGTGAAATAGATGTTTTAGGCTTGTTGTTTTGCGTTTTTGGGCGTTTTTTGGTCATTCTGAGCAGTCACCATGAAGAAGTAAAGCGTGGGGGGACCGTGCTTTAAAAGGCCCCCGTCTCCCAGGCTCTAATGTATTGGCTCTGTGGTCATTACTAAACACTGGGAAACTGCTACTTGTCTAAAGTATGTGATATCAAAAACACAAGAGAAATCTAATGGTAAAAACTGGGTCTTCAGGGAAATAAGTCGAATTTATTTATTTATTTATTTATTTTTTTTCACTTTTTAATCTCTTTTACAAAAGTTTACTTATTTTACAAAATCATCCTACTTTCAATAACATGTTTGTCATGAGCTCTTTAGTGAGTTATTTTCGCTCCTTTTTGGCATTGGCTGTGTATTTACTGTGTACTTTTTAATATATAAAATAGGAACACACACTGACCCACACAGTGTCATGTGACACTGTGACATAGGCTTTCCCATGATGCATTGGGGTGCAGTTGAATTTTTAAATTTGATTAATATTTGAGGAATTGTGTATGAAGGATTTTTTCTAAGGTATTGTGGTGTTAGTTTGTGGTGAAATAGATGTTTTAGGCTTGTTGTTTTGCGTTTTTGGACGTTTTTGGGTCATTCTGAGCAGTCACCATGAAGAAGTAAAGCGTGGGGGGACCGTGCTTTAAAAGGCCCCCGTCTCCCAGGCTCTAATGTATTGGCTCTGTGGTCATTACTAAACACTGGGAAACTGCTACTTGTCTAAAGTATGTGATATCAAAAACACAAGGGAAATCTAATGGGAAAAACTGGGTCTTCAGGGAAATAAGTCGAGTTTATTTATTTATTTATTATTTTTTTTTTTTTCACTTTTTAATCTCTTTTACAAAAGTTTACTTATTTTACAAAATCATCCTACTTTCAATAACATGTTTGTCATGAGCTCTTTAGTGAGTTATTTTCGCTCCTTTTTGGCATTGGCTGTGTATTTACTGTGTACTTTTTAATATATAAAATAGGAACACACACTGACCCACACAGTGTCATGTGACACTGTGACATAGGCTTTCCCATGATGCATTGGGGTGCAGTTGAATTTTTAAATTTGATTAATATTTGAGGAATTGTGTATGAAGGATTTTTTCTAAGGTATTGTGGTGTTAGTTTGTGGTGAAATAGATGTTTTAGGCTTGTTGTTTTGCGTTTTTGGACGTTTTTGGGTCATTCTGAGCAGTCACCATGAAGAAGTAAAGCGTGGGGGGACCGTGCTTTAAAAGGCCCCCGTCTCCCAGGCTCTAATGTATTGGCTCTGTGGTCATTACTAAACACTGGGAAACTGCTACTTGTCTAAAGTATGTGATATCAAAAACACAAGGGAAATCTAATGGGAAAAACTGGGTCTTCAGGGAAATAAGTCGAATTTATTTATTTATTTATTTTTTTTCACTTTTTAATCTCTTTTACAAAAGTTTACTTATTTTACAAAATCATCCTACTTTCAATAACATGTTTGTCATGAGCTCTTTAGTGAGTTATTTTCGCTCCTTTTTGGCATTGGCTGTGTATTTACTGTGTACTTTTTAATATATAAAATAGGAACACACACTGACCCACACAGTGTCATGTGACACTGTGACATAGGCTTTCCCATGATGCATTGGGGTGCAGTTGAATTTTTAAATTTGATTAATATTTGAGGAATTGTGTATGAAGGATTTTTTCTAAGGTATTGTGGTGTTAGTTTGTGGTGAAATAGATGTTTTAGGGTTGTTGTTTTGCGTTTTTGGACGTTTTTGGGTCATTCTGAGCAGTCACCATGAAGAAGTAAAGCGTGGGGGGGACCGTGCTTTAAAAGGCCCCCGTCTCCCAGGCTCTAATGTATTGGCTCTGTGGTCATTACTAAACACTGGGAAACTGCTACTTGTCTAAAGTATGTGATATCAAAAACACAAGGGAAATCTAATGGGAAAAACTGGGTCTTCAGGGAAATAAGTTGAATTTATTTATTTATTATTTTTTTTTTTCACTTTTTAATCTCTTTTACAAAAGTTTACTTATTTTACAAAATCATCCTACTTTCAATAACATGTTTGTCATGAGCTCTTTAGTGAGTTATTTTCGCTCCTTTTTGGCATTGGCTGTGTATTTACTGTGTACTTTTTAATATATAAAATAGGAACACACACTGACCCACACAGTGTCATGTGACACTGTGACATAGGCTTTCCCATGATGCATTGGGGTGCAGTTGAATTTTTAAATTTGATTAATATTTGAGGAATTGTGTATGAAGGATTTTTTCTAAGGTATTGTGGTGTTAGTTTGTGGTGAAATAGATGTTTTAGGCTTGTTGTTTTGCGTTTTTGGACGTTTTTGGGTCATTCTGAGCAGTCACCATGAAGAAGTAAAGCGTGGGGGGGACCGTGCTTTAAAAGGCCCCCGTCTCCCAGGCTCTAATGTATTGGCTCTGTGGTCATTACTAAACACTGGGAAACTGCTACTTGTCTAAAGTATGTGATATCAAAAACACAAGGGAAATCTAATGGGAAAAACTGGGTCTTCAGGGAAATAAGTCGAATTTATTTATTTATTTATTTATTTTTTTTTCACTTTTTAATCTCTTTTACAAAAGTTTACTTATTTTACAAAATCATCCTACTTTCAATAACATGTTTGTCATGAGCTCTTTAGTGAGTTATTTTCGCTCCTTTTTGGCATTGGCTGTGTATTTACTGTGTACTTTTTAATATATAAAATAGGAACACACACTGACCCACACAGTGTCATGTGACACTGTGACATAGGCTTTCCCATGATGCATTGGGGTGCAGTTGAATTTTTAAATTTGATTAATATTTGAGGAATTGTGTATGAAGGATTTTTTCTAAGGTATTGTGGTGTTAGTTTGTGGTGAAATAGATGTTTTAGGCTTGTTGTTTTGCGTTTTTGGGCGTTTTTGGGTCATTCTGAGCAGTCACCATGAAGAAGTAAAGCGTGGGGGGGACCGTGCTTTAAAAGGCCCCCGTCTCCCAGGCTCTAATGTATTGGCTCTGTGGTCATTACTAAACACTGGGAAACTGCTACTTGTCTAAAGTATGTGATATCAAAAACACAAGGGAAATCTAATGGTAAAAACTAGGTCTTCAGGGAAATAAGTCGAATTTATTTATTTATTTTTTTTTTTTTTTTCACTTTTTAATCTCTTTTACAAAAGTTTACTTATTTTACAAAATCATCCTACTTTCAATAACATGTTTGTCATGAGCTCTTTAGTGAGTTATTTTCGCTCCTTTTTGGCATTGGCTGTGTATTTACTGTGTACTTTTTAATATATAAAATAGGAACACACACTGACCCACACAGTGTCATGTGACACTGTGACATAGGCTTTCCCATGATGCATTGGGGTGCAGTTGAATTTTTAAATTTGATTAATATTTGAGGAATTGTGTATGAAGGATTTTTTCTAAGGTATTGTGGTGTTAGTTTGTGGTGAAATAGATGTTTTAGGCTTGTTGTTTTGCGTTTTTGGACGTTTTTGGGTCATTCTGAGCAGTCACCATGAAGAAGTAAAGCGTGGGGGGACCGTGCTTTAAAAGGCCCCCGTCTCCCAGGCTCTAATGTATTGGCTCTGTGGTCATTACTAAACACTGGGAAACTGCTACTTGTCTAAAGTATGTGATATCAAAAACACAAAGGAAATCTAATGGGAAAAACTGGGTCTTCAGGGAAATAAGTCGAATTTATTTATTTATTTATTTATTTTTTTTTTTCACTTTTTAATCTCTTTTACAAAAGTTTACTTATTTTACAAAATCATCCTACTTTCAATAACATGTTTGTCATGAGCTCTTTAGTGAGTTATTTTCGCTCCTTTTTGGCATTGGCTGTGTATTTACTGTGTACTTTTTAATATATAAAATAGGAACACACACTGACCCACACAGTGTCATGTGACACTGTGACATAGGCTTTCCCATGATGCATTGGGGTGCAGTTGAATTTTTAAATTTGATTAATATTTGAGGAATTGTGTATGAAGGATTTTTTCTAAGGTATTGTGGTGTTAGTTTGTGGTGAAATAGATGTTTTAGGCTTGTTGTTTTGCGTTTTTGGACGTTTTTGGGTCATTCTGAGCAGTCACCATGAAGAAGTAAAGCGTGGGGGGACCGTGCTTTAAAAGGCCCCCGTCTCCCAGGCTCTAATGTATTGGCTCTGTGGTCATTACTAAACACTGGGAAACTGCTACTTGTCTAAAGTATGTGATATCAAAAACACAAAGGAAATCTAATGGGAAAAACTGGGTCTTCAGGGAAATAAGTCGAATTTATTTATTTATTTATTTATTTTTTTTTTTCACTTTTTAATCTCTTTTACAAAAGTTTACTTATTTTACAAAATCATCCTACTTTCAATAACATGTTTGTCATGAGCTCTTTAGTGAGTTATTTTCGCTCCTTTTTGGCATTGGCTGTGTATTTACTGTGTACTTTTTAATATATAAAATAGGAACACACACTGACCCACACAGTGTCATGTGACACTGTGACATAGGCTTTCCCATGATGCATTGGGGTGCAGTTGAATTTTTAAATTTGATTAATATTTGAGGAATTGTGTATGAAGGATTTTTTCTAAGGTATTGTGGTGTTAGTTTGTGGTGAAATAGATGTTTTAGGGTTGTTGTTTTGCGTTTTTGGACGTTTTTGGGTCATTCTGAGCAGTCACCATGAAGAAGTAAAGCGTGGGGGGGACCGTGCTTTAAAAGGCCCCCGTCTCGCAGGCTCTAATGTATTGGCTCTGTGGTCATTACTAAACACTGGGAAACTGCTACTTGTCTAAAGTATGTGATATCAAAAACACAAGGGAAATCTAATGGGAAAAACTGGGTCTTCAGGGAAATAAGTCGAATTTATTTATTTATTTATTTATTTTTTTTTCACTTTTTAATCTCTTTTACAAAAGTTTACTTATTTTACAAAATCATCCTACTTTCAATAACATGTTTGTCATGAGCTCTTTAGTGAGTTATTTTCGCTCCTTTTTGGCATTGGCTGTGTATTTACTGTGTACTTTTTAATATATAAAATAGGAACACACACTGACCCACACAGTGTCATGTGACACTGTGACATAGGCTTTCCCATGATGCATTGGGGTGCAGTTGAATTTTTAAATTTGATTAATATTTGAGGAATTGTGTATGAAGGATTTTTTCTAAGGTATTGTGGTGTTAGTTTGTGGTGAAATAGATGTTTTAGGCTTGTTGTTTTGCGTTTTTGGGCGTTTTTTGGTCATTCTGAGCAGTCACCATGAAGAAGTAAAGCGTGGGGGGGACCGTGCTTTAAAAGGCCCCCGTCTCCCAGGCTCTAATGTATTGGCTCTGTGGTCATTACTAAACACTGGGAAACTGCTACTTGTCTAAAGTATGTGATATCAAAAACACAAGGGAAATCTAATGGGAAAAACTGGGTCTTCAGGGAAATAAGTCGAATTTATTTATTCATTTTTTTTTTTTTTTTTTCACTTTTTAATCTCTTTTACAAAAGTTTACTTATTTTACAAAATCATCCTACTTTCAATAACATGTTTGTCATGAGCTCTTTAGTGAGTTATTTTCGCTCCTTTTTGGCATTGGCTGTGTATTTACTGTGTACTTTTTAATATATAAAATAGGAACACACACTGACCCACACAGTGTCATGTGACACTGTGACATAGGCTTTCCCATGATGCATTGGGGTGCAGTTGAATTTTTAAATTTGATTAATATTTGAGGAATTGTGTATGAAGGATTTTTTCTAAGGTATTGTGGTGTTAGTTTGTGGTGAAATAGATGTTTTAGGCTTGTTGTTTTGCGTTTTTGGACGTTTTTGGGTCATTCTGAGCAGTCACCATGAAGAAGTAAAGCGTGGGGGGACCGTGCTTTAAAAGGCCCCCGTCTCCCAGGCTCTAATGTATTGGCTCTGTGGTCATTACTAAACACTGGGAAACTGCTACTTGTCTAAAGTATGTGATATCAAAAACACAAAGGAAATCTAATGGGAAAAACTGGGTCTTCAGGGAAATAAGTCGAATTTATTTATTTATTTTTATTATTTTTTTTTTTTTACTTTTTAATCTCTTTTACAAAAGTTTACTTATTTTACAAAATCATCCTACTTTCAATAACATGTTTGTCATGAGCTCTTTAGTGAGTTATTTTCGCTCCTTTTTGGCATTGGCTGTGTATTTACTGTGTACTTTTTAATATATAAAATAGGAACACACACTGACCCACACAGTGTCATGTGACACTGTGACATAGGCTTTCCCATGATGCATTGGGGTGCAGTTGAATTTTTAAATTTGATTAATATTTGAGGAATTGTGTATGAAGGATTTTTTCTAAGGTATTGTGGTGTTAGTTTGTGGTGAAATAGATGTTTTAGGCTTGTTGTTTTGCGTTTTTGGGCGTTTTTTGGTCATTCTGAGCAGTCACCATGAAGAAGTAAAGCGTGGGGGGACCGTGCTTTAAAAGGCCCCCGTCTCCCAGGCTCTAATGTATTGGCTCTGTGGTCATTACTAAACACTGGGAAACTGCTACTTGTCTAAAGTATGTGATATCAAAAACACAAGGGAAATCTAATGGGAAAAACTGGGTCTTCAGGGAAATAAGTCGAATTTATTTATTTATTTATTTTTTTTTTTTTCACTTTTTAATCTCTTTTACAAAAGTTTACTTATTTTACAAAATCATCCTACTTTCAATAACATGTTTGTCATGAGCTCTTTAGTGAGTTATTTTCGCTCCTTTTTGGCATTGGCTGTGTATTTACTGTGTACTTTTTAATATATAAAATAGGAACACACACTGACCCACACAGTGTCATGTGACACTGTGACATAGGCTTTCCCATGATGCATTGGGGTGCAGTTGAATTTTTAAATTTGATTAATATTTGAGGAATTGTGTATGAAGGATTTTTTCTAAGGTATTGTGGTGTTAGTTTGTGGTGAAATAGATGTTTTAGGCTTGTTGTTTTGCGTTTTTGGACGTTTTTGGGTCATTCTGAGCAGTCACCATGAAGAAGTAAAGCGTGGGGGGACCGTGCTTTAAAAGGCCCCCGTCTCCCAGGCTCTAATGTATTGGCTCTGTGGTCATTACTAAACACTGGGAAACTGCTACTTGTCTAAAGTATGTGATATCAAAAACACAAAGGAAATCTAATGGGAAAAACTGGGTCTTCAGGGAAATAAGTCGAATTTATTTATTTATTTTTATTATTTTTTTTTTTTTACTTTTTAATCTCTTTTACAAAAGTTTACTTATTTTACAAAATCATCCTACTTTCAATAACATGTTTGTCATGAGCTCTTTAGTGAGTTATTTTCGCTCCTTTTTGGCATTGGCTGTGTATTTACTGTGTACTTTTTAATATATAAAATAGGAACACACACTGACCCACACAGTGTCATGTGACACTGTGACATAGGCTTTCCCATGATGCATTGGGGTGCAGTTGAATTTTTAAATTTGATTAATATTTGAGGAATTGTGTATGAAGGATTTTTTCTAAGGTATTGTGGTGTTAGTTTGTGGTGAAATAGATGTTTTAGGCTTGTTGTTTTGCGTTTTTGGGCGTTTTTTGGTCATTCTGAGCAGTCACCATGAAGAAGTAAAGCGTGGGGGGACCGTGCTTTAAAAGGCCCCCGTCTCCCAGGCTCTAATGTATTGGCTCTGTGGTCATTACTAAACACTGGGAAACTGCTACTTGTCTAAAGTATGTGATATCAAAAACACAAGGGAAATCTAATGGGAAAAACTGGGTCTTCAGGGAAATAAGTTGAATTTATTTATTTATTTATTTTTTTTTTTTCACTTTTTAATCTCTTTTACAAAAGTTTACTTATTTTACAAAATCATCCTACTTTCAATAACATGTTTGTCATGAGCTCTTTAGTGAGTTATTTTCGCTCCTTTTTGGCATTGGCTGTGTATTTACTGTGTACTTTTTAATATATAAAATAGGAACACACACTGACCCACACAGTGTCATGTGACACTGTGACATAGGCTTTCCCATGATGCATTGGGGTGCAGTTGAATTTTTAAATTTGATTAATATTTGAGGAATTGTGTATGAAGGATTTTTTCTAAGGTATTGTGGTGTTAGTTTGTGGTGAAATAGATGTTTTAGGCTTGTTGTTTTGCGTTTTTGGGCGTTTTTTGGTCATTCTGAGCAGTCACCATGAAGAAGTAAAGCGTGGGGGGACCGTGCTTTAAAAGGCCCCCGTCTCCCAGGCTCTAATGTATTGGCTCTGTGGTCATTACTAAACACTGGGAAACTGCTACTTATCTAAAGTATGTGATATCAAAAACACAAGGGAAATCTAATGGTAAAAACTGGGTCTTCAGGGAAATAAGTCGAATTTATTTATTTATTTATTTTTTTTTTTTCACTTTTTAATCTCTTTTACAAAAGTTTACTTATTTTACAAAATCATCCTACTTTCAATAACATGTTTGTCATGAGCTCTTTAGTGAGTTATTTTCGCTCCTTTTTGGCATTGGCTGTGTATTTACTGTGTACTTTTTAATATATAAAATAGGAACACACACTGACCCACACAGTGTCATGTGACACTGTGACATAGGCTTTCCCATGATGCATTGGGGTGCAGTTGAATTTTTAAATTTGATTAATATTTGAGGAATTGTGTATGAAGGATTTTTTCTAAGGTATTGTGGTGTTAGTTTGTGGTGAAATAGATGTTTTAGGGTTGTTGTTTTGCGTTTTTGGACGTTTTTGGGTCATTCTGAGCAGTCACCATGAAGAAGTAAAGCGTGGGGGGACCGTGCTTTAAAAGGCCCCCGTCTCCCAGGCTCTAATGTATTGGCTCTGTGGTCATTACTAAACACTGGGAAACTGCTACTTGTCTAAAGTATGTGATATCAAAAACACAAAGGAAATCTAATGGGAAAAACTGGGTCTTCAGGGAAATAAGTCGAATTTATTTATTTATTTTTATTTTTTTTTTTTTTTCACTTTTTAATCTCTTTTACAAAAGTTTACTTATTTTACAAAATCATCCTACTTTCAATAACATGTTTGTCATGAGCTCTTTAGTGAGTTATTTTCGCTCCTTTTTGGCATTGGCTGTGTATTTACTGTGTACTTTTTAATATATAAAATAGGAACACACACTGACCCACACAGTGTCATGTGACACTGTGACATAGGCTTTCCCATGATGCATTGGGGTGCAGTTGAATTTTTAAATTTGATTAATATTTGAGGAATTGTGTATGAAGGATTTTTTCTAAGGTATTGTGGTGTTAGTTTGTGGTGAAATAGATGTTTTAGGCTTGTTGTTTTGCGTTTTTGGGCGTTTTTGGGTCATTCTGAGCAGTCACCATGAAGAAGTAAAGCGTGGGGGGGACCGTGCTTTAAAAGGCCCCCGTCTCCCAGGCTCTAATGTATTGGCTCTGTGGTCATTACTAAACACTGGGAAACTGCTACTTGTCTAAAGTATGTGATATCAAAAACACAAGGGAAATCTAATGGTAAAAACTGGGTCTTCAGGGAAATAAGTTGAATTTATTTATTTATTTTTTTTTTTTTTTCACTTTTTAATCTCTTTTACAAAAGTTTACTTATTTTACAAAATCATCCTACTTTCAATAACATGTTTGTCATGAGCTCTTTAGTGAGTTATTTTCGCTCCTTTTTGGCATTGGCTGTGTATTTACTGTGTACTTTTTAATATATAAAATAGGAACACACACTGACCCACACAGTGTCATGTGACACTGTGACATAGGCTTTCCCATGATGCATTGGGGTGCAGTTGAATTTTTAAATTTGATTAATATTTGAGGAATTGTGTATGAAGGATTTTTTCTAAGGTATTGTGGTGTTAGTTTGTGGTGAAATAGATGTTTTAGGCTTGTTGTTTTGCGTTTTTGGGCGTTTTTTGGTCATTCTGAGCAGTCACCATGAAGAAGTAAAGCGTGGGGGGACCGTGCTTTAAAAGGCCCCCGTCTCCCAGGCTCTAATGTATTGGCTCTGTGGTCATTACTAAACACTGGGAAACTGCTACTTGTCTAAAGTATGTGATATCAAAAACACAAGGGAAATCTAATGGTAAAAACTGGGTCTTCAGGGAAATAAGTCGAATTTATTTATTTATTTATTTATTTTTTTTCACTTTTTAATCTCTTTTACAAAAGTTTACTTATTTTACAAAATCATCCTACTTTCAATAACATGTTTGTCATGAGCTCTTTAGTGAGTTATTTTCGCTCCTTTTTGGCATTGGCTGTGTATTTACTGTGTACTTTTTAATATATAAAATAGGAACACACACTGACCCACACAGTGTCATGTGACACTGTGACATAGGCTTTCCCATGATGCATTGGGGTGCAGTTGAATTTTTAAATTTGATTAATATTTGAGGAATTGTGTATGAAGGATTTTTTCTAAGGTATTGTGGTGTTAGTTTGTGGTGAAATAGATGTTTTAGGGTTGTTGTTTTGCGTTTTTGGACGTTTTTGGGTCATTCTGAGCAGTCACCATGAAGAAGTAAAGCGTGGGGGGACCGTGCTTTAAAAGGCCCCGTCTCCCAGGCTCTAATGTATTGGCTCTGTGGTCATTACTAAACACTGGGAAACTGCTACTTGTCTAAAGTATGTGATATCAAAAACACAAAGGAAATCTAATGGGAAAAACTGGGTCTTCAGGGAAATAAGTCGAATTTATTTATTTATTTTTTTTTTTTTTTTTTTTTCACTTTTTAATCTCTTTTACAAAAGTTTACTTATTTTACAAAATCATCCTACTTTCAATAACATGTTTGTCATGAGCTCTTTAGTGAGTTATTTTCGCTCCTTTTTGGCATTGGCTGTGTATTTACTGTGTACTTTTTAATATATAAAATAGGAACACACACTGACCCACACAGTGTCATGTGACACTGTGACATAGGCTTTCCCATGATGCATTGGGGTGCAGTTGAATTTTTAAATTTGATTAATATTTGAGGAATTGTGTATGAAGGATTTTTTCTAAGGTATTGTGGTGTTAGTTTGTGGTGAAATAGATGTTTTAGGGTTGTTGTTTTGCGTTTTTGGACGTTTTTGGGTCATTCTGAGCAGTCACCATGAAGAAGTAAAGCGTGGGGGGGACCGTGCTTTAAAAGGCCCCCGTCTCCCAGGCTCTAATGTATTGGCTCTGTGGTCATTACTAAACACTGGGAAACTGCTACTTGTCTAAAGTATGTGATATCAAAAACACAAGGGAAATCTAATGGGAAAAACTGGGTCTTCAGGGAAATAAGTCGAATTTATTTATTTATTTTTTTTTTTTTTTTTCACTTTTTAATCTCTTTTACAAAAGTTTACTTATTTTACAAAATCATCCTACTTTCAATAACATGTTTGTCATGAGCTCTTTAGTGAGTTATTTTCGCTCCTTTTTGGCATTGGCTGTGTATTTACTGTGTACTTTTTAATATATAAAATAGGAACACACACTGACCCACACAGTGTCATGTGACACTGTGACATAGGCTTTCCCATGATGCATTGGGGTGCAGTTGAATTTTTAAATTTGATTAATATTTGAGGAATTGTGTATGAAGGATTTTTTCTAAGGTATTGTGGTGTTAGTTTGTGGTGAAATAGATGTTTTAGGCTTGTTGTTTTGCGTTTTTGGGCGTTTTTGGGTCATTCTGAGCAGTCACCATGAAGAAGTAAAGCGTGGGGGGGACCGTGCTTTAAAAGGCCCCCGTCTCCCAGGCTCTAATGTATTGGCTCTGTGGTCATTACTAAACACTGGGAAACTGCTACTTGTCTAAAGTATGTGATATCAAAAACACAAGGGAAATCTAATGGTAAAAACTGGGTCTTCAGGGAAATAAGTTGAATTTATTTATTTATTTATTTTTTTTTTTTCACTTTTTAATCTCTTTTACAAAAGTTTACTTATTTTACAAAATCATCCTACTTTCAATAACATGTTTGTCATGAGCTCTTTAGTGAGTTATTTTCGCTCCTTTTTGGCATTGGCTGTGTATTTACTGTGTACTTTTTAATATATAAAATAGGAACACACACTGACCCACACAGTGTCATGTGACACTGTGACATAGGCTTTCCCATGATGCATTGGGGTGCAGTTGAATTTTTAAATTTGATTAATATTTGAGGAATTGTGTATGAAGGATTTTTTCTAAGGTATTGTGGTGTTAGTTTGTGGTGAAATAGATGTTTTAGGCTTGTTGTTTTGCGTTTTTGGACGTTTTTGGGTCATTCTGAGCAGTCACCATGAAGAAGTAAAGCGTGGGGGGACCGTGCTTTAAAAGGCCCCCGTCTCCCAGGCTCTAATGTATTGGCTCTGTGGTCATTACTAAACACTGGGAAACTGCTACTTGTCTAAAGTATGTGATATCAAAAACACAAGGGAAATCTAATGGGAAAAACTGGGTCTTCAGGGAAATAAGTTGAATTTATTTATTTATTTATTTTTTTTTTTTTTCACTTTTTAATCTCTTTTACAAAAGTTTACTTATTTTACAAAATCATCCTACTTTCAATAACATGTTTGTCATGAGCTCTTTAGTGAGTTATTTTCGCTCCTTTTTGGCATTGGCTGTGTATTTACTGTGTACTTTTTAATATATAAAATAGGAACACACACTGACCCACACAGTGTCATGTGACACTGTGACATAGGCTTTCCCATGATGCATTGGGGTGCAGTTGAATTTTTAAATTTGATTAATATTTGAGGAATTGTGTATGAAGGATTTTTTCTAAGGTATTGTGGTGTTAGTTTGTGGTGAAATAGATGTTTTAGGCTTGTTGTTTTGCGTTTTTGGACGTTTTTGGGTCATTCTGAGCAGTCACCATGAAGAAGTAAAGCGTGGGGGGACCGTGCTTTAAAAGGCCCCCGTCTCCCAGGCTCTAATGTATTGGCTCTGTGGTCATTACTAAACACTGGGAAACTGCTACTTGTCTAAAGTATGTGATATCAAAAACACAAGGGAAATCTAATGGGAAAAACTGGGTCTTCAGGGAAATAAGTTGAATTTATTTATTTATTTATTTTTTTTTTTTTCACTTTTTAATCTCTTTTACAAAAGTTTACTTATTTTACAAAATCATCCTACTTTCAATAACATGTTTGTCATGAGCTCTTTAGTGAGTTATTTTCGCTCCTTTTTGGCATTGGCTGTGTATTTACTGTGTACTTTTTAATATATAAAATAGGAACACACACTGACCCACACAGTGTCATGTGACACTGTGACATAGGCTTTCCCATGATGCATTGGGGTGCAGTTGAATTTTTAAATTTGATTAATATTTGAGGAATTGTGTATGAAGGATTTTTTCTAAGGTATTGTGGTGTTAGTTTGTGGTGAAATAGATGTTTTAGGCTTGTTGTTTTGCGTTTTTGGGCGTTTTTTGGTCATTCTGAGCAGTCACCATGAAGAAGTAAAGCGTGGGGGGACCGTGCTTTAAAAGGCCCCCGTCTCCCAGGCTCTAATGTATTGGCTCTGTGGTCATTACTAAACACTGGGAAACTGCTACTTGTCTAAAGTATGTGATATCAAAAACACAAGGGAAATCTAATGGGAAAAACTGGGTCTTCAGGGAAATAAGTTGAATTTATTTATTTATTTATTTTTTTTTTTTCACTTTTTAATCTCTTTTACAAAAGTTTACTTATTTTACAAAATCATCCTACTTTCAATAACATGTTTGTCATGAGCTCTTTAGTGAGTTATTTTCGCTCCTTTTTGGCATTGGCTGTGTATTTACTGTGTACTTTTTAATATATAAAATAGGAACACACACTGACCCACACAGTGTCATGTGACACTGTGACATAGGCTTTCCCATGATGCATTGGGGTGCAGTTGAATTTTTAAATTTGATTAATATTTGAGGAATTGTGTATGAAGGATTTTTTCTAAGGTATTGTGGTGTTAGTTTGTGGTGAAATAGATGTTTTAGGCTTGTTGTTTTGCGTTTTTGGGCGTTTTTTGGTCATTCTGAGCAGTCACCATGAAGAAGTAAAGCGTGGGGGGGACCGTGCTTTAAAAGGCCCCCGTCTCCCAGGCTCTAATGTATTGGCTCTGTGGTCATTACTAAACACTGGGAAACTGCTACTTGTCTAAAGTATGTGATATCAAAAACACAAGGGAAATCTAATGGGAAAAACTGGGTCTTCAGGGAAATAAGTCGAATTTATTTATTTATTTATTTATTTTTTTTTCACTTTTTAATCTCTTTTACAAAAGTTTACTTATTTTACAAAATCATCCTACTTTCAATAACATGTTTGTCATGAGCTCTTTAGTGAGTTATTTTCGCTCCTTTTTGGCATTGGCTGTGTATTTACTGTGTACTTTTTAATATATAAAATAGGAACACACACTGACCCACACAGTGTCATGTGACACTGTGACATAGGCTTTCCCATGATGCATTGGGGTGCAGTTGAATTTTTAAATTTGATTAATATTTGAGGAATTGTGTATGAAGGATTTTTTCTAAGGTATTGTGGTGTTAGTTTGTGGTGAAATAGATGTTTTAGGCTTGTTGTTTTGCGTTTTTGGGCGTTTTTTGGTCATTCTGAGCAGTCACCATGAAGAAGTAAAGCGTGGGGGGACCGTGCTTTAAAAGGCCCCCGTCTCCCAGGCTCTAATGTATTGGCTCTGTGGTCATTACTAAACACTGGGAAACTGCTACTTGTCTAAAGTATGTGATATCAAAAACACAAGGGAAATCTAATGGGAAAAACTGGGTCTTCAGGGAAATAAGTTGAATTTATTTATTTATTTTTTTTTTTTTTTCACTTTTTAATCTCTTTTACAAAAGTTTACTTATTTTACAAAATCATCCTACTTTCAATAACATGTTTGTCATGAGCTCTTTAGTGAGTTATTTTCGCTCCTTTTTGGCATTGGCTGTGTATTTACTGTGTACTTTTTAATATATAAAATAGGAACACACACTGACCCACACAGTGTCATGTGACACTGTGACATAGGCTTTCCCATGATGCATTGGGGTGCAGTTGAATTTTTAAATTTGATTAATATTTGAGGAATTGTGTATGAAGGATTTTTTCTAAGGTATTGTGGTGTTAGTTTGTGGTGAAATAGATGTTTTAGGCTTGTTGTTTTGCGTTTTTGGGCGTTTTTTGGTCATTCTGAGCAGTCACCATGAAGAAGTAAAGCGTGGGGGGACCGTGCTTTAAAAGGCCCCCGTCTCCCAGGCTCTAATGTATTGGCTCTGTGGTCATTACTAAACACTGGGAAACTGCTACTTGTCTAAAGTATGTGATATCAAAAACACAAGGGAAATCTAATGGTAAAAACTGGGTCTTCAGGGAAATAAGTCGAATTTATTTATTTATTTATTTTTTTTTTTTCACTTTTTAATCTCTTTTACAAAAGTTTACTTATTTTACAAAATCATCCTACTTTCAATAACATGTTTGTCATGAGCTCTTTAGTGAGTTATTTTCGCTCCTTTTTGGCATTGGCTGTGTATTTACTGTGTACTTTTTAATATATAAAATAGGAACACACACTGACCCACACAGTGTCATGTGACACTGTGACATAGGCTTTCCCATGATGCATTGGGGTGCAGTTGAATTTTTAAATTTGATTAATATTTGAGGAATTGTGTATGAAGGATTTTTTCTAAGGTATTGTGGTGTTAGTTTGTGGTGAAATAGATGTTTTAGGCTTGTTGTTTTGCGTTTTTGGACGTTTTTGGGTCATTCTGAGCAGTCACCATGAAGAAGTAAAGCGTGGGGGGACCGTGCTTTAAAAGGCCCCCGTCTCCCAGGCTCTAATGTATTGGCTCTGTGGTCATTACTAAACACTGGGAAACTGCTACTTGTCTAAAGTATGTGATATCAAAAACACAAAGGAAATCTAATGGGAAAAACTGGGTCTTCAGGGAAATAAGTTGAATTTATTTATTTATTTATTTATTTTTTTTCACTTTTTAATCTCTTTTACAAAAGTTTACTTATTTTACAAAATCATCCTACTTTCAATAACATGTTTGTCATGAGCTCTTTAGTGAGTTATTTTCGCTCCTTTTTGGCATTGGCTGTGTATTTACTGTGTACTTTTTAATATATAAAATAGGAACACACACTGACCCACACAGTGTCATGTGACACTGTGACATAGGCTTTCCCATGATGCATTGGGGTGCAGTTGAATTTTTAAATTTGATTAATATTTGAGGAATTGTGTATGAAGGATTTTTTCTAAGGTATTGTGGTGTTAGTTTGTGGTGAAATAGATGTTTTAGGCTTGTTGTTTTGCGTTTTTGGGCGTTTTTTGGTCATTCTGAGCAGTCACCATGAAGAAGTAAAGCGTGGGGGGGACCGTGCTTTAAAAGGCCCCCGTCTCCCAGGCTCTAATGTATTGGCTCTGTGGTCATTACTAAACACTGGGAAACTGCTACTTGTCTAAAGTATGTGATATCAAAAACACAAGGGAAATCTAATGGGAAAAACTGGGTCTTCAGGGAAATAAGTCGAATTTATTTATTTATTTATTTATTTTTTTTTCACTTTTTAATCTCTTTTACAAAAGTTTACTTATTTTACAAAATCATCCTACTTTCAATAACATGTTTGTCATGAGCTCTTTAGTGAGTTATTTTCGCTCCTTTTTGGCATTGGCTGTGTATTTACTGTGTACTTTTTAATATATAAAATAGGAACACACACTGACCCACACAGTGTCATGTGACACTGTGACATAGGCTTTCCCATGATGCATTGGGGTGCAGTTGAATTTTTAAATTTGATTAATATTTGAGGAATTGTGTATGAAGGATTTTTTCTAAGGTATTGTGGTGTTAGTTTGTGGTGAAATAGATGTTTTAGGCTTGTTGTTTTGCGTTTTTGGACGTTTTTGGGTCATTCTGAGCAGTCACCATGAAGAAGTAAAGCGTGGGGGGACCGTGCTTTAAAAGGCCCCCGTCTCCCAGGCTCTAATGTATTGGCTCTGTGGTCATTACTAAACACTGGGAAACTGCTACTTGTCTAAAGTATGTGATATCAAAAACACAAGGGAAATCTAATGGGAAAAACTGGGTCTTCAGGGAAATAAGTTGAATTTATTTATTTATTTATTTTTTTTTTTTCACTTTTTAATCTCTTTTACAAAAGTTTACTTATTTTACAAAATCATCCTACTTTCAATAACATGTTTGTCATGAGCTCTTTAGTGAGTTATTTTCGCTCCTTTTTGGCATTGGCTGTGTATTTACTGTGTACTTTTTAATATATAAAATAGGAACACACACTGACCCACACAGTGTCATGTGACACTGTGACATAGGCTTTCCCATGATGCATTGGGGTGCAGTTGAATTTTTAAATTTGATTAATATTTGAGGAATTGTGTATGAAGGATTTTTTCTAAGGTATTGTGGTGTTAGTTTGTGGTGAAATAGATGTTTTAGGCTTGTTGTTTTGCGTTTTTGGGCGTTTTTTGGTCATTCTGAGCAGTCACCATGAAGAAGTAAAGCGTGGGGGGACCGTGCTTTAAAAGGCCCCCGTCTCCCAGGCTCTAATGTATTGGCTCTGTGGTCATTACTAAACACTGGGAAACTGCTACTTGTCTAAAGTATGTGATATCAAAAACACAAGGGAAATCTAATGGTAAAAACTGGGTCTTCAGGGAAATAAGTCGAATTTATTTATTTATTTATTTTTTTTTTTTCACTTTTTAATCTCTTTTACAAAAGTTTACTTATTTTACAAAATCATCCTACTTTCAATAACATGTTTGTCATGAGCTCTTTAGTGAGTTATTTTCGCTCCTTTTTGGCATTGGCTGTGTATTTACTGTGTACTTTTTAATATATAAAATAGGAACACACACTGACCCACACAGTGTCATGTGACACTGTGACATAGGCTTTCCCATGATGCATTGGGGTGCAGTTGAATTTTTAAATTTGATTAATATTTGAGGAATTGTGTATGAAGGATTTTTTCTAAGGTATTGTGGTGTTAGTTTGTGGTGAAATAGATGTTTTAGGCTTGTTGTTTTGCGTTTTTGGACGTTTTTGGGTCATTCTGAGCAGTCACCATGAAGAAGTAAAGCGTGGGGGGACCGTGCTTTAAAAGGCCCCCGTCTCCCAGGCTCTAATGTATTGGCTCTGTGGTCATTACTAAACACTGGGAAACTGCTACTTGTCTAAAGTATGTGATATCAAAAACACAAGGGAAATCTAATGGGAAAAACTGGGTCTTCAGGGAAATAAGTCGAATTTATTTATTTATTTATTTTTTTTTTTTTTCACTTTTTAATCTCTTTTACAAAAGTTTACTTATTTTACAAAATCATCCTACTTTCAATAACATGTTTGTCATGAGCTCTTTAGTGAGTTATTTTCGCTCCTTTTTGGCATTGGCTGTGTATTTACTGTGTACTTTTTAATATATAAAATAGGAACACACACTGACCCACACAGTGTCATGTGACACTGTGACATAGGCTTTCCCATGATGCATTGGGGTGCAGTTGAATTTTTAAATTTGATTAATATTTGAGGAATTGTGTATGAAGGATTTTTTCTAAGGTATTGTGGTGTTAGTTTGTGGTGAAATAGATGTTTTAGGCTTGTTGTTTTGCGTTTTTGGACGTTTTTGGGTCATTCTGAGCAGTCACCATGAAGAAGTAAAGCGTGGGGGGACCGTGCTTTAAAAGGCCCCCGTCTCCCAGGCTCTAATGTATTGGCTCTGTGGTCATTACTAAACACTGGGAAACTGCTACTTGTCTAAAGTATGTGATATCAAAAACACAAGGGAAATCTAATGGTAAAAACTGGGTCTTCAGGGAAATAAGTCGAATTTATTTATTTATTTATTTATTTTTTTTCACTTTTTAATCTCTTTTACAAAAGTTTACTTATTTTACAAAATCATCCTACTTTCAATAACATGTTTGTCATGAGCTCTTTAGTGAGTTATTTTCGCTCCTTTTTGGCATTGGCTGTGTATTTACTGTGTACTTTTTAATATATAAAATAGGAACACACACTGACCCACACAGTGTCATGTGACACTGTGACATAGGCTTTCCCATGATGCATTGGGGTGCAGTTGAATTTTTAAATTTGATTAATATTTGAGGAATTGTGTATGAAGGATTTTTTCTAAGGTATTGTGGTGTTAGTTTGTGGTGAAATAGATGTTTTAGGCTTGTTGTTTTGCGTTTTTGGACGTTTTTGGGTCATTCTGAGCAGTCACCATGAAGAAGTAAAGCGTGGGGGGACCGTGCTTTAAAAGGCCCCCGTCTCCCAGGCTCTAATGTATTGGCTCTGTGGTCATTACTAAACACTGGGAAACTGCTACTTGTCTAAAGTATGTGATATCAAAAACACAAAGGAAATCTAATGGGAAAAACTGGGTCTTCAGGGAAATAAGTTGAATTTATTTATTTATTTATTTATTTTTTTTCACTTTTTAATCTCTTTTACAAAAGTTTACTTATTTTACAAAATCATCCTACTTTCAATAACATGTTTGTCATGAGCTCTTTAGTGAGTTATTTTCGCTCCTTTTTGGCATTGGCTGTGTATTTACTGTGTACTTTTTAATATATAAAATAGGAACACACACTGACCCACACAGTGTCATGTGACACTGTGACATAGGCTTTCCCATGATGCATTGGGGTGCAGTTGAATTTTTAAATTTGATTAATATTTGAGGAATTGTGTATGAAGGATTTTTTCTAAGGTATTGTGGTGTTAGTTTGTGGTGAAATAGATGTTTTAGGCTTGTTGTTTTGCGTTTTTGGACGTTTTTGGGTCATTCTGAGCAGTCACCATGAAGAAGTAAAGCGTGGGGGGACCGTGCTTTAAAAGGCCCCCGTCTCCCAGGCTCTAATGTATTGGCTCTGTGGTCATTACTAAACACTGGGAAACTGCTACTTGTCTAAAGTATGTGATATCAAAAACACAAGGGAAATCTAATGGGAAAAACTGGGTCTTCAGGGAAATAAGTTGAATTTATTTATTTATTTATTTTTTTTTTTTCACTTTTTAATCTCTTTTACAAAAGTTTACTTATTTTACAAAATCATCCTACTTTCAATAACATGTTTGTCATGAGCTCTTTAGTGAGTTATTTTCGCTCCTTTTTGGCATTGGCTGTGTATTTACTGTGTACTTTTTAATATATAAAATAGGAACACACACTGACCCACACAGTGTCATGTGACACTGTGACATAGGCTTTCCCATGATGCATTGGGGTGCAGTTGAATTTTTAAATTTGATTAATATTTGAGGAATTGTGTATGAAGGATTTTTTCTAAGGTATTGTGGTGTTAGTTTGTGGTGAAATAGATGTTTTAGGCTTGTTGTTTTGCGTTTTTGGGCGTTTTTTGGTCATTCTGAGCAGTCACCATGAAGAAGTAAAGCGTGGGGGGACCGTGCTTTAAAAGGCCCCCGTCTCCCAGGCTCTAATGTATTGGCTCTGTGGTCATTACTAAACACTGGGAAACTGCTACTTGTCTAAAGTATGTGATATCAAAAACACAAGGGAAATCTAATGGGAAAAACTGGGTCTTCAGGGAAATAAGTTGAATTTATTTATTTATTTATTTTTTTTTTTTCACTTTTTAATCTCTTTTACAAAAGTTTATTTATTTTACAAAATCATCCTACTTTCAATAACATGTTTGTCATGAGCTCTTTAGTGAGTTATTTTCGCTCCTTTTTGGCATTGGCTGTGTATTTACTGTGTACTTTTTAATATATAAAATAGGAACACACACTGACCCACACAGTGTCATGTGACACTGTGACATAGGCTTTCCCATGATGCATTGGGGTGCAGTTGAATTTTTAAATTTGATTAATATTTGAGGAATTGTGTATGAAGGATTTTTTCTAAGGTATTGTGGTGTTAGTTTGTGGTGAAATAGATGTTTTAGGCTTGTTGTTTTGCGTTTTTGGGCGTTTTTTGGTCATTCTGAGCAGTCACCATGAAGAAGTAAAGCGTGGGGGGACCGTGCTTTAAAAGGCCCCCGTCTCCCAGGCTCTAATGTATTGGCTCTGTGGTCATTACTAAACACTGGGAAACTGCTACTTGTCTAAAGTATGTGATATCAAAAACACAAGGGAAATCTAATGGGAAAAACTGGGTCTTCAGGGAAATAAGTCGAATTTATTTATTTATTTATTTTTTTTTTTTTTCACTTTTTAATCTCTTTTACAAAAGTTTATTTATTTTACAAAATCATCCTACTTTCAATAACATGTTTGTCATGAGCTCTTTAGTGAGTTATTTTCGCTCCATTTTGGCATTGGCTGTGTATTTACTGTGTACTTTTTAATATATAAAATAGGAACACACACTGACCCACACAGTGTCATGTGACACTGTGACATAGGCTTTCCCATGATGCATTGGGGTGCAGTTGAATTTTTAAATTTGATTAATATTTGAGGAATTGTGTATGAAGGATTTTTTCTAAGGTATTGTGGTGTTAGTTTGTGGTGAAATAGATGTTTTAGGGTTGTTGTTTTGCGTTTTTGGGCGTTTTTGGGTCATTCTGAGCAGTCACCATGAAGAAGTAAAGCGTGGGGGGGACCGTGCTTTAAAAGGCCCCCGTCTCCCAGGCTCTAATGTATTGGCTCTGTGGTCATTACTAAACACTGGGAAACTGCTACTTGTCTAAAGTATGTGATATCAAAAACACAAGGGAAATCTAATGGGAAAAACTGGGTCTTCAGGGAAATAAGTCGAATTTATTTATTTATTTATTTTTTTTTTTTTTTTCACTTTTTAATCTCTTTTACAAAAGTTTACTTATTTTACAAAATCATCCTACTTTCAATAACATGTTTGTCATGAGCTCTTTAGTGAGTTATTTTCGCTCCTTTTTGGCATTGGCTGTGTATTTACTGTGTACTTTTTAATATATAAAATAGGAACACACACTGACCCACACAGTGTCATGTGACACTGTGACATAGGCTTTCCCATGATGCATTGGGGTACAGTTGAATTTTTAAATTTGATTAATATTTGAGGAATTGTGTATGAAGGATTTTTTCTAAGGTATTGTGGTGTTAGTTTGTGGTGAAATAGATGTTTTAGGGTTGTTGTTTTGCGTTTTTGGACGTTTTTGGGTCATTCTGAGCAGTCACCATGAAGAAGTAAAGCGTGGGGGGGACCGTGCTTTAAAAGGCCCCCGTCTCCCAGGCTCTAATGTATTGGCTCTGTGGTCATTACTAAACACTGGGAAACTGCTACTTGTCTAAAGTATGTGATATCAAAAACACAAGGGAAATCTAATGGGAAAAACTGGGTCTTCAGGGAAATAAGTCGAATTTATTTATTTATTTATTTTTTTTTTTTTCACTTTTTAATCTCTTTTACAAAAGTTTACTTATTTTACAAAATCATCCTACTTTCAATAACATGTTTGTCATGAGCTCTTTAGTGAGTTATTTTCGCTCCATTTTGGCATTGGCTGTGTATTTACTGTGTACTTTTTAATATATAAAATAGGAACACACACTGACCCACACAGTGTCATGTGACACTGTGACATAGGCTTTCCCATGATGCATTGGGGTGCAGTTGAATTTTTAAATTTGATTAATATTTGAGGAATTGTGTATGAAGGATTTTTTCTAAGGTATTGTGGTGTTAGTTTGTGGTGAAATAGATGTTTTAGGGTTGTTGTTTTGCGTTTTTGGGCGTTTTTGGGTCATTCTGAGCAGTCACCATGAAGAAGTAAAGCGTGGGGGGGACCGTGCTTTAAAAGGCCCCCGTCTCCCAGGCTCTAATGTATTGGCTCTGTGGTCGTTACTAAACACTGGGAAACTGCTACTTGTCTAAAGTATGTGATATCAAAAACACAAGGGAAATCTAATGGGAAAAACTGGGTCTTCAGGGAAATAAGTCGAATTTATTTATTTATTTATTTATTTTTTTTTTTCACTTTTTAATCTCTTTTACAAAAGTTTATTTATTTTACAAAATCATCCTACTTTCAATAACATGTTTGTCATGAGCTCTTTAGTGAGTTATTTTCGCTCCATTTTGGCATTGGCTGTGTATTTACTGTGTACTTTTTAATATATAAAATAGGAACACACACTGACCCACACAGTGTCATGTGACACTGTGACATAGGCTTTCCCATGATGCATTGGGGTGCAGTTGAATTTTTAAATTTGATTAATATTTGAGGAATTGTGTATGAAGGATTTTTTCTAAGGTATTGTGGTGTTAGTTTGTGGTGAAATAGATGTTTTAGGCTTGTTGTTTTGCGTTTTTGGGCGTTTTTGGGTCATTCTGAGCAGTCACCATGAAGAAGTAAAGCGTGGGGGGACCGTGCTTTAAAAGGCCCCCGTCTCCCAGGCTCTAATGTATTGGCTCTGTGGTCATTACTAAACACTGGGAAACTGCTACTTGTCTAAAGTATGTGATATCAAAAACACAAGGGAAATCTAATGGGAAAAACTGGGTCTTCAGGGAAATAAGTCGAATTTATTTATTTATTTATTTTTTTTTTTTTTCACTTTTTAATCTCTTTTACAAAAGTTTATTTATTTTACAAAATCATCCTACTTTCAATAACATGTTTGTCATGAGCTCTTTAGTGAGTTATTTTCGCTCCTTTTTGGCATTGGCTGTGTATTTACTGTGTACTTTTTAATATATAAAATAGGAACACACACTGACCCACACAGTGTCATGTGACACTGTGACATAGGCTTTCCCATGATGCATTGGGGTGCAGTTGAATTTTTAAATTTGATTAATATTTGAGGAATTGTGTATGAAGGATTTTTTCTAAGGTATTGTGGTGTTAGTTTGTGGTGAAATAGATGTTTTAGGGTTGTTGTTTTGCGTTTTTGGGCGTTTTTGGGTCATTCTGAGCAGTCACCATGAAGAAGTAAAGCGTGGGGGGACCGTGCTTTAAAAGGCCCCCGTCTCCCAGGCTCTAATGTATTGGCTCTGTGGTCATTACTAAACACTGGGAAACTGCTACTTGTCTAAAGTATGTGATATCAAAAACACAAGGGAAATCTAATGGGAAAAACTGGGTCTTCAGGGAAATAAGTCGAATTTATTTATTTATTTATTTTTTTTTTTTCACTTTTTAATCTCTTTTACAAAAGTTTATTTATTTTACAAAATCATCCTACTTTCAATAACATGTTTGTCATGAGCTCTTTAGTGAGTTATTTTCGCTCCTTTTTGGCATTGGCTGTGTATTTACTGTGTACTTTTTAATATATAAAATAGGAACACACACTGACCCACACAGTGTCATGTGACACTGTGACATAGGCTTTCCCATGATGCATTGGGGTGCAGTTGAATTTTTAAATTTGATTAATATTTGAGGAATTGTGTATGAAGGATTTTTTCTAAGGTATTGTGGTGTTAGTTTGTGGTGAAATAGATGTTTTAGGGTTGTTGTTTTGCATTTTTGGGCGTTTTTGGGTCATTCTGAGCAGTCACCATGAAGAAGTAAAGCGTGGGGGGACCGTGCTTTAAAAGGCCCCCGTCTCCCAGGCTCTAATGTATTGGCTCTGTGGTCATTACTAAACACTGGGAAACTGCTACTTGTCTAAAGTATGTGATATCAAAAACACAAGGGAAATCTAATGGGAAAAACTGGGTCTTCAGGGAAATAAGTTGAATTTATTTATTTATTTATTTTTTTTTTTTCACTTTTTAATCTCTTTTACAAAAGTTTACTTATTTTACAAAATCATCCTACTTTCAATAACATGTTTGTCATGAGCTCTTTAGTGAGTTATTTTCGCTCCTTTTTGGCATTGGCTGTGTATTTACTGTGTACTTTTTAATATATAAAATAGGAACACACACTGACCCACACAGTGTCATGTGACACTGTGACATAGGCTTTCCCATGATGCATTGGGGTGCAGTTGAATTTTTAAATTTGATTAATATTTGAGGAATTGTGTATGAAGGATTTTTTCTAAGGTATTGTGGTGTTAGTTTCTGGTGAAATAGATGTTTTAGGCTTGTTGTTTTGCGTTTTTGGGCGTTTTTTGGTCATTCTGAGCAGTCACCATGAAGAAGTAAAGCGTGGGGGGACCGTGCTTTAAAAGGCCCCCGTCTCCCAGGCTCTAATGTATTGGCTCTGTGGTCATTACTAAACACTGGGAAACTGCTACTTGTCTAAAGTATGTGATATCAAAAACACAAGGGAAATCTAATGGGAAAAACTGGGTCTTCAGGGAAATAAGTCGAATTTATTTATTTATTTATTTATTTTTTTTTTTTTCACTTTTTAATCTCTTTTACAAAAGTTTACTTATTTTACAAAATCATCCTACTTTCAATAACATGTTTGTCATGAGCTCTTTAGTGAGTTATTTTCGCTCCTTTTTGGCATTGGCTGTGTATTTACTGTGTACTTTTTAATATATAAAATAGGAACACACACTGACCCACACAGTGTCATGTGACACTGTGACATAGGCTTTCCCATGATGCATTGGGGTGCAGTTGAATTTTTAAATTTGATTAATATTTGAGGAATTGTGTATGAAGGATTTTTTCTAAGGTATTGTGGTGTTAGTTTGTGGTGAAATAGATGTTTTAGGCTTGTTGTTTTGCATTTTTGGGCGTTTTTGGGTCATTCTGAGCAGTCACCATGAAGAAGTAAAGCGTGGGGGGACCGTGCTTTAAAAGGCCCCCGTCTCCCAGGCTCTAATGTATTGGCTCTGTGGTCATTACTAAACACTGGGAAACTGCTACTTGTCTAAAGTATGTGATATCAAAAACACAAGGGAAATCTAATGGTAAAAACTGGGTCTTCAGGGAAATAAGTCGAATTTATTTATTTATTTATTTATTTTTTTTCACTTTTTAATCTCTTTTACAAAAGTTTACTTATTTTACAAAATCATCCTACTTTCAATAACATGTTTGTCATGAGCTCTTTAGTGAGTTATTTTCGCTCCTTTTTGGCATTGGCTGTGTATTTACTGTGTACTTTTTAATATATAAAATAGGAACACACACTGACCCACACAGTGTCATGTGACACTGTGACATAGGCTTTCCCATGATGCATTGGGGTGCAGTTGAATTTTTAAATTTGATTAATATTTGAGGAATTGTGTATGAAGGATTTTTTCTAAGGTATTGTGGTGTTAGTTTGTGGTGAAATAGATGTTTTAGGCTTGTTGTTTTGCGTTTTTGGACGTTTTTGGGTCATTCTGAGCAGTCACCATGAAGAAGTAAAGCGTGGGGGGACCGTGCTTTAAAAGGCCCCCGTCTCCCAGGCTCTAATGTATTGGCTCTGTGGTCATTACTAAACACTGGGAAACTGCTACTTGTCTAAAGTATGTGATATCAAAAACACAAAGGAAATCTAATGGGAAAAACTGGGTCTTCAGGGAAATAAGTTGAATTTATTTATTTATTTATTTTTTTTTTTTCACTTTTTAATCTCTTTTACAAAAGTTTACTTATTTTACAAAATCATCCTACTTTCAATAACATGTTTGTCATGAGCTCTTTAGTGAGTTATTTTCGCTCCTTTTTGGCATTGGCTGTGTATTTACTGTGTACTTTTTAATATATAAAATAGGAACACACACTGACCCACACAGTGTCATGTGACACTGTGACATAGGCTTTCCCATGATGCATTGGGGTGCAGTTGAATTTTTAAATTTGATTAATATTTGAGGAATTGTGTATGAAGGATTTTTTCTAAGGTATTGTGGTGTTAGTTTGTGGTGAAATAGATGTTTTAGGCTTGTTGTTTTGCGTTTTTGGGCGTTTTTTGGTCATTCTGAGCAGTCACCATGAAGAAGTAAAGCGTGGGGGGGACCGTGCTTTAAAAGGCCCCCGTCTCCCAGGCTCTAATGTATTGGCTCTGTGGTCATTACTAAACACTGGGAAACTGCTACTTGTCTAAAGTATGTGATATCAAAAACACAAGGGAAATCTAATGGGAAAAACTGGGTCTTCAGGGAAATAAGTCGAATTTATTTATTTATTTTTTTTTTTTTTTTCACTTTTTAATCTCTTTTACAAAAGTTTACTTATTTTACAAAATCATCCTACTTTCAATAACATGTTTGTCATGAGCTCTTTAGTGAGTTATTTTCGCTCCTTTTTGGCATTGGCTGTGTATTTACTGTGTACTTTTTAATATATAAAATAGGAACACACACTGACCCACACAGTGTCATGTGACACTGTGACATAGGCTTTCCCATGATGCATTGGGGTGCAGTTGAATTTTTAAATTTGATTAATATTTGAGGAATTGTGTATGAAGGATTTTTTCTAAGGTATTGTGGTGTTAGTTTGTGGTGAAATAGATGTTTTAGGCTTGTTGTTTTGCGTTTTTGGGCGTTTTTTGGTCATTCTGAGCAGTCACCATGAAGAAGTAAAGCGTGGGGGGACCGTGCTTTAAAAGGCCCCCGTCTCCCAGGCTCTAATGTATTGGCTCTGTGGTCATTACTAAACACTGGGAAACTGCTACTTGTCTAAAGTATGTGATATCAAAAACACAAGGGAAATCTAATGGGAAAAACTGGGTCTTCAGGGAAATAAGTTGAATTTATTTATTTATTATTTTTTTTTTTTTCACTTTTTAATCTCTTTTACAAAAGTTTACTTATTTTACAAAATCATCCTACTTTCAATAACATGTTTGTCATGAGCTCTTTAGTGAGTTATTTTCGCTCCTTTTTGGCATTGGCTGTGTATTTACTGTGTACTTTTTAATATATAAAATAGGAACACACACTGACCCACACAGTGTCATGTGACACTGTGACATAGGCTTTCCCATGATGCATTGGGGTGCAGTTGAATTTTTAAATTTGATTAATATTTGAGGAATTGTGTATGAAGGATTTTTTCTAAGGTATTGTTGTGTTAGTTTGTGGTGAAATAGATGTTTTAGGCTTGTTGTTTTGCGTTTTTGGGCGTTTTTTGGTCATTCTGAGCAGTCACCATGAAGAAGTAAAGCGTGGGGGGACCGTGCTTTAAAAGGCCCCCGTCTCCCAGGCTCTAATGTATTGGCTCTGTGGTCATTACTAAACACTGGGAAACTGCTACTTGTCTAAAGTATGTGATATCAAAAACACAAGGGAAATCTAATGGTAAAAACTGGGTCTTCAGGGAAATAAGTCGAATTTATTTATTTATTTATTTTTTTTTTTTCACTTTTTAATCTCTTTTACAAAAGTTTACTTATTTTACAAAATCATCCTACTTTCAATAACATGTTTGTCATGAGCTCTTTAGTGAGTTATTTTCGCTCCTTTTTGGCATTGGCTGTGTATTTACTGTGTACTTTTTAATATATAAAATAGGAACACACACTGACCCACACAGTGTCATGTGACACTGTGACATAGGCTTTCCCATGATGCATTGGGGTGCAGTTGAATTTTTAAATTTGATTAATATTTGAGGAATTGTGTATGAAGGATTTTTTCTAAGGTATTGTGGTGTTAGTTTGTGGTGAAATAGATGTTTTAGGCTTGTTGTTTTGCGTTTTTGGACGTTTTTGGGTCATTCTGAGCAGTCACCATGAAGAAGTAAAGCGTGGGGGGACCGTGCTTTAAAAGGCCCCCGTCTCCCAGGCTCTAATGTATTGGCTCTGTGGTCATTACTAAACACTGGGAAACTGCTACTTGTCTAAAGTATGTGATATCAAAAACACAAGGGAAATCTAATGGGAAAAACTGGGTCTTCAGGGAAATAAGTCGAATTTATTTATTTATTTATTTTTTTTTTTTTTCACTTTTTAATCTCTTTTACAAAAGTTTACTTATTTTACAAAATCATCCTACTTTCAATAACATGTTTGTCATGAGCTCTTTAGTGAGTTATTTTCGCTCCTTTTTGGCATTGGCTGTGTATTTACTGTGTACTTTTTAATATATAAAATAGGAACACACACTGACCCACACAGTGTCATGTGACACTGTGACATAGGCTTTCCCATGATGCATTGGGGTGCAGTTGAATTTTTAAATTTGATTAATATTTGAGGAATTGTGTATGAAGGATTTTTTCTAAGGTATTGTGGTGTTAGTTTGTGGTGAAATAGATGTTTTAGGCTTGTTGTTTTGCGTTTTTGGACGTTTTTGGGTCATTCTGAGCAGTCACCATGAAGAAGTAAAGCGTGGGGGGACCGTGCTTTAAAAGGCCCCCGTCTCCCAGGCTCTAATGTATTGGCTCTGTGGTCATTACTAAACACTGGGAAACTGCTACTTGTCTAAAGTATGTGATATCAAAAACACAAGGGAAATCTAATGGGAAAAACTGGGTCTTCAGGGAAATAAGTTGAATTTATTTATTTATTTTTTTTTTTTTTTTCACTTTTTAATCTCTTTTACAAAAGTTTACTTATTTTACAAAATCATCCTACTTTCAATAACATGTTTGTCATGAGCTCTTTAGTGAGTTATTTTCGCTCCTTTTTGGCATTGGCTGTGTATTTACTGTGTACTTTTTAATATATAAAATAGGAACACACACTGACCCACACAGTGTCATGTGACACTGTGACATAGGCTTTCCCATGATGCATTGGGGTGCAGTTGAATTTTTAAATTTGATTAATATTTGAGGAATTGTGTATGAAGGATTTTTTCTAAGGTATTGTGGTGTTAGTTTGTGGTGAAATAGATGTTTTAGGCTTGTTGTTTTGCGTTTTTGGGCGTTTTTTGGTCATTCTGAGCAGTCACCATGAAGAAGTAAAGCGTGGGGGGACCGTGCTTTAAAAGGCCCCCGTCTCCCAGGCTCTAATGTATTGGCTCTGTGGTCATTACTAAACACTGGGAAACTGCTACTTGTCTAAAGTATGTGATATCAAAAACACAAGGGAAATCTAATGGGAAAAACTGGGTCTTCAGGGAAATAAGTCGAATTTATTTATTTATTTATTTATTTATTTTTTTTTCACTTTTTAATCTCTTTTACAAAAGTTTACTTATTTTACAAAATCATCCTACTTTCAATAACATGTTTGTCATGAGCTCTTTAGTGAGTTATTTTCGCTCCTTTTTGGCATTGGCTGTGTATTTACTGTGTACTTTTTAATATATAAAATAGGAACACACACTGACCCACACAGTGTCATGTGACACTGTGACATAGGCTTTCCCATGATGCATTGGGGTGCAGTTGAATTTTTAAATTTGATTAATATTTGAGGAATTGTGTATGAAGGATTTTTTCTAAGGTATTGTGGTGTTAGTTTGTGGTGAAATAGATGTTTTAGGCTTGTTGTTTTGCGTTTTTGGGCGTTTTTGGGTCATTCTGAGCAGTCACCATGAAGAAGTAAAGCGTGGGGGGACCGTGCTTTAAAAGGCCCCCGTCTCCCAGGCTCTAATGTATTGGCTCTGTGGTCATTACTAAACACTGGGAAACTGCTACTTGTCTAAAGTATGTGATATCAAAAACACAAGGGAAATCTAATGGGAAAAACTGGGTCTTCAGGGAAATAAGTTGAATTTATTTATTTATTTATTTTTTTTTTTTCACTTTTTAATCTCTTTTACAAAAGTTTATTTATTTTACAAAATCATCCTACTTTCAATAACATGTTTGTCATGAGCTCTTTAGTGAGTTATTTTCGCTCCTTTTTGGCATTGGCTGTGTATTTACTGTGTACTTTTTAATATATAAAATAGGAACACACACTGACCCACACAGTGTCATGTGACACTGTGACATAGGCTTTCCCATGATGCATTGGGGTGCAGTTGAATTTTTAAATTTGATTAATATTTGAGGAATTGTGTATGAAGGATTTTTTCTAAGGTATTGTGGTGTTAGTTTGTGGTGAAATAGATGTTTTAGGCTTGTTGTTTTGCGTTTTTGGGCGTTTTTTGGTCATTATGAGCAGTCACCATGAAGAAGTAAAGCGTGGGGGGACCGTGCTTTAAAAGGCCCCCGTCTCCCAGGCTCTAATGTATTGGCTCTGTGGTCATTACTAAACACTGGGAAACTGCTACTTGTCTAAAGTATGTGATATCAAAAACACAAGGGAAATCTAATGGGAAAAACTGGGTCTTCAGGGAAATAAGTTGAATTTATTTATTTATTATTTTTTTTTTTCACTTTTTAATCTCTTTTACAAAAGTTTACTTATTTTACAAAATCATCCTACTTTCAATAACATGTTTGTCATGAGCTCTTTAGTGAGTTATTTTCGCTCCTTTTTGGCATTGGCTGTGTATTTACTGTGTACTTTTTAATATATAAAATAGGAACACACACTGACCCACACAGTGTCATGTGACACTGTGACATAGGCTTTCCCATGATGCATTGGGGTGCAGTTGAATTTTTAAATTTGATTAATATTTGAGGAATTGTGTATGAAGGATTTTTTCTAAGGTATTGTGGTGTTAGTTTGTGGTGAAATAGATGTTTTAGGCTTGTTGTTTTGCGTTTTTGGACGTTTTTGGGTCATTCTGAGCAGTCACCATGAAGAAGTAAAGCGTGGGGGGACCGTGCTTTAAAAGGCCCCCGTCTCCCAGGCTCTAATGTATTGGCTCTGTGGTCATTACTAAACACTGGGAAACTGCTACTTGTCTAAAGTATGTGATATCAAAAACACAAGGGAAATCTAATGGGAAAAACTGGGTCTTCAGGGAAATAAGTTGAATTTATTTATTTATTTATTTTTTTTTTTTCACTTTTTAATCTCTTTTACAAAAGTTTACTTATTTTACAAAATCATCCTACTTTCAATAACATGTTTGTCATGAGCTCTTTAGTGAGTTATTTTCGCTCCTTTTTGGCATTGGCTGTGTATTTACTGTGTACTTTTTAATATATAAAATAGGAACACACACTGACCCACACAGTGTCATGTGACACTGTGACATAGGCTTTCCCATGATGCATTGGGGTGCAGTTGAATTTTTAAATTTGATTAATATTTGAGGAATTGTGTATGAAGGATTTTTTCTAAGGTATTGTGGTGTTAGTTTGTGGTGAAATAGATGTTTTAGGCTTGTTGTTTTGCGTTTTTGGGCGTTTTTTGGTCATTCTGAGCAGTCACCATGAAGAAGTAAAGCGTGGGGGGACCGTGCTTTAAAAGGCCCCCGTCTCCCAGGCTCTAATGTATTGGCTCTGTGGTCATTACTAAACACTGGGAAACTGCTACTTGTCTAAAGTATGTGATATCAAAAACACAAGGGAAATCTAATGGGAAAAACTGGGTCTTCAGGGAAATAAGTCGAATTTATTTATTTATTTATTTTTTATTTTTTTTCACTTTTTAATCTCTTTTACAAAAGTTTACTTATTTTACAAAATCATCCTACTTTCAATAACATGTTTGTCATGAGCTCTTTAGTGAGTTATTTTCGCTCCTTTTTGGCATTGGCTGTGTATTTACTGTGTACTTTTTAATATATAAAATAGGAACACACACTGACCCACACAGTGTCATGTGACACTGTGACATAGGCTTTCCCATGATGCATTGGGGTGCAGTTGAATTTTTAAATTTGATTAATATTTGAGGAATTGTGTATGAAGGATTTTTTCTAAGGTATTGTGGTGTTAGTTTGTGGTGAAATAGATGTTTTAGGCTTGTTGTTTTGCGTTTTTGGGCGTTTTTTGGTCATTCTGAGCAGTCACCATGAAGAAGTAAAGCGTGGGGGGGACCGTGCTTTAAAAGGCCCCCGTCTCCCAGGCTCTAATGTATTGGCTCTGTGGTCATTACTAAACACTGGGAAACTGCTACTTGTCTAAAGTATGTGATATCAAAAACACAAGGGAAATCTAATGGGAAAAACTGGGTCTTCAGGGAAATAAGTCGAATTTATTTATTTATTTATTTTTTTTTTTTTCACTTTTTAATCTCTTTTACAAAAGTTTACTTATTTTACAAAATCATCCTACTTTCAATAACATGTTTGTCATGAGCTCTTTAGTGAGTTATTTTCGCTCCTTTTTGGCATTGGCTGTGTATTTACTGTGTACTTTTTAATATATAAAATAGGAACACACACTGACCCACACAGTGTCATGTGACACTGTGACATAGGCTTTCCCATGATGCATTGGGGTGCAGTTGAATTTTTAAATTTGATTAATATTTGAGGAATTGTGTATGAAGGATTTTTTCTAAGGTATTGTGGTGTTAGTTTGTGGTGAAATAGATGTTTTAGGCTTGTTGTTTTGCGTTTTTGGGCGTTTTTTGGTCATTCTGAGCAGTCACCATGAAGAAGTAAAGCGTGGGGGGACCGTGCTTTAAAAGGCCCCCGTCTCCCAGGCTCTAATGTATTGGCTCTGTGGTCATTACTAAACACTGGGAAACTGCTACTTGTCTAAAGTATGTGATATCAAAAACACAAGGGAAATCTAATGGGAAAAACTGGGTCTTCAGGGAAATAAGTTGAATTTATTTATTTATTTTTTTTTTTTTTTTCACTTTTTAATCTCTTTTACAAAAGTTTACTTATTTTTCAAAATCATCCTACTTTCAATAACATGTTTGTCATGAGCTCTTTAGTGAGTTATTTTCGCTCCTTTTTGGCATTGGCTGTGTATTTACTGTGTACTTTTTAATATATAAAATAGGAACACACACTGACCCACACAGTGTCATGTGACACTGTGACATAGGCTTTCCCATGATGCATTGGGGTGCAGTTGAATTTTTAAATTTGATTAATATTTGAGGAATTGTGTATGAAGGATTTTTTCTAAGGTATTGTGGTGTTAGTTTGTGGTGAAATAGATGTTTTAGGCTTGTTGTTTTGCGTTTTTGGGCGTTTTTTGGTCATTCTGAGCAGTCACCATGAAGAAGTAAAGCGTGGGGGGACCGTGCTTTAAAAGGCCCCCGTCTCCCAGGCTCTAATGTATTGGCTCTGTGGTCATTACTAAACACTGGGAAACTGCTACTTGTCTAAAGTATGTGATATCAAAAACACAAGGGAAATCTAATGGGAAAAACTGGGTCTTCAGGGAAATAAGTTGAATTTATTTATTTATTTATTTTTTTTTTTTCACTTTTTAATCTCTTTTACAAAAGTTTACTTATTTTACAAAATCATCCTACTTTCAATAACATGTTTGTCATGAGCTCTTTAGTGAGTTATTTTCGCTCCTTTTTGGCATTGGCTGTGTATTTACTGTGTACTTTTTAATATATAAAATAGGAACACACACTGACCCACACAGTGTCATGTGACACTGTGACATAGGCTTTCCCATGATGCATTGGGGTGCAGTTGAATTTTTAAATTTGATTAATATTTGAGGAATTGTGTATGAAGGATTTTTTCTAAGGTATTGTGGTGTTAGTTTGTGGTGAAATAGATGTTTTAGGCTTGTTGTTTTGCGTTTTTGGGCGTTTTTTGGTCATTCTGAGCAGTCACCATGAAGAAGTAAAGCGTGGGGGGACCGTGCTTTAAAAGGCCCCCGTCTCCCAGGCTCTAATGTATTGGCTCTGTGGTCATTACTAAACACTGGGAAACTGCTACTTGTCTAAAGTATGTGATATCAAAAACACAAGGGAAATCTAATGGGAAAAACTGGGTCTTCAGGGAAATAAGTCGAATTTATTTATTTATTTATTTTTTATTTTTTTTCACTTTTTAATCTCTTTTACAAAAGTTTACTTATTTTACAAAATCATCCTACTTTCAATAACATGTTTGTCATGAGCTCTTTAGTGAGTTATTTTCGCTCCTTTTTGGCATTGGCTGTGTATTTACTGTGTACTTTTTAATATATAAAATAGGAACACACACTGACCCACACAGTGTCATGTGACACTGTGACATAGGCTTTCCCATGATGCATTGGGGTGCAGTTGAATTTTTAAATTTGATTAATATTTGAGGAATTGTGTATGAAGGATTTTTTCTAAGGTATTGTGGTGTTAGTTTGTGGTGAAATAGATGTTTTAGGCTTGTTGTTTTGCGTTTTTGGGCGTTTTTTGGTCATTCTGAGCAGTCACCATGAAGAAGTAAAGCGTGGGGGGGACCGTGCTTTAAAAGGCCCCCGTCTCCCAGGCTCTAATGTATTGGCTCTGTGGTCATTACTAAACACTGGGAAACTGCTACTTGTCTAAAGTATGTGATATCAAAAACACAAGGGAAATCTAATGGGAAAAACTGGGTCTTCAGGGAAATAAGTCGAATTTATTTATTTATTTATTTATTTTTTTTTCACTTTTTAATCTCTTTTACAAAAGTTTACTTATTTTACAAAATCATCCTACTTTCAATAACATGTTTGTCATGAGCTCTTTAGTGAGTTATTTTCGCTCCTTTTTGGCATTGGCTGTGTATTTACTGTGTACTTTTTAATATATAAAATAGGAACACACACTGACCCACACAGTGTCATGTGACACTGTGACATAGGCTTTCCCATGATGCATTGGGGTGCAGTTGAATTTTTAAATTTGATTAATATTTGAGGAATTGTGTATGAAGGATTTTTTCTAAGGTATTGTGGTGTTAGTTTGTGGTGAAATAGATGTTTTAGGCTTGTTGTTTTGCGTTTTTGGGCGTTTTTTGGTCATTCTGAGCAGTCACCATGAAGAAGTAAAGCGTGGGGGGACCGTGCTTTAAAAGGCCCCCGTCTCCCAGGCTCTAATGTATTGGCTCTGTGGTCATTACTAAACACTGGGAAACTGCTACTTGTCTAAAGTATGTGATATCAAAAACACAAGGGAAATCTAATGGGAAAAACTGGGTCTTCAGGGAAATAAGTTGAATTTATTTATTTATTTTTTTTTTTTTTTTCACTTTTTAATCTCTTTTACAAAAGTTTACTTATTTTACAAAATCATCCTACTTTCAATAACATGTTTGTCATGAGCTCTTTAGTGAGTTATTTTCGCTCCTTTTTGGCATTGGCTGTGTATTTACTGTGTACTTTTTAATATATAAAATAGGAACACACACTGACCCACACAGTGTCATGTGACACTGTGACATAGGCTTTCCCATGATGCATTGGGGTGCAGTTGAATTTTTAAATTTGATTAATATTTGAGGAATTGTGTATGAAGGATTTTTTCTAAGGTATTGTGGTGTTAGTTTGTGGTGAAATAGATGTTTTAGGCTTGTTGTTTTGCGTTTTTGGGCGTTTTTTGGTCATTCTGAGCAGTCACCATGAAGAAGTAAAGCGTGGGGGGACCGTGCTTTAAAAGGCCCCCGTCTCCCAGGCTCTAATGTATTGGCTCTGTGGTCATTACTAAACACTGGGAAACTGCTACTTGTCTAAAGTATGTGATATCAAAAACACAAGGGAAATCTAATGGTAAAAACTGGGTCTTCAGGGAAATAAGTCGAATTTATTTATTTATTTATTTTTTTTTTTTCACTTTTTAATCTCTTTTACAAAAGTTTACTTATTTTACAAAATCATCCTACTTTCAATAACATGTTTGTCATGAGCTCTTTAGTGAGTTATTTTCGCTCCTTTTTGGCATTGGCTGTGTATTTACTGTGTACTTTTTAATATATAAAATAGGAACACACACTGACCCACACAGTGTCATGTGACACTGTGACATAGGCTTTCCCATGATGCATTGGGGTGCAGTTGAATTTTTAAATTTGATTAATATTTGAGGAATTGTGTATGAAGGATTTTTTCTAAGGTATTGTGGTGTTAGTTTGTGGTGAAATAGATGTTTTAGGCTTGTTGTTTTGCGTTTTTGGACGTTTTTGGGTCATTCTGAGCAGTCACCATGAAGAAGTAAAGCGTGGGGGGACCGTGCTTTAAAAGGCCCCCGTCTCCCAGGCTCTAATGTATTGGCTCTGTGGTCATTACTAAACACTGGGAAACTGCTACTTGTCTAAAGTATGTGATATCAAAAACACAAGGGAAATCTAATGGGAAAAACTGGGTCTTCAGGGAAATAAGTTGAATTTATTTATTTATTTTTTTTTTTTTTTCACTTTTTAATCTCTTTTACAAAAGTTTACTTATTTTACAAAATCATCCTACTTTCAATAACATGTTTGTCATGAGCTCTTTAGTGAGTTATTTTCGCTCCTTTTTGGCATTGGCTGTGTATTTACTGTGTACTTTTTAATATATAAAATAGGAACACACACTGACCCACACAGTGTCATGTGACACTGTGACATAGGCTTTCCCATGATGCATTGGGGTGCAGTTGAATTTTTAAATTTGATTAATATTTGAGGAATTGTGTATGAAGGATTTTTTCTAAGGTATTGTGGTGTTAGTTTGTGGTGAAATAGATGTTTTAGGCTTGTTGTTTTGCGTTTTTGGGCGTTTTTTGGTCATTCTGAGCAGTCACCATGAAGAAGTAAAGCGTGGGGGGACCGTGCTTTAAAAGGCCCCCGTCTCCCAGGCTCTAATGTATTGGCTCTGTGGTCATTACTAAACACTGGGAAACTGCTACTTGTCTAAAGTATGTGATATCAAAAACACAAGGGAAATCTAATGGGAAAAACTGGGTCTTCAGGGAAATAAGTCGAATTTATTTATTTATTTATTTATTTATTTTTTTTTCACTTTTTAATCTCTTTTACAAAAGTTTACTTATTTTACAAAATCATCCTACTTTCAATAACATGTTTGTCATGAGCTCTTTAGTGAGTTATTTTCGCTCCTTTTTGGCATTGGCTGTGTATTTACTGTGTACTTTTTAATATATAAAATAGGAACACACACTGACCCACACAGTGTCATGTGACACTGTGACATAGGCTTTCCCATGATGCATTGGGGTGCAGTTGAATTTTTAAATTTGATTAATATTTGAGGAATTGTGTATGAAGGATTTTTTCTAAGGTATTGTGGTGTTAGTTTGTGGTGAAATAGATGTTTTAGGCTTGTTGTTTTGCGTTTTTGGGCGTTTTTGGGTCATTCTGAGCAGTCACCATGAAGAAGTAAAGCGTGGGGGGACCGTGCTTTAAAAGGCCCCCGTCTCCCAGGCTCTAATGTATTGGCTCTGTGGTCATTACTAAACACTGGGAAACTGCTACTTGTCTAAAGTATGTGATATCAAAAACACAAGGGAAATCTAATGGGAAAAACTGGGTCTTCAGGGAAATAAGTTGAATTTATTTATTTATTTTTTTTTTTTTTTTCACTTTTTAATCTCTTTTACAAAAGTTTACTTATTTTACAAAATCATCCTACTTTCAATAACATGTTTGTCATGAGCTCTTTAGTGAGTTATTTTCGCTCCTTTTTGGCATTGGCTGTGTATTTACTGTGTACTTTTTAATATATAAAATAGGAACACACACTGACCCACACAGTGTCATGTGACACTGTGACATAGGCTTTCCCATGATGCATTGGGGTGCAGTTGAATTTTTAAATTTGATTAATATTTGAGGAATTGTGTATGAAGGATTTTTTCTAAGGTATTGTTGTGTTAGTTTGTGGTGAAATAGATGTTTTAGGCTTGTTGTTTTGCGTTTTTGGGCGTTTTTTGGTCATTCTGAGCAGTCACCATGAAGAAGTAAAGCGTGGGGGGACCGTGCTTTAAAAGGCCCCCGTCTCCCAGGCTCTAATGTATTGGCTCTGTGGTCATTACTAAACACTGGGAAACTGCTACTTGTCTAAAGTATGTGATATCAAAAACACAAGGGAAATCTAATGGTAAAAACTGGGTCTTCAGGGAAATAAGTCGAATTTATTTATTTATTTATTTTTTTTTTTTTCACTTTTTAATCTCTTTTACAAAAGTTTACTTATTTTACAAAATCATCCTACTTTCAATAACATGTTTGTCATGAGCTCTTTAGTGAGTTATTTTCGCTCCTTTTTGGCATTGGCTGTGTATTTACTGTGTACTTTTTAATATATAAAATAGGAACACACACTGACCCACACAGTGTCATGTGACACTGTGACATAGGCTTTCCCATGATGCATTGGGGTGCAGTTGAATTTTTAAATTTGATTAATATTTGAGGAATTGTGTATGAAGGATTTTTTCTAAGGTATTGTGGTGTTAGTTTGTGGTGAAATAGATGTTTTAGGCTTGTTGTTTTGCGTTTTTGGACGTTTTTGGGTCATTCTGAGCAGTCACCATGAAGAAGTAAAGCGTGGGGGGACCGTGCTTTAAAAGGCCCCCGTCTCCCAGGCTCTAATGTATTGGCTCTGTGGTCATTACTAAACACTGGGAAACTGCTACTTGTCTAAAGTATGTGATATCAAAAACACAAGGGAAATCTAATGGGAAAAACTGGGTCTTCAGGGAAATAAGTTGAATTTATTTATTTATTTTTTTTTTTTTTTTCACTTTTTAATCTCTTTTACAAAAGTTTACTTATTTTACAAAATCATCCTACTTTCAATAACATGTTTGTCATGAGCTCTTTAGTGAGTTATTTTCGCTCCTTTTTGGCATTGGCTGTGTATTTACTGTGTACTTTTTAATATATAAAATAGGAACACACACTGACCCACACAGTGTCATGTGACACTGTGACATAGGCTTTCCCATGATGCATTGGGGTGCAGTTGAATTTTTAAATTTGATTAATATTTGAGGAATTGTGTATGAAGGATTTTTTCTAAGGTATTGTGGTGTTAGTTTGTGGTGAAATAGATGTTTTAGGCTTGTTGTTTTGCGTTTTTGGGCGTTTTTTGGTCATTCTGAGCAGTCACCATGAAGAAGTAAAGCGTGGGGGGACCGTGCTTTAAAAGGCCCCCGTCTCCCAGGCTCTAATGTATTGGCTCTGTGGTCATTACTAAACACTGGGAAACTGCTACTTGTCTAAAGTATGTGATATCAAAAACACAAGGGAAATCTAATGGGAAAAACTGGGTCTTCAGGGAAATAAGTCGAATTTATTTATTTATTTATTTTTTTTTCACTTTTTAATCTCTTTTACAAAAGTTTACTTATTTTACAAAATCATCCTACTTTCAATAACATGTTTGTCATGAGCTCTTTAGTGAGTTATTTTCGCTCCTTTTTGGCATTGGCTGTGTATTTACTGTGTACTTTTTAATATATAAAATAGGAACACACACTGACCCACACAGTGTCATGTGACACTGTGACATAGGCTTTCCCATGATGCATTGGGGTGCAGTTGAATTTTTAAATTTGATTAATATTTGAGGAATTGTGTATGAAGGATTTTTTCTAAGGTATTGTGGTGTTAGTTTGTGGTGAAATAGATGTTTTAGGCTTGTTGTTTTGCGTTTTTGGGCGTTTTTTGGTCATTCTGAGCAGTCACCATGAAGAAGTAAAGCGTGGGGGGGACCGTGCTTTAAAAGGCCCCCGTCTCCCAGGCTCTAATGTATTGGCTCTGTGGTCATTACTAAACACTGGGAAACTGCTACTTGTCTAAAGTATGTGATATCAAAAACACAAGGGAAATCTAATGGGAAAAACTGGGTCTTCAGGGAAATAAGTTGAATTTATTTATTTATTTATTTTTTTTTTTTTCACTTTTTAATCTCTTTTACAAAAGTTTATTTATTTTACAAAATCATCCTACTTTCAATAACATGTTTGTCATGAGCTCTTTAGTGAGTTATTTTCGCTCCTTTTTGGCATTGGCTGTGTATTTACTGTGTACTTTTTAATATATAAAATAGGAACACACACTGACCCACACAGTGTCATGTGACACTGTGACATAGGCTTTCCCATGATGCATTGGGGTGCAGTTGAATTTTTAAATTTGATTAATATTTGAGGAATTGTGTATGAAGGATTTTTTCTAAGGTATTGTGGTGTTAGTTTGTGGTGAAATAGATGTTTTAGGCTTGTTGTTTTGCGTTTTTGGGCGTTTTTTGGTCATTATGAGCAGTCACCATGAAGAAGTAAAGCGTGGGGGGACCGTGCTTTAAAAGGCCCCCGTCTCCCAGGCTCTAATGTATTGGCTCTGTGGTCATTACTAAACACTGGGAAACTGCTACTTGTCTAAAGTATGTGATATCAAAAACACAAGGGAAATCTAATGGGAAAAACTGGGTCTTCAGGGAAATAAGTTGAATTTATTTATTTATTATTTTTTTTTTTTCACTTTTTAATCTCTTTTACAAAAGTTTACTTATTTTACAAAATCATCCTACTTTCAATAACATGTTTGTCATGAGCTCTTTAGTGAGTTATTTTCGCTCCTTTTTGGCATTGGCTGTGTATTTACTGTGTACTTTTTAATATATAAAATAGGAACACACACTGACCCACACAGTGTCATGTGACACTGTGACATAGGCTTTCCCATGATGCATTGGGGTGCAGTTGAATTTTTAAATTTGATTAATATTTGAGGAATTGTGTATGAAGGATTTTTTCTAAGGTATTGTGGTGTTAGTTTGTGGTGAAATAGATGTTTTAGGCTTGTTGTTTTGCGTTTTTGGACGTTTTTGGGTCATTCTGAGCAGTCACCATGAAGAAGTAAAGCGTGGGGGGACCGTGCTTTAAAAGGCCCCCGTCTCCCAGGCTCTAATGTATTGGCTCTGTGGTCATTACTAAACACTGGGAAACTGCTACTTGTCTAAAGTATGTGATATCAAAAACACAAGGGAAATCTAATGGGAAAAACTGGGTCTTCAGGGAAATAAGTTGAATTTATTTATTTATTTATTTTTTTTTTTTCACTTTTTAATCTCTTTTACAAAAGTTTACTTATTTTACAAAATCATCCTACTTTCAATAACATGTTTGTCATGAGCTCTTTAGTGAGTTATTTTCGCTCCTTTTTGGCATTGGCTGTGTATTTACTGTGTACTTTTTAATATATAAAATAGGAACACACACTGACCCACACAGTGTCATGTGACACTGTGACATAGGCTTTCCCATGATGCATTGGGGTGCAGTTGAATTTTTAAATTTGATTAATATTTGAGGAATTGTGTATGAAGGATTTTTTCTAAGGTATTGTGGTGTTAGTTTGTGGTGAAATAGATGTTTTAGGCTTGTTGTTTTGCGTTTTTGGGCGTTTTTTGGTCATTCTGAGCAGTCACCATGAAGAAGTAAAGCGTGGGGGGACCGTGCTTTAAAAGGCCCCCGTCTCCCAGGCTCTAATGTATTGGCTCTGTGGTCATTACTAAACACTGGGAAACTGCTACTTGTCTAAAGTATGTGATATCAAAAACACAAGGGAAATCTAATGGGAAAAACTGGGTCTTCAGGGAAATAAGTCGAATTTATTTATTTATTTATTTATTTTTTTTTTTTCACTTTTTAATCTCTTTTACAAAAGTTTACTTATTTTACAAAATCATCCTACTTTCAATAACATGTTTGTCATGAGCTCTTTAGTGAGTTATTTTCGCTCCTTTTTGGCATTGGCTGTGTATTTACTGTGTACTTTTTAATATATAAAATAGGAACACACACTGACCCACACAGTGTCATGTGACACTGTGACATAGGCTTTCCCATGATGCATTGGGGTGCAGTTGAATTTTTAAATTTGATTAATATTTGAGGAATTGTGTATGAAGGATTTTTTCTAAGGTATTGTGGTGTTAGTTTGTGGTGAAATAGATGTTTTAGGCTTGTTGTTTTGCGTTTTTGGGCGTTTTTTGGTCATTCTGAGCAGTCACCATGAAGAAGTAAAGCGTGGGGGGACCGTGCTTTAAAAGGCCCCCGTCTCCCAGGCTCTAATGTATTGGCTCTGTGGTCATTACTAAACACTGGGAAACTGCTACTTGTCTAAAGTATGTGATATCAAAAACACAAGGGAAATCTAATGGGAAAAACTGGGTCTTCAGGGAAATAAGTCGAATTTATTTATTTATTTATTTTTTTTTCACTTTTTAATCTCTTTTACAAAAGTTTACTTATTTTACAAAATCATCCTACTTTCAATAACATGTTTGTCATGAGCTCTTTAGTGAGTTATTTTCGCTCCTTTTTGGCATTGGCTGTGTATTTACTGTGTACTTTTTAATATATAAAATAGGAACACACACTGACCCACACAGTGTCATGTGACACTGTGACATAGGCTTTCCCATGATGCATTGGGGTGCAGTTGAATTTTTAAATTTGATTAATATTTGAGGAATTGTGTATGAAGGATTTTTTCTAAGGTATTGTGGTGTTAGTTTGTGGTGAAATAGATGTTTTAGGCTTGTTGTTTTGCGTTTTTGGGCGTTTTTGGGTCATTCTGAGCAGTCACCATGAAGAAGTAAAGCGTGGGGGGACCGTGCTTTAAAAGGCCCCCGTCTCCCAGGCTCTAATGTATTGGCTCTGTGGTCATTACTAAACACTGGGAAACTGCTACTTGTCTAAAGTATGTGATATCAAAAACACAAGGGAAATCTAATGGGAAAAACTGGGTCTTCAGGGAAATAAGTTGAATTTATTTATTTATTTATTTTTTTTTTTTCACTTTTTAATCTCTTTTACAAAAGTTTATTTATTTTACAAAATCATCCTACTTTCAATAACATGTTTGTCATGAGCTCTTTAGTGAGTTATTTTCGCTCCTTTTTGGCATTGGCTGTGTATTTACTGTGTACTTTTTAATATATAAAATAGGAACACACACTGACCCACACAGTGTCATGTGACACTGTGACATAGGCTTTCCCATGATGCATTGGGGTGCAGTTGAATTTTTAAATTTGATTAATATTTGAGGAATTGTGTATGAAGGATTTTTTCTAAGGTATTGTGGTGTTAGTTTGTGGTGAAATAGATGTTTTAGGCTTGTTGTTTTGCGTTTTTGGGCGTTTTTTGGTCATTATGAGCAGTCACCATGAAGAAGTAAAGCGTGGGGGGACCGTGCTTTAAAAGGCCCCCGTCTCCCAGGCTCTAATGTATTGGCTCTGTGGTCATTACTAAACACTGGGAAACTGCTACTTGTCTAAAGTATGTGATATCAAAAACACAAGGGAAATCTAATGGGAAAAACTGGGTCTTCAGGGAAATAAGTTGAATTTATTTATTTATTTTTTTTTTTTTTTCACTTTTTAATCTCTTTTACAAAAGTTTACTTATTTTACAAAATCATCCTACTTTCAATAACATGTTTGTCATGAGCTCTTTAGTGAGTTATTTTCGCTCCTTTTTGGCATTGGCTGTGTATTTACTGTGTACTTTTTAATATATAAAATAGGAACACACACTGACCCACACAGTGTCATGTGACACTGTGACATAGGCTTTCCCATGATGCATTGGGGTGCAGTTGAATTTTTAAATTTGATTAATATTTGAGGAATTGTGTATGAAGGATTTTTTCTAAGGTATTGTGGTGTTAGTTTGTGGTGAAATAGATGTTTTAGGCTTGTTGTTTTGCGTTTTTGGACGTTTTTGGGTCATTCTGAGCAGTCACCATGAAGAAGTAAAGCGTGGGGGGACCGTGCTTTAAAAGGCCCCCGTCTCCCAGGCTCTAATGTATTGGCTCTGTGGTCATTACTAAACACTGGGAAACTGCTACTTGTCTAAAGTATGTGATATCAAAAACACAAGGGAAATCTAATGGGAAAAACTGGGTCTTCAGGGAAATAAGTTGAATTTATTTATTTATTTATTTTTTTTTTTTCACTTTTTAATCTCTTTTACAAAAGTTTACTTATTTTACAAAATCATCCTACTTTCAATAACATGTTTGTCATGAGCTCTTTAGTGAGTTATTTTCGCTCCTTTTTGGCATTGGCTGTGTATTTACTGTGTACTTTTTAATATATAAAATAGGAACACACACTGACCCACACAGTGTCATGTGACACTGTGACATAGGCTTTCCCATGATGCATTGGGGTGCAGTTGAATTTTTAAATTTGATTAATATTTGAGGAATTGTGTATGAAGGATTTTTTCTAAGGTATTGTGGTGTTAGTTTGTGGTGAAATAGATGTTTTAGGCTTGTTGTTTTGCGTTTTTGGGCGTTTTTTGGTCATTCTGAGCAGTCACCATGAAGAAGTAAAGCGTGGGGGGACCGTGCTTTAAAAGGCCCCCGTCTCCCAGGCTCTAATGTATTGGCTCTGTGGTCATTACTAAACACTGGGAAACTGCTACTTGTCTAAAGTATGTGATATCAAAAACACAAGGGAAATCTAATGGGAAAAACTGGGTCTTCAGGGAAATAAGTCGAATTTATTTATTTATTTATTTATTTTTTTTTTTCACTTTTTAATCTCTTTTACAAAAGTTTACTTATTTTACAAAATCATCCTACTTTCAATAACATGTTTGTCATGAGCTCTTTAGTGAGTTATTTTCGCTCCTTTTTGGCATTGGCTGTGTATTTACTGTGTACTTTTTAATATATAAAATAGGAACACACACTGACCCACACAGTGTCATGTGACACTGTGACATAGGCTTTCCCATGATGCATTGGGGTGCAGTTGAATTTTTAAATTTGATTAATATTTGAGGAATTGTGTATGAAGGATTTTTTCTAAGGTATTGTGGTGTTAGTTTGTGGTGAAATAGATGTTTTAGGGTTGTTGTTTTGCATTTTTGGGCGTTTTTGGGTCATTCTGAGCAGTCACCATGAAGAAGTAAAGCGTGGGGGGACCGTGCTTTAAAAGGCCCCCGTCTCCCAGGCTCTAATGTATTGGCTCTGTGGTCATTACTAAACACTGGGAAACTGCTACTTGTCTAAAGTATGTGATATCAAAAACACAAGGGAAATCTAATGGTAAAAACTGGGTCTTCAGGGAAATAAGTCGAATTTATTTATTTATTTATTTTTTTTTTTTCACTTTTTAATCTCTTTTACAAAAGTTTACTTATTTTACAAAATCATCCTACTTTCAATAACATGTTTGTCATGAGCTCTTTAGTGAGTTATTTTCGCTCCTTTTTGGCATTGGCTGTGTATTTACTGTGTACTTTTTAATATATAAAATAGGAACACACACTGACCCACACAGTGTCATGTGACACTGTGACATAGGCTTTCCCATGATGCATTGGGGTGCAGTTGAATTTTTAAATTTGATTAATATTTGAGGAATTGTGTATGAAGGATTTTTTCTAAGGTATTGTGGTGTTAGTTTGTGGTGAAATAGATGTTTTAGGCTTGTTGTTTTGCGTTTTTGGACGTTTTTGGGTCATTCTGAGCAGTCACCATGAAGAAGTAAAGCGTGGGGGGACCGTGCTTTAAAAGGCCCCCGTCTCCCAGGCTCTAATGTATTGGCTCTGTGGTCATTACTAAACACTGGGAAACTGCTACTTGTCTAAAGTATGTGATATCAAAAACACAAAGGAAATCTAATGGGAAAAACTGGGTCTTCAGGGAAATAAGTTGAATTTATTTATTTATTTATTTATTTTTTTTCACTTTTTAATCTCTTTTACAAAAGTTTACTTATTTTACAAAATCATCCTACTTTCAATAACATGTTTGTCATGAGCTCTTTAGTGAGTTATTTTCGCTCCTTTTTGGCATTGGCTGTGTATTTACTGTGTACTTTTTAATATATAAAATAGGAACACACACTGACCCACACAGTGTCATGTGACACTGTGACATAGGCTTTCCCATGATGCATTGGGGTGCAGTTGAATTTTTAAATTTGATTAATATTTGAGGAATTGTGTATGAAGGATTTTTTCTAAGGTATTGTGGTGTTAGTTTGTGGTGAAATAGATGTTTTAGGCTTGTTGTTTTGCGTTTTTGGGCGTTTTTTGGTCATTCTGAGCAGTCACCATGAAGAAGTAAAGCGTGGGGGGGACCGTGCTTTAAAAGGCCCCCGTCTCCCAGGCTCTAATGTATTGGCTCTGTGGTCATTACTAAACACTGGGAAACTGCTACTTGTCTAAAGTATGTGATATCAAAAACACAAGGGAAATCTAATGGGAAAAACTGGGTCTTCAGGGAAATAAGTCGAATTTATTTATTTATTTATTTATTTTTTTTTCACTTTTTAATCTCTTTTACAAAAGTTTACTTATTTTACAAAATCATCCTACTTTCAATAACATGTTTGTCATGAGCTCTTTAGTGAGTTATTTTCGCTCCTTTTTGGCATTGGCTGTGTATTTACTGTGTACTTTTTAATATATAAAATAGGAACACACACTGACCCACACAGTGTCATGTGACACTGTGACATAGGCTTTCCCATGATGCATTGGGGTGCAGTTGAATTTTTAAATTTGATTAATATTTGAGGAATTGTGTATGAAGGATTTTTTCTAAGGTATTGTGGTGTTAGTTTGTGGTGAAATAGATGTTTTAGGCTTGTTGTTTTGCGTTTTTGGGCGTTTTTTGGTCATTCTGAGCAGTCACCATGAAGAAGTAAAGCGTGGGGGGACCGTGCTTTAAAAGGCCCCCGTCTCCCAGGCTCTAATGTATTGGCTCTGTGGTCATTACTAAACACTGGGAAACTGCTACTTGTCTAAAGTATGTGATATCAAAAACACAAGGGAAATCTAATGGGAAAAACTGGGTCTTCAGGGAAATAAGTTGAATTTATTTATTTATTTTTTTTTTTTTTTTCACTTTTTAATCTCTTTTACAAAAGTTTACTTATTTTACAAAATCATCCTACTTTCAATAACATGTTTGTCATGAGCTCTTTAGTGAGTTATTTTCGCTCCTTTTTGGCATTGGCTGTGTATTTACTGTGTACTTTTTAATATATAAAATAGGAACACACACTGACCCACACAGTGTCATGTGACACTGTGACATAGGCTTTCCCATGATGCATTGGGGTGCAGTTGAATTTTTAAATTTGATTAATATTTGAGGAATTGTGTATGAAGGATTTTTTCTAAGGTATTGTGGTGTTAGTTTGTGGTGAAATAGATGTTTTAGGCTTGTTGTTTTGCGTTTTTGGGCGTTTTTTGGTCATTCTGAGCAGTCACCATGAAGAAGTAAAGCGTGGGGGGACCGTGCTTTAAAAGGCCCCCGTCTCCCAGGCTCTAATGTATTGGCTCTGTGGTCATTACTAAACACTGGGAAACTGCTACTTGTCTAAAGTATGTGATATCAAAAACACAAGGGAAATCTAATGGTAAAAACTGGGTCTTCAGGGAAATAAGTCGAATTTATTTATTTATTTATTTTTTTTTTTTCACTTTTTAATCTCTTTTACAAAAGTTTACTTATTTTACAAAATCATCCTACTTTCAATAACATGTTTGTCATGAGCTCTTTAGTGAGTTATTTTCGCTCCTTTTTGGCATTGGCTGTGTATTTACTGTGTACTTTTTAATATATAAAATAGGAACACACACTGACCCACACAGTGTCATGTGACACTGTGACATAGGCTTTCCCATGATGCATTGGGGTGCAGTTGAATTTTTAAATTTGATTAATATTTGAGGAATTGTGTATGAAGGATTTTTTCTAAGGTATTGTGGTGTTAGTTTGTGGTGAAATAGATGTTTTAGGCTTGTTGTTTTGCGTTTTTGGACGTTTTTGGGTCATTCTGAGCAGTCACCATGAAGAAGTAAAGCGTGGGGGGACCGTGCTTTAAAAGGCCCCCGTCTCCCAGGCTCTAATGTATTGGCTCTGTGGTCATTACTAAACACTGGGAAACTGCTACTTGTCTAAAGTATGTGATATCAAAAACACAAGGGAAATCTAATGGGAAAAACTGGGTCTTCAGGGAAATAAGTTGAATTTATTTATTTATTTTTTTTTTTTTTTCACTTTTTAATCTCTTTTACAAAAGTTTACTTATTTTACAAAATCATCCTACTTTCAATAACATGTTTGTCATGAGCTCTTTAGTGAGTTATTTTCGCTCCTTTTTGGCATTGGCTGTGTATTTACTGTGTACTTTTTAATATATAAAATAGGAACACACACTGACCCACACAGTGTCATGTGACACTGTGACATAGGCTTTCCCATGATGCATTGGGGTGCAGTTGAATTTTTAAATTTGATTAATATTTGAGGAATTGTGTATGAAGGATTTTTTCTAAGGTATTGTGGTGTTAGTTTGTGGTGAAATAGATGTTTTAGGCTTGTTGTTTTGCGTTTTTGGGCGTTTTTTGGTCATTCTGAGCAGTCACCATGAAGAAGTAAAGCGTGGGGGGACCGTGCTTTAAAAGGCCCCCGTCTCCCAGGCTCTAATGTATTGGCTCTGTGGTCATTACTAAACACTGGGAAACTGCTACTTGTCTAAAGTATGTGATATCAAAAACACAAGGGAAATCTAATGGGAAAAACTGGGTCTTCAGGGAAATAAGTCGAATTTATTTATTTATTTATTTATTTATTTATTTTTTTTTTCACTTTTTAATCTCTTTTACAAAAGTTTACTTATTTTACAAAATCATCCTACTTTCAATAACATGTTTGTCATGAGCTCTTTAGTGAGTTATTTTCGCTCCTTTTTGGCATTGGCTGTGTATTTACTGTGTACTTTTTAATATATAAAATAGGAACACACACTGACCCACACAGTGTCATGTGACACTGTGACATAGGCTTTCCCATGATGCATTGGGGTGCAGTTGAATTTTTAAATTTGATTAATATTTGAGGAATTGTGTATGAAGGATTTTTTCTAAGGTATTGTGGTGTTAGTTTGTGGTGAAATAGATGTTTTAGGCTTGTTGTTTTGCGTTTTTGGGCGTTTTTGGGTCATTCTGAGCAGTCACCATGAAGAAGTAAAGCGTGGGGGGACCGTGCTTTAAAAGGCCCCCGTCTCCCAGGCTCTAATGTATTGGCTCTGTGGTCATTACTAAACACTGGGAAACTGCTACTTGTCTAAAGTATGTGATATCAAAAACACAAGGGAAATCTAATGGGAAAAACTGGGTCTTCAGGGAAATAAGTTGAATTTATTTATTTATTTTTTTTTTTTTTTTCACTTTTTAATCTCTTTTACAAAAGTTTATTTATTTTACAAAATCATCCTACTTTCAATAACATGTTTGTCATGAGCTCTTTAGTGAGTTATTTTCGCTCCTTTTTGGCATTGGCTGTGTATTTACTGTGTACTTTTTAATATATAAAATAGGAACACACACTGACCCACACAGTGTCATGTGACACTGTGACATAGGCTTTCCCATGATGCATTGGGGTGCAGTTGAATTTTTAAATTTGATTAATATTTGAGGAATTGTGTATGAAGGATTTTTTCTAAGGTATTGTGGTGTTAGTTTGTGGTGAAATAGATGTTTTAGGCTTGTTGTTTTGCGTTTTTGGGCGTTTTTTGGTCATTATGAGCAGTCACCATGAAGAAGTAAAGCGTGGGGGGACCGTGCTTTAAAAGGCCCCCGTCTCCCAGGCTCTAATGTATTGGCTCTGTGGTCATTACTAAACACTGGGAAACTGCTACTTGTCTAAAGTATGTGATATCAAAAACACAAGGGAAATCTAATGGGAAAAACTGGGTCTTCAGGGAAATAAGTTGAATTTATTTATTTATTATTTTTTTTTTTTTCACTTTTTAATCTCTTTTACAAAAGTTTACTTATTTTACAAAATCATCCTACTTTCAATAACATGTTTGTCATGAGCTCTTTAGTGAGTTATTTTCGCTCCTTTTTGGCATTGGCTGTGTATTTACTGTGTACTTTTTAATATATAAAATAGGAACACACACTGACCCACACAGTGTCATGTGACACTGTGACATAGGCTTTCCCATGATGCATTGGGGTGCAGTTGAATTTTTAAATTTGATTAATATTTGAGGAATTGTGTATGAAGGATTTTTTCTAAGGTATTGTGGTGTTAGTTTGTGGTGAAATAGATGTTTTAGGCTTGTTGTTTTGCGTTTTTGGGCGTTTTTTGGTCATTCTGAGCAGTCACCATGAAGAAGTAAAGCGTGGGGGGACCGTGCTTTAAAAGGCCCCCGTCTCCCAGGCTCTAATGTATTGGCTCTGTGGTCATTACTAAACACTGGGAAACTGCTACTTGTCTAAAGTATGTGATATCAAAAACACAAGGGAAATCTAATGGGAAAAACTGGGTCTTCAGGGAAATAAGTCGAATTTATTTATTTATTTATTTTTTTTTTTTTTCACTTTTTAATCTCTTTTACAAAAGTTTATTTATTTTACAAAATCATCCTACTTTCAATAACATGTTTGTCATGAGCTCTTTAGTGAGTTATTTTCGCTCCATTTTGGCATTGGCTGTGTATTTACTGTGTACTTTTTAATATATAAAATAGGAACACACACTGACCCACACAGTGTCATGTGACACTGTGACATAGGCTTTCCCATGATGCATTGGGGTACAGTTGAATTTTTAAATTTGATTAATATTTGAGGAATTGTGTATGAAGGATTTTTTCTAAGGTATTGTGGTGTTAGTTTGTGGTGAAATAGATGTTTTAGGGTTGTTGTTTTGCGTTTTTGGGCGTTTTTGGGTCATTCTGAGCAGTCACCATGAAGAAGTAAAGCGTGGGGGGGACCGTGCTTTAAAAGGCCCCCGTCTCCCAGGCTCTAATGTATTGGCTCTGTGGTCGTTACTAAACACTGGGAAACTGCTACTTGTCTAAAGTATGTGATATCAAAAACACAAGGGAAATCTAATGGGAAAAACTGGGTCTTCAGGGAAATAAGTCGAATTTATTTATTTATTTTTTTTTTTTTTTTTTTTCACTTTTTAATCTCTTTTACAAAAGTTTATTTATTTTACAAAATCATCCTACTTTCAATAACATGTTTGTCATGAGCTCTTTAGTGAGTTATTTTCGCTCCATTTTGGCATTGGCTGTGTATTTACTGTGTACTTTTTAATATATAAAATAGGAACACACACTGACCCACACAGTGTCATGTGACACTGTGACATAGGCTTTCCCATGATGCATTGGGGTGCAGTTGAATTTTTAAATTTGATTAATATTTGAGGAATTGTGTATGAAGGATTTTTTCTAAGGTATTGTGGTGTTAGTTTGTGGTGAAATAGATGTTTTAGGCTTGTTGTTTTGCGTTTTTGGGCGTTTTTGGGTCATTCTGAGCAGTCACCATGAAGAAGTAAAGCGTGGGGGGACCGTGCTTTAAAAGGCCCCCGTCTCCCAGGCTCTAATGTATTGGCTCTGTGGTCATTACTAAACACTGGGAAACTGCTACTTGTCTAAAGTATGTGATATCAAAAACACAAGGGAAATCTAATGGGAAAAACTGGGTCTTCAGGGAAATAAGTTGAATTTATTTATTTATTTATTTTTTTTTTTCACTTTTTAATCTCTTTTACAAAAGTTTATTTATTTTACAAAATCATCCTACTTTCAATAACATGTTTGTCATGAGCTCTTTAGTGAGTTATTTTCGCTCCTTTTTGGCATTGGCTGTGTATTTACTGTGTACTTTTTAATATATAAAATAGGAACACACACTGACCCACACAGTGTCATGTGACACTGTGACATAGGCTTTCCCATGATGCATTGGGGTGCAGTTGAATTTTTAAATTTGATTAATATTTGAGGAATTGTGTATGAAGGATTTTTTTCTAAGGTATTGTGGTGTTAGTTTGTGGTGAAATAGATGTTTTAGGCTTGTTGTTTTGCGTTTTTGGGCGTTTTTTGGTCATTATGAGCAGTCACCATGAAGAAGTAAAGCGTGGGGGGACCGTGCTTTAAAAGGCCCCCGTCTCCCAGGCTCGAATGTATTGGCTCTGTGGTCATTACTAAACACTGGGAAACTGCTACTTGTCTAAAGTATGTGATATCAAAAACACAAGGGAAATCTAATGGGAAAAACTGGGTCTTCAGGGAAGTAAGTTGAATTTATTTATTTATTATTTTTTTTTTTTTCACTTTTTAATCTCTTTTACAAAAGTTTACTTATTTTACAAAATCATCCTACTTTCAATAACATGTTTGTCATGAGCTCTTTAGTGAGTTATTTTCGCTCCTTTTTGGCATTGGCTGTGTATTTACTGTGTACTTTTTAATATATAAAATAGGAACACACACTGACCCACACAGTGTCATGTGACACTGTGACATAGGCTTTCCCATGATGCATTGGGGTGCAGTTGAATTTTTAAATTTGATTAATATTTGAGGAATTGTGTATGAAGGATTTTTTCTAAGGTATTGTGGTGTTAGTTTGTGGTGAAATAGATGTTTTAGGCTTGTTGTTTTGCGTTTTTGGGCGTTTTTTGGTCATTCTGAGCAGTCACCATGAAGAAGTAAAGCGTGGGGGGACCGTGCTTTAAAAGGCCCCCGTCTCCCAGGCTCTAATGTATTGGCTCTGTGGTCATTACTAAACACTGGGAAACTGCTACTTGTCTAAAGTATGTGATATCAAAAACACAAGGGAAATCTAATGGGAAAAACTGGGTCTTCAGGGAAATAAGTCGAATTTATTTATTTATTTATTTATTTTTTTTTTTTCACTTTTTAATCTCTTTTACAAAACTTTACTTATTTTACAAAATCATCCTACTTTCAATAACATGTTTGTCATGAGCTCTTTAGTGAGTTATTTTCGCTCCTTTTTGGCATTGGCTGTGTATTTACTGTGTACTTTTTAATATATAAAATAGGAACACACACTGACCCACACAGTGTCATGTGACACTGTGACATAGGCTTTCCCATGATGCATTGGGGTACAGTTGAATTTTTAAATTTGATTAATATTTGAGGAATTGTGTATGAAGGATTTTTTCTAAGGTATTGTGGTGTTAGTTTGTGGTGAAATAGATGTTTTAGGGTTGTTGTTTTGCGTTTTTGGACGTTTTTGGGTCATTCTGAGCAGTCACCATGAAGAAGTAAAGCGTGGGGGGGACCGTGCTTTAAAAGGCCCCCGTCTCCCAGGCTCTAATGTATTGGCTCTGTGGTCATTACTAAACACTGGGAAACTGCTACTTGTCTAAAGTATGTGATATCAAAAACACAAGGGAAATCTAATGGGAAAAACTGGGTCTTCAGGGAAATAAGTCGAATTTATTTATTTATTTTTTTTTTTTTTTTTCACTTTTTAATCTCTTTTACAAAAGTTTACTTATTTTACAAAATCATCCTACTTTCAATAACATGTTTGTCATGAGCTCTTTAGTGAGTTATTTTCGCTCCATTTTGGCATTGGCTGTGTATTTACTGTGTACTTTTTAATATATAAAATAGGAACACACACTGACCCACACAGTGTCATGTGACACTGTGACATAGGCTTTCCCATGATGCATTGGGGTGCAGTTGAATTTTTAAATTTGATTAATATTTGAGGAATTGTGTATGAAGGATTTTTTCTAAGGTATTGTGGTGTTAGTTTGTGGTGAAATAGATGTTTTAGGCTTGTTGTTTTGCGTTTTTGGGCGTTTTTGGGTCATTCTGAGCAGTCACCATGAAGAAGTAAAGCGTGGGGGGACCGTGCTTTAAAAGGCCCCCGTCTCCCAGGCTCTAATGTATTGGCTCTGTGGTCATTACTAAACACTGGGAAACTGCTACTTGTCTAAAGTATGTGATATCAAAAACACAAGGGAAATCTAATGGGAAAAACTGGGTCTTCAGGGAAATAAGTCGAATTTATTTATTTATTTATTTATTTTTTTTTTTTCACTTTTTAATCTCTTTTACAAAACTTTACTTATTTTACAAAATCATCCTACTTTCAATAACATGTTTGTCATGAGCTCTTTAGTGAGTTATTTTCGCTCCTTTTTGGCATTGGCTGTGTATTTACTGTGTACTTTTTAATATATAAAATAGGAACACACACTGACCCACACAGTGTCATGTGACACTGTGACATAGGCTTTCCCATGATGCATTGGGGTACAGTTGAATTTTTAAATTTGATTAATATTTGAGGAATTGTGTATGAAGGATTTTTTCTAAGGTATTGTGGTGTTAGTTTGTGGTGAAATAGATGTTTTAGGGTTGTTGTTTTGCGTTTTTGGACGTTTTTGGGTCATTCTGAGCAGTCACCATGAAGAAGTAAAGCGTGGGGGGGACCGTGCTTTAAAAGGCCCCCGTCTCCCAGGCTCTAATGTATTGGCTCTGTGGTCATTACTAAACACTGGGAAACTGCTACTTGTCTAAAGTATGTGATATCAAAAACACAAGGGAAATCTAATGGGAAAAACTGGGTCTTCAGGGAAATAAGTCGAATTTATTTATTTATTTATTTTTTTTTTTTTCACTTTTTAATCTCTTTTACAAAAGTTTACTTATTTTACAAAATCATCCTACTTTCAATAACATGTTTGTCATGAGCTCTTTAGTGAGTTATTTTCGCTCCATTTTGGCATTGGCTGTGTATTTACTGTGTACTTTTTAATATATAAAATAGGAACACACACTGACCCACACAGTGTCATGTGACACTGTGACATAGGCTTTCCCATGATGCATTGGGGTGCAGTTGAATTTTTAAATTTGATTAATATTTGAGGAATTGTGTATGAAGGATTTTTTCTAAGGTATTGTGGTGTTAGTTTGTGGTGAAATAGATGTTTTAGGCTTGTTGTTTTGCGTTTTTGGGCGTTTTTGGGTCATTCTGAGCAGTCACCATGAAGAAGTAAAGCGTGGGGGGACCGTGCTTTAAAAGGCCCCCGTCTCCCAGGCTCTAATGTATTGGCTCTGTGGTCATTACTAAACACTGGGAAACTGCTACTTGTCTAAAGTATGTGATATCAAAAACACAAGGGAAATCTAATGGGAAAAACTGGGTCTTCAGGGAAATAAGTCGAATTTATTTATTTATTTTTTTTTTTTTTTTCACTTTTTAATCTCTTTTACAAAAGTTTATTTATTTTACAAAATCATCCTACTTTCAATAACATGTTTGTCATGAGCTCTTTAGTGAGTTATTTTCGCTCCTTTTTGGCATTGGCTGTGTATTTACTGTGTACTTTTTAATATATAAAATAGGAACACACACTGACCCACACAGTGTCATGTGACACTGTGACATAGGCTTTCCCATGATGCATTGGGGTGCAGTTGAATTTTTAAATTTGATTAATATTTGAGGAATTGTGTATGAAGGATTTTTTCTAAGGTATTGTGGTGTTAGTTTGTGGTGAAATAGATGTTTTAGGGTTGTTGTTTTGCATTTTTGGGCGTTTTTGGGTCATTCTGAGCAGTCACCATGAAGAAGTAAAGCGTGGGGGGACCGTGCTTTAAAAGGCCCCCGTCTCCCAGGCTCTAATGTATTGGCTCTGTGGTCATTACTAAACACTGGGAAACTGCTACTTGTCTAAAGTATGTGATATCAAAAACACAAGGGAAATCTAATGGGAAAAACTGGGTCTTCAGGGAAATAAGTCGAATTTATTTATTTATTTTTTTTTTCACTTTTTAATCTCTTTTACAAAAGTTTATTTATTTTACAAAATCATCCTACTTTCAATAACATGTTTGTCATGAGCTCTTTAGTGAGTTATTTTCGCTCCTTTTTGGCATTGGCTGTGTATTTACTGTGTACTTTTTAATATATAAAATAGGAACACACACTGACCCACACAGTGTCATGTGACACTGTGACATAGGCTTTCCCATGATGCATTGGGGTGCAGTTGAATTTTTAAATTTGATTAATATTTGAGGAATTGTGTATGAAGGATTTTTTCTAAGGTATTGTGGTGTTAGTTTGTGGTGAAATAGATGTTTTAGGCTTGTTGTTTTGCGTTTTTGGGCGTTTTTTGGTCATTCTGAGCAGTCACCATGAAGAAGTAAAGCGTGGGGGGACCGTGCTTTAAAAGGCCCCCGTCTCCCAGGCTCTAATGTATTGGCTCTGTGGTCATTACTAAACACTGGGAAACTGCTACTTGTCTAAAGTATGTGATATCAAAAACACAAGGGAAATCTAATGGGAAAAACTGGGTCTTCAGGGAAATAAGTCGAATTTATTTATTTATTTATTTTTTTTTTCACTTTTTAATCTCTTTTACAAAAGTTTATTTATTTTACAAAATCATCCTACTTTCAATAACATGTTTGTCATGAGCTCTTTAGTGAGTTATTTTCGCTCCTTTTTGGCATTGGCTGTGTATTTACTGTGTACTTTTTAATATATAAAATAGGAACACACACTGACCCACACAGTGTCATGTGACACTGTGACATAGGCTTTCCCATGATGCATTGGGGTGCAGTTGAATTTTTAAATTTGATTAATATTTGAGGAATTGTGTATGAAGGATTTTTTCTAAGGTATTGTGGTGTTAGTTTGTGGTGAAATAGATGTTTTAGGGTTGTTGTTTTGCATTTTTGGGCGTTTTTGGGTCATTCTGAGCAGTCACCATGAAGAAGTAAAGCGTGGGGGGACCGTGCTTTAAAAGGCCCCCGTCTCCCAGGCTCTAATGTATTGGCTCTGTGGTCATTACTAAACACTGGGAAACTGCTACTTGTCTAAAGTATGTGATATCAAAAACACAAGGGAAATCTAATGGGAAAAACTGGGTCTTCAGGGAAATAAGTCGAATTTATTTATTTATTTATTTTTTTTTTTTTCACTTTTTAATCTCTTTTACAAAAGTTTATTTATTTTACAAAATCATCCTACTTTCAATAACATGTTTGTCATGAGCTCTTTAGTGAGTTATTTTCGCTCCTTTTTGGCATTGGCTGTGTATTTACTGTGTACTTTTTAATATATAAAATAGGAACACACACTGACCCACACAGTGTCATGTGACACTGTGACATAGGCTTTCCCATGATGCATTGGGGTGCAGTTGAATTTTTAAATTTGATTAATATTTGAGGAATTGTGTATGAAGGATTTTTTCTAAGGTATTGTGGTGTTAGTTTGTAGTGAAATAGATGTTTTAGGGTTGTTGTTTTGCGTTTTTGGGCGTTTTTGGGTCATTCTGAGCAGTCACCATGAAGAAGTAAAGCGTGGGGGGACCGTGCTTTAAAAGGCCCCCGTCTCCCAGGCTCTAATGTATTGGCTCTGTGGTCATTACTAAACACTGGGAAACTGCTACTTGTCTAAAGTATGTGATATCAAAAACACAAGGGAAATCTAATGGGAAAAACTGGGTCTTCAGGGAAATAAGTCGAATTTATTTATTTATTTTTTTTTTTTTTTCACTTTTTAATCTCTTTTACAAAAGTTTATTTATTTTACAAAATCATCCTACTTTCAATAACATGTTTGTCATGAGCTCTTTAGTGAGTTATTTTCGCTCCTTTTTGGCATTGGCTGTGTATTTACTGTGTACTTTTTAATATATAAAATAGGAACACACACTGACCCACACAGTGTCATGTGACACTGTGACATAGGCTTTCCCATGATGCATTGGGGTGCAGTTGAATTTTTAAATTTGATTAATATTTGAGGAATTGTGTATGAAGGATTTTTTCTAAGGTATTGTGGTGTTAGTTTGTGGTGAAATAGATGTTTTAGGGTTGTTGTTTTGCATTTTTGGGCGTTTTTGGGTCATTCTGAGCAGTCACCATGAAGAAGTAAAGCGTGGGGGGACCGTGCTTTAAAAGGCCCCCGTCTCCCAGGCTCTAATGTATTGGCTCTGTGGTCATTACTAAACACTGGGAAACTGCTACTTGTCTAAAGTATGTGATATCAAAAACACAAGGGAAATCTAATGGGAAAAACTGGGTCTTCAGGGAAATAAGTCGAATTTATTTATTTATTTATTTTATTTTTTTTTTTTCACTTTTTAATCTCTTTTACAAAAGTTTATTTATTTTACAAAATCATCCTACTTTCAATAACATGTTTGTCATGAGCTCTTTAGTGAGTTATTTTCGCTCCTTTTTGGCATTGGCTGTGTATTTACTGTGTACTTTTTAATATATAAAATAGGAACACACACTGACCCACACAGTGTCATGTGACACTGTGACATAGGCTTTCCCATGATGCATTGGGGTGCAGTTGAATTTTTAAATTTGATTAATATTTGAGGAATTGTGTATGAAGGATTTTTTCTAAGGTATTGTGGTGTTAGTTTGTGGTGAAATAGATGTTTTAGGCTTGTTGTTTTGCGTTTTTGGGCGTTTTTGGGTCATTCTGAGCAGTCACCATGAAGAAGTAAAGCGTGGGGGGGGACCGTGCTTTAAAAGGCCCCCGTCTCCCAGGCTCTTGTGTATTGGCTCTGTGGTCATTACTAAACACTGGGAAACTGCTACTTGTCTAAAGTATGTGATATCAAAAACACAAGGGAAATCTAATGGGAAAAACTGGGTCTTCAGGGAAATAAGTCGAATTTATTTATTTATTTATTTTTTTTTTTTTTCACTTTTTAATCTCTTTTACAAAAGTTTATTTATTTTACAAAATCATCCTACTTTCAATAACATGTTTGTCATGAGCTCTTTAGTGAGTTATTTTCGCTCCTTTTTGGCATTGGCTGTGTATTTACTGTGTACTTTTTAATATATAAAATAGGAACACACACTGACCCACACAGTGTCATGTGACACTGTGACATAGGCTTTCCCATGATGCATTGGGGTGCAGTTGAATTTTTAAATTTGATTAATATTTGAGGAATTGTGTATGAAGGATTTTTTCTAAGGTATTGTGGTGTTAGTTTGTGGTGAAATAGATGTTTTAGGCTTGTTGTTTTGCGTTTTTGGGCGTTTTTGGGTCATTCTGAGCAGTCACCATGAAGAAGTAAAGCGTGGGGGGACCGTGCTTTAAAAGGCCCCCGTCTCCCAGGCTCTAATGTATTGGCTCTGTGGTCATTACTAAACACTGGGAAACTGCTACTTGTCTAAAGTATGTGATATCAAAAACACAAGGGAAATCTAATGGGAAAAACTGGGTCTTCAGGGAAATAAGTCGAATTTATTTATTTATTTATTTATTTTTTTTTCACTTTTTAATCTCTTTTACAAAAGTTTACTTATTTTACAAAATCATCCTACTTTCAATAACATGTTTGTCATGAGCTCTTTAGTGAGTTATTTTCGCTCCATTTTGGCATTGGCTGTGTATTTACTGTGTACTTTTTAATATATAAAATAGGAACACACACTGACCCACACAGTGTCATGTGACACTGTGACATAGGCTTTCCCATAATGCATTGGGGTGCAGTTGAATTTTTAAATTTGATTAATATTTGAGGAATTGTGTATGAAGGATTTTTTCTAAGGTATTGTGGTGTTAGTTTGTGGTGAAATAGATGTTTTAGGGTTGTTGTTTTGCATTTTTGGGCGTTTTTGGGTCATTCTGAGCAGTCACCATGAAGAAGTAAAGCGTGGGGGGGACCGTGCTTTAAAAGGCCCCCGTCTCCCAGGCTCTTATGTATTGGCTCTGTGGTCATTACTAAACACTGGGAAACTGCTACTTGTCTAAAGTATGTGATATCAAAAACACAAGGGAAATCTAATGGGAAAAACTGGGTCTTCAGGGAAATAAGTCGAATTTATTTATTTATTTATTTTTTTTTTTTTTCACTTTTTAATCTCTTTTACAAAAGTTTACTTATTTTACAAAATCATCCTACTTTCAATAACATGTTTGTCATGAGCTCTTTAGTGAGTTATTTTCGCTCCTTTTTGGCATTGGCTGTGTATTTACTGTGTACTTTTTAATATATAAAATAGGAACACACACTGACCCACACAGTGTCATGTGACACTGTGACATAGGCTTTCCCATGATGCATTGGGGTGCAGTTGAATTTTTAAATTTGATTAATATTTGAGGAATTGTGTATGAAGGATTTTTTCTAAGGTATTGTGGTGTTAGTTTGTGGTGAAATAGATGTTTTAGGGTTGTTGTTTTGCATTTTTGGGCGTTTTTGGGTCATTCTGAGCAGTCACCATGAAGAAGTAAAGCGTGGGGGGACCGTGCTTTAAAAGGCCCCCGTCTCCCAGGCTCTAATGTATTGGCTCTGTGGTCATTACTAAACACTGGGAAACTGCTACTTGTCTAAAGTATGTGATATCAAAAACACAAGGGAAATCTAATGGGAAAAACTGGGTCTTCAGGGAAATAAGTCGAATTTATTTATTTATTTATTTTATTTTTTTTTTTTCACTTTTTAATCTCTTTTACAAAAGTTTATTTATTTTACAAAATCATCCTACTTTCAATAACATGTTTGTCATGAGCTCTTTAGTGAGTTATTTTCGCTCCTTTTTGGCATTGGCTGTGTATTTACTGTGTACTTTTTAATATATAAAATAGGAACACACACTGACCCACACAGTGTCATGTGACACTGTGACATAGGCTTTCCCATGATGCATTGGGGTGCAGTTGAATTTTTAAATTTGATTAATATTTGAGGAATTGTGTATGAAGGATTTTTTCTAAGGTATTGTGGTGTTAGTTTGTGGTGAAATAGATGTTTTAGGGTTGTTGTTTTGCATTTTTGGGCGTTTTTCGGTCATTCTGAGCAGTCACCAGGAAGAAGTAAAGCGTGGGGGGACCGTGCTTTAAAAGGCCCCCGTCTCCCAGGCTCTAATGTATTGGCTCTGTGGTCATTACTAAACACTGGGAAACTGCTACTTGTCTAAAGTATGTGATATCAAAAACACAAGGGAAATCTAATGGGAAAAACTGGGTCTTCAGGGAAATAAGTCGAATTTATTTATTTATTTATTTTTTTTTTTTTTCACTTTTTAATCTCTTTTACAAAAGTTTACTTATTTTACAAAATCATCCTACTTTCAATAACATGTTTGTCATGAGCTCTTTAGTGAGTTATTTTCGCTCCTTTTTGGCATTGGCTGTGTATTTACTGTGTACTTTTTAATATATAAAATAGGAACACACACTGACCCACACAGTGTCATGTGACACTGTGACATAGGCTTTCCCATGATGCATTGGGGTGCAGTTGAATTTTTAAATTTGATTAATATTTGAGGAATTGTGTATGAAGGATTTTTTCTAAGGTATTGTGGTGTTAGTTTGTGGTGAAATAGATGTTTTAGGGTTGTTGTTTTGCATTTTTGGGCGTTTTTGGGTCATTCTGAGCAGTCACCATGAAGAAGTAAAGCGTGGGGGGGACCGTGCTTTAAAAGGCCCCCGTCTCCCAGGCTCTTATGTATTGGCTCTGTGGTCATTACTAAACACTGGGAAACTGCTACTTGTCTAAAGTATGTGATATCAAAAACACAAGGGAAATCTAATGGGAAAAACTGGGTCTTCAGGGAAATAAGTCGAATTTATTTATTTATTTGTTTTTTTTTTTCACTTTTTAATCTCTTTTACAAAAGTTTACTTATTTTACAAAATCATCCTACTTTCAATAACATGTTTGTCATGAGCTCTTTAGTGAGTTATTTTCGCTCCATTTTGGCATTGGCTGTGTATTTACTGTGTACTTTTTAATATATAAAATAGGAACACACACTGACCCACACAGTGTCATGTGACACTGTGACATAGGCTTTCCCATGATGCATTGGGGTGCAGTTGAATTTTTAAATTTGATTAATATTTGAGGAATTGTGTATGAAGGATTTTTTCTAAGGTATTGTGGTGTTAGTTTGTGGTGAAATAGATGTTTTAGGCTTGTTGTTTTGCGTTTTTGGGCGTTTTTTGGTCATTCTGAGCAGTCACCATGAAGAAGTAAAGCGTGGGGGGGACCGTGCTTTAAAAGGCCCCCGTCTCCCAGGCTCTTATGTATTGGCTCTGTGGTCATTACTAAACACTGGGAAACTGCTACTTGTGTAAAGTATGTGATATCAAAAACACAAGGGAAATCTAATGGGAAAAACTGGGTCTTCAGGGAAATAAGTCGAATTTATTTATTTATTTATTTATTTTTTTTTTCACTTTTTAATCTCTTTTACAAAAGTTTATTTATTTTACAAAATCATCCTACTTTCAATAACATGTTTGTCATGAGCTCTTTAGTGAGTTATTTTCGCTCCTTTTTGGCATTGGCTGTGTATTTACTGTGTACTTTTTAATATATAAAATAGGAACACACACTGACCCACACAGTGTCATGTGACACTGTGACATAGGCTTTCCCATGATGCATTGGGGTGCAGTTGAATTTTTAAATTTGATTAATATTTGAGGAATTGTGTATGAAGGATTTTTTCTAAGGTATTGTGGTGTTAGTTTGTGGTGAAATAGATGTTTTAGGGTTGTTGTTTTGCATTTTTGGGCGTTTTTGGGTCATTCTGAGCAGTCACCATGAAGAAGTAAAGCGTGGGGGGGACCGTGCTTTAAAAGGCCCCCGTCTCCCAGGCTCTAATGTATTGGCTCTGTGGTCATTACTAAACACTGGGAAACTCCTACTTGTCTAAAGTATGTGATATCAAAAACACAAGGGAAATATAATGGGAAGAACTGGGTATTCAGGGAAATGAGTGAAATTTATTTATTTATTTGTTTTCACATTTTTTAATCTCTTTTACAAAAGTTTACTTATTTTACAATATCCATCCCACTTTCAAATACATGTTTGTCATGAGCTCTTTAGTGAGTTATTTTAGCTCCTTTTTGGCATTGGCTGTGTATTTACTGTGTACTTTTTAATATATAAAATAGGAACACACACTGACCCACACATGGTCATGTGATACTGTGACATAGAGCTTACCCATGATGCATTGGGGTGTAGTTGAATTTTTAAATTTGATTAATAATTAAGGAATTGTGTATGGAGGATTTTTTCTAAGGTATTGTGGTGTTAGTTTGTGGTGAAATAGATGTTTTAGGGTTGTTGTTTTGCATTTTTGGGCGTTTTTGGGTCATTCTGAGCAGTCACCATGAAGAAGTAAAGCGTGGGGGGACCGTGCTTTAAAAGGCCCCCGTCTCCCAGGCTCTAATGTATTGGCTCTGTGGTCATTACTAAACACTGGGAAACTGCTACTTGTCTAAAGTATGTGATATCAAAAACACAAGGGAAATCTAATGGGAAAAACTGGGTCTTCAGGGAAATAAGTCGAATTTATTTATTTATTTATTTTTTTTTTCACTTTTTAATCTCTTTTACAAAAGTTTATTTATTTTACAAAATCATCCTACTTTCAATAACATGTTTGTCATGAGCTCTTTAGTGAGTTATTTTCGCTCCTTTTTGGCATTGGCTGTGTATTTACTGTGTACTTTTTAATATATAAAATAGGAACACACACTGACCCACACAGTGTCATGTGACACTGTGACATAGGCTTTCCCATGATGCATTGGGGTGCAGTTGAATTTTTAAATTTGATTAATATTTGAGGAATTGTGTATGAAGGATTTTTTCTAAGGTATTGTGGTGTTAGTTTGTGGTGAAATAGATGTTTTAGGCTTGTTGTTTTGCGTTTTTGGGCGTTTTTTGGTCATTCTGAGCAGTCACCATGAAGAAGTAAAGCGTGGGGGGGACCGTGCTTTAAAAGGCCCCCGTCTCCCAGGCTCTTATGTATTGGCTCTGTGGTCATTACTAAACACTGGGAAACTGCTACTTGTGTAAAGTATGTGATATCAAAAACACAAGGGAAATCTAATGGGAAAAACTGGGTCTTCAGGGAAATAAGTCGAATTTATTTATTTATTATTTTTTTTTTTTTTTCACTTTTTAATCTCTTTTACAAAAGTTTATTTATTTTACAAAATCATCCTACTTTCAATAACATGTTTGTCATGAGCTCTTTAGTGAGTTATTTTCGCTCCTTTTTGGCATTGGCTGTGTATTTACTGTGTACTTTTTAATATATAAAATAGGAACACACACTGACCCACACAGTGTCATGTGACACTGTGACATAGGCTTTCCCATGATGCATTGGGGTGCAGTTGAATTTTTAAATTTGATTAATATTTGAGGAATTGTGTATGAAGGATTTTTTCTAAGGCATTGTGGTGTTAGTTTGTGGTGAAATAGATGTTTTAGGGTTGTTGTTTTGCATTTTTGGGCGTTTTTGGGTCATTCTGAGCAGTCACCATGAAGAAGTAAAGCGTGGGGGGGACCGTGCTTTAAAAGGCCCCCGTCTCCCAGGCTCTAATGTATTGGCTCTGTGGTCATTACTAAACACTGGGAAACTCCTACTTGTCTAAAGTATGTGATATCAAAAACACAAGGGAAATATAATGGGAAGAACTGGGTATTCAGGGAAATGAGTGAAATTTATTTATTTATTTGTTTTCACATTTTTTAATCTCTTTTACAAAAGTTTACTTATTTTACAATATCCATCCCACTTTCAAATACATGTTTGTCATGAGCTCTTTAGTGAGTTATTTTAGCTCCTTTTTGGCATTGGCTGTGTATTTACTGTGTACTTTTTAATATATAAAATAGGAACACACACTGACCCACACATGGTCATGTGATACTGTGACATAGAGCTTACCCATGATGCATTGGGGTGTAGTTGAATTTTTAAATTTGATTAATAATTAAGGAATTGTGTATGGAGGATTTTTTCTAAGGTATTGTGGTGTTAGTTTGTGGTGAAATAGATGTTTTAGGGTTGTTGTTTTGCATTTTTGGGCGTTTTTGGGTCATTCTGAGCAGTCACCATGAAGAAGTAAAGCGTGGGGGGACCGTGCTTTAAAAGGCCCCCGTCTCCCAGGCTCTAATGTATTGGCTCTGTGGTCATTACTAAACACTGGGAAACTGCTACTTGTCTAAAGTATGTGATATCAAAAACACAAGGGAAATCTAATGGGAAAAACTGGGTCTTCAGGGAAATAAGTCGAATTTATTTATTTATTTTTTTTTTTTTTCACTTTTTAATCTCTTTTACAAAAGTTTATTTATTTTACAAAATCATCCTACTTTCAATAACATGTTTGTCATGAGCTCTTTAGTGAGTTATTTTCGCTCCTTTTTGGCATTGGCTGTGTATTTACTGTGTACTTTTTAATATATAAAATAGGAACACACACTGACCCACACAGTGTCATGTGACACTGTGACATAGGCTTTCCCATGATGCATTGGGGTGCAGTTGAATTTTTAAATTTGATTAATATTTGAGGAATTGTGTATGAAGGATTTTTTCTAAGGTATTGTGGTGTTAGTTTGTGGTGAAATAGATGTTTTAGGGTTGTTGTTTGCGTTTTTGGGCGTTTTTGGGTCATTCTGAGCAGTCACCATGAAGAAGTAAAGTGTGGGGGGACCGTGCTTTAATAGGCCCCCGTCTCCCAGGCTGTAATGTGTTGGCTCTGTGGTCATTACTAAACACTGGGAAACTGCTACTTGTCTAAAGTATGTGATATCAAAAACACAAGGGAAATATAATGGGAAGAACTGGGTCTTCAGGGAAATAAGTCGAATTTATTTATTTATTTATTTATTTTTTTCACTTTTTAATCTCTTTTACAAAAGTTTATTTATTTTACAAAATCATCCTACTTTCAATAACATGTTTGTCATGAGCTCTTAAGTGAGTTATTTTAGCTCCTTTTTGGCATTGGCTGTGTATTTACTGTGTACTTTTTAATATATAAAATAGGAACACACACTGACCCACACAGTGTCATGTGACACTGTGACATAGGCTTTCCCATGATGCATTGGGGTGCAGTTGAATTTTTAAATTTGATTAATATTTGAGGAATTGTGTATGAAGGATTTTTTCTAAGGTATTGTGGTGTTAGTTTGTGGTGAAATAGATGTTTTAGGGTTGTTGTTTGCGTTTTTGGGCGTTTTTTGGTCATTCTGAGCAGTCACCATGAAGAAGTAAAGTGTGGGGGGACCGTGCTTTAATAGGCCCCCGTCTCCCAGGCTGTAATGTGTTGGCTCTGTGGTCATTACTAAACACTGGGAAACTGCTACTTGTCTAAAGTATGTGATATCAAAAACACAAGGGAAATATAATGGGAAGAACTGGGTATTCAGGGAAATGAGTGAAATTTATTTGTTTTCACATTTTTTAATCTCTTTTACAAAACTTTACTTATTTTACAAAATCATCCTACTTTCAATAACATGTTTGTCATGAGCTCTTTAGTGAGTTATTTTCGCTCCTTTTTGGCATTGGCTGTGTATTTACTGTGTACTTTTTAATATATAAAATAGGAACACACACTGACCCACACATGGTCATGTGATACTGTGACATAGAGCTTACCCATGATGCATTGGGGTGTAGTTGAATTTTTAAATTTGATTAATAATTAAGGAATTGTGTATGGAGGATTTTTTCTAAGGTATTGTGGTGTTAGTTTGTGGTGAAATAGATGTTTTAGGGTTGTTGTTTTGCATTTTTGGTGTTTTTGGTTAATTCTGAGCAGTCACCATGAAGAAGTAAAGCGTGGTGGTGACCGTGCTTTAAAAGGCCCCCGTCACCCAGGATGTAATGATTTGGCTCTGTAGTCATTACTGAACACTGGGAAACTGGTACTTGTCTAAAGTATGTGAAATCAAAAACACAAGGGAAATATAATGGGAAGAGCTGGGTATTCAGGGGAATAAGTGGAGTTTTTTTATTATGTTTTTTTCACTTTTTAATCTTTTTTACCAAAGTTTACTTATTTTTACAATATCCATCCTACTTTCAATCGCATGTTTTTCATGAGCGTTTTAGTGAGTTAGTTTAGTGCTTTTGTGGTTCTTTACTGTGTACCTTTTGAAACTGCTGCTGGTATGAATGTGTAAAAAACAGGCAGTGCTGCAATCTGTGAATGCACGCAGGTCCTGTACAGGTAGTGTGGGTGTATACATGAGCTCGGGTTCAGCCGTCTGAGCGCTGTCTTCTAAGAAGGAAATGCTGAAGCAGTAAAGACAGTCAAGGCAGAACTATACTGTGTTCCCGCGCTGACTAGAATGCAGGGCGCGTTTTGGCGCGCAGGTGTTTAATGGCGCCAGTTTTTGTCATAATCTTCCCGCCAGTGTCTACTCACACACAGACACTCGATCTGAACTACTGTTAATGATTCCTCACCGCATCCCACACACCTGCCTACCTGACCCGTCAGGCATGCAGCACACAGCCAAGCACACAGCTCAATAATTAGCTGCAGTAGTACTTGTGTAGTGGGCTGGAATTTTATCCAGTATGAATCTGATGTTTGAAGGTTCACAGTAAAAAAATCTGCAGTGCCTGTTTGTACAATTATACTAATCATTTATTCCAGTAAGAATCTAAAAGTGTGTTTGTTTTATCTGTCTAAAATTTTAAATGCATAATATGAAGGTAGTGACCTTTTTACATCCAGTATGAATTTGCTTCATGTATTTGTACAATCTGACCAACATTTTAATTTGTAAAGTAGTATGAATAGTCAGTGTGTGAAATGATTATAGTTCCACAATGATAATAATTATGAAGTTGTCCTTATCCAGTATGAATTCTAATGGTAACTCGCCTTCATTTATAGACCTGGAACCAAACAGCTTCTGTTAATAGCAGACCACAGCATATGTAGTTTGTACTGTCTAACAATATAATTGATATGACACTGAAAATATGTATTTTTACAGTCTAGCTTTCAAAGTAGGGATTTTAATCCAGTATTAATTGATGTGAGTAAAATATATAAATTTACTTGTGGTTGGTGTGGAGCAGTGTATAACTACCTGCTAGTAAGCTAACACACATCAAGTGGGAGACTGAGGTACAATTCCTGGTCTGGGTGGTCCTTGGGCAAGACTCCTAAAACGACATTGCCCCACCTCTGTAATAGAAATAACCTTGTAAGTCACTTTGGATAATAATGTCAGCTAAATGCAGTAAATGCCAATGTACTTTGCATTATGGCCCTGCTAACAAATCCAGCTCAGGACCAGCTGGTCATCCAGAAAAAGAACATACCCTATATGTTGGTTCAGAGCTGGTTAATAAGCTAGACTATCATGGTAGGGAATGCTTTTTTATTGTTTAAAGTTTCAAAACTTACCCCAGCTTTGCAAACTACCAGACTAAACATATAATTAACAAAAATAAGGAGGAAGAAAGAAAATAAATTCTGTTTATAATGCCTTTGTTATTTGTCCTTTTCTGTATTCTGTAAACTACACACAGACATGTTTGACACCTGCTCATTCAGCATATGCGGTATCTAGTGTTCATATCCCTATAAGTAATTCTTGCCATTGGGTGTGGTTGGCCTCTCAGTGGTTTTCTATGAAAATTATACAAGCTCAGTGTGTGCCGTTAAACACAGGGGATGCACTTTCCAACCTTTGCAACTATTTTTATCCTATCTCTTATATTTGTTTCAATATAGTTTATGTTGACACCAGCATAATAAGAAGATCCACTCTAAAAAAAAATTGTGTGTTAAAAAGAGGTAAACAAAAAAAAGATTTCTTTGTAAATTAAAAGTAAGGATTCTTGCTATACAGGCTAGACTTTTGTTGTTAATGGGGATTCTATGTTCTATGTTCAGTGGTTTATGTTCTGATTATCTGATTGTCTGTCCGGCTACCACATTATTGTGAAGCTGCTTTGCGACATCAGTTTTAAAAAGCGCTAAATTTGATTTGATTTGACAAGCTTGACCTTTGGCCTGTTAACAGTTTACTGGCCAACTGAGAAATCTTTCTTTGTAAAATGACCCTTAGATCTGTATGTATTATTTACAATTCTTTTCATGTGTGTAGTTTTTTAATTGTTGAACCTAGTGTCTTACATTCCAAGAATGTTTTAGAATATTCCACAACTCTTCAGGTGTCTCTAAAATATCAACTCAAGCAGCAAAGTAAGTGTGTATTAATCCTAGGCTAATATATATGTATATATATATATATATTTAAAAATAATTATATATTAATACCTAATACCTAGTACCCAATATTTTTCTTGTGTTTTGGTTCCATTGGTACTGTGCTTACATTTAAAAAAATGGGTACTATATTCCAAAGCATTTGCCCTCACATACTGAAAAAGCTCCTGAAGAAATTCCACCCCTGGGAAATGGGTGGTTTATGAGCAGGATAAGCTGTGTCATGGTGGCTCCAGCATTCTTATCTGACCATACGCCTGAGCTAGTCTACATCAATCCCAGCTGAAGAAGCTTAGCCTCTCTTCCTCAAGCCAGGCTTACTGAGGAATCTCTAATTCATTCAGCCATTATACAGATACTCTCTCTCTCTCTTTCTCTCTCTCTCTCCCTTTTCCTCTCTCTCTCTGTATTTAGCAGAATATATTGCTAGACAGTTATTTTGAGGTTCACATGTTGTTGAAGACTACTTCTGCTATCCCACACATGCAGGTTGGATGTGTTGCAATGCAGCGCACACTGCAGTTTAATAGGTGAATAAATTAATTTAGCTGTCACAATTCACACCAAGACACTTTGTGGTCGGGTCCCTCAGAGGGAGAGCTGAAAATAGGCTTAAATGGCCCAGTTTCTGCCAGAGAATAGTCAAGCTGGAAATCAAAATGAAAGAAACATAAAAACCAAACTGAATGCATTTGGTCCAGTGTTTTGACCAAACATAAAGCTGAGTAAAGACCCAATACTTTATGCTCTATACTAAAAAGATAAAACAACACATTTTAGGTTTTGTTTGATATTCAGTTAACTACTGAAATTACGGGCTGAAATACTAACCCGTCTCAGCAGGGTGGCCTGTGACAGGTTACGAGCGTGTCTTGATGGAGGATGGCTGGCATGATTTTAGGAAGTGGGGCGACAGCTAATTGCTCTTTGAAGACATTGCTCGAGGACCTTTTTGACTGTGGGGTCAAGGTCACAGACACTGGCAGCATTTAATTGGCCCATTATCCCCCAGGGTCACATGAGAAAATGCATGTAGTCCTTGTTTCTGAGTCTGATCCCGAGTGTTCTTTCTAACTACAGCCTTTCTTTAAATAGATGTACGGTTGTACATCTGTTTAAGCATATTAAGCATATTAGTCATTGATTTATGCAAATCAAATTTTAACAGTAATCTTAGGCCTCCATTAAGGCATTTACTATTTTAAAAAAATAGGGTGTCCTCAGTAAGTATTCTCAGTATACATTTTTGACAACTATGTGTGGAATGCTTAGAATCTGGTAAGTGTCTATCAAAATATGTCTATTAGTGTTTAAACCAAACATGGTTGTGAATTGTAAGATAAATTATCTTTAATCCTTTTAACAGGCCCTTTTTCATCCCTTTTAAATGGCTCTAGTCTGCAGACTCTGGAACAGTGGGAGCTGACAGTGAAAGTCGTGTAGTGTACTATGGGCTGAGACTTGATTTTTAGTCTCAAAATTGCATCCAAATTCAGACACAAAAATCAAATGTTTGATTTATTGGGCAGAATCTGATAGTGTAAACTGAAGTTTGAATCAACTGCATCAGTAGCCAATGAAAACCTGCCTGGTGATCAGAGGTTCAACTCTAGCAAAGAGGATATCAAACTAGCAAAGAGAAAATCAAAGTCACTTTCATTATCTGTCTGATACCAACCCTGTTTTTTTCAAGGGTGGGAATCACAGGACACCTCACAAGATTTTATCACACCAATGGTAACGATGATATCAAAATTGGTATTGGTATCAGGGATGCTCCACGGCTCACACATGTAACACAGAAATTATTATTAGTGCTTATATTATTAGACTATAAAGTTATTGTGGACTTGTTTTTTTATATGTATAAATATATTTTATGTGGCAGGCCTGTCCTGTGTCACATTTTCTCCCACCCCTATTATCTATCTATATATTTATTCATCCATCCATCATCCATCTGATCTGCATGAACATCTGGTATTCCCCACCTTGCTCACGCAATCATAACCAGGCACCAGTCGTAAATTGGAGGATTTTCTTTCCCACCCAAGTGTTTCCACCCATCCTCTAACTATTTTTTCAATTGTAAGCAAGTTCTTGTTTAATCTAAATGAGATATTGAGATGAGGGCTGAGTAAAAGTGGTTTGATAAGGCCAACAAGGAAATTAAGCTTGTACAAACCCTGGGGTGTGCCACCTTCCCTGCAACTTAGAGCTGAAACAACCCTGCCTGGCTCAGCCTATAATAATACTAATCATTGCAGTCACAACACCAAGCAGTACAGGCTGGACCTGGAGGTGTTGAGAGGAGGAGGGAAAGGTGTGTCATTGCCAGGATGCCCTGCTTTGGCGCTTGACGAAGGGGGAAAAGGGATGATGTCACCCGCCCTGCAGCATGGCATTCCCTCCCAAACCTTCCCCAGGCCCCAATCTTCGTGGTCCAGCTTCCTCGCCAGTGTTCAGTGACTCCCACCCTCTATACACGGCAGGATGTAACACTTTTGCTCCCTGATTTACATCTAAATAAACACTGCCAGACGAAACAATGTGCATCTGGAAAGGAACGATCGGGCTTTTCTTCTCTGTCGATTGATATTGGCCCGATTGGCCCAGGCTGCTTGCCCTGATAAGCTGTATGGGAGGGGTGTGTTTGGCCCCAATAGCTGGATAGTCCTGGAGATGGAGAATAAGTTCTTCCAGAGGTCAGGGGAACTGTGGAGAGGACAACAGGACAGGCAAAGAGAGAATGATCATTGATTGTTAATTGGCACCTGGACATTTGATATGATTGTATAAGGATTAAATCATACATATCAGTATTTGGACAGTTACACAATTTGTGCAATTTTCTCTATAGAGATTTGACTTGAAACACTAGATAATATTTTAGATTAGAGTTTCAGTTTAAAGGAGCATTATGGGCAATTTTTGCTCCTGGGTTCCCCCTAGAGTCAGGAAATGTAATTACCTGGCTTTCACTTATGGGCCAACTTTGAGTCTGATTTGCTCCTTTTGACAGTTGAAGAAAGTTTTCCAATTTTATCTTAAACAATGATTTTCACAGATTATCCTGTAGCATGGATTTCTACAGTCCAAATTGAATTCTTTTGATCTCTCAGTGCAGACAGGCCTACCCCAAATGTGAACATATAATCGATTGTCTGTGTCAAACTCAACATTATTGTCATGCCTGTAAAACCCTGAACTAGCGAGAGCAAAGTGCTGTTCCTATCTCAAGCTTGCTTTGTAGTGTTTACAGGAAGTCCTGTGTTGCCAGCTGTCACACATTAATGAGCTTACATAAGGAGTGTAAAACTACACACTTTATTGTAAAATCTCAGCTTGGTTGTAAGGATTTCTGAATTTTAAGCACATGCACCATGTGGGCTGCAGGATGTCTCAACCGAATGAGTCATAGGTGTGGCAGTCGACGTTCAGATTACGGCAGAATTTGGGGTCAAATTTGGTGGCGCAATTAATTTGCATTTAAAAACGAATAACAAGTTACTGATTCCAAATTAATCGCGTGCGTAAACGTTTTAAAGTTGACAGCCCATGGACACATTTTTTTTCATAGTCTATTTTTTCCGGTCAATCCTAAAGGTCCTGCTATCTCTCTGATTGTCTGAATGTGTTAATTATTCTTTGCATATTTCAACTGTGGACCACATGCATTATGATGTCATGTATTGGGAGACATGTTTAATCTTAATTATAGCTTGATGTGAGAGATATACTGTATTTACACTTAAATAATGTGCTAAATATCTTGCTTTAGACCACCTCCCAAACATCTTGAGTATATCTGAAAAACACATACCATTTTATGTGAATAACCCATATAATGATATTCATAGTGCACATAATGACAATGGGGACAGTTTAAGGGACTCAAAGAGTAGCAGTCTGATGGTCTACATTTATGCTTATTCATTGATGTTTATATATGAGACACACTATTGCTCAAGACATGTGAGTTGGTGTATACGTACATTTGACAGTGCAGGATGATTGAAGAGGTGACACAGCCTATTACACCGGTAAAAACACTGTGTATGTCTTAAAGAAAAACGAAAATAGAAACAAGCTTATCTTCCTTTACCCAGTCAGCCCATAAGGACCCCCTGTATCTTATCTGACCATCGTTTGGGCTATGGGACTCCAGCAGAGTGCTAAGCTCAGGCTCCTGTGAGCAGCCTAAGGCGATACTGTCCATCTACCAATCCTATCACTCCAAATTAGCCTCAACGGCGCTACAACACAAGCCAGGCCTCGTGCTGGACTTTCCACATACCGGGGTCATGAAAACACTCCCCATTTTTTCTCTACAGTTCTGACTTTTTCACGTCTCTCACAGCTGTCTTCTCAATGTGAGCTTATCAGCTAGGGTCAAGCAGGGATTTGGTCATGGCCATGGATAAGAGAGGGCAGGCCTCTGGGAATGCACTTAGCTGAGGTGCCTGCTGTGTTTCTGTTAGCGCTCCCAGGGTGTCCTGCCTGACACAATGTCCACATCAGGCCAAGGTCCCGACGGCCAGTCGCCATCCCAAGATGTCAGCAAACAAGATCAAAATATCCCACCGTTGTCAGCAGCACACACGTTTAATACTTTGGTTACGTCATCCTTGCGATCATTCAATCATAAATTGACTGGACACAATTTACTGCGTACCTTTTTAAGACATTAATTAAAACATGATTTCCAGACTCCAGGTCTAAGCAGGTTTGTGTTGTTCTGGTGCCAGTCTAAATTTGCTTGTAGGTTTGTTGGTTGACCAGCATACTAGCGTTCATGACCAGATCAAGTACATTAGAAAAGTGTAGTGCCTTTAATACAAAGGAGAAGTTCTTCTAGAGGTCAAGTGAACTGCAGGGAAGAGAACAACAGGAAGAGGCTAAGCTTCGCCCTGTTGGTGACCAGGATGCCAGCATTTTTAACACATTCCAGAATAAAAAAAAAAGTAGTCAGTCTGCCAAATATGAAATATGTTTGGTGCTGAATTTTGTTTCATCAGTTTTACACTGGGAACGCTAATCACCAAGAGGTAGCAGAATCCCTACCTGAGAGCTTCTAGGTAGCTTGTATCTAAATGTTGATAGACATGGCATAGTATGATGTTCCATTACTTTTGTCATGTCCCATGGAAGCTAAAGAACACTACACTGACCTGTGTGTGGGGTCCTCTGCATTGAATGTAGATTGTCTATTCATTCGGTCATGATCATCACCAACTATGAGGCTCTTAAGTGCAGGTGGTAATGCCTACTGTGATGTGTTCCAAGGATACACACTGCAGTGTGGATCAAGAAAAATTAAATGCCTACACAACTTCAGAATCTAAATGTCCCATCCATCTGACAGCCAATATCAGACCTCGCTTAAAAATGTAATCATTACTGCTGCCTTTTCATGAGCTTGCTGTCCAACCTGTGTTAAACCTTATTCACATGATAACACCTTACAACCTACACACATGTGGGCATTTCTGAGCTATCACCAGACATATCTCTTCATAATCAAATTTCAACACTGCTATTCCATTACTTTTACCATGTCAGTGTTTATGCTTTTCCTATTATATGTGTGCTGTAAACCATATAGTTATCTAAAAATATGAATGAATGGAAGTATGTATCAGGGTTGTAAAACAGTAGAATGAAAAACGTTACATAAGGATTTGTATGTGGTCCAGGGCTGTTAATGGCTACATCTTAGAGAGCTTAACATTTAGGAATAAACTGTACAATTTGCCAGTGTTCAAAAGAAACAGTGGAAATATAAAATTTTATTTCATGTATTTTTTCCACCTGACATTTAAAACTGTTTTCTGTGTTTTAAAGCTATAGATAAATTTGTTTGCAAACTCTATTATAACTAAACTAAATAATGCATTGATTTTTAGCACTTATTTATAATTTATTTCATTAGATTTCAGCTGCACAGTGAAAATAAATAGGCAAACCAAAAATTCTTGAATCATTATTTAATTATTTTTTAAGACCACGGTCTATGAAGTAAAAGTTGTGGTAATGTGATGAAGAATTTGCTGACGCATCAGGCTAGTGCAGTTTCACAGCTATATAGCGCATGTACAGTAAATATTTTGAGTGAGGAGAGTTTATTTGGGGTGGGGGGGTTAGGAAAGTTTGTGGGGGCTCAAGTACGTGATAGCATGTGGGCAGGTGTGCGGTGTGCAGTAGGGGGGCAGGATAAGAATGGCAATCGGCTGTCACATCAAACGAGGCCTCGTCCCTCCTCTGTTTCCAGGTAGGGCCTAAATAAAGGCAACCCGATCCATGGGGAACTCGCCTCTCCTGAATAGGCCTTCAAAGCAGAGGGCCTGCTGTCCATCCAAGGCCTTTGTAATGGAAACCTCTGCTGTTATTTTGCCCCGCGCGTTTTCAGGCCGGGCTATTATTGTTCTCCCGGGCCCGGATGCGTTACCCAGACAAGGGCAGAAATTCCCACTTTCGGCTTCTTTATTCCGTGCGAGAAAGGCCGCCGCCCCACCCAGGGTCCATTCTGTCTGAAGGTACTGACGCCCATTCATCTTAGCAAGTCACAAATAGACGGAGAAGGAGATGGAGTAAGAGAATAGACTCTCTCTCTTAACTCTCTTAAAAATAAAGACTCTTATATGGAAATGGGAAATGTTTCCTCACAAGCACAAGAAATGGGCTTTTTACACTATTTATGGTTATTTCAGAAATGTAAGTGTTTTTTTCATGGTATTGCTCTAAATATTGCCTTTTTAAGAGTTAACTCTGTGTGTGTGGTTTGGATGGGTCTTTATTTTTGGTGAAGGAACGAGACATCACGCATAAATGACAGCAGTCTGCGGGGATTAGAGACCTGACAAGCTGAACTTTGATCTCTCTCTTTACTATGAGACAGCTACCCCCCACACTCACCCCCTTTTCTTCTTTGTGCCATTACCTTTAACTGCCTGCCTTGAAACTTGCATTATGATGTTTCTGCAGGAGATTCTGTATTCAGGCTTGCTTGGGCAACAGGTTCTGGCCCAGGAACAGAAGGTTATGCTTCATGCTTTTTAGTGTGTGTGTGTGTGTGTGCGTGTGTGTGTGTGTGTGTTTGTGCGACGGCTTGTGTCCCGCATCACCATGGGAATGCACGTTCCCCTGCTAATTACTTGCCTGAATGGGTCTACAGAGACACTGTTAATGACACGTAACCCAATCTCAAAAACCTGAGCCGCTCCATGGAGGGTGTAGCCTGCGTCCGTAAAAAAGGGGTGGGGTGGGGGGGTATCTGCTGAGAAGGAAGAGGAGGTGGAGAAGGAGGGTTGGAGTGGAAAAAGTGACCTGAGAGAGAGAGAGAAAGAGAAAGAGAGAGAGAGAAACATACAGAAGCAGCATTTGTGACACACTAAACCAACTGTTCAAGCACAGAGGCATGACAGAGGCATGTCTCTAATTCCCGAGGCCATTATGTTTCCCCATTTAGGGTGGGAGAGGTTTGCTAGCGCAGTCATATAGAGGGGCTGAAGGGAAGTTCTGTATATGAAGGGGGGGGGGGGGGATGGGGGGCAGTTTGGGACAATGACAGAGGGGCCTCGCTTGCAGCTGGGCTCATTATCTGCAGCCTAAGAATAATAATTACCGCTTTTGTGGCGGCAGTGGTATGTTAATGACATGCTCTGCCATGGTCACCTGACCAACTGTAGAAGAAGAGCTCCGCACAGTCAGAGTCAGGAGTCAGCATAGCGCAGCATGGGGGTCCTTCTCATGTTGTATGGCACTCTGAGGAGGTGGCAATAAAATGTGGAATGTGCATTACTTTGTAGTGTACAATGCATTACACATTGCATGTTTTAAAGTGCTAATTAGTAAATTCATCTACATTAAGTTCCACCCTCATTTGCAGACACAGGTGTCCAGCAGTACACACACACACACACACACACACACAAACCTCCATAGAAAACCACTGTCACAGGAGCAAGGATGCCTAGTGCCAAGGCCTACCTATAGACTATACTTTAATACTAACATTGTAGTAAATGCAATCAAATTCTCACAGCAATGTTTAACATCTGGTGTAAAGTTTCAACAAAAGAGTAGGGCTGGCTAAAAGGCACTGACAGTTGACTGTGGAATATTTAGTACTGAGGAATTTTTACAATTGGATTAGTTACACAGGGGACAGCCTATCACGGTACCATGCTGGAATTTACTGAGCGACCCATTCTTTCACTAATGTGTGTAGAAGCAGTCTGCATATCTAGGTGCTTGGTTTTATACACCTATGGCCATGGAAGTGATTGGAACCTGAGTTTAGTGATTTGGATGGGATAAGCTAATACTTTTGCCAATATACTGTAGACAATACTGTTTCCATCCACTGTCTATTAGACACCCTACCCAGCTGCTCCACCTTGTAGACGTAAAATGAGAGACGAAGCTTATCTGATGCTGACATCTAGTCTGTGGGCAAAGGATGCTGTTGTCTGAATAATTCTGATTGGTGAACTATTCTATGTTTAAAAACTCAAGCAGCACTGCTGTGTCTAATGCACTGAAACCAGCACAACACACACTAACACCACCACCACTGTTTGTTTCACTGCAGAGTGGAGAATGACCCACCACCCAATAAATACCTGCTCTGTGATGGTCCTGTGGGGTCCATTGAGGAACACATGAAAGAAGGATAATAAAGCATGCAGAGAGACAGAAGGACTACAATCTGTGATTAAAGAATAACAAAGTTCTCAGTGGAGCCGGTAAAATGGGAAATAAGGTGCAGAACCTTGTGACTGGTCTATGTATACTGTATGTACTTTATAACCTACGTTTTAAACAGGATTCATGTTGCACCAAGAACGTGTATCTATTTAACTTTTTACATTTGAGTTCACAAAGCACTTCATTTGTGGCAAAAAATTAACATTTTTTCTTTTTTTTCTTATTTAAAAAAAGTTTATCTTCTTGCATGTTGTTCGTGCTCCACTGAGAGACCAAAGCTTGTCCAGATTGTATATGTTCATTAACAAAACAAGTGTGAAACAGGCATTGTGTTGATTATGGGGTAACAGATGCATCGTTATTCGCTAGGGGGTTTCATTCATTATCAGTACGAAGCAGCAGGTTCACACTCTGACTGATCTATCAGCTTTCATTTTCATCTTATTAGCAGGGAGAGCAAAAAAAAACATCCCCAGATCTTATAAGCTAAATAAAGGAGGAAGAGGGCAAACCCACATGCACTAGAGGGGAGAGGGTGATGGTGTCAGGTGCCATACCATAAAGATGTGTAAATTGAGGAGAACACTAAGTCAGTTTGCAGTGTTTTATGTTATGAAGATGGGAGGATCATTGTGGACATCATGCCAAATTTTATACACTTTAACATGTGGAATATTCACTTCCTTTCATTTGTGTTTTAAGTTATCTTTATTTGGGTCTCATGCCCCTAAAAAACTGGTCATTAAGGTCATTCCCATAAAAGGCTGGTCAGCCCTGGCACAGTCATTTTCTGAGTCATGCGCGTCATATGACGTGTGTCCTCATGGTACAAAGTTAGTGCTGAGGAGAATAGTGTTATCATGAAAATGGCCAGCTGCACACAAACAGACCTATAGGTGCTTAAGCATTAGCCTTAAATCATTACTTTCAAGCCTTGTACCTCCATTTGTGTCATTTTTTTGTGACATTTCCACTGTGGATGGTAATGTCTTCAATGACATGCTGCCAGTACATGTTACACTGCAGATAAAGGAATGCTAAATGGCAACATAACTTGAAATGTCATCCATCTGTACACTCTCAAACATGCTCCAACTCTAAGGTAGAGCACTGCTGGTCATTGCTCTATCTTACTCACAATTAGTACAGGTGTGATCCTCCCCTGGAGAAACAATGTGTGATCCTTTAAGATACTGCTATTCCATTCCTATTCAAATGTTCATTGTTTCCTAACATACTGTACAGAATATATGCAGTTATGCACACACTGCATGTGTCATTCTCAAGGAAAAGCTGGAAGCTACTTGAATGAGATATAATAGAGCAGCTGTGCATGAGCTTATGGTCACCAAGCTCAATTCCCAGTGTAATTAGATGGGTTTAAAGAGCGATGGAGCTCCATCCACCATGGATTTGTAATCCAGACATAATTATTTCGCATCAGTACCTGTTGCCACTTCTGATTTTGTTGCTGAGTACAATCAAATACTAACAGCAATGTTTCAGCGTAAAGCTGTCAAAGAAGGATAGCGACAGGTACTGCAGCAAAGGACAATTTACACACATTAAGAAACTGGATGAGCAGTTGTCCACAGTTGATTGCACATATGGTGCATTTCTTTGAATGACTCAAATTAACTGAAGTCAAAGTACCTTTCAAAACCAACCTGAATAGAAGCTTAAAACAGTACTATAACCTATACAACTGCAGCGAAGTGTCTTTTACTGATGTTTGTCATTTACTTCTCTTAAATTATCTTCAGCACAGTGTGCTTTTTTTTGGACACTTCCATTCATATGTGGGATAAGAGACCTCTGTTGGCCAGTTAGTTCTGTTTATTATAAAATGAAGGTGGAAATGTGTTACGCTAAATTAATGTCATGACTCACAGACCACACACACGCACACATACACACACTACCTCAGTGAACATCTCTAAGCTCAGTAAACTCACATCTGTATCCTTCTCAGAATTGCGTAACCACAAATCAATCATTTGCACATAAAACAACAACAGCCCTAAATCCATCCAACCCTCCCAGTGAATATCCCCTCTGGTACAGCAGCACAGAAACCTTTGTAAGATGCCAGAAGTGCAACAATCCACCAGTCCGGACAGCCCCGCTCACAAGGCCATGATAAAAAGGCGACGCGGCCAAGGTCTATTGTACAAAGTCGGCCCATTTAGTCGTGCAGCGCTTTTGATTCCCCAGCTCTCCCATGGGTGCGTACAGTATGCCGGCGCTCGGACTGCCATAAATAAAAGCAAGGGGTTTTGGATAACTCCCCCGGGGGGCTCCCTCTCTTCCTGTGCCACCCGCTTCAGAAGGGCAATATTATTCTGCCCCTGGGCCTGAAGAATGACTCCATTGTGCTGGAAGCAGAATGCGGCCTTCCTCCGGGCCCACTTTACTGCCGTCCGTTGCTTTATTTAAAACAGCGCTGCCATTATCTAAACCTCCACTGTACGCGCCCCTGCTGTCACCCACCAGCATGCTACGCCAGCCCTGATAAGGGTGCCGCTCTAAGCAAACAGGGCCCAGCGCAGGGACCAAGGGCCTGCCAAAGGGGGAGTGGCGGCAAAGATCAGGATATTAAACAGCGCTCAACAAGTTTGATCATTTCCCATGACGATAATCAAAATCGTCGTCTCCATTTACTGAAAAAAACTGTCTGCCGTCGTCCTTTTCAAAATCAAGGGTGTCTGTCAGTGGACTAGCGTTCTCTATTGTTACATTGTTCACAACCTTACAGACCAATAAAAGCAACATACAAGAGGGCCGGACACAATCACAATAAGAAAACATATAAATGAATAAAACAGACGCAATGGGTGTAACATTTCGGTTTTTCAACAGCTGCAATAAAAGAATGTTAGTCACCCACTGTGTACAGAAGTAATTAGATTTATTGTGAGGCAGCCTCATCCACGGCTGGTTTAGGAGTGATGACTGCCTGTTTTTGTGCCCCGAGGACAGCATTCAAACCTTTTGTTCAGTCTTGGGTAGGTTTCCTTTACGCTGCCACACCTGTGTGTGCCCACGAGTCAGTAAGGGGTCAGACTGCCTGCCCATGCCTGTCCAACATTCTTCATACAATCAAGCCACAGCTCTGATAATCCCGAATGGAATGACTTTGTAAAGGAGGGATCGACCTTAATCAAAGTCAAGTCCTACTTTTGGTTTCTAAGGAGCGTGCACACACTTGCATTGAGCGTGTGCTCCGAATAGTTTCTGAAGAAACCAGAGCTACTGTTCCTCACATCTAGGAACAAAAGAGCCATGGCTGCTTCAGACACTGGTAAAAATTATTTTTTAAAATGACTTCTGCTCCACTGAGTCTCTTTTGTCAAATCTCGCAACGTCAGTCCCATGGGCCTACAAAAAACATAGGCTACGAATCATTTGTACTCGGCTTTAAGTACAGATATGGATATGGATACAGACAAAGCTTTCTGTCTGCACTCTGCATTCAATAGCTGAAGTGTACGGCCAGAACAGAGCAGTACCGGTGAAAAACTTGGGGGACAGTTTAACAAGACATAACTATATATGGACATGACGAAAAAGAAACATTGGCAGAAAATAAACGTATAGTGAACACATACATTTAAATTGTTTGAAACAGATATATTAATTTACATATTTTAAGGAGGTAAAAATGAGCCCTGATGCAATGTTGCCATTACTAATTATTCTATTAACAATTTGAATTAGAAATGTTTAGAATTTCTATTCTTGGTTTGCTTTAATCACCATATGCCTTTAAGCTGGCATTTTGTGTAAAAAAGACTCATCTGAACATAAACCCAGACAACTACATTTTAATAAGCTGAAGTTGGATCCTCGTTTTCCATTTCACCTTCAATGCTCTGCTTAATTTGAGGGGTGCACAGGCATCAGACTATAACTACAACATGGTTTAATGTGGAATGGGAAAACGAGCTTCATATAAACTTCAAGGCAATGCCAAATTTTGTGGAATGAGAGTTTTGTCAGTGGATGGGATATAAGGCATATCAAGTGAATTATACAATCTGCTATTAAATAGTGGTCCTTACCATTCATGTAGGGTTATTAGTCATTTATATAGTCAGTGTCAAATTAGCTATATATGTACTGTATTATCCTTTGCTACTGTTATTTGAGTGTTGGAAAAAAATAGAACTGTTACACAACAGAGAGTTAATGTGTGATTAATTTCAAATAGCCTGTAACACTCAACCAATTTAATTGCACTTTTTTCAATTTAGAGCAAAGTAAAGTTTACCCTGGTCTCTTGCTGTGGCCTGTAGAAGATGGAAAAGTTAAGCAACGATGACAAAGAGACAGAGAGAGTTAGAGAGAGAGGGACAGAAAGATGACAGGGCAGACAGACATTACTTTAGATACCACAGGCAGAGAATCGTCATAGGCTGAGTTGTAGAATTCCAAAAGAAGTGCATCCTAATGAAGGGGGATGGGTGGTCCCATCTTGGATGAATAATCATCTCATTTTGTGCTTGCAAACTAAACTAAGTAAGCAAAACAAAACTCCAGGTAAACCTGCAACATGTGGTCGGAAAGGAATGATGCCATTGTGTGTTAAGGAGGGGCAGCAGGGAGGCATCTCAGCCACCCAGAGAAGCACAAGTATGGGCAGCCTGTGGGATGTGTTGTCTCATGCCTCCCTGAGTGCAACAGGGAGGGAAAAAGAAAATGAGAGAATGACAGAGAGAGAGACAGAGAGACTATGGTGGACAGTTTACTTTGGAGCGGAACCCTCCTTTCACTTCGGGGATTAGTGCTGAAAGAACTGACGGTGCCTAATCCTGTGGCACGTTCCGATCAGCGACCGCTTTCTCCCAACAAAGGTGCACCACGGAAACCTGAAATAATCATTAACAAACCCATTTGTCAATCACAGACTAGCAAGGGAGAAAACGAGGGCGTGCTGAAGGTTAACATGCCACTGATGCTAGCTATTAACATAGCTAAAAGCCCAATAGGAGGAGAAATCTGCCTTTTAAATGCAACACCCCTGAGGTTTTTTACTCTGTTCCGCAGTTAAACTGAGGCTAATTTCAGCCTGTCATCTCTCCGTGAACGATTTTCTTCATAAACTTGTTGTGCCAGCAGTGTAGGCCATCAGAGATTGTGTGTGCCTCAAGCATCTGAACCATTTTCCCCTCATCACTCTGTGCAGCCTTGAACATGTTATTGAATGCAGACAATGGAACGTCACGCGCATGAACTGGGGACGGACTGCTTGAGAGTAAATTTGCAGGGAACTGTGCCAGCTTTTATCATACAGAACATTTCAGAAGATCTAAATAAGAGGTCATGAAACAGCTCTGATCCTTTTCTTAATTAGAAATGTAGTAGTGTATCATTAGAGTTATTAGGAGCCACATGTCATCATTTCTAGAAGTGCCTCAGTCACAATATAACAACACTACTCTTTACTGAAGCCTAGTCTTTGTAAAGCTTCATGAAAAATTTATTGAAATTTCATACTAACAGAAATAACCATAAATCTAAATAAACTTTTATATATGCTTATTCTAATTACTGTTATAATTAAGTTTCTTTTGGTCAATTATAATAGCAGTTTAACCCAAAAACAAATGTAATCTTGAGTTTTAATTAATGTTTTTTGTAGGTGTATATCAGTCATGAAAGACTTAGGAGTCATTAAGTTTAATGGGGCCTGCCCCTATAAAATACATTTTGTGTTTTAAAAAGTGTAAATCAAAAAAGTTGAAACACAGTGTGTAGTGTTGTCATTTCTTCTCACAACGTTTAACAAGATGTTTCAGTGCTGAGGATACCAAGTAAAGAAACGTTTCAGGTGTCTGTTTTCCTGTATGCTTGTCTCAAGGTGTGTAACAGTACAGAATAAATGTTCTCAGGTTTTAAAATTGCAGGCGGCCAGTCCAGTACCTGCACACTCTACTTCAACAGACATATGTGAAGCATGTGGTTTTGCATTGTCTTGTTAAATACTGCATGCACATCCCTGTAAGATGTGGTCTTGAAGGCAGGATCTGCTTCTCTAAGATCTATCTATGGTCATTTATGCATGATACTATTATAGACCCTAACTTTTGGACACCACAATGGTCCTTCCACTTGGGCTGAACTCTACTTTAATCTATCTGTGTGACATGATCCAATGTAAGTTGCTCTATATAAAAGAATCCTCTTTTATACATCTTTGAATCACAGCAAAGCTGTGCCATTCCTACATTAATTCCAAGAGAACTGCCTTTTCCTACACACTGCAATTCATTTGTAAAAAAAAAAAAAGCTGAAGAATATTCGCTAGAATGAATCTGAGTCTTGGCAGAAGCTGAAGTCTTATATTTTATTGAAAAATGCTTGGAGACATAATAACCCCATGCCCAATTTTACAGTTCAATGGAACTGTAAATCTTATCCAATACTACCCTGTGTAACCTGTCTTAGAGTAGCTATCACAGACAGCTGCACTGAAAATCAATATTGCCTGCAGTTAAGGCAAGATAGATGACATCACGCTAACTTTGAATTTACTACATTCATAGAGACTAGAGTTTAGCTCTAGTCTGCATGCCCTGTAACACTTTAATGTATCCACACTACACTTACACTGTAATACTGTAATGTTTTAACTATAAGTAAAATTACAACAATTCATTAAAACTATGTAAATTATTTTCACAGATCCATTTCTACTAATTGTCACATGAACAAACAGATCAAATGTAAATCTTTTTAAGGCTACCCACGGCCTTAGAATGCTTAGACTTTGGCTTATTTTTACTGAAAGCGACGGATCAGTTGGTCTGTTTGACAGCAGCCATAGTTTAGCTGTGTAAAGGCTTCAGACAAACACAGGATCATACTAAGAAAAGGGGTTCAGTTAGGAGGAGGAGGGGGGCTGTATTTGAGTGGTACAGCACAAACTCAGCTTAACCCCTTTGCCCCTGACTGCATGTTTGTGTTTAAAGGGGAATGTCTTTGTGACCTTTTCTCTGTAAGAAGTCTAGTTCTTCTGAGCTCTCTGCAAGCAATTTAAAACTATTAGCATGCCTTCAAAGCTCCCTTCAAACAGAGGAACCATCACCTTGTTGTGACGGACAAGTTTATAAAAGGGCAGTGAGTTCACGTTGCATGTTTATTACACAGCAAATTTGCCAGAACTAAATCAACACTGTTAGTGCCTTTAAATACATTCTCAGTGTTAATTTAAAAATAACAGTGTGGATTTCACATTGTTTCACAAATTTGCTAAGCACCTTTACAATGCGATGCAAATAAGGGTTTGTTTTTAAAAGATATTTTGAACATATGATATATATTGTTAAGATACTAAGATTAACCCTTTAACCCATTAATTTACAAAGCTAATTACTGTTGTTTTGTGGTAATTACAAGGCAAATCATGTGCACTGGCTAACGTACTCACAAAGGATACCCTGACTGTTAAGATTCCTTAAGGTAGTTAACTGTCCAAAACCATGGTGTAAAAAACAAACAAAAAGTTTTTTTTCAGTACAGAAAATAACCCATGATGAATAGACAAAAAATACAAGCAGACTGCCAGTGTTACGTTCTGATAATGACACATGGTTGAACTGGAATTGAACTGGAGTTTTTTTTTTAGTTTAACTTTATTAATGAACAGCAGTGAGTGGACAACTGACATTAACCTCCAAACAAGCATCTGTTGTCATAAAGGCGGATTAGCCCATTTTATTGTTATTTCCCCATCGATAGTATTGCAACATTTGATTGGACAACTGATAATAATAAGCCTTTATTAGTGTGGAAAGATATACAAACACATAATTATCTTTGTGTGTCACACAGTGCCATACAGCCAAACACACTAATGTTTTGTAAAGATTTAGAGATGTTTCTTCTGTTGATTTGCTCTTAGTAAAGCTTAAAAGACTGAATAATATATTTAAGTTTAATTACACATTCAGCTTAGGATTGCTTAGCCAGTGTACAAAAGAAGATATCAACTATTAAAAATTACTACGCTACAACCAAAATGGCAGCCTACTAGGGTTTGTATTTATTTTTTTATAAAGGTGTTTTACTTAGAATGTACAACATATTTTGAGATTATATCGTCATTATGCTAAAATAAATAGGATTCTTTGTCTAAATCATCTACTCATGATTCTTACTTCTTCAGTTCTTCAGTTAATTAGATCATTTAGGATAATGGCACATTTCAAGAGTGTGACATAAGCTAATTTATCATGCCTAAAGTCAAAATAAAATGTGAGTTGGCAATTTTAATCGTTTTCCAAGAAGGTGGTTACATTGACGGAACTCATTTTCACGGCTTCTCCCCAATCAGTTAGTGATGAGATTTTTAGTATAATCTAAAGTTTACTTCTAATTAATAGAGGCTATAGGCTAATGAATTGCATATAGTTGCACAGTTTTTTTTTGTCTCTTTATTTATTTTATTTTTTATTTTTTGTCAGCATTTTAGTCAGCAAAATAGCTGAATCCATTAGGCTAGCTAGAAATGCTACAATTTGGGGATGTTAAAATGTTATTCAATTATATTGAAGCTGACCTCATAATTATAAAAGTGAGGATAGGAAGCTCCAACCATCTGGCAGCTCTTAAAATAAGCTAAATTATATATATATATATATATATATATATATATATATATATATATATATATATATATATATATATATATATATATATATATATATAAGCTATATATATATAAACCATAGGGGTGGTCTGGTGTCTGAACAAAGAAAAAGTACAAAAAAGTGTAGAAAAAGGGCAAAACTAGTTCTGTTTTGCTGGCCTTTCGACGTGTTGTACAGATGAGAGAGTTAAGTGATTACTTCTGCAGCCACCAAGAAAAAAAACTGATGTAAACTGTTTCCCTCCCTGCAAAACAAAACTCCTTATTTAACGTGACAATAGCGCCTCCTGGCAGCGAGATTGCACACATCGCCTCAAATGTCAATTTTCTGACAGGAAATGTTTTTTATGTTAAAGAAAGTACAGTTATGACCAGGTGCGCTGCCATTTTAAAAAGCTTTGCCTGAATTTATTAATATCAATGATTTGATATTTGTTTCACTGTTTTGTAATGTTAGATTATGAGATGGACACCAGAGAAATGTTAAAATGTTAACAGGTCATATTTAAAATGTAGGATACTGTTTTATATCCAGATAAATATCAAATCATTTTCAGCTCATATAAAGAAAAGTGATGTATACTGATTAAAAATCCCATAGTAGCTCATGTGAAGATCCTGTCTCGTCAATAGCATACCAGTGCAGGTCGGACGTCATACAAACCTAAAGATAGTCCAGCGACTGAACAACAAGGGGCCTTGTTGCAGATTTCCCACGTCGCTCTTAAGGAAGCCACGAGTGCTGCCGAACTACTGAAGGCATGTGACTTTTATCTGCTGTTTAACACATAATCCTGTCCTCTGAAATCACTGTGACCGACCCAAATGCACACAATATGCAGAACATCATTTAAGCAGGGATGGGTTGGTTGGTTAGTACTGTGCCCTAATATCATATACCCTGTGAACCTTTCCACATTGTTTTATGTTACACTCACAAACTTTTATAAATTATTTGTGAGTTTATGAGATAGACCAACACAATATAGCAAGTAATGTATGAGGGAAAAAGACAATTATACATGTTTTAATTTTTTTTAAATAAATAAAAATCTAAGAAATGTAGAATGCATTGTATTATGCCACTCTTTACTCTAATAAAATACTCTAAATAAAATCCAATGTGCCCAGTTGCCCTCAGAAGACTCTAACTCTGTGTGTTCAAACAGAATCATGAAAACCAAAGAACATACCAGACAGGTCAGTGATACGATTGTTGAGAAGTGTTAAGAAGGGTTAGCCTATAAAAAAATTAAACTATGAATATCTCATGGAGCACTATCATCTATCATTCTAAAATGGAAGGAGTATGGCAAAACTCCAAACAAGACACGGCCAACATCACACTAATAGCTGAGGCGAGGAGAGCACTAATTAGAGAAGCAGCCAGGAGGCCCATGGTCACTCTGGAGGAGTTCAGATGCGAGAATCTGTCCACGGGACAATTGTTAGTCATATACTCAACAAGTCTGGCCTTTATGGAAGCGTGGCAAGACGTAAAAAATTTCTGATAAAGACACAGTAAACATGTGGAAGAAGGTGTTTTGGTAAGATTAGACCAAAGACCAAACTTTATGGCCTAAATGCAGCATGCTATGTGTGTGGCAAAAACTAACAACACACAACACCCTACACATCATTCCCACTATAAAACATGATGGTGGCAGCATCATGCTCCGGGGATGCCTTTCTTCAGCAGGGACAGGGAAGCTGGACATAGATGATAGAAGATGGATGGAGCTCAATAGAGGGCAATCCTGGAGGAAAACCTCCAGAAAGATTTGAGACTGGCGTGAGGTCCACCTTCCATTAGGACAGTAATGTTTAACAGAAACCAAAGCTACAATGCAATGGTTTAGATTTCTTCAAGCATCTAAGGTAAGGCATGAAACTTGCAGTTCATAGATGCTCTCCATCCAATCTGGCTGAGCTTGAGCTATTCTGCAATGAAAAATAGCAAAATTGTTACTTCTAAAGGTTGTAGAGATAAGGCTCAAATTATTTGCAGCTGCAATTGCATAGGAATGTGGTTTTACAAAGTATTTACACATGGGAGTTTATTACAGATGCATTTATTTGTAAACAAAAATTACTTTACATCCTTTGTCTATCACATAAAATCCCAAATAACTACATTTAGGTTTGTGGATGTAACATTAAATTGTGGAGAAGTTATAAAAGGTATGAGTACTTTTTCAAGGCACTGTATGCACATATGAGCTCAGACAAAACTCACACACATGCATGCATGGTAACACACCAACAGCTCTACACACCAGGGGCCTCATTTACTAAAGGTGCGTACGCACAAAAACATTGCGTACGCCATATTTCACGCTCACGGTCAGATGTACTAAATTTGACGTGAACGTGAGAAAGTGCGTTTCCCCACGGCACTTTTGTTTCGGGCGTACGCCTTTTTATGTATGTATGTATTGTGTTTTTGTCATTTGGCGACACTTAGAGGCGATGCATTGAAATGACAACTATTAAGATATCCTTTATGCACACATTGTAGTAAGCATTATTGGTTAAAATAAAGTAAATTAATCAGACAATTTCATTGGCTTACAGAAATTATTGTTCATCGTGTTTCCACTTTTCCTAGATTATATAAACATGCATAAAAGTTTGTGCTGGAGTTGTTGGAGATGGCGGCGTTGGCATTATTGGAAAATATTGCTAATTGCCAAATTCATTGAGAGCGCATTTTCCGTGACCATTATGTATTTTTGGCCCATGATGATGACTGGCTTATAAGCTGTTTTATATTTCCAAGAGCATAAGAGGATAAGAAAGTGCTTGACGGGTGGCTTCTTGGTAATCAACTCATTTAAAGCATTTAAATGAAAGCATTTATTATCAATCTTAGAATAATACAATTTAAAACATGGGTAATTATTAGTTATTACGCTATGCATATATAATATTAATAATTATAATAATAATTATTATTATAACATTATACTCTGCGTAATTGAGGGAGGAGACATGGCAGGTGTGATGTTTTCGTGCACTTGTTCTTGATTTTAAGTTGATTGCAATGTACTAAGAGAAAGTACTTGGAATTCTGCCTACGCACGGTTTGATAAACCCGGATTTTTTGTGCGTAAGGCATTTTTTTAGGCCTGAGCGTATGTTTTAGGTCGTAGTTGTATGTCCTTCTTGTAATTTTTGATTACACAAATCTTCAAGCAGGTACACCAACTAATACTTAAAAGGCTAAAGCTGATCCTTTTGGACTTGGTAACTTGGTACAAAAACAAAAAAAATGTAATACATTTTTAAACACCTAATACTGAATATTTTGCATGTGTAGTGCTTAAAAAGCTAATGTTTTAAAAGCTAATTGCTTTTTATTGTTTTAAATGTAACAAAAATATGTTTAAAGTACAAAAAAGTTAAAAACTAAACTAAAACTAAAAGCTAAGCATTAATTGAACGAGATTTGACGAGATTAATATTAATAATATTTGAATGTATTTATTTGTAAAGCACTCTTTACACAGAATCACACAGAATTACTCAAAGTAATTTGAAAAGTATTATGCAACAGAATATCTCTATTAAATGCAACCTCAAAAAATAAGAAAACGTATCACTGTCTCGTCACACCCCTACTGTTCACCCATTAAGAAGCCAAAAAAACAACCAGTCCGCACAGGCTACAGCACCAAGCTAATAAAAGTTTTTCAATCTTGAACAGAAGGTTTAAATGAAAACCTTTCTCTCCGAATTAATCAATAACTAATGCCACTTGTTTTTGGACGTTTTTTAGCTTCATTTACCCCCATTTATTTTGAACTCTCTCGCAGGCTCCCTCTAGCGGTCATTTTCTGATACATTACATTACAGATGCTTTTATGCAAAAAAGCGACTTATAAATATTGATGAACAATAAGAAACAGAAAACATATAAGGTAAAGGAAAAAGTAGGGAAGGAGTGGAGGAAAGAAATGAGGTTAGAAGTAGTTAGTTTGTTTGAGATGTTAGGAGAATAAACTCTTTGAAGTGCTCTTATGTTCTCTAGAAACCAGAGTAAACTAAAAAGAAAAAAGAGAGGGAGAAAGAAATGTGAGAGGGATGTCTCTTCTGAAATATGACTTCTTGTTCAGGAAGCAGACGAGACCAGTATCTTTGAATTCTACCTTCATTTCCCAATCATGATCCTGCTTTAACACCCACCCTGCACCTCTGAATAGACCTGATAATTAGCTGATAGTTCAGGCAGGTGTGGGAGAAGATAAAACATTAAATGAGTAGGATCAGGTTAGGGATGCATTGTGCTATTTAAAAAAAAATAAGCATGTTAGAGCACTTCACATCCAAACACAAAGAAATGTCAGTAGCTTATATAATTAAATAATGTTAATTTAATTCAAACACACAAGCTATTATGGTAAAATCAAAGAAACTCTTCATTTTGAAGTTATCTCTTTATTGGTCTGGACCTGTATCATACACATGCATAAAACAAGATGTAGATACAAAATAAAAGTATAAACCAGAGCCTGACTCAATACCTTTCTCATTCCATCTAACTTCATTTCTCTTATTAGTTCAGTTCCCATTTCTGTGGACATGTACAATTTCCTGTTTTCCCCATAAACAGACTTGTTCTTTCATGGAGAGCTCTAAAGGCTGGATGCCCAAGAATTCTTTCAGTATTTACAGGAAGTCCTTTAAGCTTTCCACAACTCCTGGGGTCTCATGTACTAAGACTTGCGTGGGCTTCCTACTAAAATGTTCCGTACGCATAAAAAAATCTGGATTTATCAAACTGTGCATAGGCAGAATTCCAAGTCTCTTAGTACATCGCAATCAACTTGAAATCAAACGCAAATGCACGAAAATATCACACCTGCCAAGACTCCTCCCTCAATTACTCAGAGTATAATGTTATAATAATAATTATAATAATAATAATAATAATTATTATTATTATTATTATTATTATTATTATTATTATTAATATTATATGCGTGTAGCGTATAATTACCCATGTTTTAAATTGTATTATTCTAAGATGGATAATAAATGCTTTCATTTAAATGCTTTAAATGAGTTGCTTACCAAGAAGCCACCCGTCAAGCACTTTCTTATCCTCTTATGCACTGGGAAATCTGAAACAGCTTATAAGCCAGTCATCATCATGGGCCAAAAATACATAATGGTCACGGAAAATGCGCTCTGAATGAATTTGGCAATTAGCAATATTTTCCAATAATGCCAACGCCGCCATCTCCAACAACTCCAGCAAAAACTTTTATGCATGTTTATATAATCTAGGAAAAGTGGAAACACGATCAACGATTATTTCTGTAAGCCAATGAAATTGTCTGATTAATTTACTTTATTTTAACCAATAATGCTTACTACAATGTGTGCATAAAGGATATCTTAATAGTTGTCATTTCAATGCATCGCCTCTAAGTGTCGCCAAATGACAAACACACAATACATACATAGAAAAAAGGCGTACGCCCGAAACAAAAGTGCCGTGGGGGAACGCACTTTCTCACGTTTAAGTCAAATTTAGTACATCTGACCGTGAGCGTGAAATATGGCGTACGCAATGTTTTTTTTTGTGCGTATGCACCTTTAGTACATGAGGCCCCTGATTCCTTCTAATACGATGTTGACTACTGATAAAGTGAGCTTTTCAGCTCCTTTAACACAGCTGCTTCAAACAGTCAGCAGATGGTCATCTTGTTAAATGTGGATGTTTATACTTTTCATTGCAGAGAAAACTCTTTAAAGGCTGTGTTATATATTTTATTTCATTTTATTTTATTTCTTTATTTTAATTTGCTCATAATACATGATGGTATATGTTCTACGCTGTTTTTTATAAAGCTGTATTATTTCTACGAGTTTGGATCCCTTTCTTAAGCAGAATAATGTTTAGAGTCCTCCTGATCGCTGTGAAGTTGTACAGTACATGTTTGGGTCGTGTGGGTGCAGTAGAAGGTGAGTTGGGTGGTGTGGGGGCAGTAGAAGGTGAGTTGGGTGGTGTGGGGGCAGTAGAAGGTGAGTTGGGTGGTGTGGAGATGATCTGAAATCAGTTATCCTCGTTAGTATAGTGGACAGTATCTCCGCCTGTCACGCGGAAGACCGGGGTTCGATTCCCCGACGGGGAGACTCAAGGTTTTTAGCATTAATATTCACAGAGAGAACTAAAACTTCTTAATGAAGCACAGATATTGATCCCGAATGAATTTTAGGTTGCAACAACATAATACAATTATATATTAACAGAAGAATAGATGGACATGGCAAGTAAGGGATTTTGTGTTTAGTAGATTATTTCTTTGTTGAAACAATGCTTGTTGGCTATAAATATAATGTATATAGTTGGAAAGCCTGTTCATTCTTCTTTTAAAGGAAATGTATGTGTGGGTTGGTAACGGCATGTTGATTATTGGAGCAGACACCTACTGACCCCTGTAACAGGTGCTGCCAATCAGGAGTTACCAGAAGCTCAATCAGAATATGATCAGACCAATAAGCTGTTCGGTATTAAAAGAGAAGATTTCGCAATTTTTTCATGGACGCAATTACCCACATACTCAGCTCTGCTGCTTATTCAACAAATACATGTTACTTACAAATGTGTCTCCGTAAAAAAGAGACATTAACCGGGTTTTCAATAAGATGTATTATTATTATTATTATTATTATTATTATTATTATTATTATTATTATTATTATTATTATTATTATTATTATTAGAAGCATTATTACAACAAAGAAATAATCTACTAAACACAAATTTCCTGTAAAAACTGATAAAAACTCATTATCTCTGTATCCGGGACAGCAGGGGGCGGTGTAGACACAGAGCTGCTGGAGTGAACAGAACTGCAGAGTGTAGAGGACTGGACTGCCCCTGGTTCAGATTTAATCTGGTGAGTTAACTCTGTGGAGTTACAGCGGTTCCTCAGTGCAGATCGTTAGCTGGTCATTGTGGTGTGAAAGTGCTGAAGAGACACAGTTAGATCTGGACTGAGGGAGACTCAGGACTAGAAGCTGAAGTTACAGAGAGGAGTCTAAACTAGTGAAATTTAAAATGAGTGAGTCAGCAACCTCGGATCAATCATATATTGACACTATTGTAAAGTTGTGTTGTTGCAACAATGCAAAATCACTTATTGTGATTGGCTGTAACTTTTCAAAGAGCGAGACTACAATCTTATCTGGCCTGTTTTAAACAATTGCCCAATTTTGCTGACTCCAGTGAAAGCTGAGTGAAAACTGAGACAAAGGAGATTTCCTGGAGTGGTTTATACGCCATCAAAAACTCGTATTTACCAGTGGGAAACTGGGATTTTTAGATAAGCCCAGTGTCGCAGTTGGGGGCGTGTCAGTAACAAATGTGAATAAATTAATTAAATTTATTTAAATTGCTAAATAAATTTAATAAATTGATGCTGAGTTCGTATAATGAACTGCTTAACACTTAAACACTTGCATGTTGTTATTAGCTAACTAATAAAATCACTAGCATTACGTTAAAAAATCTAGTCTGAGTTCAAAAGGGGTAGAAACATCACCTAATGTGTGTCGTATTCACTTGATACTGTAGGACAAAAGATGTATGTAAATATGTAACTATTTGTGTATTTCAGTGGTGTCAGAAAATAAACAGAAACAGACCATATGAAATGTTAAACATATAAAAATGGTTATTATTAAAGTAGTGAGGTGCCAGTAACTTTACCCAGCCAAGTCATCAGCCAAAGGCAGGGCCGAGTTAAGTTACCCATGATACACTGCAGGTCTGAAACCGCTGCATTTTTATTTTTATTTTATATATTTCTAGTAGGGTGTTTGGGTGTAAAAAAAGAAGTACAAATATGATAATACATAACCCAACTATTGCGTGTCTTATTCGCTTCTTTTTCCTGGACAAAATAAACCTCATGTTTTTATGATAATAAACCAAATGTATAAACGAAATAATTTTCCTAATGGAAAATTATATACATTAGGAATACATTAATTCCTAATGTATATTAAATCATAATTACAAGTCGACCTCCAGTCGGAGGAAGTTCCGAGGAGGACTTGAAGCGGCATAAAACCGTGTTAAATCTCCACAAACACACACATAGCGAATCAGCCAATAGCAAGTCGGCGCAGAGTTGCCCATAATGCACCGCGGCTCTCGAACCGCTGTGTTTTAGGTTGGTTCTCGTAGTTTGTAGATAAAATAAGAGTTTATATAAAACAGGTCGTACTCTTTGTAGGTGTTAGTGTTTAGAGTGTTGATGTACGGACTGTACTGGCGGTGGTGTGTTATTAACCATAAGGTAGAAGTGTGAGTGTGTTGGTGTGGTGGTGAGGCTCTGGGTCGTTGAATTCAGTACACTCTTGTTTCTCTTCAGCTCGTATAAATCTTTCGCCTTTTACTAAAGATTTCCGTGGAGAGGAGCATTATGAGTATCAACTAATTTTTTGATACCCTGCCGTAAGGTGGGGTTCCTATTCTGGTACTAAAATAAGACGTCTTAACTTTATACATAATGTCAGATGAGTGGAGGATTTTCAGTGAACAGTGTTCATAGTTCAGTTAGCGTACAGTTACACTAGGAAAATGAATGTTATGCTCAGCTCTTAATTCTTTTATTGTGTGTTTTGCAGTTTTATTTTATTAGTATTATTATTACAGTAGTGAAGTGCAAGTAACTTTACCCAATGGCAGGGCAGAGCTAAGTTACTCATGATGCAAGTTGTGAAACCACTGCATTTGATTTTTAAAAAAATCAAATTTAGGATGTAAAACGTGTTTGGATGTAAAAAGAGTTTATATCTTACTGGTGCAGACGTGATGTACGGACTCTAATGCTGGTTGTGTGTGATTAACCATAGAGTAGAAGTGTGAAGTGTTTTGGGTGATTGTTTGTAGTACACGCTTGGTTCTCTTCAGATTATATAAATATTTTCGCCTGTTTGTTGAACTTAATAAATAAATATTTGTTTCTGCGCTATTGGAAAGAGAGGGATATTTATCATGTTGCTGATCTGTTGTACGAATCTGGGCATTTACTGTCTTATGAAGATTTTCTAAACTTTGGTTTATATTAATGGCCGAGACTTCAGAAGTGAAAAATGTTCTGAATAACATATTAGGAAAGTAATATAATTAGGCCATGAGGAATGTCATATTGGAATTCTCGTTTTATAGAGATCTCTTGGAGGAAAGCTGGGTCGTTCCCTTATAAGTTTTGTATTAATAATAAAATCAATGAAGTACATTTAAAATCCTGCACAATATCTACACGTTATTATAATCTTGCTACATTTATAGATCAGAACTGTTTCGATTTTTTTATGTTCTTATTTACAATATTTTTGAAAAGCTTTAGCTAAATATTTTTCTAATAATTGTGTTTTTGGAAATTAATTAAAAACGGGCCTTTTATAGTCTTGATAAGGACTTCTGAACGTGAGTTGGGTGGTGTGGGGCAGTAGAAGGTGAGTTGGGTGGTGTGGGGCAGTAGAAGGTGAGTTGGGTGGTGTGGGGGCAGTAGAAGGTGAGTTGGGTGGTGTGGGGGCAGTAGAAGGTGAGTTGGGTGGTGTGGGGGCAGTAGAAGGTGAGTTGGGTGTTTGGAAGAAGTGTGAGATCAGTTATCCTCGTTAGTATAGTGGACAGTATCTCCGCCTGTCACGCGGAAGACCGGGGTTCGATTCCCCGACGGGGAGACTCGAGATTTTTTTAACATTAATATTAACAGAGAGAAATAAAACTGTCTTAATCTTAATAAAGCATAGATATTGATCCCGAATAAATTGTAGAAATCTATTATCGACAACACAAAACGATACATTTACACAAAAATATACACACAGAAGTAAAAATAAACATGGCCCAAATTTGTGTTTAGTAGATGATTTCTTTGTTGTAACAATGCTTATACACTTTTACATTTCTCTTTTAAAATGAAACACATTTGTAATGTATTTGTAGGATAAGCAGCAGAGCTGAGTGTGTGGGTTGGTAACATGGTATGCAGATTCCTGGAGCAGACACCTACTGACCCCTGTAACAGGTTCCATGCTGGGCTCCAATCAGGTAGAACCAGAAACTCAATCAAGAGACAGTAGTAACAGAACAATAAGCTGTTTAACAGTTTATTCATGGGCCCAATCCACATACTCAGCACTGCTGCTCATCCCACAAAACATGTTCCTTACGAATGTGTCTCCTTTAAAATTATTATTATTATTATTATTATTATTATTATTATAAATAATCTACTAAACACAAATTTCCTCTAAAAAACTGATCACATATAATCTCAGTATCCGGGACAGCAGGGGGCGGTATAGGGCATACCTGTCAAGTTTTGGACTTAAAAATAAGGGATTTTTTCCGCCGCCCCAACAGCCCAAACGAGGGGAAAAAAAAAAAAAAAAAAAAAATATATATATATATATATATATATATATATATATATATATATATATATATATATATATATATATATATATATATTTTATATATATATATTTTTTTATTTAATAGATTTAAAATTGAAATTGAAGGGTGCACAAATTTACAAAAAGGACATGGATCAGATATATTCCATAAGTAAATAATAGTCCTAAGGGGCCTACACAATTAATAATCTTTCATTAATACTTCTTTCTATCGTTCAGTCCACTCCTGATCAGTTCAGTTAATTTCAGCCCTCTCCACATTTTCTCTCTCTCCAGCTCAACCATCTCTTCTACCCATAGGCGTGGTAGTGGGGGGAAAAGTGGACCTGACTACCCAGGGCCCGAGTAGGAAGAGGGGCCCATGAAAATCCATGTTCCTTGTGTGTTGGCACGGATAGGGGCCCACTGACATTAAGAATGTACAGGGCCCAGAATTTGCTGCTACACCCCTGCTTCTACCCCTTCTAAATAATACATTACATTACATTATAATACATTACCACAATACTTGAGATTTAAACAAATTCTAACAAACCCTAAAACTAGCCCTGAACTAATAGAGTTTGGAAATGATAGTTATTGGCTGATCAGGCACATCAGGGCAGGGCATTATATATATATATATGTAGATTTTTCTCAAACCCTGAATATCTATCTAGCTAATTCTAAAGTTAAGCTAACTGAGTCACAAGCTGGATTTTATTAAACACACAGTGGGTTTAATTTATGTTTTGATTCAGAGAAGAGTCTTTTTAACCCGCTATCAGAAACAATCTCATCACAGTTTACATGGTTAATTACCTTTCTTTTAGAAAAATCTCCGTATATCCAGATTAGTTTTAACGACAGCTGCTCCGACTAGCTGCCTGAACTCACAGCGAGGGGAGGGGCGGTGGCTTCCCGCACACTAAACTGCGCTCCGCAAAACAAGCTAGCTGATTGGCTGTTTCTCCTGAAAGGCGGGACTTTCTTCTTGAACCGGCACCACGATTGGTTAAGAGACACACAGCGGTCAGTGCATTGTCGCCTGTGGCCTATATATTTTTTTATTTAGTATAATACGGGAAATTTACGGGAAAATACTAATACGGGAGGACGGCGGGAAAGAGGAGTAAAATACGGTAGTTTCCCGGCCAAAACGGGAGACTTGACAGGTATGGTATAGGGACCCGCTGTATGAACTATTCTCTGTAGACACGGAGCTGCTGGAGTGAACAGAACTGCAGTGTGTAGCGGAGGACTGGACTGCTCCTGGTTCAGATTTAATCTGGTGAGTTAGCTCTGTGGAGTTACAGCGGTTTCTCGGTGCAGGTCCACTCGCTGGTCATTATGGTGTAAAAGTGCTGAAAAGTCACTGCAGAGAGTTAGATCTGGATTGAGGATTAGAAGCTGGAGTTACAGAGAGGAGTCTAAACCTCACTTTAATCCCAGTCTTTATTCTCAGCTACATAAATATATTAATATTTCACTCCTGTAACAGATTCATCCCTGAAGCTAACTGCACGCAGCTTTAGATAATATTTGTAAAGATAAGTTTATTGTGGTTATGATACAAAAGCACATATAGCTGTACTTAAGTATGAAATGTGGTAATGAAAAAAATAAGCGCCCCTAATAATTTTGTTCAAAAAATATTGCTTACTTTCTATAAACTTTACTTCACTTCTCAGATATCACTGTGTTCGTCTTCTGTATGATATATTTAACTGAAATTGCTGATCCGAACAACCAGTTATTCATAAAAGAAAAATCTTGAAAATGATCAGGGGTGTCCAAACTTTTTTATTTCACTGTAATGTCTATGCACGCATGCATGTATTTATCATAGACTGTATTATTAAGCATGGGCAGGACGACAGGGGTTGAGACGTATAAAGGTTACGCCTCTTACGTCTCTTACGCCCTCTGGTGGCTGACTCTAGCAACGTTACAGCTTTTAACCCCGTTTTTTTCTATTTAGCTGAATGAGAGATGGCAGAATCTTTAATCTAAAATTATACATCCAGGATTTTTTGGAAAGTTGGGTTCTGTACATTTTGCACACCCCCCTCCTGTGTTAATAACCCCCAGTGTTTTTCTTAACAGTTAAAACGTTTTATAGGCGTTATTTCGTAAAGGGGTGTGGCGATGTGGTGATTGACAGCTGAGGGAAAGTTGATTGACAGGTCGCCTGAGAGCGTGAACGCGCACCTCGACTGTGGCTCAGTCGCGGAGCTCACAGTCAGATCTTTCTGACATTCGGATTTTACTGTTAAAAATTACATTTCTGAAGTAAAGCAATGGCTTGTTCAGCAGTAACGTACCCTCAGGGAAACGTTCTCCGCTTTTTTTTGGTTAGTGGATAATTTCCCTCCATCAATTCATTAGTATTCATACTTAGTTCTCCTCCCTTATTTTAGTATCTAGGTTAGGTTTTTAATCTAGCGTTACGTACTTAACGCTAGATAACTAGTTAACTAGGTTAGTTAACTCAGGTTAGATAAGTTAAGTAACTTGTTTGGTGAAAATGACTTTAGGGCCAAATTAATTCTAATATAAATCTATGTGTACGTTGCAGAGGGGGTACCCCCTATATAACATACTTGTCAAGTTTTGGACTTAAAAATAAGGGAAATTTTCTATCACCTGCTTCGAGTCGCCCACCAACCCAACCGGTTCAGAATCCCTTATATTTTAAGACAGGTTTACAATAAATCTAAAATAACCACCTGGAAACCTTTTACAAACTACAATTAGATTATCAGAATCTGACAGGTCTATCTTTGTTGACACTGAAATGTTGTGGACATTCCTACATATGTAATTCTTATAATACAGCCTAAGTAAAACCCTTTTCTAGACATTTACATGAAATCTTCAGCTTTTACAAAAAGGACATGGACCAGATATATTGCATAAGTAAATATTAGTCAAAAGGGGCTTAAACAATTAGTAATCTCATTAATACTTCTTTCTATTGATCAGTCCAGTCCTGATCAATTCAGTTAATTTCAGCCCTCTTCACATTTTCTCTCTCAACCATCTCTTCTGCCCCTTCCAAATAATAAATTACACCACAATACTCTATAAAACTAGCCCCGAATTAATACAATAAATACATATACAACCTGCTGTTGTATAAATTTCGTTCATTATAGCTTACGGTAGGCCTGCAGTCCTAAATTAATAAACACAGTTTGAAAATGAAATAGTTATTGGCTGATCAGGGCAGGTTGAACATCTAATAGCTAACTGAGTCACAAGCTGTATTTTATTAAGCACACAGTCGGTTTGATCTGTCTGTTTCAGAAACAACGTCATCATAGTTTACATGTTTAGCTCCGTTACCTCGCTATATATCCAGATATGCTTTAACATCAGCTGCTCCGACTAGCTCTCACAGCGAGGGGGCGGGGCTTTCCTACATTGCGCTCCGCGAAACCAGGAACCTGATTGGCTGTATCACCTTAAAGGCGGGACTTTCTCTTTGAACCGGCACTACCATTGGTTTAGAGACACACAGTGACCTGTGCCCTGTCGCCTCAATAATAAAGTTTTTTTTTATTTTATTTTAATATAATACGGGAAATTTACGGGAAAATACTAATACGGGAGGACGGCGGGAAAGAGGAGTAAAATACGGTAGTTTCCCGGCCAAAACGGGAGACTTGACAGGTATGCTATATAAACTGCACGCCACTGTAAGAGACAATGTTTCAGTCACTACAGATGTCTTTGTATGTTAATAAACAGAAAGCAGTTATATTTGTTTTCTGTTTTTTTTATTCCAATTCGTAAAACGATCTGAACTATGACACATAACTGTGAAACCATGATCTGATTTGTGAGTTGTTACACCACTCTCACTAATGAAAGGTGTACAGAGTTTTGTTCCATTGAATTTCGAGTGTGGGGACTGTATTTTAAATATAGTAAATCAAAACTTAGTTTTATTTATTTAACATAAAAATCAAGTACTCTGCTGTTTAACCGAAATATGCAACTATTGACAGGTAATATAATTATGAAAAAATTGAAGTTTAAATGATATTGTTTAGGGGTGTATTCGTTTCTGTTGTATACTGCAATAAATAAGAATAGAAAATAAATGTGGATAAAATTCAACATAAGTTTAAATGGGTTCTGTTACACACAAATGCATTTTTTAAGATCTGAAAAATGTAAAAAAAAAAAAAAAAAAGTTTAAATTGTTTAAAAACATTGTTTAATCATACACTGTTTTCTGATCTGTTATAGGCCCAATGGAATTTCCGAAGCTTCCTCCTCATGATGGACCTGTTTTGTCAGTGGTGGACATGCATACTGGAGGAGAACCTTTGCGGGTCATCATAAACGGTTATCCAGAGGTGACTGGGGACACAGTCCTCGCCAAACGGCGTTATGCACGAGAACATCTTGACCACCTTCGTAAAGTTCTGATGTTTGAGCCCCGCGGTCACTATGATATGTATGGAGCCTTACTGGTCCAAAGTGAAATAGCAGAAGCGGACATCGGGGTTCTGTTTATGCACAACGAGGGCTACAGCACTATGTGTGGCCATGCTGTTATTGCGCTGGGGCGCTTTGCTGTAGACTATGGCCTGGTTAAGTCCCCTACCTCACCAGAGACACAAATAAACATACACTGCCCATGCGGCTTGGTGAAGGCTTTTGTGGAATATTCCAACGGGAAAACTGGAGCCGTGAGATTCCACAGTGTTCCAGCTTTTGTATTTGCCACAGGTAAAAAGACACCCCATGCCAACCTAAGACACATACATCTAAAAACCAACACAACACAATGTCTTATGTAACAAACATACAAACAAAAATATAACTTGTCATTATTTGTGCCCTTCCAACAAATAACCATATATCAAACATTTTTCCTATTGGTTAGAATTTACTATTGTACATTTTCTTTTATTAGAAATATAAGTCTAAATGAAGAACATTTTATTTGTTAATGTACAATAAAGTAGACTCCTTGAACTTTTCCATATACTTAATGTTACACACACAAACGTAATATTTTTAATAATTTTATTGGGATTTTATGTGATAGACCAACAAACATGAAGTTGCAAGTAAAGAGAAGTAAAAAGAAAATGTATTGTTTTCAAAATGGTCACTCTGGAGGAGTTGCAGAGATCCACATCTCAGGTAGAAGAATCTGTCCACAGGGAAACCATTAGTCATGTACTCCACAAATCTGGCCTTTGTTTGAAAGCAAGACATAAGAAGTCCTGTGGTTAAGCGTTGGAAGGGAAAATTTACTGTTAAAGTTCATTGTTCTTTTCCTTCATCTTTGCAGACGTGAAAGTAACTGTACCGGGATTTGGTGAAATCACAGTAGACATAAGCTATGGAGGAGCTCTGTATGCTTTTGTGAATGCTGACAGCTTTAGAATGGATGTCAGTAAATCCAGAACCAGAGACCTGGTGGATGTGGCCACTGCAGTGAGCAATGCAGTCAAATCTCAGGTACAGGCACAGCTACACTCCTAGCAACATTCCTACAGAGTAATCCTGAGAAAATGTGTTTTAAACCCCCTGCATCCTGAATTCACTTTTTCTATAACAGGTGAAGCTGCATCATCCTGTTAGCGATGATCTAGCTTTTCTTTATGGCACCATCCTCACTGATGGCAAAGATGCCTTCTCTGACGAGCCTACAGCCAACATCTGTGTATTTGCTGACGCTCAGGTGACTGTTGACACTATTGTCTTCACACTTTTATATGTATCCCTTGCCACGTTCCAATGAAGTGTTTCCATCTAGCCTGGCTGATGTTTTGTGTTTTTAGGTGGACAGGAGCCCCACTGGATCAGGTGTGACAGCCCGCATCGCTCTGCAGTACCACAAAGGACTGATCCAACTGCACCAGACCAGGAGCTTTAAGAGCGGTACCACAGAAGCTCTATTTACAGGCAAAGCAGTACAGGTACCAAACAACTCATCCTAATGTATCATCTGAACCTGCATGCCAGCATTAAGAGCACACAGTACTGATTATTAAATTCAGCAGTATTGATAGATAGATAGCAGAAACATCTAGGACTAAAAACAATGTATCCTTCAATAGAAGTATAAGTGAAGCAAAATAGAGCAAACTGGTCCAATCAAAATGAGCTATGCTAGTTTTTAATCAGATATTATTTTATTATATATTAAACAGTATTTATGAAGCATAGGTTAAATTAACTTTATATATGTGTGTTTCCTATCTTTGTTGAAGTAATTTACATTAGAGTGAATGCCTCATGGCACTTTGGAAATTTTAAAGTACGTAGTTGTTATTGATATTATATATTGTTTTTAATCTAATAGTATAATTAAAAAAGAGATTGAGGCTGCAGCTCAAAATTCCAGTATTTATACAAATATTTGATCCTTTAGTAATAATGTGCACTGTTTTTTAGGTGTACTGTAAAAGTTTGAATTCCATGTCTTTTACCAGTTTAAACTTGTCTTGTGTTTAAAGGAGACCACCTGTGGAGAGTTCAAAGCAGTGGTGGTCGAGGTTGCGGGTCATGCCTACTACACAGGAGCAGCCAGCTTCACTCTGGAGAACAGTGACCTCCTTAAGGATGGCTTCCTTCTCAGATGAGCTTGTGTTAATACTGAAGGCAAGACTTAATTATTTGGAGTGAATTTGTGCCAAATTTCAGTCCATTCATATGCAAATGTTTAAGCAGTGAAAATAAGTCCTAAAGATAAGATCTAAAACAACATCTGTTGATTGTAATGCACAATTTATATTTATTTACTGAATGTAATAGTAAATACATGTGAAACACTTTTCTAATTTATTTTTGTTTTATCCAATACATTGGCATGTCAAATGTCATGGAGTGCTTGCGGGTACAATTTGAGCTAGCAGTCACCGGTCATTATCTTTATAATGCCCTCTGTTTCTTATTACCGACATACATGTGACCCTGTGGATGGAGGAGTGTTAGATGTCTTCAGAAAATAAAACTGACAAGATTCAACCTCACTCACAGGACAACACCTCAGAATTTACACAAATATGGGTGTTCCCAAGCAGACCTCTGAGATAACACTTTATGATCAATTCACATACTGTTATCCGATGACTTTTGGTATGTCAATGTATTAAGTAAATAAACTGGAAGTGATTTTATATGTGCAGCTTTGTGTAACCTGTAGACAAAAATCAGCAAAACCTTTTTTTAGCAGAGATGTCCGTACAGGTGCTATTTCACATTTCTTCTGTGATCATAACTATTGGGTCCAGTTCATTTGATCTATATTTCATTTGCCTTAATAATGAATAAAATTCAGTTTAAAAATATAGACGGTTGTTTTAATCTTTCCCCCTCACAGTGAGTATTTTATCCAAGAGTTCTTTTTATTTTTATCTTTTTATCTTTGTTTATTTGTCTGCTCCAAATATTTTTACAGCAGATACATTTGTTTATCACTAGAGGGCAGTATACGACATGCACTGCTTTTGTTCAGCCACTGGTCTCACTGGTCACTGCCGATGTTTAGCAGTTTATTCTATTATACACTGTGTACACTGTAATCACCAGTGGATTGGTTAAAGGAGAACTCCGGTGTAAAATGGACTTTTGCTGTACTAAAACATGATAAAAAGTACTAACCTTTGATGAAAAGCACACCTCTGCCTGCCCACATGGTTCTGAGATCCAAAAAATTCAACAGTTTGTCCAAACACCCTTCAGACTGGGTGACATAATTTACCCCAATAAATTGTTTTTTCCACTGTTATCCAGCTCAAAGTAGCTCTACACCGTCTTGCTAGAATCCAGAGAGTTCTGACATTTAAATTGAGGCATTAATAACTTAGAAAGTGCACTTATTAAAAACCTCTGTTTACATCCCATAACGTTAGCTTTAGCTCCGTCCACTGGCATATTTGTATTGGTATATTGGTATATGTCATAGACATGCATAGCGTAGCAGGCGGCGCCAGGACGCAGGCTATGCGGAAAGGAGGTGTGGAGCTACTTTGAGCCTGAATAACAGTGTAAATAGCGATTTATCGGGGCAAATTATGAACCGTGTCACTCAGTCTGAAGGGTGTTTGGACAAACTGTTAAAATTTCTGGATCGCGGAGGTGTGCTCTTCAAAGGTAAGTACTTTTTATCATGTTTTACTACAACAAAAGTCCATTTTATACCAAAGTTCTCCTTTAAAGCAAGGCCATATCTCCTTTAAAGCAAGGCCAAGCCTCTAGGTGTTTAGGCATCTCCTAGAACATAGATACGCGGCCCGTGGCATGAAACGTCTGGCCGGTGAGGTTGTTTGAACTATAATGAACAATAATAAAAAATAAATAAGTAAAAGGCTTCGCTGGCAAATTGTACTTTTTAGTTTCCACCTGTTCTCGGCCTCCCTATCTCCTTATAAGGCTTTTTTCCCACCTGTATCTCAATTCAGTAGCTGGGGCAGCGGTAGTAAAATGGACTGCGAACCTCTGGTTCAATCCCCACATGAGGGGTGGTGTTTTTTTCTCTCCTACCTTCTTCTTCTTTTCTTCTTCCCTTCTTCTTGGGTTTACATGCTTAAAAAACAGATTTGTTTTTGTGGCCGCCACGTAAATCATTTGCCGATCCAACAGATCAGAAACAGGAGGTAAGTCAGGCCCGTAGCCAGCATTGTGATGGGGGGAATCTTTTTCCCCCCAAAAGTGGACTTCATTTAGTTCTCTACTCCAATGCCCCCTAAATACACGAGCACACTTTAAACCTTTTAATTTAGACATATTTTATTCATTATAAGTTTTGTTGTGAATCTGTTGTTGCTGTCCTTATTTGTTCGTCTGTTGCTCCCCACTGTTAACATAAATTTGATATAAATGTAAGTGTTACTCAAACTTCCTACATCTGTAATGTGACTTCATTGTCTGTCTCTGTTGCTCACCTCAGTTGTCTGTTGCTTTGTTCCATTGTCTCTGTTGCTGCCCTCTATTGTCTGTCTCTGATGTTGCTGTCCTTTATTGTCTATCTCTCTACTATTGACATAAATAGATAAGAATTACTTCATTAGGTACACTATCGGTATGGTCATTAAAACTTAAACATGAATTAATAATAATATAAATTGAAGTGTTCTGTCTTATTCAAATCTTCCTACAACTGTGCTGGGACTTCGTTGCCCCCACCCCCCCTTTCAGCTCGCTGAACTCGGCGCCTGATTGGCTGACAGAGCTCATTTGCATACCGTCTGGTCTGTGAGGGTCTGCTGATTCATTAGATATGCGTGGGTTCGTGGAGCGACACATAATCCGCTTTTAATAACGCGTTAAATTTGATATTTTTTTCTGCCTCAAATTATTTCAAGCGCTGTTTGGATATATGTGAGAATTACTGGTGACTGGATTGATGGATTTTCTTAAGTTTGGAGGCGTTTTGAAGGTAAGAGTGTGGGGGAAGCGCTGGAGGGGGTTGGGTGTGTGTCTCGAGTGTCCTGAGGTAACTTAACGTTAAACACAAAGCGAGAGACAAGCAGATTTAAACTGTAAACACAGTTCCGTAATCCGGAGAGGCAGACAGTTCGAATGGTGTATAACATGTCCGCATTCGATCAAATATGCACGTACGAAAAACGCAAATATGAAAATAATATTTCATAACTTTCATAAACTAGGCATATTTCGCCCTAAATGTTTATTTTCTGAAAGGAGATACGGCTAAATAGGCTAGATAACTGAACTGAACGAACCCTTCGATCCCCCCTGGCTACTGGCCTGTAAGTAAACACGTGTCATAGTCTGTGTCAAAGTGTTCAAAACTTAAGATACATTCACATTATCAGGCGGAAGTGACTCAAATCTGATATTTTGCTCAATGTGGCTCAGATCTGATCATGGCTGTGTGAAACTGCAAAATCTGATATTTTTCAAATCAGATGAGTCACTTTCATATATGGTCCTAAATACGTATCCGATCCACGGACATGTGACATGAATGTGAACGGTCAGAACAGAATTCATGTGTGTTTTTGCTTGGATTTGAGCAATGTGGCCTGTAATGTGAACATTGTCTCTTGTGTCTCTAAGGCTGAGGTGGCAAGATGCGAATCCCTAAAACAGAACAGCCAAATTACAGTTAGCAAAAAAAGCTTTGTAGACAGATAAGACCAAGATTAACCTGTTTCATACTTCATTGGTAGAAGGCATCAATGATTTCAACAGCACAGACCACTTTCTCCCATTTATTTGTTTTAGATCCATCTTACAATGGAAGGCATTTTAAATTACAAAAGTCCAATGGAGGCATCTCACATTGTAAAAGGAAACTTTGTCACAACATAAGTCTAGACTGCGAATAAAAAGGCTGGAGCAAATCCAGGGAGGAAGGAAGAGCTGATGGAGAGAGTATTGCATTGTTTTGGTTACTTACATTTCATTTTAAATAAGTCTGCATTTCACATGACTGTCTTCAAAACAAAAAGACCCAACAACATAAATGCATATAGTCTGCACATCTGAACACCCACAGTGTGTCAAAGCACGTGGGCCTGGGTACATTTCTAAGACATCTTTAAAAATGATCTTCAGCCAGTCTGGGTCTGATATCCAATGAATTTTCCATACAATGCTGTAATAAGCAACCCACAACCCTACATACTGTAATTCAATAAAAGCACTCTATATAAAAACGGTCCTTAATAACAAATGGAAATAAACAAGGTTGTGGAGCTGCTTTACAAGTGGGGAAATCTTAGAACAGGATTTCTTCTGAACTGAGATTAAGAATGATCTTGGACCGGATTACACAGTCAGTAGATTCTACGTTGGAATTTCTTTCTTTTTTAGTCCAAAGCCAGAACTTAATCTGTGCCTAGACAGCCAGCCCAGACCCAAACACACAGATTCAACTAGTACAGGAGGGTCTGTTATTCTTGCCTGATGTTTCCTCGGCATGGAATGGTATTGTTGTTTAGTAACTCTGCATGCTGTAGTTGAACATTGAGAACATTGAGAAGTTGTGAAGAGTTTCTGCTTCTGTGATGTTTTTTTGTAAGCTTATGTGAAAGAACAGGAGAGAACCTGCAATGGAAAATCAAAGTGTGCCTCAAGTTTTCTCAAGTCAAATCCAGATTTGACCAGTTTTTCCTTTCTCGAGTTAGAAATCTCGGTACACCAGCACCAAGGTAGTCCACGTGAAAAAGAAGAAAGAAAAAAACCTGCATGAGGTGTTTTTTGTTTTTTTTTGGCAGCCGTCCTTTTAAAATCCACTCTCTTGTGTCTCTTTTTTCACTTTATGACCGGTGCCCCATTTCAAATTATTATTATTTTAATTCAATTGTGAGTGGCCAAACTTTCTCTCTCTCAAGCCAATACACTCTTTCCGTATGTGCTTTGTCTATTAAAAGTCTTTTGGTGTGCTCTTCCACTGTCCACCACTGTGGGGCAGTATTGTCCAGCAACAGAACACTTCTGGAGAGCGTCGCTTGGAGAGAATGGGTCTCAGATGAGGGGCTACGTTATCAAAGCTGAGTGGCTCGGCAATGAAGCTTTATGACTGGCCTGACAGGCCTGAGCTCAGAAGTTGAGTTTGGTGATGGGCCGCTCCCTGCCAGTTTCTGTGGTTTGGCTGTTGATGCGTTTGCGGTTGCGCTTCATCTTGGACAGGTCCTTGTCGAACACCTCACCAGAGCGCAGTGCTGAGACCAGGTCATCAAACTCTCCCCCGTCATCCTCCCCGTTCTCTTTAGCCTTCCGGGCCTTTCTCTCCTTCTCTCTCTGCTCCTTTAGCTGTAAGAGGAGAAGAAGAGCAGGATGTGACACAGTGTGACAGATAGTTACAGCAGTCAGCTTACCTTTGTTACCTTACAACCACAAACTTAAATGTATTTAATTGAGATTTTAAGAGATAGACCAGCACAAAGTAGAACAAAATTGTGAAGTGGAATAAAAATGTTGCATGTTTTTCAACATTTTAATCAAATAAAAATCTGAAAAGTGTCAGCCCCCCTATATCACTACATAGTAGAGCCATTCGCTGTAATTACAGCTCTAAGTGCTTTGGGGTTTGTCTCTACCAGCTTTGCGCATCCAGAGACAGAGATTTTTGCCCATTCTTCTTTATAAAACAGCTCAAGCTCAGCCAAGTTGGATGGAAAACATTTGTGAACAGCACAGATGCTTAATGGGATTTAAGTTAGAACTTTGAGTGGGTCATTGTAACACACGGATATACTTTGTTTAGGGTCATAGTCTTGTTGGAAGGGGAATCTTCGTCCCAGTCTTAAGTAATTTGCCTCCAACAGTTTTTTTTTCCAGGATTGTCCTGTATTTAGCTCCATCCAGCTTCTCATCAACTCTGCTTTTCTTCAGCAGAGACAGAAAATCTGGTCATTTCCACAGCATGATGCTGCCACCACCATGTTTCAAAGTTGGGATGGTTACATTTCTGACACACATAGAGCTTTACATTTAGGCCACAAAATTCTTCTTTGGTCTCATCTGACCACCTTCCACATGTTTGCTGTGTGCACATGGCTTGTGTCTTTCTTTCAACAACGGTTTTCTTTTTGCCACTCTTCCATAAAGGCCAGATTTGTGGAGTGCACAACTAATAGTTGTCCTCAGGACAGTTTCTCTCACTTGAGCTGTGGATTTCTGTAGCTCCTCCAGAGTGACCATGGGCCATTATACTGTGTGATCGGTCAGTTTGGGTGGACATCTTGTTAGGTTTGCAGTCGTAGAATACTTTTTCTATTTTTGGGATTTGTTTTTAAAACACAACCTTGATTTAAACTTCTCCACAACTTTATCTCTGACCTCTCTGCTGAGTTGCTTGACCTTCATGATGCTGTTGGTTAATTAGTGTTCTCTAACAAACCACTGAGGGCAATACAGAACAGCTGTATTTATACTGAAACTAAACTCTTATAACTAATTAGATGACTTCTAAAGGCAGGTGATTGTATTGGATTTTATTTAGGGGGTTCAGAGTAAAGGAGGCTAAATATTTTTGCACATCACACTTTTCAGATTTTCATTTGATTAAAAAGTTTGAAAACCTTGTTTTGGTCTATCACTTAAAATTTTAATAAAGTACATTTAAATTAGTGTTTGTAAGATGACAAAATATGAAATATTCCACTGTATACTGTTCTATAAATTCAACTCACTTAAATTATGGTTTATGGACATTATGATTCATGTTATGTTTTCATAGACATGGTAAAGAATAGACATTACATCAGTCTCATCAACTGCCCAAAAAATGACAGATTTCATGAGTGATTATAGGCTTGCTGCCCAGTCATCTGCCTTTAATCAGAAGATACAGTTTTGCAGTGAACATAAGACAAAAGAAAAAGGAAGCCTTTCACTTTCATGTTCATGTGTCTTTAAATGAGAGATGAAATTAATTTCAGCTTAACTGTGTACCACCACTTTAAACCATGTGATGTTCTTCACATTTGATTACATAAAATATGTAATTTGATCGGCCTGAGTACTTTTTTATGGAAATATACAGGTTGAATTTCTCACCTGAGCCTCCATGCGTGCCCGACGCTCCTCCTCTTCCTTGCGTCTGCGCATGTTCTCGTTCTCCTGCCGAGCCTCAGTGAAGGACTGCAGGAACTGGTCAAAGATGCCGAAGAACTCGTCCGGCTGCATCTTCCCAGAATCTTCACCAAAGTGCTTAACTGCCTTCTCAAACTGTGGAATATAAAAGCAAAAGGAGTTTAGCATTACACATGAATGTGCCTTAGAACATTAAACAGCCTTTTTTTAATATAAATATGGACCAGATAACGCTGTAAAGTAAATGCATGGATGTGAAGCTCTCAGTGCATAATCATTTACAATGAACACTATACAATTATTTAAAAGCATTAAATAAATTCAGTAATAAGGACGTGATGTAAAAGTAGTAATTTAAGGATATAAAAAAAGTGTATCCTGCTTTTGTTTTGCACCTTAACTTAGGGCGTTTTCACACCTGTAGTTCGTTTCTCTGGTTGGAATCAGTTGATGAGTTTGTTTACTAGGAGCGTTTTCTCCCTCTGTTTCGTTTTGTTTCACACAGACATAAATCTAAATGCACCAAAACGTGCACCAATAAACCACGCGAGCAGACTGTGTCCTCTGATTGGTCAGAGCTATCTGGCGTAGGAGTAAATATACATGTACAAAAAAAGTAAAAATAGCTAGTAAAATTCTGTTTCAGCACGTATATCTGTGCTTTAACACTGAACGCTAAAACGCTGCGCCTTCAGACACAGTGTTTGGACGTGCAGCGCAGACGTATACAAAATAAATCGAGTCACGCGGCTGTGAGAAGTGAACACAGCACAGGCCGCACGTGCATGGACACAGCCAGATAACGCTAATTACCACAGCTATGTACAAACACTAATATATCAGTTTAAACTGCGCCTCATCATCAGTTTAGCTCAATGGACTATATTTAATAGACCAAATAGTGCTGGTGTGAAAACGCCCTTGGGCTACGTTCACATTACCAGGCTGAAGTGACTCAAATCTGATTTTATGCTGAATTCATTCTAAAGCAACTGGATGGGGCACTTCACTTCAGAGAGCACAGTTCTAGTGCTCCACAGCTCTTTAAACATTAGGCCTGACACCAATAGATTTATGTTGATCTGCTCCAGAGAGTCTTATTCTACTGGCAATCCTGCTCTACATAGAGGCAAAATGAATGAGTAGAGTTGGTGTGAGCGAGTGTTACATGGATGAGACATTCCACTTCTGAAGTTGACTCCAGACTGAGACCGGCAAAAAACATGATCAAGTCCGAGACCGAGACCAGATTAAGATTTTAAAATAAAAATTAAAATGCTATTCCTTTTTATTCTAAAATTTGAAAAAAAAAACAATCACAATTTACCTCAAACTTCTCATCACTAAGGTTAGCTAGCGCATCACTAATGGTAGTTCTCTCCCTGGTAACATTGGTATTTTATCTAGCTTGTCGCTAAGGTTAGCTAGTTCATCGCTAAGGTTAGCTAGCTTGTCACTAATGGTAGTTCTCTCCCTGGTAGCATTAGTATTTTAGTTAGCTCATCGCTAAGGCTAGCTAGCTTGTCACTTATGGTAGTTCTCTACCCGGTAATGTTAGTATTTTAGCTAGCTTGTCGCTAAGGTTAGCTAGCTCATTGCTAAGGTTAGCTAACTCATTGTTGGCTTTAGTTCTCTTCCCGGTAACATTAGTGTGTAATTTAGCTTGTCGCTAATGTTAGCTAGCTTTTTGCTAAGGTTAGCTGGCTTGTTGCTAGCTTTAGTTCTGTTCCTGGTAACATTAGCATGTAATTTAGCTTATTTCTAAGCTTAGCTAGCTTGTTGCTAAGGTTAGCTAGCTTTAGTTCTCTTCCCGGGAAACATTCCTGGCTGATTCCAAACAAGGTCACGAACGAGACAAGACAGAGACCACTCATTTTGGGTCTCGAGACCGAGACGGGACTCCAGTACTACAACACTAGTGGTTATGATTGTGAACAGCAGCATCTGGCTAGAAATGTCCCTGTGAACAGACAAGTGACTCACATCCACACTCAATCCAAGAATGCCCCACATGTATTGGCAGATCAGTCCCCGCAGATCAGTGCAGGGAATTTTGCCTTCATGGGACACAATACTTAGTCTTATTAAGTCAGTCATGTCAGTAAAGAAATAAACCACTAAAAATGCTCATTTTAGTTTGAATGGGTTTTACTATTCACAAAATAACCATAGTTAGTCTTTTTAAAATCTGCCAAAGAAAACATCTTAGCTTTTACAAAATGATTGGGATTAAAATAAGTGGCACTGAGAGTAAGGGCACATGTAAAGCAGAGGAAAACACTCAGTAGGGGTTTAATGAAGCTGCAGTAAATGAACCCTGTCACGCACTGCTGCAGTTTTTCTACTGGTAGCTCAGGTCAGAGTTCTGTCGTTAAGCTGTGTTTTACTGGTGGCTGATTACAGCCTGTACGAGAGAGGGGAGTGTACAGAGAGAAAGGGGACGCTGCCGTGGCACCAACACAGCCTCGTGCCTCCTCTCCACAGGAGAAGAGGCCTAACCTCCCCACAATGTCTTTGATGTGCTTTTATCACTGCCATATGGGCCAAGCCCTCCGTAGGGCAGCTTGCACTTTAGCCAAAGGGCCTGTTTCAAGTTTTTATTCTATTCCCTCCCTCCATCATTCCTTCTGCTCCTCCTTCTATCTCTTAATATCATATTTACTATCACTGCTATTAATTCATCACTATCTCTGCTATTTATACATCATTCAACTTGCATTTACTGAATGTATTTTGAACAGCATTAGTGGTTCACACTGAGGTTAATTATTATACAGAAATAATACTGGTTCTAAGTGTGATTTTGAGATTGACCGTTCTGTTTCTTGTTTGCTACTCAGAGTATTCAAAGACAGAAAGTCCTGTTGGGTCAGTATAATGTTTACAAATTTTCTGACCGATGAGGCCATATGTGGGGGGGGGGGGGGGGGGGAACTATATCAGGTGTAAAATCTCATTATTTTTATTTTTATTTATTGTACTTTTTTATCTATTTTTCCAGTTTTCTAGTTCTTCTTTATCAGTTTAATTGATTGTTTAAGACTAAATTAGAAGACAATTTGAAAAAAAATTGTTTTCATTTAGTACACGTTTTAATTGCAATTTTCTAGCTTTTTATTTCTGCCCACAATCCGAATTTCAGAACAAATAATAATAATAATAAAAAAAACTATTTTACTAAATTTTGTAACAAAAAACACTAATGGCACAATCTAAATATTTGTTACAATATACATGGACATTTCCTGAAATTCTGATTGTGTGGGTCACAAATAAAAAACCTGAAAACTGGGACAATGGAATAATAACTATTTCTTTTTTTTTACTATACTAAATAAACAAAATTAAATAATGAAGTTTTACACCCAGTGTTATTTTTTTTAATTCAGCTTCATACGGTCATAAAATGTAACTAAAAAGAGGTTACACTGACCCTGACTGGTATGCTAATTGACGATAGTGTAACCCAACATGTTCTCCTTTCAGCACGGACGTAACACTCAAAAGCCAACATTATGTGTGTGTCCTGTTCCGCCTTTACGTCCTGTAGGGCCCCCAGGGGCAGAGCAGAGTGCCAGGGTCACTACATAGGAAGTGCTCACAGTAAGAGGGCGGAGGTCAACTCCTGCATACAGCAGGCAGAAGCTCAGGCTCTGCTGCAGCCTGTTTCCACAGCTGGTCTCTGAAGGAAACACAGGGAGCCCTGAACTGCCTCTCACTCAACACCTTACACAAACACACGTGCACACACACTCACCAGTTCCTTGGCTTCATTGAGAGAATCTTCCACATCAGAGAAGCTGAAACTGGCCAACGTGACGAACTGGCTGACCACAGACACAAACTTATCCCCCACCTCCTGAGGACGCTTCTTCTGGAAGTCCAGCTCCTGTATGTGATAAAAGATCAGAGAGATGCTCATGGGGAGAAGTGAATAGAAGCTCTGAGAACCAAGAAACAGATGTAGGAAAGTACAGCAAGTACAGTATGCTTGATATTTGGGCAGGTAACTGAAAACATCATGAACTAATAAGAGCTTACACTTTCCACACTCTTCAAGCCGCTGCGCAGGTTGTTGATCTCCTTCTCCAACTCAGTCATACTGCATCAAAGTAAAAGAGAACATGTCAGATGAGAAGGTATGACACTGCTTTTACCACTGAAAACATGCTGCGCAATATTATAATAGAAGCACACACTTTTCTTAAATCTTAAAGGGTCATTTTTGAGCCACATACTGAGTGAAAGCAAAGTAGAATTCCTGGTTTTATTTCTAGACAATTATATATATTATAATTGTCTGAAGTATAGAAAAATCTAACAAACGAATCTAACAAAAGTAACAATGCAAACAGTTTTTGGACAAAATAGGTAAACATCCACACATTCAGTTTTTTTTTTTTTTTTTACAGCTATAAGAAATCTTTGGTGAAATGAAGCGTTCACTTACTTTTTCTAGCCTGCATTCTAGCCTGTATTGTGGATGTTTGCCTGTTATTGTGCCTTTAAAATAATGATCCGATGATATTCAATGCAGAAACCAATGATACATGACATATTATGATACAAATTTTGAATAAGACTTAACACCCAACAATATATGTAAACCTTACCTTGTTCTTTTGTAACCATAAAAACAATATAATTAACTGAGAAATTGAGAAATAATTAACTAATATTTTATACTTTCACCAATGCAAACACCATGAATGGACAACAGAAATGTATTGTTCATATGTTGTACTCAGTGCGCTAACAACTTCTACAACATTCAGATAATATTACATAAAGTAAAGGCAGAGTAAAACATAACATACATGGTGGGTTTCTGTATTTTTCACTCTTCTCAGTGAACATGAAAGACTGTAATAAATTCATCAAAGATATCAAATATTCTTCACTAATATAAAATTACAACCCAGTTGTGGCTTGGCTGCTATTCTGAGCAGTGAGCTATTCTTAGCAAAAAAAAAATCTCAAAGCTTTCTGTGTGGGACAGACAGACAACTGTCCTCTATCATCAGCAGACAAACGGACCCCTGTGCAGGACAACTGTAGAGATAGAGGTTTACGTACAGTGATTGCAAAAACTGCAACCGCATCGAGTACGCACTCACAGCCATTCATTCACACATCTGTTGATCATCACACACACATTTACGAGATGTGCTTCAGGGCTCTTGGTTGAGACATTCATTTGGATGAGGCAATGAGAGCAGCTAGCAGACGCGGACAGACATTAGACTGTGAAAAGTGTCATCACTCCCTTTGAACAATGGCCATTCTGCCTGAGGAAAAGTGATACACAGAGACCCAGTGTGATCTTTGCACTCTTTTTTCCAATCTCTCAAATGAGATCAAGAGTTGGACCGGTCTTGTGACCGATTCACTCGGGGAGCACGCGTTATCGCATTAAACCATCCCGGCTGAACAGTGGCTCTGACGATGAAAGAATAGCTTTTATGGAAACTTAGTTTTTGGTCTAATGAATGCTGTAACTTTTCAATGTTTAGGTTTTAAACATGGTACTGTAAAAAGACAATACTTCTTTTTTAGCATGAGCCACAATGTTTAGGTAAGCTGTTCTCTGATCTGAGAACCAATTTGTAAAAGCTTGACTATAACATCAATAAATACTGGTGTTTTAATCCTAAAGCATTTTCTTCATTGCAATGTATGTTTATTTGATGTTACAGTCAGGATTTCTGGTTCCGACATACAAATGAATGAGAAAAATTAACAGAGAGTCTTGGAGAAAAAGAAAAGCATTAGTCACAGTAAATCTGTGCCTAGTTAAAGTAAGGGGAATATGGTTGTCTGAAGACACAGATCCCCTGAACTAGCATTTTGATGAAGATGATGATGATGACCATGATGTACAACATGGTCTAACATATCAGGCCATATTCTCTCAAAGAAGTTTAGCTGGTTTGAGATCTGGTCTTTGAAAAAAAAAAAACACATCACATGATCTACATCAATGTGACTCCATTTGCCCTGTAGGCACATCCTAGAAAAGACTTCCCATCAGGACAAAAATACTAAATTACATCATTCAGTCAGAATATGTAAAGTGGCTCAGTGACCCTTCCCTCAATGGGAACAAATGGACCCAAACATTTCCAGCAACACTAGGCACCCTCACTCTCGGGGTCAAGCGTCTGCATGTGTTAAGCTTTTCCTTTTACTTGTCTCTGACTATGTCAAAAAGAAGGATCACAGGAAAGTGTTTAAACATTTAAATTTACAGTGCAGGCTTAGACAGCCTAGAGCATGATGCCAAAGTAAGTTAAGCCTGCTCGAGTGGAATTTTTCATACGTCTCTGGCCAGAACCCAAGTTCTTGGACTGTACTTGTGTCCAAAAGCAAGGATTTGGTTCTAATCCTTTAAAACCTTGAAAAATCCCACCCTGCACAGGCCAAGGTGTTTCTGACCAGACAGCCTATCCCTGCTCTGTCTGCAACGGTGGCCACGACTCTCCATCACTGTGGTGCTGCTAAAGCTCTCAGCATCTCGGGAGACCACTTTCACATTTCAGCACCTCTCCAAGCCGAGGCCAGGGCCCCATTTCCTCATGGCATAAATTAGGCTTTGACTCTTCATATGAGAGCAGCTCTGGCTGCTATGACCCACCGGGTAGATTTGAGCCCAGTGATGGGAGGCAGCAAGACCACAGAAAACCATTTCCGAAATCCATTTAACCCAAGTAGACCTGAAGGACCTATAAATTTCAGCCTCGACCGACGTGCTACTTCTGCCTGCCGCTAGACTTACTTGACTTTAGCAGCTTCCGGCACGTTCTGCAGGTCTTCTGAAAACTGCATGACTTTGGGGTACTTCTTTTCCAGGATGGTGATCAAGTAGTGTAGGAGAGTGATGTTCCTGCAGAAGATGATAAGAGCTTTTAAAACATCACCAAAAAAACAGAAGCAAAATCATATAAACAACACTGCCCAGCACAGATTTGTGACAGCTAGCTTTTTGAAATGAATGGGCTGCTTTCTTTATTGGTTTGCAGTAATGTTTTTCAGCTGAAGGGACATTCAATGCAAGCATGATTAATAAGTATGAGCCTTATTTGTATTTGCAGGTAATATCTTCTCGTACCTCGAGTTTCTGCACTGGGCACATACTAATTTTAGCAAATTCAAACTGATATTTGGTGATTTATTTTATTATTCTGAAAGAGCAGGACATTTTGGTAATGCAAGACCTGCAGAGGCTCAGAATTCCTAAATTGGTGCATCTCTGCTTTAAATAAGAGACATCAGAAGCTACTCTTTATACAAAAAAGGCACTTTCCTGATCATACAACTTTAAATTGGCTGCTATGGTTAAAAATACATTTAAACTATTTTGTCTAGATTAAAAATTTAGCTTTCAACTAGTGATGCAAGTTATTGGGAAAAAATGACATTATGATATTTTGCTGTCCGCGATATATACTACCATATATACTACTACCATACTACAAGGTCAACAATCCAACATTAATTCACTCTATGTATCCAAGATTTAAGTAAAATAAATTATATTGTATTAAGAGGCATAACTTGTAGATATGTCATGGAAATAAGAATAGAGGAGTTTTTTTGTATCAAACAAGTCGTAGCATAACGTGTAGAATTTAAATTTGCTGTAAATGTGTGACTATTGCACATGTGTACATTGTTATAAAGATGCTAAAACTACCCTTAAAGTTCCCTTACTTGTCGATGCTGGATTTGGTGTCAGCGATCTTGTTTAGTGAGGACACTTTAAAGCCGTAAGCATTTCCTCTCTGGCCCTTGTTCATGTAGTTGCCGAATGCCAGCACCACCTCCAGGAGCTGCTTCAGATTCCGGCTCTGCAGCATCTCTTTAGAGGCCCTGGTTAATGCTGAAAAAAAAAACCACATTGACATATTTAACTGTTAACAGTCAATAATATAAATTACAGCAATAATTACTTTCACTTTTTTAGTTGATGTGAAATCACACTACGTAAAAATTTTACATATATTATTTTTTCACAGGTGTTAAGTGTGTTTATCTGATCTAATCAGTTGTGTCTAAAATTAATAGATTAAAAAATAGTATTCCCCATAAACTTTGCTTTTGTGGTCAGCACAATGAAATGTATTTATTTTTTAAGAACATTCACAAAATATTCAGTGCTGCATATAGATTTCGAAAAGCTTCTGGAACTGGGAGAAGTGTACACTAAACGAACCTACATTAATCTAACCATTTTATTTGATGTATGTTCTGCTGAGCAAGTGAGCTTGTGTACACAGCTACAGTTCATTTAAATGGCTTTAAGAAGTTGCAGCTGTCTGGCAGACGCATTTTGCTATGTCCATGGTCAATTAATAAAATACTCTGTGATAAATTCAAAGGGAGCATGGCGAGCACTTTTACCAGAACATAATAAACTTTGAATGTAGTTACCAAGGGCAGCGTAACGAAAGCCTGATGGGACACTATATTTGGGGACTGATTTGTGAAATTGATTTGCAGTATATTTGTTAATTTCAGAAAACCACAAACTTATGAACATTTTTAGTTTTCTTTGTAAATCTGAAAAACCATATACTGTTCTTTGTTAATAGGAAGTGATTGGAGTATCAAGTTTTATAATAACTGCATATCTGTAGTGAAATGTTGGTTGTTTCTATGATTAAATACCAGCACAAATCAAAATGTCATTTTTTATCTCAATTAAAACAAAACTAGCTCAGGCCTTGTGAGCAGTTGAAACATAACAGTTAAAACCCAGCAAATAAAATTATATCACATTGTGTGGTCCATCACACATTTTTTAAATTAACATATATGGCAACAAGTAGACTGAATAGGTATGCAAACATCTATTGGAAATATGCAACTGATGAAATAAACTCAATTGACGCACCTTCAACTTTAGGCTTTATCTCTGCAATCCTCTCTGCAAACTTCTTCTTGAAGTACAGAGACTGTAACCTCTGCTGGTAGTGGTTTATTCTGCGAAAGTGGTTTAAAGAGAGAGGGGTGGGGGACAGAGAGAGACAGAGAGACAGAGAGAGAGAGAGAGAGAGAGAGAGAGGATCCACATTAAAACTGAAAATGCTTTTAAGTAAAGTGAACAGCTCCCCGTATCTCACTTAATAAGAGTTTAAATGGACCATACAATGGCACTGGCCTACTCCAAGTGGAGGCTGAGGGCCTCAGTAGAAATGAGCAGAAGCATTTGAATGCTCCATCAAGTCTCATGCTTTAAATGTGCAGAAGGAGTTTAAATTGCAGAAGGAGAAGACTGATTATTAAAGGAAAGGAAAACACTTTCCTGGATGTAACAGTCCTCTGTGGTATTCAGCACTCCAGTGTTGGAAACAAGAGTATTGCCTTACACATATAACCGGGCACAGCACTGTGGGGCTGTAAAAGAACGCTCAGCATTGTTCAACCTAATCTATATCTGGCACTTTAGTAGAGTAGAGACGATTACGGTGGATTAAAATTTAATCGCGTTCAACAGGGAAAAACCCGTTGCTGAAAATATCCTGTAAATCTTTCTTCAGTTCTTCATCACTTTTCATGCAGATTTCAGTGAGCTCATGCCCACAATCACAGTAACAAGACCTGATTTTTCACTTTAAAAGAGTTTTTTTAAACTTACTGTTTTTTTTTTTTTTTTTAATCTTACTTTACTCTCCTGACTGCCTCATTCTCAGCACATTATGGGGCTTTTGCACTGTATGGTACCTACACTACATGACTGTTCTCTCTCTACTCTGCTTTTTTTCAAAGTAAAAACCATAAATAAAACCTAGTACCTGGAACATGATCATTCATAGAGCCAAGCATCCAGAGTAGAGGCTAAAATGAGCTTTGATTCGTTTAGCGAGAACAATCAGAAGTGCCATGTGTATTAGTTGAAGTTCCAGATTTCTCTTTTAGACATACTGTCTGATTCTGTTTCCCAGTGGCAGGTACTGTAAATGAGTTTCAAGTAATTAATTTCTTTGTTATTTCTTTTAGTATGTAAATGCAGATAAAAAGGCATCAAAATTAACTCTTTTAGACCTTGTGTCCATTACAATGGACATCATGTATTTTCTTATTTTTTCAAATGTTTTGTTTAACATAACACTAATTGAGAGCTGTTTTTAATCAGAATAGACTATAAACAAGCCAAAGAAATCAATCAATAAACCAGTGAAACATTAGCTCAGCCCTTCCCATTGCACTGTAAAATAAAAAAACAGCACTTAAGCCAAAGAGGCAAATTAAAAGAGCACCATTTTACTATTGTATCTGTATGTAATTTAAAAAAGCATTTTTTATGTTCATTTTAGTGTTTAGGGATGGCTTGTGTACAAAAGGTCAATATCAAATCGAACAATGTTAAGCACAAGCTTCCAATCTAATAGAAATAAAAAACAGTTACTTATTTTAGTTAATTGGATTTATTGTTAATATAGATTTTATATTAGAATATTAGAGTCTGTGTGCATTGCAGACAAAAAATCTATTATTATTATTGTTATTATTAATAATGATATATTTTTTTAAACTGTCACATAATTCAGGTCTAAAAGGCTTAATGTTATATATTAAACAATGCAAATAGAGGTTAAGTTGAAGATTATGTCTCTTTTTTTTAATCCTCACACAATCCAGACAGTGAGAGGAAAAAAGACCACTTTATTCAGGCCTTGTCTCTTTATTAAGTCATTTTCGTAGATACCTGCCCAAGGCTTTCTTTGCTGTTACACACACACAGAATCCACGCTTACTTAGTTACAGCAAATATTGATGCAAAAACGGTGTCCTTTGTGAGAGCAGATCAATGTGCAGTCTTTCCTCAGCTGCTGGAGGAAGCAGAATTTACAGACAGAAGCTACAGTAAATGTGTGAGCGAGAGCGTCAGACTCCTCGCTGAAATACAAGTCACTGTAAAGACGTGGGTGGCCTGCATGGATGAGATTCTCATAGCCGTTCACACGACGTGCGTGGGCTGAACAGCATGACACTTATTCAGCGCCAAGATAAAATAAATTGTGCAGTGTCTGAATCAGAGAGGAGTCAGAGGGTGGACTTCACAGATGGAGAGAAAGACTATCCCGCTTTCAGGGAGCAGTCCATTCTCTTATAAGCGTCAGAGTAAATACAGGGTTCATACACCTTTTAACCAATAAATGACTTCCATGACTTTAGCATTACTTTTCCATGCTTTTAAGGCAGAATTTTAATGACCATACAATTTTTACAGACGAAAACATCAGTGCAGACATGGATGATAAAACCAAAAAGCAACTAAAACTATAATTAAAATCTATTATTGTAGGACTAAAATTAATCGTATAAAAATGCTGACATACAATCTTTAATAATAAAATGTGTGTCAGATCCTGAGAGCTTCATTTTTTAGGGCTAAATTACTGAATTAACTCTGAGCTGATGTATTTGTAGCTCAAAATAGATTTTCTTTACCAATAAACTGAAACACAAAGATTTGTAGACCTAATTTCTAAAACTTTCAGGGTATTTTTATTTTTCCAAAACTTATCCAGGCCTGGATTTGCTATTTTCAATTCCATGACATTTTTTTACAGGTTTTTCATGACCGTACAAACCAACAATTTCAGTGTAACCTATCTATCTGGAATAATCCTGATTCACGTAAAGGGGAAAAGTAAAAGATCAAGGTATTTTGGAACTTCTCCTAATTAACTTAACTGCAAATACTGAAAGTTACATGAAAGCTAGGTAGATAAAATCTCATTACCTCACCCTTTGGTTTATCATCAACCATAGGTAGAAACATGTATGTAAGACAATAGGTTGAAGCAGATAAACCCATATTAAACAGCAGTAATTTGTGTAGGCATCTTCCATTACTGGTGTAAGAGAACAGTGCCCCAAACTGCTTGTGAGTTTCTGCTTGAATGCCCACCTGCTCATCTCATAGAGGAAGCGGTCAGCCTTGGCCATGCGGTCCAGCTCATGTTTATGTTCCTCCAGTAGGTCCACGTCACTCTTCTCTGGTATGAACTTCAGCATCTGCAGCAAAGGAGGCCCCCAGCGTCAGCAAAAGCAACCACAGACATGAATAAAAACTCAAAACATTAAATCCATCTTTATTTACTGTTCCTTGAACAGAACAGTACATTAGTCTAATTATTTAGTGATTTCTGCAGTGAGTTACAAACATAAGTATCACTCAGTGACCTCAGTAAATAAGCTAAAGTACCGAATAAGTCATTTAAATCAATATTAGTGCAGGCCACAAAGGCAGGAGTCAGAATAATCTAATGTAATCTAATGTAATCTAATCTAATATTTCACCACTCTGCTTTTTAGGCCACAAACCTGCTCCAGCATATCCTTCGGCAGATCTTCCTGTTCATCCATAGTCAGGATAGCCCTCTTCATTTCCTCATTGGAGAGTTTCAACCTGGATACAACAACAGGAAACAGAAACCAGACAAACATGAATAAACCCAGATTATAATAAACGCTGCCAAGCTAACAGCAGACCGCATATAACCCACCCTGCCCAGACCACTCAAACCCACAGGATATCCTACTCTGCTTTCAAAACCAAAACCAACACTTGTGGAATACAGCAATATTGAGCTGCTGAATATTCTTGATCAGGGGTGTCGGTCTTAAAGCAGTTTTTTGTTCTTCTCCAACCACATCTTCAAACTACAGCTTGTGTTGGGAGCTAAAGAACACAGCAAGCTGCCTTCCAGGTGAATTCTGTTTCACACCTTGAATTACTGAACATAATTACGGCATGATTTTCTTGGCTTTGGCAATGTAGCCCTCACACCTAGATTTGACAGTCAAACACAAAAGCTGGTCGAACTTCTCAGTTAAACTCTGGAAGCAAAAGCATTGAACAAATGTCAAAACCGCAAATGTACATGATGTTCTCATTATTTCCAAATGTAGCCTGTGAGTAAAGACTTGTCTGGTGTCCAAATTTTGCTTTTTTATTTCTAACACTGAATAAATGTATAAATTACCAGTAGAAATGGACAAAAGTAGCTTTATATTTATATAGCTAAATATTAAATATAGGTGACTTTAATGCTGCATTTACATTGATGTGCCAAATGTCATAGAACAGGAACAAGTATCTCATGTGTCCCATGACATTTGGCATATCATAATCAATAGAAGCTAGAATGTTGCACTGTGGAGTACGTGTGTAGGGGTTCCTGTATTAAATGTGTATGTAATTTCTGCCAAAATAGCTTGTCTGTTTGCACAGACAATTGTAGCCAAATGCTGCAAGTCACAAAACTTACCACCCACTGCACTGTCCACCATGGGTGTTAATGCCTTTTATGACATATTTCTGGTATCCACAACATTTTACTGTGGATCAAGGAATCTTAAATGCCTACACAACTTCAATAAATGGAATGCCCCCTCTATGTGATGCTCACTATCAGGCCTACCAGGCTCACTCCAACACCATTAATAAGCTGGTCAGTGTTCAACCCTACTCATAAGACACCACCTCACAACTCATACAGGTGTGTGTGTTCCCAAACCCTCTTCTTAAAAAAGTAATACTTCACGATTCACTTGCATACTATCATCCCGTGACTTTTATTAAGTCACTGTACATTACACTGAAGTGTTGACCTCACATAATCTTCTTGCTCAAATTTCTGCAAGTGTGAAGCGAGTTGAGACAGATAGTTGAACTGTGCCTGGTGCGTCACATCATGCAATATTAAACTTTTCCAAAACTATGTTTCATCTGAGTTCAGAAGTAGGCCAGAACTCAGCCTGCACAGCTGAACCCCCTTGTGTTTTAGCAGAACGCCAACAAAGAGGCCATTACCTGAAGCAAACACTGTTCTTAGTGAATAAGACACATTTGGGGAAAATTGGCTAAATTGTTTTTTTTTTTTTGTGGAACAGCTGCTTTAACACTTTCAGGCACAAAGGTAATTTCTTTGATGTTTTCTTAGGTTACATTCACACAGCTGGTAAAAATGGCCCAAATTCTATTTTCTTTTGACCAAACCGATATTTAGTTTAGGCTATTCACACAATATTTTTAATGTGACCCATATCTGACATCTGCCTGAGTGGTTTGTGCTTTGTAAGTGACGTGCATTTGTGACAGAGCAATGCTTCACATTAAGTTTCACTTTAATCCTCGTCAAAATCTTCAGAGCTATGAATATGTTCAGGTTGCAGCTGAGCTTATCACAGAGAATTCACATTCAAAAGAACATGAGAATTCAACAGTACATATTATTCTGCCTTTGGCAGTTTTTTTATTTATTTATTTTTTTCCCTTTTTGGGGGGGAAACTGATTTGGACCACATTTACCTGCTGTGCGTAGCCTTAGTGAACGCTGTGCACAAAGTGACGTTAACTATATAATTAGAATTTTTATTTAATAACATCATAACAGCAGAAAGCTTGAAAGTTTTCCTTGTTGGGGAGCCACACATGTGTGTTTAGGTGCTTAAAATATCATCAAATAAGCACAGAAAATGTCTGGGCTGCTCAAAACAGCAGCATTTGCTGCTAACATCACTTCTTGCCTGCTAAATGTTTAATTCTCCCAAGAAATCTTTAAAAATTGTCAGAAACTGTAGAGTTCTTCTTTTTTAACACAATTGCAAAGTGAGAAATGAAAGTGAAAAAAATCTAGGTGGTCTCTTAAAGTGACCACCATGCCTTAAAGGGTTAAAGTAAGAATTTAAGGCCTTTTAATGAAAGAAATGTGCGATGGTCACATGCTATAAAGTAAAACAGCTCTGGCAGCTTCCTGACGGAGAGATTCAAAACATTACACCAGTAGAGAGGAAAGTGTATCAGCATGGTCAACCTTCCTACACTCCACACGGCTCGTAGTCAGCATGAGGAGTGCTCTGTTAGCCAGGCGTGGGAGAGCGCCAAGCAGAGCAGGTGTTTAACAGGCTGAGGAGAGCTCCCTTAGTTCCTCTGCCAGACAGAGAGAGAGAGAGAGAGAAAAAGAGAGAGAGAGAGAGAGAGAGAGAGAGAGAGGGAGGAAGGCTGGGAACCACAGACAGGACGTGAAACACAGCCAGGGCTCTTTCACTACTCTACATGTTCATGCCAGACGGGGCTTCAAACCTCGAGTGCACTTACTTACATGAGATTTTGAATTTCATTTACGAAATGGAAAAAGGACTGGGGCACTCGGAGAGACCTCGTGCTGACCTTGGTTCAGTTCCAAAGCATTAACTACTACTGTCCTGGAACGTGTGTTTGATAACAGGAGGAAAAGAGAAGAAAATATAGGCACTTTCAGCAAAGTTTGCATTAAAGCTTACTATGATAAGCTAGAATAGTGCAGCATCTGCATTGATGAACCATCATGGAAAGAAAAGAAACATGCACCTCCATGCTCATTTCCAGCTTACTTCCAGCTCATTTCCAGCAGTCTGTCAACACGTCACTGACAAATCTGTAATAAAGAACTAGTTATCTAATACCTCATCCCACAGCTAACATCAAATGTATTATTTTCTCATTATAACTAAAATGTCGACCTATGCAGTACTGATAGTCCATGAGCTCTTCATCCAATCATATTTGTTATTCATGTAAGGCAACAGAATGAAATATATTAGAATGAAAAATATATATATATTGTTAAGTATTGCAAAAAGATTTGCATCTGCCATGTACAGCAATGAAGTGAGTAAGAGAATAAATAACAATTATTCTTATGGATGATAATCTTACACCTATGGAGCCCGGGAGGAGGCGTGGCTAAAAAAAAATAATTAAATCGAGTAAACGATATAGCAGTTCGTGCTCACATTTTCTCGAATTTTAGGGAACGATTTGCAATTCATGCTCACAATTTCTTTAAATCGAGCAAACGATTTAAATGTGCATCTATCATGAGAGCCCTAACAAAAGTGATCTATATGATGTCCAAAGCTAACAAATAAAAGAACCTTTGTAATAAGCTAACAATTAGTGAACAAAATAATATAAACAGCCAAATATACTTCTTTACATATTCTTACTCATATACATATGTTTTGTGTGTGACCCAATTGTACGCCTCATTGTATTGGGTGTAGATATGCCTTGTAGAATTATGTTAAAAATAAAATAAATACATAAAAAATAAGGTATGGCCTCGTGCCTACGACCGCAGCACAGCAGTGCCAATAATGCACGTTATATTAGGAACCTTGAGTGTATAATTGCGATTAACCCAAAATTCCATTATTGCTGTTTATTAAAAGATTTTGAGTTCAAGAGGATGAGAAAATCTAATCTGTTTGGTTATAAAAACTCTGTTTGGTTTGGAAGCTCTGCATCGTTGCTAGGTTACCTGTATGTGGCGGAGTAATACATGGAGAGCTTCAGTTACAGTGCATTACCAGCTGATAACGGCACTCATAGAACACCTCGCACCCAATTACATTCAGAGTCAGAACTATCCGTGGTATAATAAACTGTAACCACTGAATCATGATGCACATCATATCACCAAGTTCTTGTGAATACTCTGCTTTATGTCATAACTAAGCAATACTTGTTTTTTGTTCAATAAATACTCATTTAAATCAATATGCAAGCTTTATCTCAAATAACAATCACTGGAACTAGTTTTGACCATGCATGATTAATTCAGATGAGTGTGGCTGTTAGAATAAGTGATCTCTGCTGTGGTCATGCAGTGGATTGCACCCCACATTACGGCTTTAGAGATTTAGTGTGAGCTGTGAGAGAAGCAGACCACACACAATGATCTGCAGAGAATGCTGGAGCTGCTGCATCATTTGCCCTGAGGAGCACTCACACACTTTTACTCTGGATGCGCTATCATTAGTACTGTAAACTACTGGCAAGATAAAAAATAAAAATCCTATTTTTTTGTGCCACATTTAAAGATCTAAATTAACTAGGGACTCTCATAACCAGCCAACTCTAATTTTGAGCCATTTCTAAACCTTATTAAAGCATCCAAAAACTGGCACTCAATCAGCTCAGTATGTCATTTTTATCATGATGAATGATAACAGTCATACAGCATCCACCCCAACTGCCATGTACAGCAATGAAGTGAGTAAGAGTATAAATAATAATTATTCTTATGGATGATAATCTAACTCCCACTGAGCCCGGAAGAGGGTGTGGATAAAAAAAAGTAATTAAATCGATTGAATAATGAAGCACTTTGTGCTCACATTTTCTTTAATTTGAAGGAACGATTTGCAATGAACGATTTTAATGCGCACTAAGGCAAGAAGCTCAGAGGGAAAGGAGCATTGTCCACTCTTGAGCTGTTACAGGACTGCTGTGATGATAATCAGTTATCTGTTTTTATAACCTGCTGATTATTAATGCTCTAGTGTTACAGTTAGACAATACAGTGTGCAGATTTTCTGTAGTGGTGGCATTGCCACAGCACATAGGGGGCACGTGGGGGGTCTGTCTCAAGGTCAACATTGGATCTGATTAACAAAATCCTGCAGTGTGGGCCAGATATAAGAGCTCAAACTGAACACACAATAATTTCTGCTTATAAAGAACCACTACCGCACACCACACCACACCCTCATCACTAGCTTTTGCTTCTGGAATAAGTGGTATGATATTTTAAACTACCACACACATGCAGGCAGTCAAACTCACACACCCAAAAATGTACCACACTGACCAGCTGACCGATTGCTACTTATTCACCACCTGTTCCTCCCATGCATCTAAAACCCAACCTTGATGTGGAATCTTCTTCTCAGCCTAAAAAACATTTGGCCCAGTGGAAATGCTAAGCGCCATTTCGGTTTGTTTCATGTTGTTTGAGTCAGAAAGATTTAAAGACACTCTTGGGAGTAAATCCTTTGCTGGCAGATGAGGCCGAACCACATTCAATTAGTAAGCCTTCATAAATCTGAGGCCGGCCTGCCTCGCCAAATGTGACCCACTGTTACAGTTTCCTGGGCTCCGCTTCTCACACCACAATCAGCTTCTTAGTGACAAACAGAAGTCCTCGCCCAAACAAGAAAACAGAAAAAATGCAAGTCAGGCTGCAATGCATTAAATATTTCTCTCGGTGCTGTTCCAAGAAATGCTAATATTCATCATAATTGCATATAAATGTGGAAATCCATCCCAGACAAGAGCTTTAACTGGGACACTTGACGGCTAAGCACTCATAGCCTTTATTAGAAGCCTAATAGCTTGCCAAAGAGGGAAATGCCCTCAAAAATTACTCCATATTTGAACTCCACTTTACATGGATGATACTAGCATTGATTTCAGCTAATTACGAAAATCCATCACACCTGTGAAAATGGGGTAAGCATTAAACACGTGGAAGGAAATTAAAAGTCTTAATAATACAATATAAACCTGAAATTCTAGAAAAAGAAGCAAAATGGCCAACACCCTAAAATAGTCCTACATTTACAGTGAGGAAACCTTATTAGACATTCAGTACTCATACTGTGATTCATGACGTTCATGATTATTCAAAAGACATTCGATACAAATGTGAAGGCTCTTTCATTTGTTATAACAGCTGTTAAAATGTTGACCGAAAGATTTCCTCGTCCAATCCATCCAATATGCAATGACTTAATCGGCGTACTCTTCTAAACGAAGCGTAAAATGTTCTGAGAAAATCTTTAAAACACAATTTACCATCAAACTGTGTGAAACATTCAATATTCTGAATTGTAATTAAGCGAGGCGGCCTCTGCGTTTACAACAGCCAAAGAGGACACAGAAACAGAGACCCTGTGGGAGAGAAAAGATCCTGCCAACATTATCCCCTCATCATTAACTGCTCAAATATCATACTTGGCAGAAAGCAGCATGTTGTCAAGTCTGAAAAATGATTTCTCTGCTCGCACGTGATGAGCCAAATATAAACATAGCATTCCTCTCCGATGAGGTAAGGGCTCTCATTAATTGGCACTGCGCTACAAAGAATTCAAGGAAACCACCTCATGATAATGAATGAACTGGTGACTGAGAGCATTTCTCTGGAAGGAAGTAACCCAGCAGAAAACAGTCGAAGCACAGAAGAGAACACTGCACTGACTCAACACTAACTCCAGTTCAGAGCTGCATGTTCAGGATATGACCTCACGTCTGGAAGCCAGAAGGTTTTGCAGAAACAGAAACTCGCAGCCAAGGTTAAAAGCATCACTCACCGTGAGAGCAGGATGTTGCAGTTCTGGGCCCGGCGGCCGTCAATGACGGACAGCTCTTTGACTTTCTTTGAGCTCAGAGCATCGTCCTCTGCCTCTTTCTGTGGTCAGAGAGGTTCGGAAATTACTATTCGGCTGTGCATTGTTTTCTTCAACTTTTCAGTGTATGAGTTGTGAATGATGAGAATATTACTGATTATTAAATGATGGAAAATGGATATTAATTGATGTTATTTGCTAGATATCAAGTACAGAAATTGAGTAACACTTCAAAAATGCAACAAAATATATATATATATATATATATATGTTTAGTTTAGTTGTCTGCAGTAAGTCTTACCTGTTTGCTGTTATTGACCATAAAGAAGTCCTAAATGCAGGCAAGAAGCAAGGAAGATGCAGCACACGTTAGAGAGAGAGCGCTGTTTGGTGAATTCAGCCACACAAAACACAACAGGCTAGTGCACAGAATGAGATGACTGGTAATGAATGGTGAGAGTGGGGGGTGCATGGGGTGAATGAAAGCAGAGACGATGCATGGTGTGGGTCTGTAAGCGCTGGCAGGTGCATGCGTGTTGAGGAACATCTACTTTTAAATATTTATCACTATAGATATACAGTGCTTACTCTCAGAATAATCTGGCCATCTGTTAAAATTTAATAGCCTGGCTTATCCGTTCATAATAGCAGCATTAAAATGCAATTACTTTCTCATCAATTAAAGCAAAGGAGAAGTAAACAGTGATGACTGTAATGGATATCATAATTAGAAAACAATTGTTAAAATGTCTCTGGAGAGAATGATTGGCTTAGCACAACTCTAACTCACCATTAGGCATGCTAGTATAAGTGTCTGGATAAATGATTAGCAACTTACTAATGCACACAGTGTTATTGCTTTTTTTAGCATGGGTGACCACAATAACAGAACAAATGAAGGTCAGATGAATACACAGCCATAACAAACCAGAGAGGTTCTTTACTGTCGTGCATATTCTGCATGACAAATGTACTGCAATTAATTGAGGGAAAAAAAAAACACAGTCCAAGCTGGCTACCAAGAATGTTTCCAATTAAGAACCCATCTGTTTTGATGACTAGTATGCATTATAAACGTATCATGGCAATTAAATCTCTATGCTCCGAAATTCACTGTTAAGGGGCCGCCACAGGAAAATACAGCTCAGGCATCACAATCATATAAACCTCATGCATGAGTAACTGCAAATGTTGTGATGTCTTAAATGAAAGACTTATGAGAAGAGAGAGAGAGAGAGAGAGAGTGATAGTTGACTCTTTAGTGACCTGTTGTCTCTGGTATGCTGAGAAGGTCTTCTCAATGTCCGTCAAGTCTAAGATCTTGAAAACTCTGCTGTCGTCCATCTCAGCCCACACTGTGCCCTCCAGCTTGTTCTGCAGGAAGGAGAACAGGTGAACACAGGTCTTCTATAGCATCAATACACACATACTGTAGCATGAGCAGTACCCTGGTTATTTGTATTATATATTTTATTTTATTGTTCATTTTATTTTATTTTAAGTGCCTTCATGGTTAAATTCCAGAGATTTATCGTAATGAAGCAAAACTAATAAACCACTGTACTTGATTCCTAAAATAGTTGTAAACTATATATTTTTTTTATCCTACATCCACTTTTACTTCACTATATATTTTTAGATGAGATTTAACACTATAACTCTGATAATTTTTTTTATGTGATGCATCGTTACTTGTTACAATTATAAAAATGTTAGGAATCATTCTAAAACCACATTATCACTAAAGCCAGAGTGGTAGATTCTCTGCACTGTCACCAGATTTGATAAATCTGCTGCTTATCATTGAGTAAATTAAGCGATCAAGCTGATCTTATAAGAAGATCTCGCTGCTCCTGTTCTGCCTTTTTCTTTGCTTTCCACTTTCCACTGCTCTCTTCAATAACTACACAACACAGTACTGTACTTTTACTTCCAGTACTTCAGTACTACATTTTCCAATAAACTTCATGCAATAATTAAGTACAAAAATGTTGAATACTTTAGTACTTCCACTTAGATTAAAAAAACTTTCCAACTTTCCACTTGGATTAAAAAACAACTTCTACTCAAATTCTACTTTTTAAAAAAAAAAAAAAAAGCACTTGTTCTTTTACTTAAGTCTGGGTGTCTAGTACTTTATGGAAAGGCAAAAAATAGTTAATTAAGACTTAATTGATGAAAAAGCTCAAATAGTACTTTACTGACTGATTTCAACTTTTGTCTGTAAAGCTGTATAGTAACTTTTTTTTGTATAAAAAGTGTCTGTAATCCGTAGTTAAAGAAATAATAATAATAATAAAAAGCTAAACTATAAAAGCCTATTGCTAAATTTGTGAAATTGTCAGATTTTATAATTCAATCAATACATTATTCAGGGCCTAGTTTAAAGATAAAGATGATCCTTCTTCCTATAAAGACACTCCCGTTTTAGAGTGGACTTTCTAGATGACCCAAGCTACTCCGTTAATCGTGCAGTCTCACCTCAGATAACTTGGCCCAGTTGAAGGACTTGAGTGGATTGGACGGCTGGGGAATGTTCTTTTTCTTGAGGGCCGGACCTATAGGGGCTCCAGGAGGAGGAGGAGGCCCACCTAAGGGTGGACGTCCAGGGAGCGGAGGTGGGCCTCCAGGTGGAGGCGGTGGTGGTGGGGGCATCATGGCACCACAGGGTGGAGGAGGTGGAGGAGGAAGCATCATGCCCCCAGGAGGAGGGGGAGGAGGTGGAGGAGAAAGGGGGCCACCTGGGGGTCCAGGGGGTAGGGGAGGACCACCAGGTACGCTGGCTACTGGTCTCTGTGGACAATGGGGAAAAATTATACTAGGCATACTATTAGATGTTAATACAGAATTTAAAGGGGTGAATGAATAAGACACAGTATGACTGAGCCAGTAGTGTTTGGGAATACTGTACCAGGCTGAGCTCATGTAGACGTGAAGTAAGTTCTGATACTTGTTGCTTAACCAGTCTGTGTTCTCCTGTTTCTTTCTCAAGCTTCTCTTTCATCTTGCTGAGTGTCTGCATCATTTCTTCTTTCTCCTGGGTCTTGGCATCACACTCTCGCTCCTTCTTCTCCATCTTCTGCTGGAGCTCATGGTGATCTGCCATGGACAAAGGGCAAGAGTTATATGACAAACTAACCTGACTTCTATAACATTGTGATAAATGGTTAAATACATATACTAAATGCATACAGTCTGTTTAGAATACCCTAATAAATATTTCAGTATTTGATCATCAAAAAATGGCAAGTTATGCCCCTATTTTGCTTAAATCACTTTGATTAGACATTTGAGTGAGCAACAGGTGGAACATCTTCATGCAGAATTTTTCCAGCTGGGTTTTTGCATTCACAAGCTAACCTGCAGCATTAATAATAATAATAATATATAATGCTTTGGGTCATTGTTAAGTTGCATGGTCCACTTCTCTTCACTTTTTTTTTTTTGAGAGACAGAGAGACGGATTGTTGACATTTTCCTCAAGCACACGCTGATTTAATAAAAAAATAATGGTGCATTCTCTGATGAATATCTTGCCAAACCCTGCTGCAGGAAAGCAGATCCAAACCGCGCAAGTTCCATTTCTATTGACTCAACAATCTATAATAAATCAGGAGCAACCCTAACTAAATATCTGAGGTGTAAATAAGACAGGCGCTTCCAAATTCTTCTATAACCACGTTTCCATGTTCTAATTATCTGGAGCTGAAGAGGAGCACCTGATTCTAATTTCTGAAATTTAAGTAGTAACAAATGTGGGAGTGTCCTAACAAGAATGTGATATTCTATTAATTACATTTCACCAAAAAAAAAAAGGACACACATTTGCTCAGTTTTTATGTTTAGCAATTATTTAAATATATGAATCTCCATCTCTCTATACTGCCAAAACAAAGATCAAATGTCCATATATTTAAATATAATACAGCAAGCATTTCATTAACAAGCTTTATACCTTTCCGCATCTTCTCTGCCTGCTCCTTCCATTGTTTGACCTCGTTTTCATTGACAAGCCTGAAAAAATAATGTCAAAATACTTTGGTTAGATCACTAAAACAGAAATCTGTTAATACTAAAAAAATTACATTAGTTCAATTACACTACAATGTTTCACCAAATGCACTGTCATAAAGAAAACTAAATCTTTGAAATAGGTAGAAGTGTAGGTACAAAATAGGAGGCCAACAAGAACAATATAACTGCAGTTCACAAAAGTAGCTGGTAGAAATTAATGAGAAAAACAAACCACTCTCTCACCCCACCCCCAAAAACTCACATTCTAACCACATTCTTAACGTTGAAGTTTTCTAAGGGGGTGACGTCAGGGTCATGACCCTTATCATTCTGGAGCACCATCTGTTGTACGATTCGGTCAAGAAGCAACCAGTACTGCACCGTGTTCCCACTCCTCTTATCTGCAACAGAGAACATACATTTTTCTTTTTTTAATCAGCAATTTAAATGGTTTACAGTAAGATAATTTAGTTAAGAGTCACTAAACATCTCCCATAAATCTGAACTAGACAAACAATTATAAATGTTTCTATTATTAGCTTTACAGCAGTATCAAACAGCAGGATCAATAAGAAATGGGGTTCAACAAAAGAAAGAAAGCAATAAACAAATAAACTCACGAGGCATTAGCAGGCAGTGGTGTAGTACGGACATAAAGTGCGGATATGCATCTGTGTGGGTCATCTTTTTGCGTATGAGGTCAAACACCTGGGAAGCACTTTTAGTGTCTATATGCACCTAAAAGGGGGCCAAACAACAACATTACTCAGCTCACTAACAGTACATAAATTCAGAAACAAGAGCTCCAGATCACTGTGTTCACTTACGCTTTCAAAACGCCTGGAAACTGTGAGTTCATCATCATTTCGTAGCATTTCAAAATAATCCAAGTGCCTGAGGACACAAGATTCAGGATGCTCATGAGGGCATGATCACTATCCAGTATTTGGTGCAACAAGATGTAGATGAACAAAAACTTGTTAATAAAACACTAAGACACTGTCAACTATACAACTATACAATACACAATACTTATATGATGGAAGCATGAACATTTACACAAGGACTTCTTATGAACATAGATGGACGTCATACAGACAACTGTGATATCCATTTCTCAAAGGAATAAATCTAGCTGCATTTCTGAACTGCACACTCACAACGTGAAACACACAGATCAGGGTTCATACATTTTTCAACCAATACATTTCTATGATTTTTTCATGACTTTTCCATGTCTTCAAGGCAAATTTTCATGGCCATATGATTTTTAGAACATCAGTGCAGACATGGACAATAAAACAAAAAAAATAAACTAAAACTATAATTAAAATTGAGTATAGTAGGTCTGAAATAAATCAGATAAAATGTTGAAATACAATATTTAATAATAAAATGTGTGTCAGATCCTGAGAGCTTCATTGTTTAGGGCTAATTTACTGAATTAACTCTGAGCTGACGTATTTGTAGCTCAAAATAGATTTTCTCCATCGAAAAATTGAAACACAAAGATTTGTAGACCAAATTTCCATGACTTTTCCAAAACTTTCTGGTATGTTTACTTTTCTAAAACTTATCCTGGCAAATTGCTATTTTCAAATTTCAAGACTTTTCCAGGTTTTTCATGCTCATACGAACACTGACACACACAGACACACATACACAGATACAGAGTTCCAATCCACACCTAATCATAAAGTCATTCAGTCATATGCACATTTCATACACATACAAACATACACCCACTTACACATATACATAACATGGCAATTTACAATAACCTAATTCTGGGCAACATAGATTATCTAATTAACCTGATCTCTATGTTTTTGGGTTGTGGGAGAAAACTGGAACCCCGGAAGAAACAAACACAGGCATGGGAAAAACATAGAAACCCCACCCAGACAGCGACTTTAACCTACAACCCAACTTTGAGAGGCAAACATGCTAACCACCAAGTCACTGTGCCAACAAAATAATTTAATAACCTTAACCTTGGAGCAAACACCTTGTGCACGAGGCAAGTTGCCTTTGTTTTTAGAGTTCTAAAGCACTTCCTTGATCGAAAAGGTGGATTTAATGATTTCAAATGAAAGAGTACTTATGTCACTTACCGATCTAACGTAGAGTTTTCATGTGACCTGAGTTTATCAATGATGGGCTGAATCCCCAACATGAGGAACTCGTATCTCAAATGTACCCTGAACTCAAGACTGGTCTGTGGGTTAGAAGGAAAAACACTCTCAGACATTTTAATATATATTGTGTGTAACTTCCGAACATCTGTGGAAGAATAACAAGCATTCAGGGAGTTTCTCTCACAGCGTCTACTTATTGCAACATAAAACAAAGACAAAATTGGAACAAGCTGTGTTTGGCAGCTCACCTCTCCAGCCCCCTGACTCAGCACAGCATTAATGAAGGACATGATGGCTGTCTTCAAGCTGACCTCATCTCTGTACCTCCCTGTACTTCGATCCAGGTCATTTAGAAGCATCTGCCCAGAGAAGCACCGCAGTCAGGTACAATATAGCAGAGAATGGGGTAATGATGGCTATATTACTACAAGATCAGATGCTTCAAAACATTCTTAATGGCCCACCTGGAACCGCGTCCGTTCACTAGCAAATCTCTGGTAGTGCAGCATAGCCTCCAAAACCTTCTTATGGCCTCCAGGAACCAAGCACACAGCTCCCATGATCTCCAGAACGGCCACCTTGGTCTTGATGTTCTCGGTGGCCAGGCTCTGAGCGATGATGTTTATGCTCTCCGGGTGGGAGAGCACGTGGGCACGGCCCTGAGAGTTGTTCATCAGAGCTTTGATGCAGCCGATGAGGGATGTGTGGATCTGAGACTCCGTTGTCTCATAGTCCATGCTCTTCAGAAAGTTCAGGATGCAGGTCAGTCCATCCAGGTCAATAAACCGAGTGACAAACCTGCAATCCAGAAGATATGGGGGACCATTGCTAAAAAACACTGATATCAAAGTATTATGATATTTAAGAGTGTTTTTACTGGTAGTTTTCCAAAAAATTCCTAACATTTTAAACAACATTTGCAGTATATCGCCTTGCTTACAGTATTGCAATATATTGTGATGTAATCATAAGCCTTGTATTGTGATACAAATCACTTTGCCAAGTCTTTGCCAATATACAGCCCAACCTATTAGGTACTCAAATTAACCAAATTAAAAAATGAAGGAATAAATCTCAGTACTTAGTGGACTAAAAAGCCCATTTTTTTTATTTTATAATCATGAAATGTAAGAAGGAGGAAGATAATTTTCTGAATCAGCCCATTCTTTACTGAATAATAATATCATCTACTAGGTCTGTCACAATAGTTAAATCATAAAACTTGTCATATAGTTTATGGACATAATTTGTTTGGGTTTTTTTGCTGACTTCGATATTTCTCATTTTGTTTTTCTTAGCCAATCAGTCAATCAGCGCAAAGGAGCGAGTGTGTAGACATTGTTTGAAAACATTTTCATTTTATTTATGTATTATTTATCATGAATATTTAAAAATGTTCATTTTCCAATTCCATTGTCTGAATATTCTGAATAAATAAATGTTCATTGCTCTTTAAAAAGATGTAATTGCATTAATACGCTATTATATTTTCACTATATCACAATAATATTGTTATTAGTAATTATTTGTGGAACAATTTATTACCCAACCAAAAATGTATATTATAAGAGGCCTATAATCTACATTAAAGTGACAGTCTGTATTATTTTGTTTCTGAACTGAAAGCAGAAGCAAGAGTGGAGAAGAGATAAAATATTGTATTTAATGGACCATCCCTGTTAAGTCTAATATATATTTATTCTAAAAACTGGGGTGACTGGTTGCTTTTCGCGGGAGTTCTTTTGGCCACGTCACGTGTCTTTACGTACTTTACTTCACATTTACAGCCTCTAAAAGTGGATCCGGCTCAGTTCAACGCGAGCGGCTGGTGGAGCAATGGAGACTTCAGAAGTTTAAAATGTTTCTTCCGCATTCTCTGTGCAATTATCCATTCTCACCAGAGAGATTCCAAAATATAAGGACATCAGCTTTGCATCCTCTATATATAAGAATAATAAGATAAGAAACAGCTTATAATTTATTCACTTTCTCACAGAAAAATATCATTAGGGCCAAAGCAGAGTGGAACCTCTGAGTGCAGGCCTGGCGGAGGTTAATGATTTCACCCTAAGCCCAAGGTCAAAAGATCAGCCTTCAAACGTCATTGGCCTAATAACAAACAGCCCCCAAAAGAGCAGAGCAAAGGGGAGGGAGGGTGTGTTTAATGAGAAAATGAAGTAGTCATGTGCTACTCAATAGTTGGAAAACTTAACGACATCTTACATCAGCAACACGTTAATGTAAGTCAACTTGAAACAGCTGCAGTTGGCAGCTTGACATTATGGAACTTTGTGTGCAAGCCAGCAAAGGTTAAAAAAGGATAAAAAATAAAGTAAATGTGTATTTATATATATTTATATATATATATATATATATACACACATATATACGTATATATATATATATATATACATACATATATATATATATATTAAGATGTTGTGTTTGTATATAATGGGGCATAATATACGAGGGAGATAAGATCATGGGTCATTAGGAGCTTGAGGGTTGACTTTAAAGTGTAAGTGAAAACAGTTCAATATATTAAACGCACTTAGTTATTTCTTATTTCAGATGTAATTAGTTAATTTTAAATGATCAAAATCAATCAAAATTGCTTCTGATTAAAATGCTAATGTCGTCATACACAGACCTCATTGGTTGCGTCCTCAGCGCAGTTTTGAGGCTTTCTATGGTCTTATTGCGTTCCTCTTCTTCCTCCTTCTCCAGGGCCAGCAGAGTCTTCCTCTGTAGGGTAAAGGGTAATGTGCTATTAGACTGAGCGTGCAGATAACCAGATAAATGTGATTTGCTTGTACAAACAAATATGATTAAATGACTGATGTTCAAAAAAAAAACTAACAGAAACTTTGATCAGATAGTGGAAACATCAGCAGGCAAATCATAAAGGCAAATGTGAGTAAATGATGTAAAGACTGCACACTACAGCAGGTTTCTGACGTATTATGTGAACACAGCTTTTATTCAGGGTTTGTGGTTCATGTGCAAGTGCAGCAGGACAGGTTCTCTCCAGGCCGAAGACAGGCCGGTTGGAGATTCCCACCACCGGTTTAAATATCACTCTGGTTTCACCTTACCATCTCAGGCCTTTTCTAAAAGCCCCGCTTGAGCTGCCAAGCCACATTGCACAGTGATACTATAACTCAAAACAAAGCCTCTGCTTAGAGACCGCTACATTACGACTGGAAAGAACCAAGATGCGTATCAACTAATTCACTGCTTTTTTCCCATTTTTGTGGCCTCAAATTCCCATTTCTAATTGGCCAACACAGACAATCTCAGAGGAGATTTATTGTATTTTTGAAAAGCCTCCATTTCAATTTGGCAAGAACCTTGCGATTGTACAGGCAAGACAACGTTTAGAAAGATCTCATTAGAGCTTGGGGTGAGGGATTTCTTCATGGCTGAAGTGATATCACTGTTATTTTATCATGCTTCACATTTATGCATTCATTTCTTATTATAATTCTTATGTCATGGGGTTCAGCTCAGGATACACAATACTGGACATAAAAAGGCATTTTTATTTCCATTAAAAACAGTCATAAATAACTGAAATGAAAGGGCAATCAGTCCATTGTTTTGAGGACACTGATGAGCTTTAGCAGTTGTTCTTTTTCTTGTATATTTATTTTGCTCCAGGAGAACTGTGATCCTTTTAGGGCGTTTTCACACCTGTAGTTGGTTTCTTCGGTCCGAATCAATTAATGAGATTGTTTACTTGGAGCGTTTTCTCCCTCTGTTTGATTTGGTTTCACACAGACACAAACCTAAACACACCAAAATACGCACCAATAAACCAAACAAGCTCATTGTCTCCTCTGATTGGTCAGAGCTGTCTGGCGTGCAAGCAAGAAAGTAAACACAGCGAGAAGATTCTGTGAAAACATGCTTTTCTGATGAAGGTAGACAGTCTACCAGCTCTTTGCATCACTTTCTACAGTTTTAGAGCTTGACTGACTGAATAGAGCAAAAAGCACTATTTTACATATAATCTCATCAGATATGTATGATCTCTTGAAATGTATAACTTGTTCTTAATGGATGCCATCACTAGAAATGACGGGTGGACCTTTCAGTAGTACAGCAGATAAACAGCAGATGAAAGCCCTACTCTTACATTTAAACAAAGCATACTTACAGCTGCCATTGAGTTGAGCTGATCGATGTAGTACTCTGGCCAGCTTGTAGCACCTTTATTCTCTTCTTGCTCCTGTTGAAAAACAAAAAGGAAATGGAATAATCAGTGAACAGTCAATCTTAATATGAGCCATTTCTCTAGAAACTTGTGCAAAAGTACCCACTGAATACACCAAACATCAATAATCAATGCTCTATGAGGCTTCTCATCCTAATTCGATCCACATCTCACCAATTAATGTTGCCATGGGGAAAAGAGGCAAAAGAGTGCAAAAGCAAACAATGTGGCTACGACCAAGGGAGCAAAGGAATGAGCTGGAACAGCATGAATGAGCTGAGCAAGAAAGTAAAATTAGGAATGACAGTGTAATTTGGAAAGAATGGAAGGAATCGGACGTGTAAGAATTTGTTGTGAGAAATGACTCAACCCATTGTGGAGATCAATACAGATCGTCAAGCTTGCTGGAGTGCGTAAGTACAGATTGAATGTTTGCCAATAGTCTGTTTTGCTTGACAGTTAAAAAAAAAAAGTATTGTAGTCTCTCTGTTTGTTTGCCTCAGCTATCGCCTTATACTTTATGTAAATGACCAAAAGAATCTCTTATAACAATGAGATGTGTGTCTGGGGAGAAAGGGACGAATTCCATGAAGAATGTGCCTTAATGCACAACCACATTTGCATGTCAATGCACATACATCATCTTTTTTACACACCAAGCCAAGAAACAGACCCAAACAATCACATTGAGAGAAACAGCACAAATGGTGCTGGGTAAAATTAGGACAGAACAGTTCTGATGATTATAATAACCTCCAAGCATTAAGCTCTAACTTTGGGTTATGAGACTCCAGACAGAGATATATCAGAAGTCACCTTGACATCACAAAGGCTACACAAGCTCATTTGTGCTTCATTCCTGCAGAAAATGTAATCCCACTGATCCAAAGCCCATTGCTGTGGCCTTTATACCCGTGTAGTTGAGCCATGACACTGAGCATCTTACAGCATTTTTAAACATGCATTTTCTAAGTCAGGAACATTAGTTCCTGTCTGGATAATTTCATTTATTTATTTCCATATGTCAACATTCATCAAGCAGCCCTGACTGCACATTGGATATGAGGAGTTGTGATATTTTTTTGAAGCTCTATTAGTTTCTGAGCTGAGGGAAGGCTTCTCTGGCTTCACAAATATTTGTTCTGATCTTAAACTCTTTGCAACCCTGTTTAATAAAGGATTCCACCTCTGGATCAGCACTGGATAGGAAAGTACAGCATGGTTGTCTATGTATTTCAGCTGTGTCCATGAGAAAAGGGTGTGGATGTGTGGATTAGTAGATCCCTCTCTACCCTTTTATTCCCATGAATGCTTGGATCTCAGACCTGAATCTTAATGTGTGTGAACAGTGAGGTTTGGGTCAAGAACCATAAATGGAGGATCAAAATATTTAGCTAATTGTATCTAGAATTATAGCTCTTTATGCAAAACCACAGAATAAGCAATTCATAACATCTTTGTGGACATGAGAAATGGCAACTTCAGTCCAAACTGAAGTTGCACACTTTAACCACACGTTCTAAAGGGGAGTCAATACAATGATTTAGGTTAATGGTAGACTAGTGAGGCATATTAGGAGGAGAAAACGACAGCAGCAATGAATTAAATTGTTACTCAATCTCCACATTCCAACCTAATGGGGAGCTAAAATCCACAACCTGAGCACAACGTGTTTACAGATGTATGTTTTTAGCAATGACAGTAGCCACAAATCTCCACACTTTGACAGTATTTCAAACACTCACTTGAGTAGTATTTCCCAAGTGAGAAAAAGTTCTGTCATCTCAATCTCCTCACTGTCTGGACAATCAGTCCTGGCCGACCGCTGAGGGTAAAATACAGGCTTTCCTCATATGAACTGCCCAGTCACTGTATTTCTTGGCCCACTGCCCAAGAAACTTAAGCTAAACAAGTGCACACAGTGTTCACAGTTTAAGAACCCGACCCTTGGCCTGTATCTCTGGAGAAATACAAAAAGATGGCACAGAAGCCAGACTGTTCACGCCACAAACAAAAAGTAAAGCCAAAGACATGGAGAAATAACATGCAAGCAAATCTTGCCCCCCGAATCAAAAGAAACAAATCAAATAAGCCTGGCGTCAATACCAACATAAGTTAAGACATGGATAGTTTAAACTAATCTCCAGGTATTTTTTTCTTAGAGATTTAAAGCTCGGGTTACTCCTAAATCTGCTGCATAAATGCTACCGTGAGAATACTACAATAACGATAACTTCATTTGAGCTGTATCTGAATGCTCTGATTACAACTTTATCATCCACACAATGGACCCATCTCAGAGAAAAAATGAGCTCAGTCTCCAAACTGATCCGTCTTAATCTTGCCTTCCCAGGGCCGGGACAGCCCTGGCCTGGATCCAGGAGCAGCCCGCACACCTGACTGCAGCAGAACACGGAGGCTGAATTATCACGGCACAGAGTGTTCGGGACAGGGAGAGATGTCAGCAGAATGCGCCAGGAACTTAAAATAGCCTTCGTCCTTCACATCCTGTAACTTTACAGAGTAAGAGCTTGTTGAAAATTCACTATATGGACAAAAGTACTGGGACACCTACAGGAGCTTTTGGTAAATTCTATTCTAAATTCATAGGAATTAGGACAGAGCTGGTCTCCTTTTGCAGATCTAACAGATTCTACTCTTTTGTGAGGGCTTTTTGTTGGATTAAAGAGTTTGTCTCAATAATTTCTATTGTACTTCATCACAAAGGTGTTCAATGAGGTCAGGCTTCTCTGAGGGCTTTCATGGGCCTTGTTTTGCACACTGGGACACTGTCATTCTGGAACAGAAAAGGGCTTCCCAAAACAGTTTCTACAAAGTTGCTAAAGCATACAATTGTCCAAAATGTTTCAGTGAGCAGAAACATTAAGATTTCCCTTCACTGGAACTAAGAGTCCAAGGCCAACCTCTGAAAAACAACAGCAGAATTATCCCTCCTTCACCAAACTTTACAGGTGGCACAATGCAGAGAGGCTGGTAATGTTCTACCAGCACTAACTAAGCACAAGTCTTCCTTCAGACTGCTATATAGAGAAGAGGGAGTACTCACTTCACTTCTGCTTCAGTGAAGGATTACATCACTCCATCCAACGCTTGGAATTGTGCTTGTTGATGTAAGACTTGCATTGCATATCTGCTTGGCCATGAAACCCAGGGCTATGAAGCTCCTGTGTTGAGGTTTTGTGCTAATGTTAATGTAAGAGAAGGTCTAGAACTCAAGATTAACTTAAGTCAGCAGAGCATTGCAACTTTTATGCTCCTCAGAACTCTAAATCTGGCCAATACCACAACATTATTATAAATATATAAAATTTCAAACAACTTTGAAATAGAAGAAATTCATGTTGAACTGCATGTGATAGAAAAGCATCTACAACTGTTAATAAGTTTTTCAAACTGGCTCTGTCCCATTTCAAAAGTACTAAGAGTAATAAAGGCTTATGGGAATTTAAAGCATTTTAAACATTTTTTTTACAACATGGTTTAATTCCCTAGCCGCATTTCCAGAATGCTCAGCTTTCATTTGAAACAGGGCGGCAGTTATAATGCATGTAGAGGACAAGCGCAACCTTCAAAGTTCACAGCCTCGCAATGAGCCGTAGCCACAGAATGGAAAGGCCAATTGTGTCATGCCCTCGTGCACTGTGCTGACTGCAGGTCTAGAGCCAACGCAAACACTCAGCCCATTCAGGCCTGCTCCATGATTGAAGCTGGCACAGGCCGGCCAGTCACTAGCTTCTGCGGAAATGCCACCAGGCCCTGCGGTTATCGGGAGAACAGGGTCCAAACCTCTCCACTCCAAACACTTTCACTTCTGAATGAACCAGACGAGAGGACGCAAGAGCACCAGAAGGAAAGGACGAGTGGAAAAAGAAGGTTTTCAGGCTTTTTCTCTGCTGTTCAGGCTTTTTCAGCTTTACTGTGGACCCCCACCCCTTTCAGAAACAAAAGCTACACCTGCAAAGGGAGACCTTCCTGTTTGTCTTGGACTAGGAAGCATTTCCCTTGCTGCCCTCCCCTCCAACCCTAAACCCTCCCAGTCTGAGGCTGTTGGGAAGTCGTGCCAATTCCAGGCTCTCTTGGGTACAGGCCAGGCATGCTGCTGAGTCGGCATTATTGCTTCTATGCTATTGCCAAGATTTGTCTCCCAATGAGCGCACTCCTCTCCTCTTTAATTCTATCCTTTGCACTCCTTCAATGCTCTCAGCCTGGGAAGCAATCTCAAGGGGATTATGCCTGATAAGCGCAGCACTAAATTAATTGGGCTGAAAAAATCAGCAATTAGAATAGCCGCGCCTAGGCCAAGATCCGTCCAGCCACGTGCTCTAGCTGGTAAGAAAAGGGCAGAACAACATGCAGAGAAAGAAGCAAGCTCTGAAGAAGCCTGGAAAGGAGGTCAGAAAATGAAAACCTCCTCCCTTTGAAAATAGCAGAAGGCAGGAGAGGAGCTATTAAAAGTAGGGTGCCCCATTTCGTGTGAGATCAATATGCAATTTTTAGCCTAACAGTCCCGGGACAATATCTAATTAGGTTTGGAATAGGGACACAGCATGTGGCAGTTAGATAAGATGTATACGTCATAGCCCGATACTCCTCCAGTCTTTTTCAAGCAGCATTTATTAAACATTAAGACTAAATAATATCTTCTTTTAGAGCACCAATGTTTTACAGGGTATCTGCAGAAATGGGGAAGTTAAATTTAAGGCTTATTACTACCACTCAGAAGTGTGTTAACAATGAACAAAAAGGGAAATATGCAAACAACAATACTAAAATCAACAGACTTTACATTTAGCATTATTTCCATATTTCCTGAAAAAACAGAGTATCTTCCAACTAGCAAAAAAAAAAGTAATGAATGTAGATAAAAAAAGCTGTGCCCCTCAAACCATATATAATTTAATTGGTTCTGGAGTTATTTAGTCAGTCTGTCTTTAAATCAGTAAAAAGCTAACTTTAATATCAAATTTGGATATTGCATAGTACAATGTGTGAAAACTATAATATAAACACAATGTATTTACTATCTGCTGCATTTTTAAGATCTTTGGGAGATGGATTTAAGACATTTTAGGACAAATAAAGGATTTTTTTTTATAAATATAAGACCTATAAGACTTTAGACTCCACCCCTTCTCATACACACACACACACAACACAAAGACTGTACTGAAATCCCAATCACTCTACACACACACACACTCAACACACAGAGACTGAAACTGTCTCCATCCCTATTAGCATATTCCAATAAGAAGTATATATATTGTTGCTGTCCAATGAAGAACAAGTATCTCCAAACCAGCAGCTTTACAGGAGAGAGAAAAAAACATTCTAAACTTTCTATAGAAGTTAAGCAAAAGAGTTTTATTTCAGGTCATTTTTAAGTATTTATTTTGGTCTGTTCATCAAGAAAACACATTTTGGCACAGTGTAAGGGACAGTTTGTCTGTTCAAATTAAGCAGTAAACTAAAAATCAACAAAAATGGAAATACTTGTTTATTATTGGGCAGAGACAATTTACACTACCCCAATAACTGCTTTGATCATGTATGACCTATATGTTGCAGTATGTTATACATATATATGTTATTAAGAGACCATTTCAGTTTCTAAATCAGTTTCTCTGATTTTGCTGTGTATAGGTATATGTTTAAGTAAAATAAACATTGTTGTTTTATTCTATAAACTACAGACAACCTTCCTCCCAAATTGCAAATAAACATATCGTCATTTAGAGCATTTATTTGAAGGAAATGAGAAATGGCTGAAGTAATAAAAAAGATGCAGAGCTTTCAGACCTCAAATAATGCAAAGAAAACAAGTTCAGAAATCAATATTTGGTGGAATAACCCTGGTTTTTAATCACAGTTTTCATGCATCTTGGCATGTTCTCCTCCACCAGTCTTACACATTGATTTTGGATAACTTTATGCAGCTCCTGGTGCAAAAATTTAAGCAGTTTAGCTTGGTTTGATGGCCGGTGATCATCCATCTTACTCTTGTTGATATTCCAGAAGTTATCAAACTCAATTTCTAAGTGGTCTCTTTTTTCCCAAAGCTGTTTATCTCTTGACTATTGACTTGGCTTTTTATGGTTCTACAAATATTTTGATTTTAAGGTCAAGGGAACCTAGAAAATCTAAAATCTAAAAGAAAATCACTTTCATATCTATTAAGACTAAAGAACAGCAACACTTATTTCTGATGGGAATCTCAGGCAGCAGCAGAATCTAGGTTATAAAAAGATATATAATATATGAGTCAGCATCCTGGTGGGAATGGGATTGCTTGTGAGTAAATCAGTCTCCCCCTGCAGACTTGCAGAGAGAGAGAATGAGCAAGCCTTTATTCTTTTGTTCCTACACAGTTGCACCTCACACCCACAGCATTCCTTCAAGATCACAGACAGGTTGGGACCACCTGCTCGCTCTTCTCATGTGTGTGCCAGGGCAGGGAGACATGGGGCTTTTCTGAGGTGCAAAAAACTCCCAAGGCTTCTGAAAGGAAACGTGACCCAAACCTCTTCTGACAGCACACTGCGAGCGGCCCATGTGAAGCATGAAGACATTACTGTTCTGCTGACAAGGTGCTGGCCAACACATACAAAATCATCTGCTGCTTTTGTGGCATGACTGCGTGATGAATGATACAACTCTTGCTGATCTTAGAAGAGGTAGATCTCTGCCCCGCTGTCGTGGTCTCATATCACTGCCTGAGCACAGAGGGATTTGCCCAGGCCCAGACGCTGATCCCGTTCTGCAGATTGAAGGATTTATGCAGCTCAGTGCTGAACCTGGTGTCTATCTGATGTCTGGGGTTGATTAGTTCCCCTCAAAGAGATCGGAGGAATGACTCAGCCACACCTTGGCGCCCGTCTCTATCGCACATTGCTTTGAGTTGGCTTTGAGAAGATGTTTGTGAGGGTGTGCAGAACTGATCTGGCTTTAGACAATACAGCACAACACCGGGACATGTAACATTTAAAAAAATGTTTTAAAGAAAGCTAAATTAAATATTCAAAATGTAGTCGATCACCCTAAACATCTAAAGTGTTACCCAAGGAGACAGCTTTGGAATGCTTGCACATTTAGTTTTGAGGTGTTATCTTGTTTATGAAGTTGAACACTTGTCAGTGTCCTCATGGCGAGGCAAAATTTACCCTCAACTTACTCAACTGTGTCTCCAAAAGTGCCCAAACACAACAGATTACATATTTACTTAATAAATGTTTATGTAAACAACATCTAGACAATTTACATGCTTTTTAAATTTCACGTTTAGCTGTTTATCATTTTTAGAGAAGAAGCACATGGCAAAAAAATAATCGCTGACTAATCGACTAATAGAGAAAATAATGATTTTAACCATTAGTCGACTACCAATATAATCTTTAGTATTTAAGTAGGAATCCATCATATAAGGCACAGTGGGTGGTAATGAATATAAGAATACCTGTTCTTAGTTTTAACTGTTGTTATATATTTTTTTTAATAAAAAAAATATGTGCCAAATTCAGGCTTCAAGACACTTCTCCTCATGACTAATAATGTAATTTAGAGCCACAAAGCTTAGTTAACTATATTTTGAATAAATAATGTAATGTATTTTCACAATATCTGTTTTTTTCCAGCAAGGCTCGTTAAACAGTGATGGACAGCTGGTTTTTTGAATGGACAGTGTGTTTTATGTGTGTTTTTTTTAACAGGACATGCAGTGTGAAAGAGGAATCACTGATGAGCTCTGAAGTGATAACTAGGTGTGAAAAGTAGCAAAGACTGAGCAAAATTCCCTGATCTCACCACAGAAGGATGCAACTCTTCAAAGGATGAGAGAAAAAAAATACAGACCCATCCAAGACTCAACTCTCATCTGCATCGAGCTGAAAAAAGGCACATTTAATAAAAATATAACTTCTAAGCGGTTGTAGGGGAGGGCAATGAGATATTTTATTATATTGTACTTACAATATTTTAAGTATATCAAGGATCACTAGCATTTAAAAACTATAAGTATAATTAGTCCTGTTTAACTGAATAAAGAACAGGACATTTTGGATTAAAATCACTGTTCTCAGTATTGGATAATGTATGAATAGTGTTGTTTTAAGGATCTGACCAGTAGTTGTATTAAGCTAAATATTGTGTACCATAAACCATTTTGTTTTCTTACCATAATGCCCACCGCTAAGCAGTTGCTTTGAAACGATGGAAGCAGTTTGGTTTTTCCTCTCATCTGTTTTGGAAACGGCACACAGTCTCATTGGACAGAGAGGCTGCCTGAGAGACCCACCACTTAACCTTCTCCATGACAATGAGCCCAACATCTCCTGAGATGAAGGTTTAGAGGACGAGTGAGAGTCCACTTAAACAGCCAGCTCTTTGAAAAGCAGTTACTGGAGTACTCTCAAGTACCGGGGCACTACTGGAACAGTGTTTAAGATGATGATAAAAGAGTTCTCTGCAAATTAGGAAATGGACATGAGAGAGGTTTGAGGAGGAGTCCATTTTTTTGAAAAGAGCTATGAAGTCTGCATTGATTTACGATAATCTTCAGCAGTCTTTTTAAAGACCTGCTGGAGGGCCAATTAAAAATGAAAGATGAAAGGGGGTGAAAAATAAACATCAGACACACATTAGTCTCTGACTCTCTTAATCTGAGGCAGAAGCAGCATTGAGGGTAAAGCTTTACTTTAAGAGTCTATTATAGGTTAGCTTAAAGATTCTCAACTTTTTTATTAACATTCCAAAACTAAAGGATTTTAATGAAATAAATTGAAATAAATTCATCACACCCGCCGAGCTTAAAATGATTCTTCGGTGCCATTATCCATTCTCACCAGAGAGGGCCCTAATTCCCCCAAATCCCCCAAATCCCGCAAACATATGGACAATAGCTTTAACTCTTATTTATAAACAGAAATTAAATAAATTCAGGGGTAACCTGTTATCCTAACACTGCTGTGCAACACATTAAACCAAAGGGAAATCAAATTTTAGCAGGGAGGCACATTTTGGCACAACACCTAGAATGGCAACTCACTGAACTGACAACATTCTACAAACCAGTCAATATTGAGTATAGAGAGATGCAGCTTACATAAATGATGATGGCAGGATTAAGCAAAGTTCTTCAGTCAACTCACTACACTGCAGTGTGAAAACTAAACTTACAAGACTTAATGTACACAGTGCAAGAAATATATAGACCCTGGTGCAGATCGCTCTGCACTTTTAGGGGTGAAAAATGTCATACACAATAAGTGTCTTCATGTAATTTGGTAATAATATGGATTTGTAGGGGATGGTAAAAATGAAGTGTGACTTCGCTGATCTGTTCTCACCTTTTTCTTGCTGCAGTAAATCTGCCATTTCTTTTCTGCAGGCAATGCAAACATGGCCTCCCTGTGCTTCTCTGTGAGATCCAGCTCATCCTGCAATTAGAGAAAAGGAAAAACGCTTAGATCCCACATCAAACAGCATTATAAAAGAGAGAGGAAAAAAACACGCTGGGATCACAAACTTGCAAAGTGTACAACTTTCACCAAAATTACGCTCACGCTTTTTATTTACTCTATCAAAATGAGGAGGGGTGTTAGAGAAACATCTGAATAAAACTCATTCATGCCCATATAGTAGTGTGAGTTTACAAACACACACAAAAACACAGTAAAGACAATGACATTAAAAACCCAGCAATAAACTTCTCCACTAGCAATTTCCTTTCATTTGGCACTGGAAATAGCACACCCATAACACACGCTGTGTTGTGGTTGGCCCTCAACTCCACAGTGGGAGTTGCTGAGCATATCTAGCTGGGAGAAAGCCCATGTGTCCACAACCACAAATACCCTGGAGCTTTTGTTTTCCAACTTAGGATGCAGGGGTCCCAGTTGTTGCATCCCACAGCTCATACAAATATTTTAATTCAACAGGCGTGCACACACACACACTCACTCACACACACACACACTCACTCACACACTCACTCACACACACACTCACACACACACACACACATTCCATTCATATCTATATGACTGCTGGAGTGAAACCATACTCCATACAACCATTCCCTCACTCCCTCCAGAGGACTGGGGTAATATCTCCCCAGCATGACCTCACACTTCATTCCACTGTCCCCAAGAGGCAACGGCAAGACACTCCTATTCATACCAAATAAATAGTTTAGGATAAAGAAGAATTCACCAACAGGTCTTATACCACTGCAAAGCCATTGGTTGATTTCTCCAACACACTTGGGGAGTTACAGACCACAAAGCTATGGGATTGGTAAATGAACTGTTGTTATTTAGTTCTAAATAATATGTACTATGGAATAGAGCCTGTAGTATCTAGATAATGTTTTAGATTTAGAAACTATGCAGCACATCTGGGGATTTGTAAAGTGGTGCAATTTAGTGCTGCACGATATTGGAAAAATTTTACAATGCAAATGTTCTTTTTTCTACTATATATATCGCAATATTAAACAATGCAGGGCCTATGACGTCGCCAGCCCCGCCCCCACCCATGCACTGTCTCGCATCCGGACCAATTAAGAGCTGAGTCAGCGCAGAGCACTTAATACCCAAGGAATACAGCAAAACAACAGTAATCAGCCCTTTAATCGGGCATTTAAATGGCTTTTTAAAAGGTAAATAAGAGCACTTTCCTGGGATTTAAAAGCGTGAATTTAGATGTGACTAGAAATATCTGCACAAATCTGTGATGTGCACAGTTTATGACACATGCGTTTACAAGCACGTGCCCAACCATGTGGATGGAGGCTATGCCGTTACCTCGTGTTTAATCCTGCCCTCCCTCCCACTTCTGAGGCAGCAGCAGCCTGTTACTTACACAGACACAGAGACAACGCTGTGTATCTACTTCTTGTGTCAAAAATCAAAACACTGTAATCAAACAGACATTAGAACTGTAGAAAACGCACTTCTGTTGAGCATAAAACAAATCCTTGTCTAAAGTCTTATTTATGATTAGTTGAGAATTATACAAGACCTGTCTAAACTCATCCAGGACCAAGCAAAGGCCAACGAAAAGAAAGACAAAGCAAGGATTTCTTCAGAATCTTATGTGGCCTTTAACTGCTTCCAGTCTTTCCAAACGGATTGGATGGATTGCAGATTCATTAACAACAACAGAACTAAAGCTTACAGGCTATTATAATAGCTCCGCTCCTACTTGCAAACACAAATGTGTCAGTTTTCAGAGTCAAATGGCTAAACCAAACAGAAACACAATGGTGGGGGGTTGAGTTGTTCAAATACACTGGTGACAGTTAAAAGTGAGATAGTAAAATTCATGTAATTTTAAAAGCAGTAGTTGGTCTAGGTCTAAACCAGGTTTGGTATAACCTATAGGCAGGAAAATGAAAATGAGAAAATGCGACCTTTCACAAACAGCTGTTTTTCAGCTTGTTTTAGCCTTAAATATGTTGTATAGAATGGATTCACAGAAGACATCTTTTTAGACAAGATTTTGCATCTTATTTAAGGATGCACAGATGCACACCCATCTGTGTGGAATTGTTGACTTGAGCTGTATTCTTTAAGACTTTAAGACTGCTCACCAGAAAAAGTCCTACTGAGATGGTTGAGTACCATAATATCTTAAGGTCAGTGTTAGCCCTAATTTCTAGAAGTACTGGACAGAAATGTCATGTCAAAAGTACCTGGTGAGAACTTTACTAGTACTGGAGCATAAAAAAGTAATAAAGTAAACCCCATACAATGACAGATCCTATAATTTACACTTGTTGATAACATTCTTGATGGTCCTTTTTGTTTTCGATCCAGAACTCACTGCATCAATTTCTTCCAAAAAAGATCTGTAATCCTAATTGATCTAATAATTATATGACAATTGCATGATGGTTCATTCAAGATCCCGCAAAGCCCAAATAAGATAACACTAATTTTGGTCATGGTTATTAGAAGACTGCTGTTTCATAGTTCCACAGTTCTGTCTATCTACAAAGCAAGCCTTCTTTTCTAAAATTGCTGGTCATACTGTTGTTCAAATCGAGTTTCCTAGCAAGAGGTTTTAATACCTAACTAGGATACCTTCTGGAACTGGGGTTTCTAAAGTAAAGGATTCTTTAGTGTATGAGTTCAGACACGGTGACCTAGGATCAATAAGTGTGTTCGTGTTGCAGGACTTCCTATACAGTACAGTCACTTTCCTTTAGCAGTTTTATCAGCCACTACAGAACGGTGTTAATGTCTTCCTGTCTGGTCACTCTTGGTGACAGCAATGTCCTTGATGCACAGCAGGGAGAGCAAGAGAGGAAGAGCTGCTGTGTCCCCCTTCCTGCCCTAAGCCTGCTCTATCACTCCTCTTCCTCTGAACCCTCCCGTCCCATCGGAAACATGATGCACACTCAGCAAAAGCTTTACCCTCCCACAAACATACACGCACTCATTCACCCATACAGTTTACAGAAACTACTGTACTACTTACTGTAATCCACTGAGCAATGCAAAACCTGAAAGAACTCCAGATTGAGCATATGTCATGATATGAAATGATAATAAAATCTCCTTGAATCCTTAAATATAAATTATATATAGTGAGGCAAAGGGGTCACTATACATGACACTTCCTGATCAATTTACTTTTGTCATTTTAAGTTCCGTCATTTTAATCTCTGTTGAGTCATCAGATTTACAATCCAATTACATCTGAAACTCACACCGGAAAACCATCCATTCTTTTGTATTTCATGTGGACTAAAGAATCTTACATACTGTATATTATAAAACATTATAAGGGAACTTAAACGCCTGCACCGCACTTAACTGACTAGAAGATTATGCGCAAAAAAAAACATTTTATTGTTGGTGCATAAACCTTACAGTACAAAGCCCTGCTTATTGTGTTGAAATATTATCTGGGTCTTAATTTATGTTTATGGGTAAACACACCTCGTCATGACTCCTCACAGCGTGCCCTGTCTAGCTTCACTTCGCTGGGTGTAAAACATGACTGATAATAGGTGTAATTCAGTGGGCTGTGCACATCTGCTTATCAAAGGTCTCCTTGCAACATAATACACATCACCTCACGCCTCTGTGCAATCTAGACAGTAGTAATGCTGTGATCTCGGATGTTGGAAATTCCTAGTTCCAGGAAGAACATTGTTACTGGAACGCTCCTACAGGTTGCATTTCCTATTAGGAAAGACGGGAGAGCCTCAAGAACTCGTCGTAATACTTAGTTGTAAAATACATAATATTGCACAGTTTACTCACTTGTGTATCATTAAATCAGTCTCAACACACAGTACTGTTCAACTTCTGTATGTACTAGGGGTGTAATGGTACAGAAAATTCAAAGTTCGATTCACACCTGAGAGAGAGAGAGAGAGAGGGGGGTTCAAAGAAAGAGAGAGAGAGAGCGAGAGAGCGAGAGAGAGAGAGAGTACGAGCGCCTAACCCTGCGTTCACACTGGAAAGCTCTCCTATAGGTTGTACCATGTATTCTGCGTGTTTTTTTTTTTACGCGAACCGAACCGGACCCCCGTGCCGTGACGGTCGTAAAGAATACACGTACTGTTACATCCCTAGTATGCACACAAGACGCCATGATATTTTGATGTGCAAAATACCTCATACTGCATTGTTATCAACTAGCATTAGCAACAATTAAAATGTGGGCCAATTTTAGCAATGATAGCGTTCCAGTTAAACATGTTAAACTTGATTGTGACATAATTCCCAGCTCTACCATCAAAGGTAAATGTTGCGCAGCATAAGCTCACATAAAAGAGCAGGCTCTTTCTTTCTATTATTGCAGATAAGTTAACGTGGGAATGGGAAATGTTGGATATGGCATCGTGACTTTCTGCAGTGTGACATATGGGCACCAGGACCAGGTCTGCCGCGGGTTTTGTGGCTCTGTAACTACAAGAGCAGCCAAGACAAGAGCAGTGCCTCAACGCACAGGAATGTGAAGAGAGCCAGGAGAACAGCATGGAAAACGGTACCGGCTGCTCAGTCGGAGTCTGGAGTAGATGTCAGTCACATTGCAAGTGGCATGAATTTAACACGGATACTATAACTGTCAAAGCACTCATCTGGTCAAGTGCTGAGCTGGTGATGACAGGCTCAGGTCCAATCCCATTTCACATTTATACTCCTTCCCCTTGTTTTCAAACGGTTCCATACATCAGTTCCATCAATAAAATGAAATGAAAGAGTTAGCTTTGTATCACTTGTTGAAAATAAATTCATATTACAGCATAAGGTTTACAACAGTGAGAGTGGCCTCATTGAGTGCAACACAATTTGGCACAGTCTGCATCTCTGAATCCTTGTATGGCTTTGCCTCCTCAGTCACGGTTTATGCCTCCATCTCCAAGCTATATAAGGCAATACAAAAAGACCCCCACGTTTGAGTCACTGGCTTTTCACATTAAGCCTAGATGTTTAAATCTCACATCTGTGCCCAGGCCTGTTACTTACACAAACCTTCTGATTCGCTTCCAGACGAAGACAGAGAGGCTCACCCTCTTTTCTCACAAATACAGAGCTACAGAGGACAAATCTCAGTTCTCATGCAACTTATTCTTCTCATATCAAGCAGGTCCTTTGTATACAGCATTTTCCCATTATCCTTTCACCCTAAATATATAGATGCTTCTAAACAGAGAGATCCTTTCAGAACAGACTGTACTCCACCAAGGGCTCTATGCAACATTCACAGTGTTTCGCTTGTAATTTTATCAACTCATTAGACAAAGGGCAATCATTCTTTTTGGCTTAGCACGCAAACTAAATTAAATTAGGACGGAGGAACGAATCTGCAGCGTACTCAGTGGAGATACCAGGAAGATAAACGTACAATGGACTCTTCAATCATGGTGCAAAACAAAGATGCAGAACTTTTCCTTCACTTTTATTAATTACATATTTTAGTGGCACTAAATGCTAAACATCCTGGATGCACAAGACAGTTAGTGAATGCATGTATATAAGACCTCAACAAGCTAATTTTCCAGAGACAAAACAAGCTAATTTAAAAGTTTTAATTTAGGGCATCATGTTCTTCAAATATTGTCCACCCCTAATTCCTCTGTGATGGGGAACTAAAGTAAGCTACTGAGTAGCTTCAGGTGTGTATTTACCTGTTTTTATTTAAAGAATGCAGCCACAGTAACTACTGAAACCCAACAAACAATTTATTATGCTTTAAAATTAGTATATGTATTGCATATAACCAGTTCTGAACTTGTCTCTAGAACAAAACGATTAAATGTACAAGATAAGCAATGAAGTTGTTGTGAAATGTTACATTGGGATTTTAGCCTTAAAATATTTACTGAATAAATCATGTATCCTATCACAATAATAAAAAATACTAATGAGCTGCTAAGATACTTTAACCTTAACTGTTTTCAATCAATATTCAAAAATGGCTGTGGGTTCTTTTGGGTTAATAAAAACTATTATACTTATGACTTATCTTCAATGCAGAATGTGCTGCTCATTATAAATTTATGTGTAACATGCATCCTGGCTGGATAAACAACCTGACTCTAAAGTAAATATTTTAAAATATTTAATTGTTCAAGTTTACTTGGCCAGTGCTCTTCTAGACATTTGGACAACTGCACCAGCCTCTCACCGCAGAGCCAGAGCCACACGTGGCGAAAGCACAGAAGCCATAAATATTAATGTAAGGCTGTGGAAAGAGTGACTGAAGCTGCTTTGTGTTGTACGTCCATTCATACCGAAGCATGGGACAAGGCGGCTTAAGAGGCAGACAGACAAAAACAAGCAATTAGTCTACAGAGCAGGCCAAAACACAAGACCACTCAATGGGACCCACTGATGTGCAAAGCAAAGATGCTTGACATCCTCAGTACTAGTGGAGCCAACAGACCATGGGGGTTGGCAAGAGCAGTAGACAGAACAACAGAAACTAAGAAAAGGAGCTGAGAGAGAAATATCAGGTTATCTCTCTATTTACAAGCCATGTGCCACTGCATGTGTACACATCTTACACCTAAACATAATACATGTTCATAAACATTCTTTTGCAGTGTAAAAAAAAAAAAGGACAGCTATTTACTTGTGCCATCAGAACATGCTTATTTCAGCTTTTATGGTCAAGTGTCTTTACTCACATCTAAATGATTTTTCCTGAACTTTGGTACTAATTTGTCATTAGCTTTACTTGAGTTGAAGTCTTAGCTCTTTCAAAATTCCCTGTTAAAAAAAACAGCATCGCAAGCTCAAGCTGGACAAGATGATTGAGCAACAGTTTTTGGTAAGTTTAATTAGCTGGTTTAGCTGCTCTACAAGCATAAAAAAATCTGCCCAAGCTAGACAACCAATATGACAAAGCTCCATCATGCTACTTGTCTTGCATAAGCCCTATCCGGAGAGGATTCGTTTCTCAGGGGGATGTCTGTGGAAAATATTTCACATTTTTACTCAGAGATAAAACTCTTGCATCCGGACTGCAATTGAAAAAAACAGGAGGACCAGTGAGTTTTTTTTGCTTTCTCAGTCACATGACATCGCGTTCAGTAGCTCCTCCATTTCCACTCGCTGTTGTGTTTAAGTGGATCTCCAATGCCCAAAGTGTAATTACGGTGGGTGGAAGTGGACAAACAGCTATTTAATTAATTACAGTAGGTAATTCAGCCTGTAATGTATTTAAACATGGCCATTCCGTACGGGAATAAAATCACAGAGGACCCCCCCCCATAAAAAAGAAAATTACCCCAGGACCCTCAGATAAACTAATCCTGTCCGAATAGGGCTATAGACAGCATAATCAAGGTGTTTGTCCAGGTATGACCAAGCATGACTGAACTCAAGTGCAACATACTAATGGGTTAGCAAGATAGATTATGAGCATATGGTTTGATGACTAGATTTTTCACCACCTTCACAATCAAAGACAAGCTAAAACCATTCAAAACCAACTATCAGCAACAGCTGGTCTTGAGCTGGATCCTTCAGAAGGCTTGACACAGCCACACAATATAAGCTTATAGAAGAGAAAAAACTTTCACACAGAAAGAAGAGTGAACAGTGTCGTAGGATGCTGGACTATAATCTGGATTAAAAGCTTTCAATTCATTTGTGAGAGATGTGGTGGACTCCTGTGATTGGAAAGCGCCCAGCAGGCATTATATCTAAACCTGATGTTCATAAAAGCCATCATGAATGTTTAGGAGTATGCCTGGATGCAAAATCATTCTGGAATTGGGGAACCAGAAGGTTCACTTGATTATATAAACTGGCCTCATAAAATCCTGCAATTAAACACCAATCCAGAGAAACTGTCCCATCAGATAATGATGCCTATAATTAATCATTGTAACAGCTGGCAACAGAAACTGTTGTTCTCTAAACAAACGTGTCCAAGAGAAGGGCAAAAGATGACTCGTGAGACTGTATTCAATTTTTCCATTACTTATAATGATTTATAATCATTACCTCAGGACACGTGACTCTTAAAGCTGGTTTTAGATACAAGCAGCTCCAAATGGCAGTGTGGCAATAAATTCCAACTTTGTGAGGCTCGGGACATGCATTTCCTTTTCTTTTCTTTTCTTTCTTTTTTAACTAAGGCTGGATAGCTGAGGTGCTGTTTCATCTACGGTCGTAATTTTGTGGTGTTCAGCAACAGGCCTATTAAATTTGTGTTTGTTCGTGTATGTGAGCACTGAACTGCAGTCTTGGATTTTTTCTATATTTTGCCGTTTTTGCAGCTCATCATATGAATTTTAGGTGCTGGTTGCTTCACATTATTTAGAAGACATTCAGAACCCTTAACAGCAGACACTTACAGTTACAGTCAATCTGACTCACCTCTGAGCTGCTGAAATAACTGTAATTAAGTTCAAAGTTAAAGTTCTTTTCATATGGTGTCTTTTGCTCACCCATTGTACTAGTGTATCAAGTGTCCATGTAACCAGATTCAAGACTTAAATCACACAGGAATGCAAACCACAAGAAGACAGGTAAATTACTACGGGAGAACACGCAAGCAAGAGCCTTTTATTTTCTTTTAGACTGTAGTGCACTAGGGCTGGGCAGCTGAATAAAAACTTGTATCTCCATATGTTTTAGAAAAATCTATGATATGATACGATATGATGAAACCTTAAAAAAAACTGTAAAATATCAGTATTTATTTGAAACACAAAATATCACTACGGTAACATATTATATACGGTATAGTTTAATAGAAAATATCAAACTGTGCATCTAAACAAGTATTTGACCAACCCAGAAAACTTTGCCATTATTCCAGAAAACAAACCATTTCTCATAAACCACCCATGTACAATCTACTTTGGAAAAATATTGCACTCATAGCAGGTACAATATTTCAATACTGTCATGTATGTGTTTTTATAAAATTGTCTTTTTTGTGTATAAAATGGTTTTGAACATATTAGAGACAGAGAGATTGATGGGCTATGTATCTTTATTCTCCTCCACTCCGTATTGGTTTATACTAGATATTATTTTGGTCAACTCTGCTGTTAATTTACTCTCAGCTTAAATTACCAGCGTTTGCTTAGGCGTGGATATAATTAGGGGAATCTGTACCAGGTATGCCTGGCACCTGTGTGGCATTAATGTGGCATTTGGCCCCGCCCAATATCGATATCAGCGATAGGCCGATTGAGATGAAAGGCAAACGATGATTGAAATCTGCCCCAAAAACACTGATCGGTCCATCTCTGTAATATATATTAATATATATTTACGATATACTGCCCAGACCTACTGTGCACTAATATGAACAGCAGGAAAGCACATTCAGTACAGATGCTAAGTACAATACAAACAAAAATGAAAATCTTCCGAAACATATGAAGTCTCTTACCACAAGCTCGGAGAACATGGCATCCAGCTCATCGTAGCTGGGGATGGGCAGCGTGGGCTCCATGGTCTGCAGGACGAAATCCTCTCGCAGCCGGTAGGTGATCTCCGGGTGGTCACTGCTCTGGAAGCAGCAGAAGATAAAGGACACGCCACGTCCTCCTCCACCACGCTTTCGGGGTGCCATGGCTGCTTAAGAGGGGGTCCGGGGTAAGGGTGAAATGTGAGGGGCTCGTGCTGCTCCCTCAGGTACCTCAGCTAATGCAGTCTTCCCCCTGTCACAGAACCCTAAGAGAAAGAGAGAGAAAGTTTTAACACTATAACAAATAAAAAAATAAAATGCTCAATATATCAATACTGTTAATTCATTATTTACAGTGGTATGAAAAAGTTTGGTCACCCCTGATTATTTTTATGGTCTTCCTTTAGAAATCATTGGTTGATCAGATCAGCAGTTTTAGTTAAATATATTATGTTGCAGATGTGAAATTAGGTTTACAGGATTTACAGAAAGTGTGCAATAATTCTTTAAACTAAATTAGGCGTGTGCATAAATTTTGGCACTCTTGTCGTTTTATTGATCTGAATACCTTTAGCACTAATTATTGGAACACAAAATTAGTAAGCTCATTGACCCTTGACCTACATACACAGGTAAATTCAAATTATGAGAAATGGTGAAGAGTGGCAACATAGGAGCCTCAAAACACACAACTCTCAAATGACCTGAAAACAAAGACTGTTCAACATCATGGTTTAGAGGAAGGATACAAAAAGCTGTCTCAGAGATTTCAGCTTTCAGTTTCCACTGTGAGGAACATAGTGAGGAAATGGAAGAACCACAGGCACAGTTCTAGTTAACACCCGAAGTGGTAGACCGAGAAAAATCTCAGATAATCAGAGGAGAAGGATGGTGAGAATAGTCATAGTCATCCCACAGAACAGCTTCAAACACCTACATCATCTTATTGCAGATCACTGTGTCACTGTGCATCGTTTAACTATTCAGCTGTATGGGAGAGTAATGCAGAAGAAGCCTTTTCTGAGCACATGCCACAAACAGAGTCGCTTGAGGTATGCTAAAGCAAAGGCACATTTAAACAAGCCAGCTTTATTTTGAAATAAGGTGCTGTGGACTGATGAATCTAAAATTTAGTTATTCGGAAGATGGTATGTATGGTGAAAAAAAAACCAAACAAAAACACAGCATTCCAAGACAAACTCTTTCTACTGACAGTAAAATTTGGTGTTTGTTCCATCATGCTGTGGGCTGTGTGGTTACTGCAGGTACTGGGAATCTTGTTAAAGTTTAAGGTCGCATGGATTCCAGTCAATATCAACAGATTCTTGCGAACAATCAGTTCAAGAATCAGTGAAAAATGTAACACTTATTTGTTTATATGGTAATGACAAGTGTCATTTAATTATCATCTATTACGATTCCACATTTAGTGGTAGTACTCAATAAATAAAAAACATGGCTTTCTTGTAGAGTGCATGAAAAGACTAAGCGCACACTACTGCATCACATCCTGTCTGATACTCTAGAGGCAGAATGCATTAACACTGTTCACATCCACACATATTGATCGCTGAGAGCAGGCTAGATCTGAGGAATGCTCAGGAAGTAAATCCGAGACAGCCTTTAGCTTGGCCCATATCCAATGAACCCCAGTAATGATTACAATCAGCCCTGTCTATTCATAATCCGGTCTCAAGCTCCCGTGAGGCTTCCAGAGAGCACAGGAAAACGACATTCCCCAAGCTGCCTGTTCGATACAGGGTCACTCACAAAGACCCACAGGAAAATGAGCACTGGTGTCAGAGAAGGCACTAAAATGTAACTAAAATTAACACTTCACAATATATAAAACAGTCATATTGCCTTACTGTCATACTGTCTGCAAATGTACCAAACTTAAGCACATTATTATGTTCCAAGATAATTTCTCACAACACTTAATTCAAGGTGCAACTCCAGTGACCCTGTTAATAAGCTCTCGCCAAACCCTCAGCATAGCTGTGGTCTAGTTTGTTGTTTACACATTTGTCATCCAGCACAAATGTGTGCACTGCAGTTTCCCCATCTGTAGCATCATCAGCCATTCTAGTGTAACAGGAGTTGCAGCATCAGCTATCATTACGGCACGAGGCCATATATCACAGAGGCTGTGGAGCACAGAATCAAAAACCACAACATTTCCAATGTTTAAAACCAATTAGAGCCCTCCTCAATAAGAGATGCATAATACAGTCCATATCTAAATCAGCAGTTTAGAAATAGAATTTGGCTCATGTTCAAAAAACGATCCCTTTTTATGGGCCTCGGCAGTGTTTCTTAAGAAAGAGAAAACATAAGAGATTTTAAGAAGAATACTTCAGTGATTTTGGTGCATTCTGGTGCATTTGGAGAATAAACGGGGTAACTGTGGAATTCTTTGAGTCCAACATCAACTGCAGATTTGAATCACAGCTACAAACCTCCTGTACTATAAACCACATGTATTATAAATACATGTGGTTTATAGTACAGGAGGTTTGTAGCTGTGATTTCAGCCCAAAAACACATTATTTCATAGATATTTTAGTTGCTTGTAATGATCATGTATACAGGTTGACCCTTTACCCAAACACATTTAAAGAATGAAATCTGAAAACTTATAAGTGACCATCATAATTGATATAGGACCCTATGAAAGCAGCATTGCAGGCTATAAGAAATTGGGAAATAAATCCAGACTTGAGATATAAAGGCAAAAATGTGACAGAAATGTGATAAAAAAAAAATTAAAAAATAAAAGGAAAACAGAAATTTAGGGGGCGAAAACAACAATGACAAAAGTTTTTAGTTTGAAAACAGCTACATTATCTGTGGGTTGGGTTAAAAAATATATGGATGGGGAATTCTCCCTCTAAATTCCATATTTGAGAAAGACTACCCAGCCCTTTTCCAAAATCAAAAAGAAAATAATAAAACCTACTACATATATTTGTCATATTTCTCATTCAAACCTGAATTACACCAAAAGACAAGAGTTCTATTAGTATATTTTCAGTAATAGAAGAGATGTCTATTACTGAAAATATACTCAAGCCCAAATCCTGAGAGAACTTTCCTGTTTCTCCATGCCAAACAGGAGACAGCTGAACCAACATTGCTCAAATACCCCAATAAAGTTCACTGGGGTGGCAGGTGCTGGAAAAGCACAAACACCTGTGTGGCATGTGAAGAGAGAACGGCTGAAGTGTGCTCAAGCTTGATACCCTCAGATCCACCAGAGCTACTATGGGAAATTTGATGTCCAGCACAATGTTGCAAGAAAAGCAGATGTCTACAAAAACCCATGGAGAGGAAGAAGTGGAGGGAAAGTGTTTTAGATGGTAAATATGATGCTGGTGGAAAGATCTGTTATAGTTCTTTATGAGTGGGTGTTATGGATGCCCATCTACCCGCTGTTGGTAACCAATATAATCTCCACAGCTGGAGCACAGCTGAACCCTAACCCCTTCAGCTTGTCTGCCGCCACCAAGGAATCTTGAACAGTCCCACCCATGAGGCTGAAACAATTCCGCTCAGACTGCCTGTGCACTCACACTTGCCTCAGATCTCTGACCCGAAGAATACAAGCCTGCTTATTTGGCCAAAAAGAATCCAAGTAAACACGTGCAACGCTGGACATATTGACATTCCACATTGCAACAGGAATGCTAAGGCTTGTTCTGCAGGATCACCCATCCCTAACTAGTCAAGATATCTGTCTAAAACAACCGTGCATTCCTCTTCTGTGTGGTGCAATGTCAGCGAAGTCTCTACAGATGAGCTAATTGCAAGAAACTGCATGCAAAAACATCTAGCTCCTGGATGCACATTCATCACAGTTCTCGACAAATAAGAGAATGAAGAACTCACGGTCGGGTTTACAGGCTGCCTAACCTCTGGCTGACTCTGAGAAAGTAATCAAATCATGTTCAACTGCATTAGGCACACTGCTTTAGGCCCCAGCCTTGAGCAAAACCTCCAAACTATTGTGACAGACAACAAACAAGTGATCTATTGCCGAGTTACAGGAACGCAGACGTACTGTATGACTATCCTGTAGAGTTCAGCTGCAGCACGCACTAGTCCAAATGGCAAACACCACACTCAAAATCTCCTCTGCTCAAGATTGCAGCAATTAGATCTCTTTATATTGTGTGTCAGAGCAGTGTCTAAGCCAAGACTCTGGGGAGGGAGGGTGACCTGACTCCTGAACAGGGCGGAATCCTCGTGATCTATGGGAGCCAATCTAGCTCAGCGTATCCCGAGGCTTTCAAAGGCCTCTCGACACACATGCTGTAAACGGCTGCCATGGCCGCTGCTATTGGTTTCTGGTTCTCCAAAGCCCAATGGCTGACCTTCAGACTATGATTTGGTGGTTTAACCCAAGGGGGTGATTGGAGAGCTAGACTGCAACTCTCTCTGTCCAGAGGAGGACAGATACAGCAACAATGGAAGCAGAGGAAATGAATGGGATTTGACATAGAAAAAATTATCTCCACTTCGACCACAGGGGGAAACACATTTGCTACACAGCCCAGCATGGAAAGCTCAGCAAGACAAAGAGAAAACCATGTGTCTCTTACGTAAGCAGTAACATGCACTTTCTCCTGTGAATTTATACACTGAACGAGCTGTTTACAGATATACAGTAGAGTATGCACTCCACTCAAAATGGAACAGAAACAACTAATCTAGCAGATATTGTTGCACATAATCCATCATAACACTGCTTACAGAAAATTGCCTTTATTTAGCAATCGATTAAATGGATTTGCCAAAAGTTGCCAAAAAGTTTTCCAATTACTGGGAAAGCAAGAGGATGTGTTTGTATCGCTGTAACATTTATTAATATACATACTGTCCAATTTGAACAATACTGTATTTACATTTGTGATATTTTTATTTGACAATATATGAATCTGACAGATGTTCTTTATATTGTGCAAAAATGACATGATGAATGGACCAATAGAAATACCAAAAGGGTCTGCATTAATTTTATTTTACATTGACTTTTACTGAAAGTTATGATGGTTCTTTGAAGAACAATGCTGTGTCCACGAGTAACAAAATAGAAACAAAGTTTCAATGCTCCTGATCAAGGTTTTAAAGATATCAAAGTGGGTAAAAGATAAGTTGATTTCTAAAGGACAACGATATGAGAAAACATTTCATTAACACTTTAAATAACAGTATGTTCTTTTCCTCCTTTACAGTTTTATCATGGCCAATAGGAATTATTTAGAAAAAAATCTTTGTTACACCCACTTTAGCAAGAATCAAGTCTTTTTGTACCCAAAGGGTCTTTCAGTTATTGTTTAGGTGATAATTGCCCATTCACAAAAGGCTTCTAGTTCTGTGAGACTTCTAGTTCATCTCACATGCACTGCTCCTTTAAACAGAATAGAAAACAGAAAGTAGCAAAATGGCTTTTTGTATCACAAAAAAAAATTGGTAACCCTTTCATTTACAGTCCCTCAAATTAAGTAGGTATTAACCAGGTAACTATGAGGTACAAACTTAGAAGTACCAAGTCATTATTTTGGGTAACAAGATGGTAAGTACCAGGACAGTCTTGCCTAGTTACACTAAAATTTCTCATGGGATCCAGGAACTATTAAACAGAAACTTGAGAAGTACAAACTTAAAATTACTAGGTTATAATTTTGGTTAACAAGATGCTAGGACAAGGACAGTTCAACTTAATTACACTGAAATATCTCACAGGTTCTAGATATGAACCAAGAAAATGTAAGGTACAAACTCCAGTAAGATGATAATACGAACCAATATAGTCTCTTTACAATGAAGAAAGCATAGCTTATTTCTCTGGTTTTACTGAGTTTTTACCATATAGGTCAACAAATATCCCTTTGTAGAATTACCTCCGCAAGCTCATCAAGGTCTTCATCAAGTCCAAGACTTATAAATGTTATAAAAATCTTTCTGGATTCCCAAACCTTTGCACGGTCCAATGTTCCTTTTGTCTTCCCTTCACTTAACTATCTAATAAAAAGAGAAGTTTTAGCCTGGGAAACACAAAATGTGCATGCCTTATACTGTATGTAATCACTTTAACTGTATACTGTCAAATATGAATAAATAAAAAGGTATTAAGTACAGTTGGATCAATAAAAATGACAGAAAATAAACTGACAACAAAACCTGAAAGGAACATTTAGCAAGAGTTTTGCTTTGGGCTAAAATTCCAACTAGAAACGCAGTACAGTCGTAACTTGAGCCTGATTCCTCCTCTCACAAGGGTGATTCTTACTAAAGCACGGTTAGAGGCACTCGTATAAATCAAATTACACAACAGCTGAATAGACTCTGTGGAGCACTCTACCTGTGCTGTTGGTCAACAGTACAGACATTCTGAGCCAAGCAGAAAACAGCTTTTGTGAATATCAGAATCATCACACCACAGAGAGACTGCACCCATCACCTCCCCAAACCTCACAAATCTTTAAACGGAGTGACACAGACACGTATCCTCGGAGAGATATTGATGTTGCGAGGGAAGAGGTGTATTTGCCAAGATAAGCATGCTAATGTATAACTCGCTCCATGAAGGTCTAGCTGCATGGAAAACCCAACATTCAGGAATCTGAAAGAAAATGATCCAGAGACTGTCATATAAGTTCCATAGCCCAAATGAACCATAACACCTATTAAACAGTATGAAATACTCATAAAAATAAAGTAGGATATTGAATAAACGTATCAGTTATGAATACACATATTAAACACTGTAATTTCACTGTGTCATTAAATAGAAGAGTAGTAGAACATCTTGTGGAAATCGTGTGGTTGTACAATGTATTAAAACACAAACCTCAGACTAAATGTATGACTGAAGTTATTTGGATCAAACCATATTTTGGAGACAAAACACTGTATTCAAGTCATCAGAAATACTAAATACTAAAAAACACTAAAAAGAAAGAAAGTTAACAAATAAAACAGGGAACCTTGTGCAAGAAATACTCATTAAAATAAAGCAGACGTTTGAACTAAACGTATCAGTTTTTTTTATGAAGCAGTAATTTTACTGTTTCATTAAATAAAAGATAGCAGTTTTTGTGGAAACAGTGTGGTTGTATAATGTATTAAAACACACACCTCAGACTAAATGTATGATTAATGTTATTTTATTCAAATCATATTTTGGAGACAAAACACTGTATTCAAGCCATTGGAAATACTAAAAAAAGGAAAAAACAGGGAACCTTGAGCAATTCAAAGGCAAACAAAAGTTAATGATCATAAATATGTGTACTAGTACAGTATATCACTGAAGCATTAAGGATTATTGGGTAATGGAGTCTTCAGTACATTACATTACATTTGGCACATGCTTTTGTCCAAAACGACTTACAATAAGTAAGCGGCTTATTGTCCTGGCAAAGTTTCTGCAAAATTTACCGTTCGCTGCAATCTAGCGCACCTGCTTCAGCTCCCAAGCTAATAACCAGTTTCTTTACTAGTTCTAGAGACCAGGTGGAATAGAACTGGAAAAATGCTTTGCAGTGAATGAGACCCTCAGGGCTCAGAGACCCCTGTGTTTAAGAGTAAAACTCCCAGCATTTCTAAATAGAATCAATCCTACCCTCTCCTCATGGCGTTTGGAAGCATTCTAGAGTACACTCCTTTGTCTTAAATTTCCCCAAAACAAACTAACATGGGAGCACACTGTCAAAGCAAATTTGCAGAGCCAGCACAGGAATAGAGTACTGACTGTGTTCAGTTCACTAACTCTGCTCTCCCCTCCTCCACACACTTCTTAGAAGTTCAGAAACAATGAAGAACAGCTCACAGAACAGATCAGACATTAACAAGGCTCAGCTGGTGCAGAGTTACCAAATACATAAAAACTCATGAAGGAAGAAAGAAGTTCACTGTAAGAAAGGTGGAAAAATGCAATTTTTGTACAATCTTAATATAATAAGCGATTAAACAGATCAGAACTGTTAAACTTTCTGAACACTTGGCGGCCAAAAACAAAAAAAGAATGCAAGTCAGAAGGATCTCAGATCAACACTGGATAAGAGATCACACATTTTATTTAATCACAGTTCAGTCAAAATATTGGCAGCTGGATACACACAGAAGCCTCTTTAAAGGAGCATTAGTTCTCTCCCTTTCTTACAAAATTCAAAACATTTAGAAAATTTTTCATTCATAAAATATTTGGAACGTAATATAAAATAACTATTATCCAGCATCAGCACATGTGTATTAAGTGCCTGAAAAACTTGGTATTTAAAAGTGTGCCTCAGACCAGATTTTCTTCAGCAGTTACTCCACCTGCATCTCTGTCTGTTTTGCATGGAGGAGCAGATAAGTGGCATGTTGTGCTTTGTGGAAAAGCATATGCTGTAATGCCCAAAACTTCACGACAACAAACATTTAACAGGAGGTAAAACTAAAATGAAAAATGAATCTATAAAGAGAGAACAATCCTTCCAGTGTTGCTGCATTCACCACCTCTCAAAATGCTAGATGTTGTGTTTCTTCTTGAGAAGTTCAATTTCAAAACAAACAAAAAAGATAAAATGTATCTTTTTTTCGTAGGTTAAAAGGTCACTAAATATTAGATGCAGCAAATGAAGTGGGTGTTACAAAGGCAGTTTTAACCAGTTATTAGGAATAAAAATTGTGTATGGCTAATTTAGACAAATATTTACTGATTCTGGGCAATCATTTGAAAGCTATTGAAGACAGAAATCAAAATATGCAAATAAAGCAATTTCACCACTTGTTAAAAAAAGAGCTATATAAGAAACGATACAAATAATAACGTATATCTGTAGGTTAAGTCAATAAGGACCATTAGCTTGGGGCTATGCAGTGTTTGGGGAAAACTTCCTTGAGAGGGATGAATCATAAAATGAAGAAAGATGAGGAAGTTGCACTCTGTTGTGGCTGTTGTACAATAGCTGAATTAATCTGGGATAGCCCCTACTTTTCCTCTCTTCCTCACCTCTGGCCGTTGAGAGGCATTAATCTCCCCCTATAGGCATGCCTTAACATGACACATTCCACACATAGCCAGCTGGGTCCTACCACCAGTCCCTTCTCTAACCTCGCCCCCATGCCTCAACTCCCTAATCAAACCAAACACTCTAACCGCCTTAACTGCACTGCTGTAACTGAACTGGACCACATCTCGATTCAGATGTGGATGATTCTGAATCATTTTGCAAATGCCAAAAATCAATTCAGACAGTACGCATTTTGTGTAACAGGCTCACATTTTGACCTCCTAGCACGCTTCAATGATTCCATGTTCTAAAGTACACATATTGATTGAGCTCGCATTTTCTTCATGTTGTCCCAAATTTGTCTGTATGAGTGTGTTTGCGCCCACTCGGCATGTCGGGCTGTTTATTCACACTGATTTATGTCCGGTTAGCACAAACGCTAGCGACCCATTGAGCCATCCGCTACTTTCCTCCACTTCATTTTCCTCCTAACTGCCAACACAGCAATGCTGTGCTGAAGATTCTCAAATCCTGTACAGAAGAATAAGATGCTTCGATAATAATTTTATAATTGTAATACCGACCTCTGTATCATGAACGAGTTCAATCAAAAAAAGAGATCCCACCCAGTGGTAAAAAAGTGGTATCGAAGGATCATACAACACTGTTGTCTAGTTGTCGGGGTTTAAACACAACACTAAATGAATCACTGTATTTACATGTAAACTAATAATTAAAAATGTATACTGCTTTTAACTTACTATTTCAAAACAAAATAATGCAATAATCCAAAATATCAATAGCCTTACATTTCCACCACACACTAGGTACAACAGCCTTCATCACTATTTAAATATTCAAAGCTTTCAACAACTGTGAGGCTCCTCACATACAAACAAGAGGTCACATATGTCCAGGTCTGCAGTGTCCCTCCCATTGAAATCATGCAGCAGCTGTGATTTGCAAGAACACAGCTGATGCAAAGCAAAGTGTTCAGATTTCAAACAGCTTTGAAACCTAATGGAACCACCCGTCTGTAAATTAATGACTAAATACTTCATACCTGCTGCATTATAGCTCGTAATTTAACCTTCATGCACATGATTGTACTGTAAACCTGATATTCAGTGTACGCTCTTGAACTGCAGATGAAGTCTCTGTGTCCTTCTGGTCTGTCAGGTTGTCAAGAAGGCCGAAAAAAACAGAAGACGGCGGATGTTTAAGTCAAGTGAACCCAACACTTGGGCCATGTGTCAGCGCAGAGCCTGTGCTAGCAGTGATACGACGTTATCGGGTATGACAGCTCGGAGACTTGCATTAAGGCTGACATAAATCACACACACACCATACTACCAAATGTTAGATTATAGTCACTGCTAAAACAGATGTGCATATGCACACAAGGCTTGTTTAGTGCTTGTGGAGAAGTAATTCCAATAGAATAGGACCCTCTGCAGCAGACAACATGAACCTATTGGCACCATGCCTAATACCAGGTTTAGGCAGGTGGGGTATAAAGTGTCACAGCACTGAGCCGTGTAGCAGTGGTGGTGCTCCATCCAGAAAATATATTTTCTGGATGAGTTACTGTAGATAAGTTGGAATGAGGTGAGGAGTTGGTCATCCAACATTATGACCTTACTGACTCTCTTGCTGAATGCAATCAAGCCCTCACAGCAATGCTCCAATATCTAGAAAAAGTCTTTCCTGGAAAATTACTCCAACAAAAGCAGGACTGATTACATTAATTAGGAAAGAAAAATGAATTACCAGGTGTCCTAATACTTTTGTCCAATGTGATCATTTTTACTCACTCCCTTCTTTCTTTATCTATTTAGTTATTACCCATTTGTGTCCAAAAGGGTAATATTAATAAGCATAAATGCCATTAACTTTTAATTATTTTACAGCAGTAGCTCTGCACATTCCAGTTCGAGCTAAATAGAAGGGCTTTCAGCCTGGAAGAACATGCAACAAATTGCAGCCAATCAGATCATCAGAACATATGGCTTCACTAGTGTTGCTTGGTATGTTGAGGTAAGCTTTGTTCCTAGTTTTAACAAACTTTCTGAGGTAAAGATAACTTGTACCCTATCTACACACCAGATAACTGTTAGCCTATCTACACATCGAGCCTGGGAAGAAGAAGGCTGTTTAGCCCAGTGCAGACTCTAAATCCACATAGAGAAGATACATAAAACACATATTAATTAACAGTTCTGTGTGCATATGTTTTTTTCTGGTTGATGATAGTTATGCCAAGTGAGATGTGAGTGTGAAGCAGATGGAGAGATTACTGCAGTAAGTTTTTTGATGATGCATAGAACCATTATTTAACGGTTCTATATAGAAACATTGTATTAATTAGCTACAAAACCTTTGAGAAAGACCCTTTAGGGACAACCCCTCTTTTCTCTCCAGATATCGATTCAAATACATAAATTTAAGGTATTGTCTAGATTTAGATGTCAGAACCAATGTCAAATTAACGCCTTGTAAAGAAAAATAAAGCTCTCCTACAAGAACAGGAGGTAACAAAAAAAGCATATGAATCAGAGGATTCCTATTATGAGTCAGTGCTACCAAGCACACAGCTATTTATTCCCTTATCAAATGATTCACAGCAGTCAAAACCAGTTCCACTGGCATGACTGATTTTGACTGAAACAGCAGCATTAATAGCACATCAAGGAATGTGTTTGCTTATGAGAAACTGTTAAAACTGCCAACCTATTAGAGTTGCACGGTGTACCGAAGGTTCGATTCTTTTTCGATACTACGTCATCACAAACGATTCGGTTCTTTAGCGTTCGATGCTTTCGATACTGTATATAGCCCAGTCACTAGCTTCAAATGAGTCAAATTAGTAGGCGCGATTTGATTCAGTTCATAAGAAAACTGATTCACACCGCAGCAGTCGGTGTGGCAGTATTCAGATAAACTTAGTGTTCTGAACAAATGAATCGATTCACGCGCAAGCCAGCAGAGCAGCAGCGAGTGTAGAATGGCGACGGCTAAAATAACAGATGTCTCTCGTCCACGACTTGTGGACAAAACGGGCGCGAGGAGTGAAGTGTGGGAAAATAGTCTGAGATGTAGGCATCGGTTTTTTATTTATATTTTTATTTTTAAATAAAATAACGAAAATAACGAAAACTGAAAGTGAAACTAAACTAATTTATTTATTAGCGCTGTTTTCACTCCCGCAGTTGTACAGCGGGGGGTGTTGTGCCGATTCTGTCCGCGAAGCGGGAGTCGGATTCAGTAGCGGATTCGGCACAAGCGCGGCGGCACCTCGCGGTCCGCGGTGTTAGTTGTAAGCGCTCGCGCTAGCCACAACATACGACAGAAAACACTGAGGGAGACTTATGTGTGGGACTAGAATATGAACACGAGGAGATAAAAGAGAACCTTTACCTGTGAGTAGCTCACATCAGAACACGCAAATCTCTCTCTCTCTCACTCTCGCTGTGTCTCTCTCTCTGTGTCTCTCTCTGTCTCTCTCTCGTGAACGCCTCCGCGTTTGACCTGCAGCACTGTGTTTAGCTGTTCTTAAAAATCATTTTAATTAAATAATAGTTCTATGCTTCTATGTTACAGTGTTATTTAACATAATTCTGATCATATTTCGCTCATTCATTTAGCAGACAAGCACCCTGATCTCTACAAAGAGCTGAGAAGTCGACAGGTTAGTGGAGTTAGTCAAGATACACTCTGTCTGTAGCTTTACTAAGATTTACTAGCGACTGCTAGTAAATCACGTTAACACGGAGAGGAGTGTGCAGGAGTTTTGTTTTGGACCCGTGGTTTTCTCTATTTCTCCATTATCCCATTGGCTGTGAAACATGAACTCAAGATGTTCACGGTAAACGGTTGATTAATAAAACGGAGCAGTGAGTGTTAAAATGAACATAACATTGTAATGTTCTTCTGTCTCTTTATTTTCCTTATTCAGAACTTAACTTCTGCCCGCCCGTCAGGTTCACATAGTCAGGCTACCATTACCTCTGGTTTTAGTTTTAGTTTTTAGGAAGTGTTTAGATAATTATGTTATAGTTAAGGTTATAATAACGAAACTTGTTTTTTGTTCAAATGTTTCATTTTAGAATAAAAACGTTTGCACCGATTGTTCAGTGTTCAATCCAGTTCAGTCAAAAATAAACATTTTATGTTCAGATATTTTTATTGTTTTTTTTCTTCTTCCAAGTATCGTTTTGGTATCGAGAATCGTGATACTACAGTTGGTATCGGTATCGAAGTCAAAATTTTTGGTATCGTGACAACCCTACAACCTATACTAATAAAATTCAATATGGCATTCATATGCTACTGCATGATGTTGCTTCTGGCTATAGTGAAGTCTAGGCAGATGAACTGATGAGAGGCTATGATAATGGATGAGTAAATGGAAGAAATGCCCTCGGCCTTTAATTGCAGTAAAAGTCATACCCATGATCTAACACCAGTCATGATTAATGAGTCGCTTGCCATGATATGCTTCCATATTAACCGATGTACTGTTTCAGACTGGCCACAGGCAACAGCACACTGAAGTAATAACTCCTTATAGGAGAGACAAAATATGCCTTGCTTCAGTGTTTTTGCAATATTGTGCAAACTAAGCCCATATTCAAGCAGCCAACACCTGGATAGCTGCAGCTGCATCAACCTTCTTAACAACCCTCCCAAAGAGCCTCTCTTGGGCTAATTTATAAAATGGCCAATAGGTAGATCAATTAGTCTATCCAGTCATCTTCCGACCTGGTGAAGGTCGTAGTGGGTCCAGAGCCTATCCAGAATCTTTCCAGGGAATACTCTCTAGACAGGTCGCCAATCAATCACTGAGTGCCACTCACCAGGCAAGGCAATTTAACATGACCAAACCAGGAGCACCCAGTTCAAATCTCTGGATATGCTGCTTCGACATCAGCAGCCAGAGCCAGAGAAGCATAGTTGGCCGCACCCTCTCTGGGTGGAAAGATGGAAAATGATGCTGGAAAAGGCCAGTGCTTTCTGGGCGTGTTGGATGCCTAGTGATTCTGCACTGGTGTAAGTCTGACATTTGTCGGAGAAGACATGTGCTTGTTCTCACCCTCCCACCCAATGTCACGAGCATTGTGAAGAGGAACATCCTAGTAAGTGGGAGTTAAATGTAGAAGAAAAGTGTGTAAAAACACGGCCAATTTATCTACCTATGTGTTTTCGCTGCTTAAAATATAAAGCTGTATTACTGCATGTTGCTTCCAAAAAGTTATGCAAAGCTAACACTCAACTTTTGCATCTTGTACTGAACAACACCCCACATGGGAACACTTATGTTAAATAGTTTATTCAGCAGGCTTTACGGTAGTGCACACAAGTACTATGGGGAGAGCTGTATACATGTACATGCATGTGGATGCAGGGAATGCAGATAAGAGGCAGGAAGGTCTTTTCTGGCAGTTCAGGCATCTCTCTGATTACAGGTCTTTCAAGCAGAACCCACCTTCATGTGTCCAACAGGTACCACACAACCCCTAATTCAAAAGCAACATCGTAAACCTTTTCACATGTTAAGAAGAGCTCCAACACTGGGCAGGCCTAAAATAACTTTCTTGAATCAACAGTCTATAGCGGGCCACTGGGGAGCCATTAGTAGCTCCGCCCAGCATGGATACTAGCAGGCATTTCTAAAGAAATAGATACAGTCTATGCTTCTCATAAGAAGAGGTGTTGAGTAACACAGCTATTATGAGAAAAGTCCTCCATTAATCACAGGGGCGGCGGTAGTTCGACGGCTAGCTGTTGGGTGTCACGCTCGTGTTATAATAACCTCACAAACCACCAAGCCGGCCGGTAAAAGGTCCACAACAAAGGCTGTGGCGTGGTCCAAACACAACCAGCCCTAAAGTGAACCTATGGAGGGGTTCAAATTTCACACTCCCTCCTGTCTTCAGCAACTTAGAGAGAAAAACATGACAGCAGGGGAAAAATGAGATAAAGAGGTCGAAGTGCTGCTCTCCAACACAGATGGCTTGTCAAACGTGTTCTGCAGACAATGAGACCCCATCCCCCAACACAACGTTTGCACAGGCCACACCGAACCACCCAAACACTTCTGCTCTCAAACACATGCACATAAAAACCCAATACACAAACAAAAACCACAAACAATTAGGAATCAAAGTAAGAATTAATATAATGTGAAGGTATGGGCAGTTTAAAAAGCTTTTTTTTAACTAAGAAGTTGTAAAAAACATTAAAAATGTTCTGTTGTTCGTAGCAAAAATAAAAAATGTAAATAATCAATTTGTCCTGTGCCAAAGTTTGGGCCCTTCACTAAAATTTAGAATCATTAACACTTTGGCATAAATTAAAACTTTCAGTTCTTGCAACTGTGTTTTAACTTCATTAGTCCACAGCACTAGGTTCCAATCTTACCTAGCTTTTTCAGTTATGGGGAGCACTTACATCTGAGTTTTTCTTCACATTCATTAACATTAGTTTTGTGCAAGCTATGCTGTACCATCCTGAACCCACTAAACCTTCATGCAGATTGAGAGCAGTCAGATAAAAGGTTTGATTTGCATGTCTTACCAGCATACAAGCAGTTCTTCTTGCAGTTTCCCTGCACCTACCATAATTCCTCATCACTGAGCAAGCTGAAAAAGTATTGTGGTTTCTCTGCCCTATTGGAATCAATTACTTTTTCAATTATTTTCAATTATTTGGAGTTTTAGAGGAACACATGATTGCTGAGCGCAGATGGATACAAAATAATAACAATAATAATAATAATAATAATAATGATAATAATAATAATAATAATAATAAAGTTAAATAAAGCACTGCCTGCTATCAACATCAAATGCAATGCTTGAAAAAAAACTGTTAAATATCACAATGACTGTATAATGCAGGGTGTATCAAAAAGGTTGTTAAGATTGTGACTGGAACACAGCAGAGACTACACATAAATGGGTCTGACTGAGAACATGCTGTGAAACACTAACTAAGTAGCTGCAGGAGATTGGGGCTTGAACCCGATCTATGGGAAGTGAGTGGACCCGATGGCCCCAACGGAAGTTAATCCTAGCGTTCAGCTGAGGACAGCAGGGGCTTTAAGCAAACACACAGTACAGTCAGGTTCTAATCAGGTCACTTTCACTGTTCCACAGAGATAACCATGACACTACATGTTCTCTGTGAATTACACAGATACTGAATATGAAATGATACCAAGCTAAGCTCAGCGTTAATTCTCTTTTAGACTTCAATGTCTCTGCCAGGTTTTCTCATCTCTTTCAGGCACAGACGCATCAGAGCAACCAGGTTAAAAGCAAGTGTCCGTCTGATTCTACAATTTTAGATCAGAAGCCAGCATGCAGCAGACCGGTAAAGCGGCATGCATCTCACTCAGCATTAAAATACTGCACTGAAGAAGCTGGCCATCCCTACCCCTCTGCTGCAGTTGCCATAGCAACCATCTCTTGCTTTGCCAACCGGTGCTTTAACTTTTTTTATTTTTTCTTCCAGGGTAATCCACTGATCATCAAATCAAGGTGCTTGGTCTGTGTGCTGCATTGTAGACAAAACAGAGTTTGACCTTTAGACGCATCAAACAACAGTGGTGTCACGACCGCTGCAAACACACTGAGGCAAGAAAAAAAAAAATCTGCTACCCTTCGAGGGAGCCACACCCTCAGCTTACCATCTTGGAAGCCTGTGGAGTGAGTGACAGGTCAGCTGAGCTTTCTCATGACAACTGCTAATGACCTGCTACAACACAAACAGTTTAATTAACGGTTATTCAGAAGCCTGTGATTTTGATTTGTGTGGCTGGATGAGCTTATTTGACCTATTGATTGCCTGCAAATATCAATAAGGATATACAACAGAAATATGATTTAAAAGACAGACAGTCTTTAAGCAAATGCTTTATGTAATTGTTTGAATATGTTCAATATCTAGGTCTCGTCTTGGTCTTAGCATACTCTTTTTTTTAAGACATTTGATCTCAGTGGGATTAGCCTGGTTAAATAAAGGCAAAATAAAACAATTATAAATGAAAATCTGTTTTAATACCATAGTCAAACGAAAGGCCAATCTGTCATATTCAGACAGATTAAACGCAACAGTGATATGCTGTGCAATATCTCAAAAGATGTGAGAGAACTAAGGTACAGGTATGGAAATGTTCTCTTCAGAGGCTGCAGCTCTAGAAAAACCCAAGCTCAGAGGAGAAACTGAAAAGAGCAAAATGAGAGAGAGCGCACACACAAAATAAAGAGGGGAGATAATGCAGTGTGCGCCTGAAGGTGAGACTATTTGGTGTGTGACACCATGATGGAAAAACAAATGATAAGACTGCAAGAGTGAGCTGTAAATGGAGGCTGCTCTATTTTCAAGGTCCATTCCTATTGAACACCTTATCTCCAATAGTCCACCACCCCCCACCACATGCTAAAATGGATTCCTGCAGCACCCCCCATATCTCTCTCACACACACACTTCCACATACACACACACCACTCAGGGGAGCCAGTACACAGCTCATATGAGAGGAGGAGGGGTGGGTTAAATATCGCACTCATCAGATTGCCATTGCCAGTTTCATTACAGCGCAGATGAGCCAGTATACTACGTGTACGACTCCATCAACCCCCTGCAGCTTCTACGTTCATCATCAAGCCTGACACCTCAACGCAGCATGGTGAGAGGACACACACGTCATTCAGGGGTTAACAGTCAGTCAGTCAGTCAGTCAATCAAACCAAATTGCCCCCACATAGATAAGAACAACACCATGGAACAACAGCAGCATTGCGTATTCCAAACCACAACCAATAGTCTACTGTTGGCCCACTGTCATGTCACCCAGCCCCACAGGCAAGCATGCTTGTCTTACCTTCTACACCCCTGACTAGCCTCTGTCCACCGTGTGTATCCCTGGAGTGTTAACATGATCAGATCCGCAAGCCAAATAAAAAAAAGGAGAATGTGGTTCCAGCAGATGAATAGATGAGCTGTAAATGGCACTACAAAGCAAATCCACAGTGTTTCCAGAAATGTCAGGTTGTAGGCTCCGAAAGCCAGCAGAAATGAAAAGCAGAGCACTGCCTCCACTGCTGATTCTCCTTACTATACCGGCTCACACTCACTCCCTCACTCAGCCCCTCCCTGCTCCTGCTCTCTCACAGCCTGAATCACACTAACGCCCTTCCATCCTCCTTCCCCCTCTCCCTCTCTCTCTCTTTCCACACACACTCACACACACACACACACACACACACACACACACACACACACACACACACTCACAGATGTTACTATCTACAGGCCACTCCCCCTTCTCAACATCTAGGCACCTCATAGGACATAGGCTAAACCTAGCTTCCGCCCTCTGCTCCTCTCTCTCCTTCACTGCTCTGATTCCTGCTCACACCCCTCATGATCCCCCATTGCAGTGCTCACAGCTGAGCTGGAGAAGGGATGTGAGAAATCCTTCCTAAATACCACAGGGTAGTGAAGTAGTGCGAGTGTGAGCACGGTGCCTGACCAATTAAAACAGATTTAGAGGGCTAAACATTCTGATAACACGGACCTATATAATTATAATATAGACTTTAAACATTAAATATTGCTTTCCTGAGAGATATTGTGGCGGCTCTGGGTTGTGTGTGTGGCTGCCTGCAGGATTATTAGATGAAAGAAAGAGAAGTGGCCAAATCTGGTTAAATGAGGCATAATCTCCTTTGTCGTAGCACCACCACAGGCAACATGGCAGCTGCAGACACACTAACCTTGTTTGGAACCCCTGCAGCAAGCAAGGGACAAAACAGCCAAGCTACCCTCCTGCAGTGTGTACTGACAGCTCGTCTAGACCATGGCCTCACCTCCCCACCCCTCTGTGGACCTCCTCCTGCCGACGTGCTGATAGGACACCCTGGGATGTTATGATGTTATGCACCATGACATCTGTCAATCATTTGACACTGTAGACTGCACACACCAGCACTAAGGGCAAGAGACAAGAGCCCACAACAGATACAGGCATGTGTTAGGATTAGCTCAGGTTCTAGAATGGTGTTTCTCAAGTTATTCATGAGGATTTAATAGTCTGTCCACATCTTCTCTTAATACACCTCAACTAGGTATTTTACCTAGAATTAGGTTTAGGAATTCAAACCACTTTTAATGTATTAAAAAAATAGCCTAATTTCAGCAAGGTCTGCACAATATATTGGTTCAGCAATTTAAATCATACACATCACACTAAAAAGGAAAGATAGACACTGTTCTCAATTAAGAAGGACATTTCTACCAGAAGCAGATTATATTTGCCCAATATTGTTTAATACATATTCTTATTATTGTAACATGTTGGATCATTGATTAAAATATTGCAATATATGCAGAACATGTTTCCCAAAATCCTGCAAATCTAATTCCAATCTGACCCAAATTTTAAACCTAAGCCATGCTGTGCCCCAATGTTATGTCTGAAACCTTAGGGATGGCTTCATACCACCAAGAGTAGTGAGGCTTTTTGGGGGGTTATTTTAAGCATTTTACCACTGCAGAATTTAAGAGTTCTTACTGATAGATAGATCTGCTAACTAAAATTTCTAAACTCTAACAGAACTTCATAGAACTTAAAAAAAAATCATAGTTTGGTCAATCTTTACCAATACTCTTTCTAGTTGAACTGGATATTTTGATTCATGTTATAACCTGAAACATAGACATTAACTGTTTTCATCAACTGTATGGCATGAACAGTTGGGTCCTAAAAGGTTTGACCAAATATCTAAGACAGTTTACAGAGGTACCTGCTACAGTTATCATGGCTATGATGTTGGCAGGTGAACTGGGAGCTGCAAGTTGGAGAAAAGAAATGTGGACTGGTAGGTCTTAAAGACTACATCAAGAAACAGTTCTTTAAAACACTTTCTAAGCAGGCCAACAACACAGGTTCAGACCAGTTCAAATCTGCCCTGAGGGAACGTATTCACAGAACCCTTTCACTTGGTTTACAAACAGCTTTGTTAATAATTTATCACTTTAATATGATCTAGCACGCTGCCTCTCAAAACACTATCAGCATATGCTAGGATGCTCATGCTTCACTGCCATGCTGATAGATCTGTGCTCAGACTTCTGTTCACAGCTGGCATCACCATCTGTTTTGGGTGGGCTGATCACAAGTGAATAGTGGGATATAATCACTTTAATCTTTCATTTTCAACACATTCAATCTTGAAAATCCAGACAACCGTCCAAACAAAAGTTTTTGTATTTTTTACATTATGTGCGTTTTGTCCGGTTTCACACTGCAGCTCGGTGATCGGTCTAAAGAACTTTGATGCATTATCATCCACACGGGCTACGTCTCCCTATACTTGACACCTATTGCCTTTCTAGCTGTTGAGACGAAAAGTGCTGCGTCCCACAGCAGAATGAGTAACAGTTTACCCTCAGATTTCTTAAACTTCTGCTTCTAAGTAAGGATCAATCTACAGTAACAGTAGATTCAGAAGTCACAAGCATAAGAGTTTGTGCCCATATTGCTGCGTGACGTGTACACGCAAAGGGGAGTTAAATTTTGACAACACTTGTTCTCTTTTTTCTTCTTCTGTTGATGAATGGTTAAAGATAAGCTGCATAAAATTCCTGTAACTGGTCTGAAAGTCCAAACCATCTAGAAAAGTCCTTTCACACTGCAAACTAACCGGATCATGGTTCGTGTTTTATAGTTAAGACCACATTGGACTTTGGTCCAGACCATGGTTAGTGGCATCTTTCACACCAGCTATTTTGGTTCAGACAAGAGTGAAAAGTCAGAAAGTCCATACCAAACAAGATAAAGCTTTTTTAAAAAAAATAAGCGACCACTTCAGTTTCTGAATCAGTTTCTCTGACTTTGCTATTTATAGGTATATGTTTACATAAAATGAATATTGTTGCTTTATAGTATAAACTACGGACAACATTTCTCCCAAATTCCAAATAAAAATGATCATTTAGAGCATTTATTTGAAGAAAATTAAAATAGATTAAATAACAAAAAAGATTTAAGAGTTTAGAAATCAATATTTGGTGGAATAACCCTGGTTTTTAATCACAGTTTTCATGCATCTTTGCATGTTGTCCTCCACAAGTCTTACACACTGCTTTTGGGTAACTTTATGCCATTATTAGTACAGAAATTCAAGCAGTTTAGCTTGGTTTGATGGCTTGTGATCATCCATCTTCCTCTTGATTATATTCCAGTGGTTTTCAATTTTGTAAAATCAAAGATTTTTTTCAGAGCTGTAGGTGTGAAAGCACCTCCAGTCTTTGATGGAGCTGCAGATTTGAAAACTGCCAGCGAAGAGATCCTAGACATAACCAACCAACTATTGAATGTCAAAGAATCCAAATCCCTACTCTCAAGCAGACATGAGCAATTGCTTCATGAGTAAAGTGACATCGCAGGATCGCAAGACAGACAAATAAGTGTACCTTAATTTCAGCTGAACTTGTACCCAGGATCAAAGCAAGTCCCATCTTGCCTCTAAACCAAATCATCTGCACCCCTGCTTGGGTGTGGGAGACCTCACAACAGCACTTGGGAAGGTTTCTGTATGCCACACCGAGGAGCGCACTGTCATCAAGAGTTACAAACTGAGCAAATCATCATAATTAAGTTGAACAACAGCTGGATGAGCAAGATGATTCAGCAGACATGAGGTCACAGTACCATATGAGAAAAGAAATATAACCTTGCAATCTCTTGAGTATGTTGCCATTGGCAAAACAGTAGTAAACGCATTTACTTCTGGCCTTTGTTGCTACATGTCTCTTACGGCCAACAACAGTTCAGAATTCTGAGACTGAGGTAATTCAGGCTAAAAGGGAAAACACAGAAATGTACAAGAGGAAGATAAATGTGCATGCTCGCCTCCAGAAATCCACACACTGTAAAACATTACAGCCACATTAAGTTATGTGAACTTATTTGTTCTTTTCAATTCCAATTGCCATGACAAGTTTAGTATATTGAACTCAAGTTCCTTCGTTTTACATAAAAATAACTTAAAATAACATATTGTCTTAACTTCCTGTGAGTTATTCAAATTTACCCAAGTTTATTCAACTTACGTTTTTAAGTTATTGGTTAAAAAAAATGAAAGTGTGAAGATTTGAAAATGCAGAGAGGTAGAGTGATAGGCAGCAAGTTAGAAAAGACTGGAGTACTTTTTACAACTTTAAAACCGTGGGCACATTGGGCTAAACACTTTTTAACCGACGCATAGCAGTTAATAATAACAAGGAGCAAAAAACTAAAGGGGATTACTTTCAGCTGCGTGAGTCACCAACACTCCAAAAAGTAATTCTGTGTTTTAGTCAGAAGAACTAATGTTATTAAGGTGAGTGAACTCACCGGCCAGTACAACTCCATTGTTTTCAACCGGAAAACTTAAAAAGGTTTGTTGAGCCAATGAAAAAATGTGATTTCAACCAACTTTTAGCTCTTTCTACAGTGTTGGTTCATGCAGCTTTCCTATTGGTTCCTGGTACCATATATCTGCATATTGGGTGTAGCCACTCCCTTACTTACCATCTTTGTGTTGTCTGTTGCCCAAAGCTACCTTATTCTGGGCGTGCACTAATTATAATATATACGTTGATTGCCAGGCCAATATTTGCATATTGGGTGTGGTCTCTCCCTTACTTACCATCTTTGTGTTGTCTGTTGTACAAAGCTACCTGATCCTGGGCGTGCAGTAATATAATATATGTGTTGATTGCCAGGTCTCAGTGTTGTAGGCTGTAAGAGCACATTAACTTTGTTGTGTTTGTAGTGATCACAGTATGCTGGCTTTGAGCTACAGAGTTCACTCTTTACTGAGTTTACTCTTATTCTGCCCCAGCAATATACTGTCAGTATTGGCAGTTAAATAATAATGTTAAAATGTTTCTAATACTTATGGTTAACTTAAAATAATAAGTTGTGTGAATATTACTGACGTTTTACTAACTTGAAAGTGTGTGTTAAAATAAAGCTGAATTGTTAGTTTATTTGACTAAACAGAACATTTTTTAAAAAAGGACAAATTAAACACTTGAATTGTTTTAACTCAGTGCATCAAGTTGAAACAATAAGTAATGAGTATTTGAACAACTTGTTTAACTTAACATCTTGAGTTCATACAAATGTTTATCAAGTTGAGTTAACTCAGCTTTTTAAGGCAGCAGGGGAACTTATGTTGCTGAGTTTAACCAACTTAAAATGTTTTACAGTGCATAGTTCCCAAAAATAAAAAGCACAGTGTAAGTACATTTAAAATAGAATTCAATACATGACTGAGAAATGATTCATGACAGCCAGGTTGATATTATCACCGCTAGACAAGCCAACATTCATAGTTTCCTGTGGTATGAAAATGAAAAAAATCTGAAAATGTGTAAGAATAAAGACTGCATGGTGCAACTGTAAGACACTTCGAAGCACTCCAAAAGCTTCAACACAGAGAGCAACATGGCTAGTTTAGCTGCACTCCTGGGGCAAAGTGACATCTTAGTTGCAATATAATGAAGGATTTACACCACACACTTTTGAAGCTGCTACCAAACATAAAGCAGAACAAGATGTACTGATGGAGCAACAGATCGAGATCACTTTTATTTTGGATGTCTACACAACAGCCTGTATAGGCTTCGCTCCGTTACTGAGAAGCCTAAAATTAAAGAGCCTGTTTAGTGTTCCTTTACTGGCTTCTCCTTAGACACAAATATATATATATATATAAATAGAAAATGTTTTTATATTTTATATACAAACTGGCCCACAAACATACATAGCTGATCAATAATTTCAACCTTATTCTATATGCATATAGGACAAACAGACCAACTGAACAGATCAACTAGAACAAAACAACTAAAACACAAACATGCATACTAGAGTCAATTTAGTGTATAAGTGTAAAGGATTCAGTGCATGTTATAATTATACAGAGGTTCTGAAAAGAAATGTCCTATAGTTGCATTAAAAAAGTCTTCAAAGTAGAGTGCATGTGTACAGCAATGGTTATAGCATCTAAGAATTAGGAAGAAGCAGCAACAGTAGATTTACCAGATTTACCTTAGGTAAGAATCTGAAGGTGACAGAATAGATACTTTTGGGACATTGCCTGTTTGGTAGGTATTCATGGTTGGTAGAGAATGGTGAAAGTCAACTGCACTTCCCTGCAGTTCAAGACAGTGTAGTTCCATAACAGATAATCTGAGAGCAAGTAAAAAAGGTAAAAGGAGATGGATGATGGATGTTTTGCTCTAATCCCCCTCCTCATGTTGCTCCCCAGCAAGGTCATGGTTGGGTTTTCTTGGACAGGCAGGTGGTGTTGAAGATCCAGATGAGGTCATGTGTTGATGTGGTGAAAAGCTTTTGACCTTCTTCCAAAACTGAATAATTGATGTATAGAGAAGACTCAGCAATCATCTCTATGTTTTATCAAGATTAAGAGATAAGATTGTTGGTTGTTGTCTCCGCTCCTGTTCACAAGCTGCTCCACCTGTTCCCTGTATGCTGGCTCATCATTGTTCCTGATGAGGCCCAACTTTGAAGTACCAGCATGCGATGCTAGATGATGCGATTTAAGCTGTGCTTTGAAGCACAGACATGGGTCACCAGTGTAAATAGCAAGGAACAGAGCACATGGCCTTGTGGAACCTGTGATCTGTGTGTTCAGTGTGGTGGTGGTGCTGGAAGTGATGTTGCCAATCCTGACAGCTTCTCGATCTTGTCATGATGTCCACAACCTAGTTAAAGACCAAAGATTTCAGGCCAAGAAAGCTTAGTTTCCTCTATTAGATATTATGGAATGATAAGTTACAATACCTATTTTTCTGATTGGATGATTTATTTTCAGAGAAGTAATTGAGTTAAACAATAATCATTTTAGGACCACTATACGCCACTGCTTTAATTATATTTTATTATATTATATATTATATTATATTATATAATATTATATTAATGCAGTTACAACAATTATCCTTTGATAATTAAGAACATTCAGATATAAGAACAATTGTAATATTTTTTTTATGCAAAAATAAATAAAACATAAGTAACACAAAGATGACATGAAATGGGTAATATTGAGGTCGGCAAAAATGATTGAGGCCACATTCACGTACACGAGTTCAATAAGTAGATAATTACAGAATAACAAAAAAAGTGAGCACACTCCGCAGGAGTGCTGTCAGCATTGCTGCAGAGACTGAAGAGGTGGGGGTCAGCCTGTCAATGGTCAGACCATTTGCCACACACTACCTCAAATCGGTCTGCATGGCTGTCACACCTGAAGGTAACCTCTTCTGAAGTCGGTACACAAGAAAGCCCGCAAACAGTTTGCTGAAGATATATCAACAAAGGACATGGATTACTGGAACCATGTCCTGTGGTCTGCTAAGATCAAGATTCATTTGATTGGTTCAGGTGGTGAGGTGGTGAGCGGCAATCAGGTGAGGAGTACAACGATAAGTGTGTCATGCCTACAGTCAAGCATAATGGTGGAAATGCCATGGTCTGGGGCTGCATGAGTGCAGCAGGTGTTGGGGAGTTACATTTCATTGAGGGACACATGAACTTTAGTATGTATTGTGAAATACTGAAGCAGAGCATGATCCCCCTCCCTCCGGAAACTGGGTCGTAGGGCAGTGTTCCAGCAGATGTGGCAAACAGCCTTTCATGAGCCAACACTCATGTAACAGTTCGGACACCATCTACTGTAACATCTTTTTGTCTGTAGACAGATTGAGTGCTTGGCTGTCTGGGCTTGTCTTTCTTGACAACTTAACTTATTTGGGTTGCAAACCAGTCATAATAGTTATACAGTACGTCTGAGATTACCAATTCACCATCGCAGATGTGGTTTCATATTGTAAACAGCGAATGCCTGAATGCCCTGCAACATTTGCAGCAGGTCTTTCAGGAAAGTGTCCCTGGATTCTCTTCGCAGAGTTGCGCTTCACTTCTCTGATAGGCCGGGACAAGTTGCATCTTGCTCTGGTAAGGGCCATCTTGTCATTTGACCTAAAGGCAGCTACTAGCATGCACTGTTTTGCAGTACTCTAAAGCTTCTGGTTAGCATGTGTGGTGATCTTGAGGGAAGTCCCACCACCTTTGCTGTTGTTGATCACACGCTATATATTCCTACAGACCAGTGGAGTCACTCTGTAAACAGAGTCACATTTGTGTGCTCAAAACTAACCTGGAGTGCTGAGATGGCCCCTCAGACCAGGTTTTCAGTGGTTTTAAAACTGGTTTGGTCAGCTTTGAACAGAGCTTTGTGTGCTGGAAGAGATAACGATGTCTACAAGCATCTAAGGTGGGTATGGGGTGCAGTGTTCCATGCATCCAGGATGTTTGTGTTGGCAAGATCCAATCAGTGTCATTCCTGAAACCTTTATAAAAACATGAGTAAACTTGTAAGTAAATTTAAAGTAAAATGGCTTTTTTAAAAACGTAAAAAAGGTCACTAAACAACAGATTTATTAGTAGAAAGTGTGCATGCCAATGAATTGCAATGGTTGGTAAATTTGGTCTGCATGTATTTTCTCTATAATTATCATTTATTTATCATAACACACCCAACATACCCTTAAGGCCATTTTACACTTCTGCACCTACCCCGTAACCATGTAGCCAATACAGTAAGCCTGTTGCACACCTTCCAAGAAAGCAACAGCTGTGATCGATTCGCCGAGCATCATGTTCCCATTAGGGGTGTGCCATTTCATATTGTACAAATACAGCTAAAAATATTGTGATATTGCAATATTCCTAAAAGTACTTTGTTTTCAGTTTATATGCACTAACTATGCTGCACTTTAGTTTTGTGGTTGCTTTTTTGTTGTTATATAACTTTACTTTTGTTATACTTTATGTTGTTACAGTATTATTATTTTTATATACAAAATCAGAGTCTTGTGAAGTTACTGTTTATGAAAGACAAACGTTTATAGATTTTTTGTTTCTACTGAATGTATGGAATTTCTAATATTTATACTGAATCAAAACTTTGTTATTTATTTTGTTACAGAAATATATTTTTATTTTAAAAATGTCAATGTGTGGATATATTGCCAATAATATATTAATCACATTAATAACCTGAAATTTTGTTTAATTATTTAGGACCTCTACCACCTACACATTCCTACCATCGAGCGAAACTGCAGAGCGATGCAGACACACCAGTGCACATGTATAAATGTGCACAGTGGTGTAGGGCACTCATGCAGGCTAAACAAAAAATTACATTTTTGCTATCTAAGAGAGAATATAAAATGTAACTCTTTACGTAGCAAAAGGGTCTAATTTTTCAGTGATCTTTTTGTTAGAGTAGTATGAATCACAGATTTAATTTCTATATTATTTTATTCAATCTCTCGGCTCCTGTAACATTGTTTTAAAACAAATAAAGCCTTCATGTGGAAGAGATTACAAAAGACTTTAAATGTGGAGTTAAAACTAAGCTGTCAAACAAAAACAATAACAATTAACTGCACTGAATTTACTGTGTTTGAATTCTGGTAAGAATTATCTTCTTAACAGAATTATTGGCAACAGTTAAGACAATGCCTAATTATGGAGTTAGTTGCAATTCTAATCTTCTAGCCAAAATCTACTCTGGTTGAAGTTGTTTCTCTCTCTTTATTATCCGTTACCAGCTCAGACCATTTCATGTCATCACAATAAGTTTGTTGTTGTTTACAGCCCGTTTTGATGATACAGTTGTTCAGTCATCCAAAAGCACTAATTACATCAATGATATACACCAGGGGTGTCAAACTCATTTTGGCCGAGGGCCACATTGGCATATTGGCTGTCCTCTGAGGGCCAGATGTAACTTATAAATGTAATAAAATGTAACCAAATGTAATATAAAATTAATGTAATTACTCCTTAATGTTAAATAACTCTCAATATATTATTTATTCAATCAAATATTACAGTTGCATGGAAAAAAATGTTTGCTTGTTGCTCTATTAACATAAATCCTTTTAATTTGTCATGTTATGAAATCCAAAAACTCCACCAATCAAGAACCAAACTATTCAAGTGAATAGAAATGACATAAAATACAAGTTATATTAACTTTGATCAAAACGTTTAATACTGAAATAAGGCTTAATAAATATAAAATCAAAAATTGTGAGCTGTTAAGAACATGTGACAGATTTAGCATTTCCTCAGATTTAGCAGTTCCTCATCCAACCACTAGTGGGAGCTGCAGCAGCACAAGCCTGCAGTCTTTACTGAGTCAGAGCTACAGCCCAGCCACGGGCTACAGGGCTCAGCTGAGCCAGTCTGGAGCGTTTTTACAGTTTTTAAAGTTCTTCTGTATAGGAAATAAAGGTTTTAACCGCACTAACCGGATAATACAGCTCTCTACAGTTCATCTTTCAGCCCAAGCAGCTAACAGCAGCAGGTTAGAACAGCCATCCCGGAGTCACTGCTCGGATTACATTATAAACAGGTCAGTTAGCGCGCTGCTAACCTCAGGATGTTTATAACTACGGAGTTTAGAACACACCACGGCTGCAAGGTTAGACTATAGAAGGCTCCTGAAGACTATTAAAGGCTATTGGAGGTTATTGAAAGGGTTATTGGGGGCAGAAATCAGTACAGGCTGGTTAGATAAGTGATTCACCTCCTCGTCCTTTGCTGGGTCACAGTGATGTTTATTAACATCATTAAAACAGATTGTCAGGTATTGTCTTATAAATATTTACACATAACTTATATCTCTCCTAAAAAGCGTTTATTTTGGTCAGTAACACTCTTCGTAACACAAAAGGCATACCGGTCTTTCGCCTTGAAGCACAGCCGTCCGTCTGCATCAGCTTCTTTTTTTCTGGACATTATGGGATAAACATGTCTCAATTCCACCCGCGAAGTTACACCTTCCCTCCGGCAGGGTTTCCACATCAATGACTACACTGCCGTGTAGTGGCAGTAAGCCGTAACTTTGCGGGTAATACAATCGACAAGCATTGTGGGAAATGTAGTTTTTGGTCAAAGAACGCTTCTGACCTATTTATTATAGACACTAAGATTTTACAAGCTCTCGCGGGCCACATAAAAGGACGTGGCGGGCCACTTTTGGCCCGCGGGCCTTGTGTTTGACACATGTGATATACACATATCTTTTTCACTCAGCTGAGTGACGAGCATCCTCTGTGTTATGAAAGCAGTTATGCTTTAAAAGAGGCTAGGTGGTCAAATATAAACATCAGAGACCTTTATAATGAAATAAAAGGATAAAGCATGGGACAGCTGTTATCCCCGTGTGTCTGTGGGAAACATGGACACTGTAAAATGCATTACGTTGTTTTTAATCCAGTTCAGTGCACAGCAACAGCAGTGACTGAATTGACAGCCGCTGCTGATGATGCACTTACCGCAGTTGAAGGGTATAGTGATGATAACCAACCACAGCTTTTCCCCACCCGCACCAATCAGAAACACATGTTCTGCTCTGGGGTTAAAATTATACTGTGTGTGCACATTAAATGTTAACTGAGAGTCAAAAGTACGGGACGTGTGGAGACCACAGCTCTATCATGGCCCTGCTCTAGGACCCTTTCAAAAAAAGGAAAATTAAACAGCAGAAAAAGGGGGTTCAGCCCAGCGCCACTCAGCTTATAATTAGTTCTGCCATAGACTGAGTTGCCACACAAACTTTTTTTTTTCTTTCATTTTTATAGTAATCTTTCATCTGCAGCACTTCAGTTGGAGCTCCAGATTCTCTAATAGCAAGGTCTCTCTCCAGAACACCAGCTTAATGTACGCACAATTTACCAAACATTTATTATTAAACTACGGCAGGGTAAATGCTGCCTTTCACTCTAGTGAAACTCTTCCCTAGCCCACTACACTATGTCCTACTTTGTCATCATTAACTATAATCATTGGTTTTCTTGCAATACCTGCACTTTATTTACTTTTGCTCATTAGAACTTTCCTACATTTTAGCGAAAATATGTTTTGGTTTCCTGTTAGCATGAATCATGTAATAGCTATACACTGGTTATTGTTTATAGGCTTTCCAAAATTAGTTATTTTTATAATGCAGTTTTTTAGCCGTCTATGAGAACTGAAACCAGAAGCCACACAAACACCCAGTCAGTTTGTGCACCTGACTGTGTATTTCCTCAGATCCCAGGGCAGCAACATAGGTTGGAAAAAGCCTATACGCCCTTGTAAAAATGATGCTATTAGTTTGTTCATAAGGGGCAAATAATTGCAACGCTCCTCTGGTTAGTACGCAACAGCTAGAAAAATCTTTTCATTTTCACAAATGACCGTGCATGTTTACTGTGTTAAAACAAGCTACATGGGTCAAAATGCTCTGGGTTACCGGAACATTCATGTTTCCTCAGTCTTTTCCTCAGCATTTACTAACACTAAGCGCAGCTGCCTAGCGCTGCTAACCAGGGCTGGCTAAGCACTTGCTAACCGTGGCTAGTGCTCACTCTGACAAAATACTGGAATTCTAAGCTTACTGTTAACAAACAGAAGCGCTTTACTCACCCAAATAAACAGTTTTCAGGAGAGAAATCTGTGTAAATTAACATCCACCACTCGTTTGACTTTGAAAGAAAAGTTTTCTTTAAGAATTACTGTTTTGTTTACATAGGGGGCCTCAGTGGCGAAACCTGCTGAATTAGAAGGGAAATATGGCGACACTCCTGTTCGCTTCAAGTATGCATTTTGCTTAATGTGCCTTATTAATTAGGTGCGCCTTATGTATAAAAATAAACCAGAAAATAGACCTTAATTGACAGTGCGCCTTATAATTCGGTGCACCTTATAGTCCGAAAAATACGGTACCTTCTTTAATGTACAGAATTGGCTATATGTAAATTTGCCTTATCATATACCAGTAAATGAATGTACAGTAAACACATGTTTAGCACAGCTTTATGTATATGACGATCCAGGTGGCTTTAGCTAGCCCTCCTCTGCTATCCTATGCCATGCCTAAATAGATAATAGTTTGTAGCTGTTTATAGCTGTGGTAAGAATCTGGAAACCTGGGGCAATACACCAGGATCAACTGTACCTACAAAGCTGTTTAGCTGGATCGGACTTAAGGTCAGATCACATTCTCACCACAAATGAATCACACTGGAGTTCCCAAGTTCCAAAGATGGATACAAGAGCACTTCTCCTCAAGGGTCTTGGTGCAGTTGTTTTCATCTGCATTCAATTGCACCAACTTTATTCACACTTGTCAAAATGATTTGCACCAAGCTTACCAGCTTACCTGTGCTAAAAAGTGCATGTGTAAAGACACCCAACTGATGCAGCATACAAAAAATGGCTGCAATTTTACAGATTAAGCCCGACAGTTTGGTGACACTCAAGAAAAGAAACCTGGTGTAAGCTCATATCCAAAAGGTTATGGTGTGAGAGCGAGCAGTCAGAAGCATCTGGGACCAAAGATTCTTTGGCCACTGGCCCAAACACCCTGCCAGGCACGAGGGGCACAGCAGGAAGTGTGGCTTGGCTCGGATTTGGCAAAGGAGACTGTGCCATCCGAGGTAGACTGCTACCAACTGTTCAAAGTAAACATAACATAGTTTAAGAGCTGTACTGTAGGCTGTACTGTAAGAGCACCCCAAAATTTAAAGTTTCTGCTCTATGGACAAGGCATCTTTTATTAGGTACATACGCTGGAGGGGTAAAGTGCTCAAATTGCAGCAGAAACCAGCCATAAATCCAGGTAAAGGCTGCCAGTTAGCAGGTGCTGCTGCTGCCAGGCACAGATAAGCAAATGCTGGGGATGAGCACTCAGGTTACAGTATCAACCAGTCCTAAATCCAGGTGAGCAGACCTAGTTAGCAGGTGGTGTTCCCAGAAATAGAAGAAATTGCCTTAAGGTCAAAGAGAGGTTGTGGTGCTGGATCAGACAGTCCATAAAGAAAAACAATAACCCAGGAATAACCCATATTTTTGTTCTATACACCAAATGAGACTGTATATTATACTATATAAGATATCTAGTATAATTAGTATAAATATTCTTGAAATGACTTAAATATTATTCACCCTGAATTTCGCTATCGCAAAAATACCCTGAAATACTGTGGTATCACTATAGGGCCATATATTTTATATTAGAATGAAAGTTAAATAAAACACTGATTTAAAACAATAATTGAGTACGGTATCATTTATCTGTCTTCACTGTTAATTAGAAAAAGGACAAACCAACTTTAGGCTAAATTTACCAAAGAAAAAAAGGTTGTTCTTCAATGGCACTGATCTAAAGACTGTTTAATGGCATTATCTATGTACTTTATAGTGTAAAATGACAGCTAGTTTACTGGAATAAAATTGAATAGACAGTACTTAAAAAGGTTAGAGCTCTTAATTGCTTTCCACATTACAATACTAAAAAGGTACAAAACTTGTGCATTTCTAATCTAATAGTGAGAACAAAATCCAAAATTAGATAGGCCTGGAGTAAAGAACTCATGGCACCATGGCATAATGGAACAGTGCATAAATGTACTGCATAAAATGTCTTAGTTAAGGCAGATATAACCATAACATTGGAAATATTGACACCGGCACATAATTCACACGTACGTGTTTACTTAAACAATACAGTAACTATTCTAAATATTTAATAATGATTTTCAGATGTTTAACTCAAAACATCTTCAGTCAGATCTTTTGTTATCTTCATAACACTGACGCTTGTGAAACTAACAGACACCCTAGCCTTTCCCTGACCCCAGCAGAAGAGCCAGGAAGACGTGTGCTTAGACTTCAGACACATCCAGCTGCTTGCTTTTCGGTGGACAAACATTCAAAGCCATTTTCTCAACATGCAGTACAAAGCCATGATGTTGACCCAGGCCGTGTCTGCTATTTATGGAACACCATTACCTCAATTGCTCAACCACACAGTACACTCCGCTCCAGAGCCAGAATTTAGATCAGCAGAGACAAGCCGATTTGAATCAATTAAAATTTGAGGTTAGAAATGATCATTAGAGTCACGCTGAGTTTTGGAGACTGAAAGCTTTCTCGGCCTGATGAATAAAAGCGTGCTATGAAAAAGCAGTGCAGCTGTTGGAGACATGCTTACAGCAGATTACTGGAATTTGGGGGTTAACAGCTCTGGTTTAACTCACTGATCCCCAGATGTGTCTGTATCTTTTTGATGCCAGAGCGCTTGTTGCGCTAATCTCAAGCACGCAGGCTCGCGGTGCTGGGAACGGCCTGTCAGCAGCTCGGTCACGCCACTTTAGCCACAGTCTGCTCTCCGACCAGGCACTGCCGATAAGAGCTCAGAACTGTACCCACACAAATGTGCCTCAGGAGCTTCATGTTACAGAATGAGACATCAATTTGAGACACCAGGATTTAGCAGATTCATTTACAATAAAAGGAAATTACACAGAGTTTTCAAAATCTCTGGATCCTTTAGTTGCAGAGGTGTAAATAGAACACAGTTTGGTTTGATGTAAAATAACATATGATATGCGATTTCCAATTTCTGTCAATACAGAGCATTGATACCAACTATAACTTAACCGTATTTTTCGCACTACAAAGCGCACTTAAAATCCTTATTTTGAAAAATCATCAGTGCACCTTATATTCTGCCGTGCCGTATGTAAGCATTGGCATTAGCCGCTAACCGTGCCAAGCGATAGCTCTTTTGTCGTTCAGAGGCGAGTATATCTGACCTTAACCTGCGTGTTTACTGTGTTAAAACAAGCAACATGGGACAAATCACTAGCTAATATCCCCCTGGCTTACCAAAACACTCAGGGTTCCTTAGTGTAGTGCTGTCAGGCAGCATTTACTGTCAGCCGCTAATGCTAATGCTGCTGCACGCAGTGGAATTCTGGAAATCTAAGCTTACTTTAAATGGAAGCGCTTTACTCACCCAAATAAACAGTTTTCAGGAGAGAAATCTATCTGTAAATTAACATCCAGTGCTCACTTAACTTTAAAAGAACCTGCTTAATTAGAAGGAAAACATGGCGAAACCCCTGTTAGTCGACAAAAAATTTTTTTTTTGATGACTGATAAGGGCTGGCCATCCAGTGCAATGAATTTAACCAGTTTTGCTTTAAACGCTGGTCGTTCCCCCACTTGAAATATTGGTGTTACTCATTTTGCAACAGACATTTTCCTGGTGTTCATTTAAGCCAAAGTTCCAGTATCGATATTGGTGCAACAATACTTTTTAGCAGTAGTGGTGAACCAGGAATCACACGCAAAAATGCAGATATTTTTCTTACTATAAAAAACTACCAGTAACCCTAAACATGTAGCATTGATAACCTTGAAAAATGGTTAAAAAAATGCCTACAGGTTTTCTTTTGGGACTACCGTTTTACATTACAATGCCACTACACCAATGGACTGAATAAAATACACTGTATCTTAAACCTTTATCACAAACATCACAAAACAATGTCTCAGGCATCAGGAAACAGGTAACATATAATGACATAGCTATGTGAAAGAGGAAGGCTTGAAGGCTTTGATCTGATTCTATTCATTCCTAGCAGTAGGCTTCTCTAGAAAAAGGCATTTCAGACCAAACAACTCAGAATCACTTTATTTACCATCGTAAACAATACATTCTGATAACTCTCGACTCTTTGGAATCTCCTTTTAAAATTTACACTTACAGCTATTTCAGTGACCTATGATATTGGTCACATTTTGAGTACATGTAGTACTGCATAATTGCTATGACTGGTCAGTTACTAAAAAAAGAGACTATTTTTTATTATTTTCTATCAATGTAAAAAAAATCTAAGATGCTATGCCCTTTTATGCCACTAGTCTTCAGTCTGAAGCTTTGAAATACAGAAAACAGTGGCCATCAGTGCTAATATTAGCAACATTTTCATTGTATTTTTTTACAGCTCAAAAACCCAAGAATGCCTCAACACATCAGCAAAAAGCACATATTTAGCTAGAAAGAAATCCTACCGTTTCTGAAAACTGCAGCGTCATTGCTCTCCAATGAGGATCTGTGATTAATCCATTGATAATTCACCAAATTTCAGCGGAGTCCCAGCTTTTAAACACTGATCGATAGATTAATAGATAGATGTTAAAATTGTTATTCTCAAAATCTACAGAAAATATTTGATTTCTCTTTAACAAAGATAACAAATGTTTAGCTTTCCAAATATGAGATTAAGCTATGGGACCTATTCAGGCTAAAGAAGCTTCATGTTCTTCACTGCTCGAACTTTATAAACCCTTTTCATTTGCATTGCAGGGAACAGTCTACTTCCTTATACTACATGTGCCTCTATGACACGGTAATGCACCTGAGACACAACATGACACTACGTGGCAACCTACCGAGCCACGCTGACTCACTCAAAGAGAAAAAAACACTTATCTCCACGCATGTTTCAAAACCTGTATGGTCACAAAGCAGCAACATTAGACAGGCCATGATTAGACACACAGAGTCACAGACACACACAGAACATCTTTAGTGGCCATTAGAGTTAGTCATAATGACACATTAAAGATATATGTGTGTGTGTGTGAGTGTGTGTGTGTAACGCAAAAAGAGCAGGTAAAGCAGGTGAGTTGCACAGATGCTGACGCATGACCCGCAGAGTAAGAGGATCAGCCTTCTGTCTGGAGCTCACCGCCCAGAAAGGATACAGTGCACTGACTACAAGATCCTACCACACTCCAGACACTGAAAAAATAAACGGCCAAGAACTGGTAGGACGAGTCAACCTATAAACCCTTCTGCTCACAGTTAAAACTCTGGGCAAACACAGACCCAGAGAAAAACAATTAGGCCAAGCTCCAGTAATAATGCTGGCACAGAAATTATATCAATTATAATTTTACTGCTATAGCAATGTATTAGTAGGGCAGCAGTTGGCCCATAATCCTGCCTCCAGGCAACAGGTTATACAGGGGGAAGCTGAGGGCATGCATGACTGCACGGTGCACTCCTGTTGTTATGCCAAGAGACATGAAGGACCAACCGGCACGGCACGCACCTGCGCTATGCAAATAATGCGAATAATATAACCACAAGCGACAGATTACACAACAGTCTCAAAATAAAAACAAACAAAGCACACAATATGTGTGGGCCCACTGTAGATGTTTTATAGATAGATTTTCTTTATTTTAAAATTATTTGAACTTAAACAATTTGGAAACATTATTTATTAATGTAACCTGACTTTTTCCAAGCCCTTAATACAACTGAATATTTACCTCACCCAGAACCCAGCCCTAACAAGCAGCTGTTGATGAGCAACTGTCACCACATCATTAACCAAACTGAACAACACGTCATACCCGACATAATAACATTTGAAAACACAACTTGTCTTTTACACTGCATGAACATTTTACAAAGATTGGTCAAAAGAAATGGTTTAAAATTGGGCTAAAATGTGGTGCACCCTCATTTCCTTCAGCAAAAGAAATTTAAGGTTGACATCAGCCAACACACATACCATATTTTTCGCACTGTAAGGTGCACTTAAAATCCTGTTAAATTTTCCCAAAAATCGCCAGTGCAATTTATAATCCGGTGCACCTTATGTATGAATTTTACCAGTCAGGTTGTAAGGAGCAGTAAAGCCTCTCTGCTGAAGTACAGTTAAACATGAGTTTCAGTTTAGTTCTCCAGCACCGAGACTGAATCAGTATTACTATTAGCCACTAACTGCTCTAAGCGCTAACTCTTTTGCTATTCAGAGGTCAGTTTTATTGGCCTGTAGCCTTCTGCTAGTTAGGTCTTTTAAGTGTGCAGAAGTGAGTATATTGGACTGTAGTGTGCGCGTTTACCATGTTAAAACAAGCTACGTGAGATGAACCGCTAGCTAATACCACCCAAATAAACAGGAGTTAAATCTGTGTAGATTAACATTCAGTGCTTTTTTGACTTTAAAAGAATGTATTTATTCTATTCAATTCAATTACATTTATTGTCATTATACTGATACAGGGTTGTACAGTAAAACAAAACACTATTAGGCTAGATCTCCAGTGAAGACAAAAACACAGAGAAGAGACAAAACAGAGAAGTGCAAAACAAAAAACACACAGTGCAGGGGTAAAAAGTACAGGGGACACAAAACACACTTTTAGGGAAAAAGTACAGGGGACACAGACAATAGTTACAATATGATTATTTTAAGCCAGGCGGACACTGTGCGATTTTTTTAATCGGATGCGTTCTGGAGAGCTCAAACAGCACGTTTGAATCGTTTGTCGTGTATGAACAACGCCTGCGATTCATCTGCACACACTGTACGGTCCGACTGACCTGCTGCGACGGGGGAGCTTACACTGCACGTCTAAACGCAGCCCGTAGGCGGAGCTTTCTTTGCGTACAAACTCTCGCTTCAACACAACGCCTTGCAAAAGAAAGCGCTTAGCTTTGCTTATTTGTGCCCTGTTGTGCGCTGAAAGTCCACGGAAGAGACGTACATGGACTCGCAGGTGGCTGAGGCGACGTGGACTCTACGGGTTGTCCGTTTTACAGAAGGAGAGCGCATAGAAAAATGACTGCGCGTCAGGCTGCGAAAGAAACACCAGCAGCTTAAATAAAATAAAATAATTTTATTTTTTATTCTGTTTATTGTTTATGTAAAAACTGGTTTTGCAACACTGAATATTAAACAAGCAATCGGTTATTCACACTGGATAGGGACCCTCATTTACAGTGCCGCTGAGCATTAACAGTTTAAAAGGGATTAATAATATATATAAAAAATAGGAATAAAAACTGACATTTATTATAGACGAATAAAATATATACGTAAAAAAGGAAAAATAGGACCTTAAAAAAAGATCATAAAAATTGACATAAAAGGGACAAAAATTATATCTTATGAAGATATATATTTAATGATTTGATTAATAAAAGAAGAAAAATAATTTAAATGAATAAATAAAAAATATAAAATATAAACTCATTAAAAATTCGTTTAAAATAACCCAGGCTTTCTGCAGAATAATCAAAGTTTCAGTTAGTTTCAGTTTCAAATCATGAAAACAGCTCACCAAAACCTCAAACTATACTTTATATTTGACTATATTTACTTACAGGTCCTTTGCTTGTACTTACAGGCCCTTACTTATTTTTATTCAACTGAACTGAGTCCTCGCGCTGAATTCAGCTCCGCGCTGCGAAAGAGAGCGAGAGAGAGGCGCAGCGCATTTTGTCTGATTTATCTTGATTAATTATCAGTACATTTATTAGCTTTAGTAAGTTTAATAGCACTAATTTTACTACACTTCTCCGACCTTATTTATTAAAACGTTTATTTTAGAAGACAGAGGTTATTATGCGGGCAATGCCGCGCGCAATGCCACGCGCTGCGCTAAGCTGGCTTTGCGTGGCTAATATTCTGGAGCACTGGACGAGATTTTAATTAATAAATTAACATATTTATAATTTTAATAAATTTGCCCTGGCGAAAAGAAACGAATTATAAAATATAGCTTTATATTTCTGTGCATGTTTTAAGTTTTATATAATTGACGGGCAGCACCAGAGGCTGACAATGTGCTTTATTTTTCAGATATAATAGCAAAGTGAAATAAAATAAATTTATGTTTGTCAAAGATATTTTCTCTTTTAATTTTTCTTTTCAAAAACTCCAGCTATTGACTGAGAATAAGCATCTGTTGAAATTCTTAAACAGCAGAATGCCTGTGTCTGCTATATTAAGCTATAAGTCTGTGTACCGAACATAAATATAAATCCTTATAACTGACAGAAATAAATATGACTAATAATTATTTATAGTTACTGTGCAGATTTTTGGGAAAACAGGTCGTGACGTTAAGAAATCGGCCCGCAAAACAGCTCACACTGTGAGACAAGCGACCAAAATTTCTGGCATGTCAGAAATCCCTGGTCGCGTCCGACTGCTCATTCGCAGCTCCTATGGGCAATTAATCGGACATCGCTTCCCCTCTCACACTGCACGACAAACGACACACGATCAAGCTAAAATTCGGCCCGATCATGAAATTCAGTCGCATCCGACCAGATCGGGCTTAAAATTGGGCTAAAATCGCACAGTGTCCGCCTGGCTTTAGTATGTTTATGTTTGTGTGATGAGGTACTGTTAAGGTAGGGTTAAAGTGCAGTAGTGACAGCGGTACATTATATATAGTCCATTTGTGTATAATAGTAGAGGTAGGCCAGGTTGATTAAAGTGCAGAGCGCATTTAAGTGAAATGATTAAAGTGCAAAGTGCATACAGTCTCTGTGCTGAAGCAATCATTTTTTCATTTTTTACAGTGTTGTTTACTCAACTTAGTTTTAAAGGTCTCGCCACCCAGTGGCAAGGCCTGCAGAATTAGAAGGAAAACCCTACTTGTGATGCATAATGTGCCTTACGTATGAAAATAGACCAAAAAAAAAAAGATGTTCATTAATAGTGTGGCTTATAATCTGGTGCACCTTATGGTGCGAAAAATACGGTAATTAAATTGGTGGTTTTGGCAGCATTCTTTTAGCATATTTATCCATCTATTGGTGTGGAAAATATTAGGTGTTTTTAACAAGCGGTACCTGGCTAGTGGGTGGAATTGACTTATATACTCCATTCAGATGGGACAAAACTTAGTAAAGTTAACGATTAATGCAGATAGCAATATTACTGTAAATTACAGTGTAAGAAACCATTTAACCATTTAAGCCCACACAAGACTGATGTTTGCTCCCCGAGTACAGCCCCGAAACACGTCTTGCATAAAAGCGAGTCTAACCCGACTGCTTCAACATGTCTGAACAACATAAGCTGCTTGTTTGAAGGAAACATTTTTGTTTTCTTTGACACGCAGGCTAAGAGAGCAATAAATTAGGTCACGCTTCACCACGCATAATCCCTGCTTTCCCTGAACCAGTCCAAACCTTCAACACAGAGCCAAGTTTGGATCACTGCTCCAGAGGAGGCTCTATACACGATCCTGGCAGATGAGAGGCCTTCAAGGAATGTTTTGTCCTCATGATTTGGCTACAAGTTGGCACAAGTCCACTATCCCTTATCACAATCCCACTTTCTAAACACGGGTCATGTTCAACAGGGGTCCTGTTAGGAGCTCCTTTCACAAGCTGCCATTAAACATTCATCAGTGACTCTGACATGACAATAGCACTAACGGCCTGCCCGAAGTTTTCAAAAATGCGTCCAGTCTGCTTAGCATAATAAACACAGATATGTTCAGAGCTTGCTTTTTATACTTACAAAAAAACTTGAAAATATTGCTATATTGAACAACACTCAGTTAAAAGTATATGTCTATTTGTAATAGTATGACTACTATTGTTTGCTCATTCCTTATTTACTCAAAATTATATTATATATTATATACCAAATAAATATATACAAAATAATCACTCAAGCAAATAAATGCTTACTTAAATTAGTTATTGATTGCAATGAATTATACAATTGAAAAGTACTTAAGTCTGGATTTAAGTAAGTAAATGATGTGGGGTTTCTGCAGTTGGTCTGCAGGTCTAGGTTCAGCAACAGTATGTGCTGAAAGAATGAGGTCAGCTGACTACCTGAATATACTGAATATAGACCAGGTTATTCCATCAATGGATTTTTTTCTTCCCTGATGACACGGACATATTCCAAGATGATAATATCAGGATTTATGGGTCTGGAATTGAAAAGAGTGATTCAGGGAGCATGAGATCATCATTTTTACACATAGATTGTTCACCACAGAGTCCAGATCTTAACCTCATTGAGAATCTTTGGGAAGTGGTGGAGAAGACTTTGTGCAGCGGTCAGACTCTACCATCAATGCGTACCACAATCAAAACTAAAGGCACTGCAACAAAATATTGGTGTGCGTGTGACCTTTTTTTGACTTTTTTTTTTTTTGGTGGCAACTTTTTTTTGGCCATGCAATTTAAACTGACATGCCACAGGTACTTTCATATAAAATCATGATACACTCCCATATCAGCACATTTTTTCATCCCCTATAAGCGGAAAATAATTAAATTATTTAAGTTGTCCATATCGAGATACTGATGATTCATACTGCAAAAACATACACCAAATACATGCAAAAACGTCAATGTAATTATTCAACATCATTAACTTTCAAAAAACAATATACTGTACAAGAGAATAATTTAGAGATTATTCCAATTAGTGACAAACAATTAATAAAATCAACCTAGGTACATCTAGTGCATCTAGAAGTAATTCACTAATTATATTGATTAATTAATTAGGCAACAATTTTCATAGTCAATTATAAATCAACATATTAATAAATGAAAAGTTCAAATGAAAAAGTTCATTAAAAAAAGTATCACACAATAAAAACACTGCTCTACTTGAACATTTACAAAGAAGGTATGCTATGCTCAAACCTTTGATGGGCACTGGACACAGATCAGCCAGCCTTAGAAACATATGCAAATCATATCACACCAGACACTCCCTATAATCTCCCAGTCAAAGCCCCGACCTAAATTCAGTCACGGCTTAACTGGCCACAGTCTCCAGCTCCAGTCTGCTTTTATCAGGGCTGTGGATAAGGCGGGTCTGCACCAGCATGAGGCCATCCTCCTGAAGCGGGACCTACAGGCTCTTCATCAGAGCATGGCTTCATTATCATACTAATCTAGGTCCAGAGAGAGAGAGAGCGAGAGAGATAAAGAGAGGAACAGGGCCATGTGGAAACTCAGGGAAAATAGGACACAGTTCATCAGGAAGAGCGCACAGGAGCAAAGGGACCTGGCTCATACTTCCAAACAGAGGGCATCACAAGCTTCCAATCAAATGTTCATGTTCCTCTCATTAGACAGGGCTGGGGTTTTCTCCGCCAAATTACAGATGAAAGTTTCTTAAAATATCAGCGTGGTGCAACAGGAAACACTTCCCAAAGGCCACACCTGAACCAAGCTAAACATATGTAGTACAGACATGAAGCTGTGTCCTCTGTAACTGACAAGTGTAGCCAATTGCTAATTTTGTCACATCACACGCGGCATGATTCCAAAGCAGCCCTATATATCACAGATGCTGGGTCTGGCCCTCAGCCTCAGAAAATGCTCTCGATTTACAGAAATAGAGCAGCATGTGCTCACACTCAAGGGCACTACAGCAAAAAGTTCTTCACAGCCCAGATTCTGGCTGTAAAGCAACCTACTTCTGTAGCTAATTTAAAAAGTTGAGAAGAAGTAGAGAGAGGAGTCTTGATGGTAGATCTGATCTTAAAGAGGAGAAAAAAAACAGCAACCTGAGACACATACAGGAGAGGGAGTGGAAAAACCTGACAGTTATTATCAGCATGAACCTGTGAGCACACATGACATGTCTGTACAGACAGACCTTCAAAAACAACCACGTGTCCAACCACATGCAAATGCTCACAACATGGCTAAACATATAGAGGCTTTAAGACTAACAAACAAAAAAAACAAGTTAATCTCTTAATAGTTTTATAGCTAGTTATACACTTAAATATAAACATGTACATTTAGGTTTCTATTCTATTTGAATGCATTAAGCGCATTTTGTAGAACTGGCACCGTCTGGATATATTGAAATAAACACTGGAGCAATATTTGTATCTTTATACTCAACTTTTCAAGACAAGAACAAGAGAAAGATTCTGCTATCTATAGTGTTAGGCTGGATTTGGATTTTTGTAAAAAAAAAAATCTGTGTGTATGGGCATTGTAGACATGACTTAAAAGGAATAAAGACGTTCAGTATTTGCATATTTAAAAAAAAAATCTCCACATTGGAGAGCATTTTTCAAAAAGATTTGTTTTAGTGGCAAACACACTACGTTTTGTGTGGACGGGAGACCAAAACTAAGACAAAAACCGCCATTTAAAATATTTAAAAGGATAGAGCCCAAATTAGTTTCTTAAGCCCAGACATTTTTAAAAACATGCATAACAGATTCACAGAATTTAGAATATGACATTCTGTGACTTGCATATCATACTACACAGGAATTAGTGCCTAATTTAGGTTTAATCTTCATGTGCATGCATAAACGAAGAGAAGGAAATTTAAAAAAATACCATGCAGACTTAGTTCTACACTTAAAAGTAGAAATACAACCATTTTGGAAAGTTTTGCTGTATAATGAATAATTAAAATATGAACAAATCATTCAGGCCCCAAACTAGAGAAATTTACAGATCTGTTCACAGTGGTGGTAATATGGACCCTGATGCCTGATGCATACAATGAATCTAAATGAATCTAAATTATTATTGCATAAAGTGTTTAGGAATATGACAAACAGTAACACAAAAGCTCAAAGATAATGATTAGTCTCAAAATCTGTTTTCAAGCTATTTTTTAGCTATGGCAAAACAACTCTAAAATCCAAACCCTATTTTATCATTAGTACATATTAAGTTACTTAATATTAATGCAGGTTTACTAATCATTTTGGAATTAAAAGACTATAACTGCAGTTTAGAGAGTGTGTTTTCTGATTCCTATCACAATCACTGTTTCTTTACAATTAATCACTTCACACCAAATCACTTTGAGGGACTTTCTTTATCACACCAACATGAGTTAAATAGATATTTGGTCCAAAAGCTACATTGGACTTCATGTTACAGTGACATCACTGAACTGATTTCCAGCGATGTTGGGTCATGCACACAGGCCTCTGGAACTGCTACAGCTGCAGTGGAAGTGACTGAATTTAAATCAAACTGGTTGCAATTATGGTAATACCAGAAATGTTAACTGTCAAACTTGGCTATAGTCTAGCAAACTGGATCCTGGAACAGATGTATTCAGTCATTTCTAAAGCATGTCACTTGCATTCAATAGCCCTTCCAAATGATCCTCCAAAAGGGGGAGGACCATTACCAAGTCTTTAGTGCATCAGATACGAATTACACTCCTGCTTCAAACCAAGGTCATATTGGACTTCCCATATGGCTCTTAATTAAAACCACATCCCGCGTTTATGAGAGAACTTGAGAGAGCGAGGCAGCAGGAGCAATCTGTTTAAGTACACTGAAGATTTAAAACCCTACTCACTTTTCTGCTTTACCATAAAAAACGTTTACCTTAACAGGGAGAGATAATGACAATTTACGAGAGATCTTTTGACCCTCCAACCCCGTGCCCCCAAACACACCCTCCTTTTCAGACTAAGGGAGTGTCTGCTCTGTTTAGCTCCTCTGTGAGTCTCTTACAAGTGCATATCATGAAGACACCTATATACATTTAGGAACTTTCAGATTTCTTTACATGGTCCTGCTCTGCCTCTTTGCACCCTTTCTCTCTCTTATAATTAAACTAAGGCCAGACAAAGTTTATTACCTGAAATTGAAGCTGTACAAATGCAAACCTTCATGTTCACCTTAGCTTTGGCTGGATCAATGCATAAACACAATAGTTTTTAAATGGGCAAAACCTATTCTAAAAGGGAATCAGAATGATATTACAATAAGAACCCAAAAAAATCGAAATAACAAGGCTAGCTAACTTCTTTTCTTGGGAGGCTTTTAAAAAATTCATTTGATTTCTCATAGCAAAGACAGGTAAAACAATGCATCTGCAGCATGAGGTTAGTTGCCATAGCCAGTAACTGATTTATTCACAATGCACTCCTATACTTGGAAAAACAGAAAAACCGTGGGCTCACAACACATTACAAGCAGATGACAAAAGCACCTAAAGCATCTGGCCACCGGTGTCCATTATATGTCTTAAGTCAACTGGTCTTTTGTCCGTTTAAACACCACAACATTGTCCAATAGTAGTTTAAACAACACAGAAATTATTGTCCAATAGTAGTTTTCCATATGCTAATATTTACACTTTTTCCTGCAAAAATCATAATATAAACATTTTAAATAAACATTATTTTGCTACATCTTAAAAAGAGAACATTACACATAGAAATAAAGTGATTGACATACTGCTATTGATCATGTGATCCTGTGCGGTTGGCTGCATTGCGAACTCAACAAAGAAAGGGGCAGGTCTAGAAAAATCTTCACCTGTAGTCTGCTGTGAACCCTCTGTTTAAAAATTTGTTTTGGATTGGGCAGCTGATCGATCAGTGGCGCACCTGTATTTCCCTCCACCAAGATCAAAACACACCAGATATTTTACTTGAACACACCTCACTTCCAGACCAGTGTTAATATATTCCTAAATTCTGACGCTACTTTAACGGTGTGGGCGCAAGACGTAAACATAGACTGTTGACAGGGTGTAAGATGCAACAAGCATTGTGAAGTGCCTTGTGCAGGGTGTGACACGTACCTTAATCTTTATCTACTTGTTCAAACAGCATTAAAGCACAGAAATGCAGAACTGACCTGAACAGAGCTGATGAAATAAACCATGTTAAAATGACCAATTTCATCCGCTATAACAAATCAGTTTTGTCCGACCCTTCACAACAACACGTTTGCCACAATTCCTTGCTTGGCACAAATATATTATTCTTACCAAAAACATATGGACTGTTACTTTAAAATGGATTAGATTTTGGCAGGGGCCTGGCCTGACTAACTCAGCCATTACACACCTGGATCACTGAGCTTCAGACACTCTCTCACCCCAGATGTCACATCATCACTGTACAGGTAACAAAAGAGCAGGGACTAACAAACAGCTTTACAGTGTTCAGTGGGAACACACGAGCACAGAGGGTATGCTGAATGAAGAGGATGTGCACTTCAGCTGGAAGACTGGACGATGATGGAATCAGACAGGCACTCATTCACAGTGCGGAGCAAAAGACTTAATTGAAGGTCTTTCAGGAGATTCTGGCTGACAGGTCTGACACAGAAATGGAATGGAGCTTGGTGCCAAAAGCAGCCCCTGAAACACACGTGTTTTTTCATGTACTGAAAAGATTTTGGCAAGAGTGCAAAGAAAGCACCGTGACTAAACAAAACCTCATGCCTTCCTGCTAAGCACACCTTGGAAAATAAGACCCCTGAAAATAACCGGGATAAATAGTACCTTTAAAATTCCACAGTGGTACACAGTGGTCCACCCCCAGACAGACACAACAGAAACACCTAATCAAGGAGTCAGTTTTCCGAGGAATGCTACATTTACAACGCTGGGGGCGGAGCGTCGGCCATCCTCTGAACACATACCTGTGTAATAAACTTGCCCCCGACGTCCTCTTCCCCCTTTTTTTTTTTTACCACCTCCACCCCACCCTACTGGAGTGTGTCAGAGCCCTCCAGCCATATCGTACCGCCCTGGAAGGAAGATGATGCCTCTGCTTTTCTTGGCTCGGTGCCTTGCTTTATCTGATCGGCTCCGGCTGTGCCACGGATGGAGAAAGCGCAACATCCATCCACCTTCCTTCAGTTAACTCGCGTGTCTTGGATTTCAGTGTGCTGAAGGCCATTTTGACCAACCACAGAGCAAATACATGACCACCAAAACCACAAACTCAAACCCCACAGATTATTAGATATCATTTACAACAGTGATCCCAAACTCCAATCCTGCCTGTAGACCCACTGGCTCTTTAAACAAAACTGATTCTGCTCATAAAGAGCTTTGTAATATGTTGGAACAAGCATGATACCAGGGAAACCAGGGGAAACCAGGGAAATCTTGACAGGGTAACTGATCTCTCTGATATATCATAATAGTGAAGAGAGCTAAAATATAAGTGGAGATTAAACATCTTAAAGACAGAAAATAAGGAATGACTGATTTAAATCAATCATAAAACAATAAACACAGTCATTCAGAGAAAGAGTGGTTTGATGTAAAATGTTTCATTCTAGAAAAAACAAATAAGAACTGCTAAGTTCACAGTGGAGTTCAAAATAAAGAAATTGCATTGTCCATTCTAAGTCTCAAAATCAATTTACATTTTTTGCTTATAATTGATTGGTCCGTCTTGAAAATTAACATTTATAAATGTAATGGTGCTTCTCCACTCCATGATACCTACACTGCTCAATTCAACAGGTCTTTATATTGTATATTTTCCTGACACTACTGTTCTGTCCTCTGTGCTGCTGTAACATTGCAAATTCTCCCTCTCTGAGATTAATAAAGGTTTAATTTATTGTATCGTTTTGGTACCTGCTGTTTTATACATGGCCCCTGGTTCATTTTACACAACCAACGTTCCCCTAAATATGTAGCTGTTAATGTCAAAAAACATCGCCACTACAATCTTCAGATTTGCAACACAACAACAATGAAGACTGCTAAAAGGACTGGGTTCCAGATCCGTGGTTTGTGGCTTTTTACTTTCTGGGCAATCAACACATTATTTGGTTCACTTGGAGCCACAAGACCCTCATACTAACTGTAAAGCACAGAAGTGGAAATGTCCTGGTCAGGGGCTGTTCTGCTGCATCAGGGCACAGCAAGCTCTCCATTAAAGATCCACTTTAAATTATTCACTGTATCAGAGGGTGCTTAAGGAAAACAATCTGTTCAAAAACCATAGCTAAATTGGAGGTGGACCATGCAACATGACGATGTCCCAAAACAGCAGTAAATCCACCAATGAATGGCCCAATCGAAGAAGATTGGGAGTTCTGGATTGTAGATGGTTACAGAAAACATCTAATTGAGGTTATTTCAGCCAAAGGGGGAAATACCAGCTGTAAGGACATAAGACGCTCTAACCTGTTCCTCGCATGACATTACATTTCTTTCAAATACATTTTACAACTTATTTTTCAAAATCATTTTTTATGTTTAGTTATATAGGTTCTCTCTGTTAAAAAGCTCAAAAGCTAAAAATCTAAAAAGACATATTTTTATAAGGTGCCCCAAATTTGTTTTCACATGACTGTAATTCACTGTACTTTTTCACAATGAACCATTTCACATCTGAATAACTTTGTTTACTTCTCAATTACTAAATTCTGCAGCATTATAAAATGTCTGCAACATAAAATGTCTCTGGAACTTCCCTTAAAAGAACCAAAGCTCATATTTCTTTATAGATATTTGGATTAACGCTAGAGGAATATTTATCTTACCATAAAACCACAGAATTTAGGAACTATAGAGTTTCTGGAAGGATATGAAACTGCATTCCAATGTTCACCACCTGAATTCACACTTCCCACCTATGAGTCCACACAGGCATGAATGGCAAGTCTGAAGTTTTCACTTTAAGAAATACCTAATACTTAACCGCAGTTGAACTGAGAACAATCCTTTTCGGTAAAAAAAAAAAAAATTGGCAGGGCACTACAACTTGGGAAGGGGTCACTCAGACCCATTATTCCCATGCTGGATCATTAGATTTGCGGCAGCAGACACAGCGACTTGTCCAGCAAGCATTAACAGAATGGTAGATTCTTACGACACATAAGCTTAAAAAACGTCAACAACAGATATCAAGTTTGCAGGCAATATTGAGAGCTCAAGGATGTGGAATTCAATAGCAGGCCTCCATAAATTAAGGCAGCTACCCTATTCACAGACGAGACGTGAATGGCCTGCTCCTTGACCCAGGAAAAATAAGGAAGGTCGAGGGGGCCTCTGAGAAGAAAGACGGTATTTCTCTGAGGCGCTGTGGAACGGACACTTTACCTCTCCAACACCTCTCCTCCAATGTCAATATGCTGAAAGCTACAGGAGCACCATTAATCACATTTTCTCTTAAAGTAGGCTTTCCTGATCTTTGGTTCTTTGGTTGGAGCAGCCTTGCAGAAAGGCGGCAGAACGTTGGACTGAGCTGAACTGAGCTGAAATGTTGTGTAAATCTGAAGCATTCTGATGCTTCAGTACCTCCTTCTGGCCCTGCAAAGGTTTATCAGGAAGCTTGAAACAGAAGGAAACAACAAGAGTAAAATATGTTTTTTTAACTCTAGTGGCTGCATGCCAGCCCCGTAAACCATAGACTAATTATTCAGTATTAAACATTTATGGCATTCCACTGGGTTCTACTGTAAGGCCTGTTAAACTGATCTAAATAATGAATTTATTAGTACTGTAGAGAGTGAAGAACTTACGTGTGGGTTAGCACACAAGGTCTAACAGGTTAAGCAAATGTAAAATATCATGAAAATAAATACAGTATATAAAAACTTATAGATTTTAATCATTAATATTTTATTTGTAACAAAGGATTTTTTCACAGGACCAGTGATACAAGTAGATGTTCTAGAAGTAGGTTGTAAGGAGCTTTAAAGCCACTCTGCTGAAGTGCAGCATTATAGTTTAGTTCTCTAGTTTAGTTCTCCAGCACCGAAACTCGAGAATGAAGCAGCATTAGCATTAGCTGCTAACCGTGCCTAGCACTAGCTCTTTAGCCATTCAGACATAAGTATGATCAGCCTGTACCCTAACCCGGCTACCACTGCTGAAGCAGCATTAGCATTACCCGCAAACTACACTAAGCGCTAGTTAGCTCTTTCGCCATTCAGAGGTGAGTATATCAGACCTTCCTGTGGGTTGAACCGCTAGCAAATATCGCTTTGGCTTACCAGAACACTCCAGATCACTGTCGGTCTAGCCTTAGTGAAAATATGGAAATATAAGATTACTGTAGATAAAGGGAACCACCTTAACTCACCCAAATGAACAGTTTTGAAGAAAAAGAAATCTGTGTAGAATAACATCAAGTGCTCATTTCACTTTAAAAATAATGCGCTTTATGATTTGATGCGCCTTATAGTATGAAAAATATGGTATTATGCTTTACTTAAGTAAAAATATAGTGTGTTTTAAAAAAGAAAACTCCATTAGCGATTCTGGTACGGTAATAGAGGTACCATGCTTTCTTTTTGCTTGTCAATAAGCTTGCAAACTTTCTCCAGTACGTGCTGGATAGACATGATAACAAGCAGCTGTGATGCTAATCCATGAAAACCACAAGCTAAGACGAGAAAGCAATAAGTCTTTCATTTCCTAGCTAACCAACACTTACAATAGATGGAAGGAGGACTTGTGAAAGGGAGTAGAAGGGAGAGAGTGAGGTAGAGATCAGGGTAATTACAGTCACCCAGCCATGCACATAATCTGCTTACTGCCACAGTGAAGGACACGGGAGAAAGAAAAACAAAAACAATACACAATATCTAACTTATGCAACATGCACACGAGGGTAGGAACACAACCCCTGTAATTACTGGAATTCTGCTGACAACACAACGAGGCACGCAAGTCAGAGATGCATCAGAATCTAAATGTCAGGTGTGGGGGCGCTGCTGCTGGACCAGTGCCTCTACGGCAGGACCAGCACTGAGTGAACAGGAGCAGTCTGGTGACAAGCAGGGCCTCTGAAAATAAATGATGCTAAATGAGGCCATTGTCTGGTCCAAGTGAACCACACCAGTCAGAGAATGGGACATTCAAACGGTCACACAGGCCCATTGTTATGGCATGTTGGGCGGGGCTCTATCTCACAAGGCCTGGCAGAACCCAAAAGGCTCTCTGCCTCCCGCTGTGCTGCATTACCATGCTACGATCTCTCACAAGATCCAAACCCAAAGTGCTTCTTATCTCCTTGTGGAAGAACGCAAAGGTTGTCCAACTGTAAAACAAACAAACACTGCAATTGTGCCCCACACACTTCTACAGAATGGAGGAAGGAATTAACCCCCAGAGGAGCACGGGCTCTTAGTAATACACCACTGAGCTGCAATTAAAGGAGACCTCAGAACACTGCTAGGAGATGTCCTCTGCTGTGTGAAGGCATCTCAAAAGGCATCTCATGACCATCTATGTGTCCTGTGCTTTTTTTCTGGCTTTCAGTGAGAAGAAGTTGTTAAAAAATAAACATCAAACAATTAAAGATTTCACCAATAACTAAACTAAATTGAAAAGAATTAATTCAATTTAAACAGTAAGAGATATTTTAAAGGAGAAAATAGTCAAAAGGTTATTATAGTGGTCAAAAGTAAAATATTTACAAAATTTACAATTTACTAAATTACTAAACACATTTTTAGAAAGTTGCTACATCATTACTACATGGTTACTGGATTTTGCTCGGAAATATTTAATGTTGCTGTAGTAAAGCTAGGTGGTTGTTAAGGTGTTGTTTACTGATTGCTAGTTGTTGCTATAAAATTGTTGAATGAACCAGTATACCACCCAGCACTAAATTGTTTTATAATTTAAAATTGAATTCAGTTTGCATTTTTCACATACCACTAGAGGTGCTGCGGAGCACTGTGTAGAACAGCACCGCCAAAGAAGCACACTGGCACAGCTTGCTAGCTAACGCTAGCCAGTTAGCATAACAAGCTAACACACTGGAGTGGTGGCAGCTCAGCCCTGTGGAGTCAAACGCTCTGTCCTGCCAGGAGAGAAATGAGAACAGCACTTTATCAGAGAACACCTGCTGCTGTTTCTTCCAATATGAGTTATATTATATTATATGTAAATCTAGAGTTTTAAACAGCAAAATAATGTCTTCTCATAAAAGCCTGTTTTGAAATAAAATATTGTATTTTATTTAGATTCTAATAATTATTTAGAATTTATTTCGATTTAATAATCAAACACTTCTTTACCACCCTCAGACATTCCAGCGAGGCTTTACGTTGTGCAGCTCTAAAAGCAAATCTGTGGTATTTAAAGCTGGATTTGTGATGCACTGAATCAGATTAACTTTTTTTTTTTTGCATTTCAATATCCAATCAAGCATTTGACCAAATATCAGATCTGTGCCCTTTTTAATATTTCAAAATGTAATTGGAAGGCAATATTACAATGAGGCTTAACCGCTAACGGGACATATAAAATAAATGAAAAGGAAAAAAACATTAAGCAGCGATTGCAGATTAAATTGCTGCACATTACTTTTGCAATATTGGTTGTAACTTAGTTACCAGGTCCTGGGCTCGACTGCTGCACTGCTTTACCCTCTGCCACTAATCCCAGAAGAGTCAGAGCAGGGTATACTTAGGCGCTGGACCATGACTGTGGTGTTGGTTTGTCCCAGCTGTCCCTAGACCACCCCCTTCACCAGCGGAAACAATTACCACTCCCAGCGGCGTCTTGCCTTTCGCCTCTCGCCTCATTCACAAACATGAGCTACTGAAGCGGTGACAGCTCTGCACCAGCCAGTGTAACTCAACACGTAACTAATTAAACCACACGCACACACAACCTGCACCCACACACATCCCACATGGGTCACAATTTCATTTTGACTGCATCACACACACACACACACACACACACACACACACACACGTTGTGTTGTACTCGCACTTTAGCCCCTACTGCTGTGACTGAATAAAAAGTCACCTTTTTTAAATTCAGATTTTATGATTTTGCAATACAGTGATTCTGTGATATTCAATATATAATATTTTCTTTGATACATTGCCACTTCTGTGTTACTAAAGAGGATAAAATACTCCTAAACAAGCAATATATGTTACTGAACACACTACCACCATAGTGGACAGATCATGACAGGCGGTATCTGGCTAGAATTACCCATGAGAACGGACAATTGACTTATATCCACATTCATTGCAGGAGATCCTGCACACATATTCCACAGGTCAGTGCAGTGTTCTGAGCTTCTACTGAACATGGCTAAAGTCACAGGACACATACTAGTTCCTGTCTCAAGGCTTTTTACATGTTTTATCATGTTTGTCACTTTTGAAGATCTTAGACACTTAGATTCTCTATATACTATTCAGAATTTACTCTCTTGATTTAAATATTCTGAAAGTCTACTCCTGAATTGTGATCTTTAAATTCATTTTTGGTCAAATCTGACCGCTCCAATAATTCTCAAAAATCATCAGTATAATTCTTGATCTCTTATACAGTGGCAGGCCCGAGGTGACAGGCCTTATGCGACAGGCCCTAGACTCCACGCCGGCTGCATGGGCAGGTTTACAGACTTAGATTAATAAAGCCAGAGACAGCTCCTGCTGCCATGTGGTTAACAACTGTACACTGAGCTTCAATAGCAGCGCCGTTACTTTGTCTGCCAAACGACACAGTGTAAACATGCTACACATAAGAACACTACACAATGAGGAGCGTAGTGATCTCCATCTGTTAACACAGCTGAGTGCGTCAGGAACTTTGAGTTACTGCTAAGCACTCTATTGTAAAGGGTCTATTTAATTACACACAGTGAGAGCTGTGCAGAGCCCCATGTAATGAAAACGTTCTTCAGTAAATACAGTACATCACCCAGGCTGAAGCTCTCTCTTCATTTCCCAGAGTAGCCGTTGTGTGATTAGCAAGTATTCATAATGAACAGTGGGGAAATGCTGACTGCAGTGATAAAAAGAAAGGTCAATGAAGCAATTAGAGCTGCAGAGCTTTAGAATCCATAATCGAAACCTTCATTGGACTCTGCCTACTGAATCTCACTGAGGGGGGTTCAGACGAGGTCAGCAAACCGGCCATGCACCTTTAAAACATGTACTCATACACATTTACCCTCTTCAATAAAGTAGTTCTATATGCTTATTTTAAGATAAATCAATAGTCATATGTTTAATAAACATAGTGACCAATATCATGTTTAACGCATAAAATGTGCAACTATGTCCATGGCATCCAGTTTGTTGTTCAGTCTTGTAAACAGGCTGGAGCTGGGAGGCAGGATAAAAGCGGTGCATTATGTGCTGCATAAACATGCTGGATTGAAAAATCTAACTACATAAGAAAGTCCATAATTAATGGAATTACTATTCTTTATCATGCATGTTGTCAAATTTCTGTATTGCGAAATTGCAATGCTTTAATGATCACCAATATAACCATAGTTATCGCATTAGAAGTCTTCACAATTTTGACACCCTAGAGTACGGGTTGTGCGGGACATATCAAAACTCCTTTACTATAGTGCTCTAGTGATTCTACTGGTATGTTTTTAAGTAAATATTAAATATTCAATTTATTGATCCTATTAATATATTATTTAGTAAGCAATTATTCTAAATTACAAAATGTTCAAGTTTTTTGTCAATATCACACGCTCTACCCTAGAAGTAGTAGTTCTAACAATGAATGCCCCAATATGGGCAGATTTTCATGTACACTTATTTGTAGAGTCATGAACACTAAAAAAAGTCATGGGACTTTAATATCCAAACCTGAGAATAATGATAATTTTTGCATCACATGCTCTGACAATCTTAACCAATCACAGTTTGAGATTATGTTCAGTTTCCCTGACAGGGATTAAGCCTAGTTGTAGATTATTTTTTTTATGGGAAATCTCCAAAAATGGCATGTAGTCCAACACTAGGCTTAATCCATGTTTGGGAAAAACTGCCTCTATGTTTTCACATGTTTTGGTGAATCAAGGTATTGATACAATTTTCAGAGATTAAAGTAAAATGCAGGCGAGTCTTAAACCAATATCTCATTTACTGATGCATCAATACAACCCTGCAATGTACATCAAGGCATATCACAACATGTACGAATATAATCACAGTTATTTCCCCTTAGGTCTGCAACAAGCAGCCCTGCAACAAAACTCTCATTCCAGGGCTTTCCAACAGCTTCCACATCATGTTATCTCAATGGTACACTTACTAATTAGAGGATTTTTTCTGTTAGCTCAGGGAGTGACAGATCTGAGCACTCTTGCACTGAAAGAATGCCGCCTCCTCAGAAAACCCAGTGCCCAGATAAGGCCCCAGGGAACGTATGGGGGGGTGAACACTGGCACAGGCCAGTGCACTGGTACAGTCTCCCACTAACAGTGTTCTGAGTAACTGAGGGAGTAGGAGCTGGCTGGACCACCAGGCAGGATGCTGCGTATCAGGGATGTCTCCACGTAAAAGCACGGCATGGAAAATCCGATTTCACCCCAGCAAGCAGCAAGCACACACTGTGTGGCCAAACGATTTGGAAGGCGTGGAATTTGTGTGAATGTGAAGCATGCAGGAGAACCCGCGTGGGACTGTAGCTCCATGGTGGCAATTAGTCAATGAATGGGTCCTCCCACGTGGCCAAGGGAGAGAAGCTTATTGTGAGAACATTACTCATCATAAATAAATCACTCCAAGGCCCTGCCAAAAGGACAGCAAAATAGATCTAAACAGCACATTCTTTCTACAGGATAAGAGATGGACTGAGTGAGCCAGAAAATGTTTAAACTGACCAAAAAGTGGTCTTAACTCTGCCCAAGCCCTGTCTTAATCAACGTAGCCTAATGAACGAAGTGTGATATACAACACATTGTCTCTAGAATACCGCAAACATACATTCAGACATTTATTTATTCTTCATCTCCCACTGGAGCTGGGGTTTTCTTTAATAATTGTTAAGTTATTTTAAATTTATTTCCAATTCCTTTCCCATTTTCTCTTCATTTTAAGCGGCCAATTACCCAACTCGTTAGGACTCCCCCTATCACTAGTGATGTCCCGACACCAGGTGGGTGAAGACTAACACATGCCTCCTCCAAAACATGTGAAGTCAGCCACCACCTCTATTTGAACGGGTGCTGATTCAGCATTGCAGAGTAGCATCACAGTGCGCTCGGAGGAAAGTGCAGCGACTTGGTTCTGATACATCAGCTCACAGACGCCTTGTGCTGATTAACATCACCCTTTCGATTGATGTGGGTAGAGAGTGCCATCTATCCACCCATAGAGGGCAAGGCAAAATTGTGCTCTCTCAGGGCTCTGGTAGCTGATGGCAGGCTACATGAACAGGATTCGAACCAGCGATCTTCCAATCATGGTGGTAGCGCTTAGCCTGCTAGAACACTCAAAGCCCCCTAATTGTTATTATTAATAGCGATACTGGTACTTACACACAGCAATAGAGAGCACCAGTACCACAAAGCAGTTACGTCTCTGGCTTGATACCTCTGAAACTTTTCAAATGTGCAGTTTCCCAAACCCGCAAATGCTATTCTTTTGAGCTTATCTTATTTGGTATACAGAAAACTGCATTTACCAAAATAAAACCTATAAATGCAACTATACAGGATTTATAGGCACATTCCAAGTTGTTAAGTCAGAATTGGTATTGGTACTGGTACTCTGCACTGGCAAACACTTGAAAATCTTTGTGTCGGAAAAGGGAAAATGTGGCATCAGTTGCACCCTAAGTTTTTTATTAATGAATTCTCCAGTGGCAAGCTCTCCAGTGAAACAATGCACAGATAGGGAAGGAGTTGAGGGGCCAGGCCTTTATTCACCAACCAGGGTGCCAAGGGTCTAAGGTGGCTCTTAAAGAATCCAGCTCTCATTCACAATCTACTTAAAGCTTTATCCCCTGAAAGAACCCAACTCAACCACAGGCACATGACCATAATGATCTAATTTAGTACTAAAAATTGAGGACAGAGCAACACAATAGGGCTTCATCCGTGTTCATAGCTTAGTCAGCCAACATGGATTTGCTGTATGTTCTATATAACCACAGGAGAAAATGGCAGATGGCTCAAGAAGGCAAACTAATAACACTCTGTGGAAACACTAAGCTCACAATGTACGCCATTCAGTTGTTGTTCGGCTCTTAACTACGATGCCAATGCTATAGTCCAGATTTTCCTTAATGATTTGGTTTTGGTGGTGTTTGAGAGCAATGCAATTCATTATTTACAGCAATTATAATGTATTGAAAATATGAATTTCTGAAAATGATTTAGGAAATTAAAAAAATATATAAAAAGTGTCATATTGTTATACCCTGCCTGCTGCTAGATTACCACCTGTGTTCTTACCAAAATGATATCCAAGGCTCTATGTGTGGAAATGGCTTGTTTTTCTGACGGAGGAACATATTTTAAAACATATTTCTAGCCTCGCATGCTGTTAGCCAACCAGAGGCGATATGTTTGCATGTATGAATATTCATTAGCAAGAGTCAAAATCTTTTTCTGCCTACTTCTCCACTGGACTAAAGCAGCATTATACCAGACCACAACTGGATATGTAAAAATGAATGAAAAACGATTAAATAAGACCCCTTTAAAAATGCAGCATGTTGTGTTTTTTTTAATGTTACTGTAAGTTTAATGCTGATATTTAACATACACGTACTCGTACTCTTTAAATGTCTTCTTTAAATGTTCATGTATCGTCTGGTATTGCCATTCCTATGAAGCATATTAGTCAAATCAAGATACGAGTTTCTCACTCATTAACAGCAATGTGTTGGAGTGATGTGGGAGAGAGGTATATGAGAGGGATAGCTGCTGCAGTTTCACTCCTCATGTAAAATTAACGCTGTTTCTCTCCGAGTCCACACACACACACACACACACACACTCTAAACACAGCGCACAGCGAGGGGGTCACAGAGTGTGTGAAGCGCGGTCCGCACTGACACAATGTTAACTATGTCTCCACACCAACACAACCACAAACACTCAACCCCCACAGCCCGCTGCAGCTCAGCGGCTCCTACCTCTCTCTCCGCTCCATCTCTCGCTCAGCTCCAGCAGGGTCAGCGCTATGTGGAGCTCCGGACGCTTTATCTCCGCTTTGAACGAAGCCGAATGAAAGTTGACATCATCCCCTTTAACAACGCAGGGCTCCAGTGCGCATGCTCGCTCCGCGGTGCCTTCTGGGAGATGTAGTCATAAAGGAGGAACTCAGTGTAAGTGCATAAAATATGGCTTTACTGGGCACTGTGTGTAGCTACAGTTAATAACACGGCTATTACATCACAGTATCACCACCAATGACTGTTAAAAACACATTTACAGTTATTGATATGTACTGTCAGTGATATTTTAAAGCTCGTTTGCATATTGCACAACAAACGGCTGAAGTTTACTGAATAAAATCAATCTCTTAATAAAATCAAGTCAAGTCAAGACAAGTCAAGTAGTTTTCTTGTCAATGCTGCATATGTACAGAACATACAGATAATTGAAATTACGTTACTCTCCTTCCTAAAGTTACAACAAGTACAGAAAGATAAACATATAAATATAAAGAATGAAAGACACTAAATGTACAATACAGGTCACAGACAGACATACAGGAGACAAGAGACACAAAACAATAGTGCAATAGTGATATGGGGGGATTAAGAGTGAATGACAGTACCATTGTAAACATGACCCATATAAATATTAGTGTAATAAAAGCTTAAGGCCGGTAAAGTGAAATGAGTGCATAAAGTTCTTTAAATGTCACAGTTTTATGGGGAATTAAGGTGGGTTTGATAGTGCAAGTATAAGCAGTAGTGCAGGTATGGAGTGTGTGAGTGCATGTCAGTTTTTAACTGGTAAACTACTGAAGTGCTGTAATTATTCTGTATTTAGTATGGAGGTATTAAAACATGTTAATTTAGATTTTTTTAACAATTACATTAATTAATTACTTAGGTGAATTACACTTTTAATACATGCTTGATGCTAACTAGCTATACAGATTCAGAATTTTATTAATCTCTTAACCTTCTGATATCCTGACTTTTGCTTGGTGTGCATTTTTAATGCATTTTATAAAACAAAAAACTGTGTTTGTATAAGAAGTCGTTTTTGCAAAAAAAACTTATATGGGGACAGTAAATTATTTTAACATTTAAACAAACAAAAAGTCTTTTGTTATCTTTTATATTATGTTTACTATATTGCTACAATTTTACCTCTTTCACTCTCATTTTTTTAAATGGTAATGATTAATATCTCCTCTGTGTATGTGAATTGTAGTGTGTGGGAAATACCCATGAGACTGAATATACGGTACTCTGATCAGTACAGCCAACTTGTCACATAATTTTTTGTCTTTCTGTTTCTAAGAAAAGCACATTAATGGCTGAGCCTTAGGGAAGGTCAGAGAGTCAATAATCCCTTTATGTTATTTCTTATTGAGTTACATTTCTCTTGTTTTGCAGGCGTTTCGTAGCAATGAGATTAGCTCTCGTCGGTGGGAGTGCCCCCTCCCTCTGCTCAGCTTTCTTCTTCGCCATATTGAATTAGCGAGGGGAGAACATTCATCTGGAGCATCATAATGTGGTGTTTTTCCCTCAGAGAGGAGCAGGCCCAGGCCTTCCTGGCCTTAATGTGATTCTATGGATGCTGTAAAGGGGCCTGACATGCTTAAGTTTTCCTTTATGCCTGGCATAGAAAGGCCATGATACAGTAAATAATGTAACCTTAAGCACTGCTCTGACACTTCCCAGCTGCACAGGCATCCTGCAGTTCAGAGAATCCTGTCTCCATTTAATATGGAGGGGCTGAATCTAATGAGAAGCCCACTGAGACCTTCTGCATGGATGACACGACAGGAGGAACACAAATGAAACCATGTGTTGTTAAGCTGTAATGGAAAGAGAAACCTATATAATCTTTTACTCAATTAAGTATATTTTATAACTTTGTTTTTCTATAGTACAGAGCGATGTGTGCTTTATTTTAGGCATTTTACCTGTAGATTATAACTTTATTTATAAGAGATTACCTTTCTGGTGTTGGAGTGGATTTAGTGTGTTTACTTTACCAGTACACTCCCAGCTTAGTTTTCCAGGAAATCGTATCTTTTTGCTGGGAATGTGTTTATGTTTAGTACACTTTGCCAGCATAAAGTGGAAAAATAGACAGTTTTCAGGGTGTAAAATAGCAATGAACATCGGTACGTGCCTCGCACTGGGGTTTAACCCTTTTGAAACACGGTTTAGTTTCTATATTTTTGCAATACATTAATTGAATAATTAAGTATTCAAGGTATTCCTCAATTAACTTGTTTTTAATCATAGTACATCTTTTTTTCTTTTTAACTTTTTGAATAAAAGCCCTTTTTGTATCACTACCAAACATGGGTCAAAAATGATACACATTCATTTTCTATGTAAATTCATGTATAGCTGAGTGTTTCTATGATATATCTTAGCAATTAATTAATTCAATCATTCAGTATCCAATGTCTTCCTCTATTGTTTTTAACCATAGTACATGCTTATTTTATTTTTACTTTTCTAACTTTTTGAATAAAATCCCTTTTAGTATGACTGCCGCTCTAATGCACAGCATGAGTAAAAACTGACCTGCATTTATTTTCTATTTTACTTCATGTATGACTCAGAGTATCTTTAGCACAAATCTTCATTTTTATTCTCCTTTATTACTTTAAAAAGAAGTTTTTGTATTATTACAGCAGTTTTACACACACGGGTCAGACACCACCCACATTTACCATTTCACAGCTCAGCACAGCTCCCGTCTTACAACTCAGTACTGGTTTGCAGTAACATTCCCTTATATATATATATAAAATATTTGCTGCTAGTAGTGAAAGATAACTGTACATCATTTTTGATATGGTTTAGGTTACCTTGAGAGTGAGTGTCTGACCCGTGTGTGTAAAACTAATGTAAAAATACAAAAAGGAAAATAAAAATAAAGAGTTGTGCTCAAGAAACCCGCAGTTATACATGACTTAACATAGAAAATGAATGTGGACATATGTGTATTAGAGGGGTAGTGATACAAAAAGAGTAAAGATTTAATAAGGATGATGATCAAAAATAAATAAATAAAGAATACCTTAAATTGTGAATAACTGAATTGATTTATTGCTATGATATATCATAGAGACACTCATACATGAAGTTACATAGAAAATGAATGCGGGTCATTTTTGACCCATGTTGCGCGTTAGAGGGGGTGTGCATATGTTGCACATCAAAGTGTTAAGATAATGCCCGAGGCATAAACGCATAAACCCAACTTTTACATCAACAATAAACAGAATACAGAATAAAATAACATTGCTGTTAGAAACAAAGGCCCTTAGAGCCTGTAACAGTATTGTAAGAATTTGACTGCATTCAGTAACAAGAGCATTAGTGCGGTCAGAATGCTGGATGTTCACCACTCCACCTTACCTCCAACTCCTTAATCCATAAGCAAAAGTATTGGATGGAGCACCATCATTCCAGAGAACACAGTTCCATTGCTCCACAGCTTAATAAAAAGTAACACTGTGGAAGGTTCACTTCTATCAAGGTTAAATAAAATAAAAAAAACAATGCATTAATAACTGGTTTAACTGTTGTATCTCTAACATAGAAACACAAGCTGGAAAGGAAATCACAGAAGACTCAACAAGTATTCCTGTACACTGCCAACAAAGGCAAACAAGCGTTATTCACTGCATACAGGTGTACATCCTTTTGTCTGGGTCATATCCAGTATCTAAACACGGTGTACTCAGTGCAGAGTGTATTTTTATGTAAACTCTGTGAGTCTGCAGAAAGCCTAACTTGGCATCAGTCAGCAAGCATGTGTATGCATATGCAGGTGTATCAGGCTCTGTCATAAATCAACATAAGCTGATTTTTGGCCTCATGTCTGCAGTGAAAAAAGATGAGCTAGGGCTGTCTCAGGGATACTTGATGGAACTGGATTTACAATTTGTAGAGCGCACAAGCCGGTCCAGTGAGAACAATGGATGGGAGAGGTTATGTTACTGTCAAACAGCTGTTTATCATATGTGAAGAGTTTGTTAGGTTGCACAGGGCCCATGCTGGAGGAAATGTAGGCCTGTGCTTCGTCCAGGATAGATGTCATATGGTTCCAGTGCACCGATTCCCTGTTAATTTCAGGAAGAGAACGCTGTCCTGAAGAGTTGGGACCAATAAACCGCTTTCACAGTTGTACGTGGAGGACATTTCCGTGTCAATCGTCTCTCATCAGCTTAGACAAACTGCTGAGCAGCTGTGTTTTCCTCCTTCTGTGGTGGAATTTAATAAACAGCACATGGATGAGGCCTACCTGCTTTTAAAGGGTTCCCCTGAGGCTGATACAGCCTATAAGCGAAAACACACCTGTCGTCCACTCTCAGCTCAGCCTCCTCATACAGCCCGTTTCTATCCCAAATATGAACAGAGTTAAATATGAACAAAGGCAGGGCTACGTCAAAGCAATTTCATTGAAAGACTGTTCCATCATTTAAAAAGATCCCATTTTTTGATCATGTTATTTGAAAGAGTACAGATACTGGAAGAGCTGGATTCTTTAGCTGGAACACGCTCAAGTCGTGACACCTCCAGGATGTTTGAACACTTGGCCACACATTCTGTTTCCAAAGCACATTTGAGTAAACATAGCTTGTCATGCAGAATGCTGCCTTGTTTGTTTGCTGATGTGGTCAGCTGGTGGCCACACGTCTTTCGGCACGCACGCTCGAGTGTACGCATCTGTGCAACAGATCACCTGCCTTCCTGAGAGATCAAAAGCCAGCCTCCGCCTTCTTCAGCTATTGCCTGCATTTCTTAGCAGTGTGAAGGAGTCAGAAGCAGGTGCTGATCTCAATATGAGGCAAAACCAGCGACTACATCCCAGCTATAAACATGTGAAAGACAGTTTACTGTTTATCTTGTTGCAATGGAAATCTTGAAATGGGAAAGAGGACACAAGCCTATGAGTGAGTTGAGCAAAAACTTCTTCATTTGGCGGCATGGTGGCTTAGTGGTTAGCACGTTCGCCTCCCTGCACTGGGGTCTTGGGTTTTGCGTCGGTTTCTTCCGGGGACTCCGGTTTTCTCCCACAGTCCAAAAAAAATGACTGTGCCCAGATATGGATTCTCACTCTGTCCTGGGTAAATGCTATAGTACCCAATGCAGTCCTCCAGGTGGACGGTCGTTTCTGGTTGAGAGCACGCTGTGCGCTATTTGCTGCTGCTTCTCACTAGTGTGTGGATGAGTGCTGAGTATGAATGGTTGTATCGTGTAGTCTGATCCGGGCATAAGTTGAACTTCGTTCATTGGTCTCAGAAAAGGACACATTGAAATGTTACTTCACTTTAAGACGGCACACCAGTGTGGTTTCTCAATCTGCTTTTTGTGTGTTTTTGCATTACATCATGTCATCTACCACTGTCCCTTCAAATACTCAGGAATGCATACATCATGTATATGTTTAAAGTTCTTATATGTGTTCTTGTTCCTCCCTAAAAAACAAAGGTGTATTGATTGATGACTCACCGAGGACATGAACAGAAATCCCCATCATGCATTTTGAAATCAACACCGACACAATGGCAAAGGGATGAGACTGGACAACCTTGGTCTAAAAAGTCTCTTCATGAACATTCCTCATCTGATGATGTATCTTAAAGACTTGGTTTGTTTGTCTTGTCCTCCTTTTAGCATGACAAATGCAGAATTAAGCTTGAAGCTGCAGTAAGGATATATTTATATATAAATTGCTGCACAAACTGTATTTGCATAATTCATGCTAGCTTCTCTAGTCCAGGAACATTGATGGATGATACAAAATATTCTGTAAATTCTGTGAAACTGATTCGTCTGAGCAATGCAGTACTTTATTCTGAAATGCCAGTTAACGCCTCAAATCTTTATTGTGCACTCACCATTTCCTCTGTTGGCTAAAAGGTGAGAGGAGGTGTCTGGCTTGTCACTCCTGATCTCCAAGACAGCGGCCCTGTTGCCATAATAACCTCCCAGTAGAGTAAACATAGAAGGGGCCTAGAGGATATGATATACAGCAGGGTACGGAACAGTCATTTGAGGCCCAGTTGTAGACCAGTGAGTCTTGTATTAACAGTGTTATAGCTGTTCATGCCAGAAAAAACACTGACCGTAAGTGTGAACTCAAGTCGTGAGTTCCACAGTCAGAGGGCGGCAATACATCTTTTACATTTTTAAAAAGTATCTATACATCAATTATGATTAGTGCATTCAGCTTTTGTAGGGGCAACCATTACATGTGATCAAATGCACATGTGCAGCTTATAATCTCTTAAAAAAAGCATTACCAATCAAAGGGTATGCGCGTAAGCCTTATCAACCTCCCAGCACAGATTTGCAGAGCAGTGGAACTGGGTTTTCTGGAGTGATTGGTCAGTATCTCAGGAAGGAAATGCAGAGGAGTTCCATCTACTAGTGGTAGGGTTTTCGATTCTCATTAGGCTTAAATGAAAATAATTAGGGGTACACTCCAAACGGAGGAATATAAGAAATCACTGGCAAGATTGGGGGGGGGGGGGGGGACCTACAATATTATCCTTGTTAAAAATAACGATATCACTAGCTATATAACCATAGTTACAGCAGTTACAATGATGTATGGCCATTTTCTTCATAACAATTAAAAACTCGCTAGTAAATTGTCTAGCTAGGAAGCAATCTAGCAAAATTAAACGCCTTAAATGGCAAAACAAACAGCAGAGGCTGCATCATTTAAGGTGAAATGGGAAATTTAGTTAGTTAGCTAGTTGGCCATCTTAATTAAAGGTGGAATGGAAAAAAATTAAGCTAATTTTAGCTTCCCAAAAAAAAAGGTTTCCAGCCACACTAGAGTTTACTTGTTATTCCCAAGACAAGTCATGCGTGACCAGTAGGAATTCAATCATAAGCAACTATTAGTCATAAAATAAATAAATAAAACACTGATACATTCACAGTAAATGAAAAATGAAGGCCTGAGGGCAGGTCACTGATTGGATAACTGGCTTCTATTGTCCTCTGAATATCTGGACTCATCCTGTCACATAATCACATGGTCTCCTCTGCTGACTGGCCGTGTGAGTGAAAAGACATAGCTGTGCAGGGATGATGTTTAAGGAATCCAGAGAATTTGAGTTAAATACTTTTATCGTATGAAACGACTCTGTTGTTGCCGGATTTCTCAGTTGCGTTTTATTCCTCTAGGTTATGAAATAGACAGTAGACATGATGTCGCTACTTTTACATTTAAAGACCCACAGTAGCTCACTCACTTCTACTGTACTCTTGTTAAACATGTGCTAATGAAAGAGTATCTCAACTCCTCACTGTGCTGCAGGGCCTCCAGGCCTCCAAATACACAAAGCAGATCTTCACACGCAAGGACAAGACAAGTGCAAACTGTCTGATTAGCAGCCAGGCTTTACGTTAAAGCTTTTTTTTTTTTTTTGCTTATGTAAGATAACTGCTTCCCCAAGGAATCTCTGCCAATACTGGTTTAAGTCTTTGCTGCATGTCTGTGTTGCTGCAGAATGCACACAAGATCCATAAGATGGAGAGTGATGACCCAGAGTTGGACAAATGCTGCTATATTGCTTCAGTCCATTACTGCTGACCATCTGCTTATAATGGGAAACATGTATTGATTCCAGTGATGGACATAGAAGAGCACTTACAGCTGTAATAGCTTTGATTAAAAAAAAGCCACCAGCCAAGCCAAGCTGCTTTATGTTTTATTGAGCTGAAAAGTTATAAAAGAAAACATTTTTGACATTCAGCTTTTTCAGTGGCTGAATATGTGAAACCCATTGGAAAATACATGCTAAAGGAACTATTTAGGGATTGTGAACCTAACTGATAAAATATGAGACACAGACAATGAATATAGAAAATAAATAAATAGAAGTTAAAGTAGAAGAAATTAATGGATGTAATCCTTGTGCATTCCCCACAATTCTAATCCCATTTCTTGCATGTTTCCATGGGCAATCAGACAAGATGACTAAAGAGTGGTCCAATTGATTTTGACAGTCCACCACTCTTTGTAAACAGAGCAAGAGATAGTGGACATGCTATTCTCTGTTCTGTGGTTCTTTTAACAGCATAGGTTATCGGCATAGGTCCTGAAGTGAACATGCCGTGTATAGTGTAACACACCTGGTTCACCTAATCAGCTTATTCACAAGCCCCAGTTGAGTTCAAAATGATTGTGCAAGATCGGGAGAATTTTAAAATGATGGTTTTTATTATTAAGTGAGAAAAAAATTCAAACCTGCCTTCCTTAGCAGCAACAACTGCAATCAAGTGTTTGTGGTAACCTGCAATGAGTCTTTCACAGATCCACTCTTCTTTGCAGAACTGTTGTAATTCCGCCACACTTGAGGCTGTTCGAGCATGAATCACCACAGCATCTCAGTAGAATTCAGGTCAGGACTTTGACTAGGCCACTCCAAAGTCTTCATTTTGTTTTTCTTCAGCCATTTAGAGATGAACTTGCTGGTGTGTTTTGGATCATTGTCCTGCTACAGAACCCCCAGTTTGTTCCAGCTTGAGGTCATGAACTGATGTCTGGATATTCTCCTTCAGGACTTTTTGTCAGACAGCAGAATTCATAGTTTCATTTATGACAGCAAGTTTTTCAGGTCCTGAAGCAACAAAGCAGCCCCAGAATATCACACTACCACCACCATGTTTTACTGTAGATTTGATGTTCATTTTATGAAATGCGGTTAGTTTTGCACCAGAAGTAACAGGACACATACCTTTAAAAAAAAATCAGCTTTTGTCTCGTCAGTCCACAGAGTGTTTTGGAGATCATTAAAATGTTTTCTTAAAGTTTTTTTTGCCTACTTTTTTTCTTATGGTAGAGTCATGAACACTGACCATAACTGAGGCAAGGTCTGCAGTTTGTTGGATGTTGTTGTGGGTCTTTTGTGACCTCTTGGATGAGTTGTCAATGTGCTCTTGAGCTAAATTTGGTTGGCCGGTCACTCCTGGGAAGGTTCACCACTGTTCCATGTTTTCATCATTTGTGGATAATGACTCTCACTGTGGTTCAATTGAGTCCCAAAACTTTAGAAATAGCTTTATAACCTTTTCTGGACTGATAGATCTCTATAACTCTTTCTCATTTTTCGTGAATTTCCTTGGATATTGGCATGATGTATAGCCTTTTAGTATCTTTGCTTAGTCAGGCATGTCCTATATAAGTGATTTTTTGATTGAGTAATTAGTAATCAGGCCTGGGTGTGGCTAGAGAAATTAAACTGTGAAAAAACACAGTTGAGGTATGTTTTAATTAATTAAATGTTATATTTTTGGAGCAGAATAATACCCAACACTGATTTATTAGCATAGTGGTCTAACTGTGTACGCAATTAAATGGATTAATTAATTTAACAACAAATGTTGCTAAATGTATGGCTCAGTGAGTTTTCGTTATTTTTAAAATAACTTATTGTTTTATTGTACAATGTAAATACTTTAAATCCTAACATGTTTTTCAAGTGTAATTTGTATCTTTAAAGACTAGGGACACAAAAATGGTTTCCTTAAGTTCCCTAACTTAACTTCACTAAGTCCTTTTATCAGTGGCATCTCGCTAGGATGAAAGCTGCAGTGAAAGGCTGTTGTGTGACAGCGGAACGCTAAAGTCCTTAATGGTTTTCAGCCTAGGGCCCACGTCCGTGAGTGCGGACCCCTGGTGAGAGGGCTCAATCACTGATGGTTTAATGGGCGTCAGTTGTGAGGCATGATGATCGATGGCCTGAGTAAAAGACAACAAAGCCACTGCTCCCCACTCCAGCTGCCCATAACCCTAGAGACCTGCTGTGGTCCACTTCTGAGACCCTGCCTGGCCCTGAGGCGGCACACAAACAGGGACAGCAGCGGTGCATGGCCTGGAAACATCAACCCCTCTTTAATGGCCTCTGCAGTGTAGGCCAAGAGTCACCATTCAACCAGTCAACACATCAATGAATAAAATGCAAAAAGCATCCGATTTCAATGGGCTACATAAATGTTTTTGCATATAAAAGGAGGCATATTCTTCCATTTTAAAGCTAATGTTCCTGGGGTTCATTTATATGAGCTCCTTGCATTTTCTGTACCTAAAACAAAGACAATTTAATGTTACATGACCACTTTTCAAGCTCGCTTTATTCATTAGTATAAGCACACATTAGTATACGCTGTTTTTGTTACTTTTACTTTTAACTAATTGACAACGTAATATTTTACCTCATTCAAAAAGCGGTCCAGACTAAAACACTTTTTACAACTTTAACATGAACAGGCAGGGCTAAACTGCTGTAGGCTGAATATGCACATATACTTATATATGGTATATAAATGATAGAATGACCGGTAGTTTTGTGAAACTGTTACTAGCTACAACAATATACTGTGATTTTTTTATTTCTTTAGAATCTACTTTTGAAACATGAGGCATTCACAGTTACTTTATTCTAGTTGTTTAATAACATTTTCAAACAGTCATTAATAGAGTTATATGTGTCATACAAATGTCATACAATTAGGCAGAATCTTTGATGTCATAAAATGACATCCACCAGTCTTACACACTGCTTTTGGATAACTTTATGCAACTCCAGCTTGGTTTGATGGCTTGTTTTGATCACCCATCTTCCTCTTGATTATATTCCAGAGGTTTTCAATTTGGTAAAATCAAAGAAACTCATCATTGTTAAGTGGTCTCTTATTTTGTCTAGAGTTGTATACACAAAAATGACCTTCATGGAAGAGTAACCAGAACAGGACAGCAATTAGGGTAAGAAGGAAATAGGTGTATGTTAATTCATTTGTTTTCTAATTTTAATCTAAATTCAAATCCCTACCCACAATGAAGGAATTAAACGTTTAATGTGAGGCTGTTATAGATAGACCCATCTGGGTTGCCAGACGAGAAGCTCCATCCCACCCTGCTCTCCAGCTGTCACTTGCTCTGCTTGGTGTCTCTCCGCTCTCTCCAGAGATCCCACAGGACGCAGCTGCCTCGTCCCCTCACAACAAAGCCTTCCAGTGGTGGTGAGCAAAGCCAGACTGTTAACTAAAGTAAAAGTCACCGGGTTTGGGTTACACCCAACATATGGATGTTTTCTCTTTCTGATTGGCAAGCACAGATGCTCACTAACAGATCTGGTTCCAATGCACTTGCATGCTGTTTAGTCAATGCTTGTGAACCCAAATACAGGTCTACAAACATGATCTACATGACCAAGCTAAACCACCGTGTTCAAGCTTGACCAAGCTAACCAAGATTAAGCAGCTACTTACCAGTATAGAGTATAAGCTGGTCTTGTACTAGATCATCAGATAATTAATTATATCATTTATGGTTCTTACATACATTTCCTCAAAGCAAACCTGACAATGTGCTGGTGTTCACCTCCCGTAAATATTAAATATAAAATAGATAAACTTCCTAATATATACAGTACATATGGCATGCACAAGTTTGTAAAAGTGGTCAAAATTACTAATGCTATAAACACTTAAGGGCCATTGCACTGAATGGGTGCCATCTGCTTTTTTAAAAATCTTTTTTTAACTATTAAAAACATGTACTGGTCAATCTCAGCCAACTTTCCTTAATTTGTTATAAGGTTGCAAAGCCGAAGTTTACATTTTTCTCAGTCCTGTAAATAAAACTCATGTGACATTTAAAAAGCATGTTTAAAAGCAAGCCCACTAATTATTTTGATTTCCTCTCAATAAAGTCTTTATTTTAAAGAAGTGGTTGACTGCATGTTCAAATAATTGATATTTATGACAAAAAAAAAATCATGACAAAAATATTCACATAGATAATTCAATGACCCAGGGGACTCTTCTCACTCCTGTTACTGGCACTCACTCCTGTTACTGGAACTCAGTCCTGTTAATCTTAATGTGATGAGTATCAGGACTAAAAGTAACAGAACTAAGTTTTTAGCATAGAAATAGCTAAATGGTAAAAGCTAAATGGCGCCTATGCTAATAGCATAAGAACATTCTAGTGATTTTCCCAAACTTTAGATTTGTAAAAATAAACAAATAAAGTCTAAGAATTAATTTAGATAACAGGACAGAGTGTTGAGATTGATCTCCTCAGTCATAGTTACAATAAGATCAAATATACAAAAAACAAATGAGGGAACTTAGCTTAATTGATCTTCAGTAGAACCAACTGATGTAACGTAGTGTTGTAAATGTGACTTGTAAAATGTTCCAGATTGTTCAGAAGGGGTAATTGGTTACAGTAACAGGAATGAGGGGAACCCAGAGACACAACTAAATTGTGTATTTTAACTTAAACTTTATGAATTTATTATATAAAAAAAAACATATCTGAAGGATTTTAATAATTATATTTCAAGATTGAAGTTTATAGTAAGACAATGATGACAGTTGACAGATGACAAATGCAAATTTTTCAGTGTACTAAGTAGTTTTTATTAATGATTTTAATTACATATCTTACTTTAGCAATAAGGTCATTGTACAAGACACTATGCTTAATGATTAAATGTATTTTTCAGTTATTTATATGAACATTTATACATGTAATTTCCTGGGGACAAAAACTGTACCATTTCGGCAAGTTGAAAATGAAATGCACTCTGCTGAGGCGCCAGAGACATATTGATGATTCGGCCTGTGGGGCCATCTGGTGGCCTCTTAATGCAGTGCAGAAAGACCTTATGAATATTGAGCTGTAATTGTCAACGTGACTTCTGGAGCAGAGACTGAGATCTTATTAAAGCAGTAACATTGTAAATAGATGAAACATTAGGGGTGTACATTGCAGAGATGGCAGGTAACACGCCAAGAAAGTGTCCTGATTACTGTAGGGGATTTTCCTGTCTTTAATTATATTCATTGGTAATTATCAGAATACTTTACCTTTTATTCCCCTAACTACACAACGGGTTGGACAGTTACAAATTGAGCAAAAATTCTTATTTATTGGATTAATTGTTTGTTATAAACACTTTTCAACCAAATTGCACAGTAATTTAAAAATATATTTTGAATATTATATATACTAAATTCAAGCAATAGTTACAAAAGTGGAAATATTTTATAAAAGCTTTCAAATACATTCTACTGCATATTCCCACTGTTCTGCATATTCTCGAGCTTTCTCTGTTTAAAGGCACTTTATAAAGTAAGTGGTGGTATGATGTGTCTAATAAACTGCTGGATATACATAATTATTGATTTATGGTCCACAGGGGGCTAAGGGATTTTAACAAGTAAACTCAATAAAGGACTGTTTATTAGCTGATTAGCTGGATCCTGTAGAAAACAACCATTTTAGGACAGAGATGAGGGTTAAGAAACTAAATGGATTGTAAATTCATTATAGCTTACAAGTCCTGCAATCCTAAATGAATAAACAAAGTTTTAAAATGAATTAGTTATTGGCTGATCAGGGACATCAGGGCAAGTGGAACATTACTTATATAGTTTTTTATTAAACCTTGACTAATTAGCTAATTCCAAAGTTAAGCTAACTGACTAAACACAAGCTGTATATTATTAATCACACAGTGGGTTTGATCTGTGCGTTTTGATTCCGCTATCAGAAACATATCAGCACAGTTTACATGGTTAGCCTACCGTTACCTCTCTCTCTTTTTTTTTTAATTCGCCTTATATCCAGATATGCTTTAACATTATCAGCTGCTGCTAAATCTCACAGCCAGGGGGCGCTTTCCCCCACCAGCAAGCTGATTGGCTGTTTCTCCTGAGAGGCGGAACTTTCTCCCTGAACCGGCTCCACGATTGGCGTTAGATCTCCCAGCCACACACAGCTCCTCATTAATATTTCAGCTGAGCTGAGCGGAACGATTTCATTCTTTCCTACCCATCCCTCCGGTTTCTACGCCAATGCTGTCTGTGTTAAAGAGCATAATATTAAGTATTTCAGCATGAAAGCTCATATTTGTAATGTGTGACAGTGTCCTGAATCATTACTACATCTCTGCTCTTTGTAAAACCAAACCGTTAGCCAAACTTGTTAGAGTTGTGATTATTATAGGTGTGTTACACACCTTCCTCAGTACTAATTAATGCACTGGGAGCGCGTGGTTGACTCCTCCAATATGGCGGCCGCGCTGATACGCCAGCTCCAATAGACGGCGTCAGAAGCCTCTTCCAGACAGAAGAAAGCTAAGAAGCTGTAATTTACAATTTGTTAAAACTGTTTAGCATCTACGCTAGAGGATGATAAGTTTAATACATACTGACTGACCTTCTGTCCTTAAAAAAAAGTACAACCGATTAGTTTAGACTGTGTTGATGTAACTTAAAAAATCTGCATCTGCCAAGCATTTACTTACATTTTGTATTACTGTTTCTTATTAATAAGTGCAACTCATATAAAAGTGAGCAATTATCTAAACATGAATTCTAACTATGGTATATAGCTTAAGTGTTTTCATAACTGATTATTTTAAATAGTTTAAAGCACCATCTCTCACTGTATACAGTAACTGTAGCTATTGTTAGTGGGGCAAAAAAACATTTTTTTTATTCTGCTGTAATACAAGTTTTCAAAATTTACTTTGATTAGATATTTTAGTGTTTTACCCTCAAGTGAATCCCTCAGAAATGTAGTTTGTTACCACCTGCCAAAAGAGAAAAACACACACCGCAGCTCATAGTTTTAGCATGTTTTAATGGAGACACTGATTAACCTTAACCTGTGATGAGTACATTAATTTCCATGGTTTTCCGACTCACAGCCAGACTTAGAAAAGAAAAAGAGGAAGTATATCAATACGTAGCGGTTGCAAAACTAAAGTACATTATTTACATTCCAAAAACAAAAATGAAAACAGTGCCATTGTTTCTTAGGGATGGAAGTGAACACTGAGGCCTGAAAATGACAACTTGTATTTTTGAAGTATGTCCCAGAACGACTTGGCGATCCGACTCTGTTGTGGGCTGTCTCCGCCTTGTCAGAGTACAAACAACATTTTAGTAACATTTGATATCTGTTACAAAAACGAGGCAAAAAAACAGACTAAATACTCAAATGGACCAGGAAGGAAAATAGTCCTGATCTCAGCAAGTCTATTTTTTTCTTTATTACAAAATCATTAGACTCAAAGTCCCACACCCCATTGCAGCAGTGAAGCCATGAGAGGGTGTTTCTCTTTTCTTTTTTTATTGAAGTGCGTTGACTGTCTGCTCCCCCTTTGTGTGACTGCACTAAGCTATGCATGCGAGTCGTTTCCATGGCACCAGTGATGAAGCCCGCCAGGTCCTGTGCATCAAGTAGAACAAAGAAGAGCACAACACTTTAGGTCCCAGTCACTTCCTGCCTCGTTATACTGGTGGGGGTACAGGAGAGTTGAGGTGAAGGAGTTAATTAGGGGAGAAGGTGAATCTTCCCTAGATGAGCGTTGAGGAGCGCAGGGGCAAGAGGGCAAATAATAATCCTATCTAAAACACAATACACAATACTGTGGCCGACTGGTTTGCCTGGCATCAAAAAGAGACCAGGGTAATTCTAAAGAGAAACACACTGACTTCCTGTCATGCCCGTGTGTTTTACGTCAAGGGGGTTAAACTTTAGGCTTATAGGGATACTAATGCAGTAGTGCATGAACGAAAATAAAAATAATAACGCCTTCTGTTCAAATATCTTTAGACCACCAGTTGCTCCAATCAATAATAAAAAATAAAAATAATAATAATTAAAATAATAATGCTTCAACGCAGGACATTATTGCCTAAGGCATGATTCTATACATTATTTTCATTACATACTTTTGTGAGTGTTTGACAGAACAATCCTTGAATCTGCTACTTTTTTGTCAACAAAATAAAAAAATGAAAAGAATGTACAACTTGATTATAGTAGTTTTGTGTGCCTTTGTCCTTTTGCCACGTTTGATTCTTTTTCACATTTTTGACTCCAGATACATATATACTTTTTTTTCCTTTTACAGCTTTAACTCGTTGGCGATTTTTGAAGCGATGTTCTTGAATGCGATGGATGTTCCCGATATCCGCTTGAAGCGCACGCCGTTAAGTGAGAGGCGGGGCAGCTTGCACACCTCCATCTCCCACTGGACCAGGCTCTCGGCATGGCCGTCACCGTGGACACAGAGGAGCAGGAAGCGCTCACGCTGCTCGTAGTCACAGTTGTTGGCGTCCAGCACCTTGCGGATCTCGCGCATCATGTCGGTGGGCTCCATGGCCGACGTGGTCTTCATGCTCCAGGTGAAGCGCAGCGAGCGCGGTTTGGTGTCTCTATGATCCTCCTTCTGATCCCCAGACATGTTACGACTGAGAAAGAGTGAGAGAGAGAAGTTTTAGTTAAGAAATTATGTTTGCATGTGTGAGTGAATACTACAGCTTTTTAGGTATATATATCCTGCATATTGGCTGTATTAACATAAAGGAACTCCTTGTAGATTTACAGTTAATAACTGTAGCCCCTCTGTTTTCCACAAATGCAAAGAACCTCTTAATCAGACACAGAATCATAAGCATCCAAACATTTAAACAAACAGTCATGACCCTATGTACAGAACCACAGTCTTTACTGAAGAACCCTAAAGGTACCCTCTTTTTCCTCTGTAACAATCAGAATACGTGCCAAAATGCAATTGCACTTGATCTTTTTATAAAAAAAAAAATTCGCATTATAAGCTCCACTTAAAATCCTTTAATTTTCCCAATAATATAAACAGATGCGCTTTACTAACCCAAATAAACAGTTTTCAGGAAAGAAATCATCCAATCATTTTTTTATTATGTTAACTTAGCTTGGATTTACTGGACTCTGCACCCAGCGGCAAGACCTGCTGAATTAAAAGGAAATCATGGCGACATCCCTGTTCCTTACTAGTGTTGCATAATGCGCTTTATAATCCGGTGTGCATTATGTATAGAAATAGACTTTCATTGATGGTGTGCCTTATAATCCAGTGTGCTTTATAGTGCGAAAAATATGGTACACTAAAATTTATTGATTTATTTATCAATTAAGAATGATATTCAAAACCAAATGCCGCATTTGTGTCAGAATTTCAGACATTGTATTCCAATGTGTGTCGCTGTGAATGTTCGAAAGCAAATCGCAATGCACAGAATTGCATTTAATCTAAGAGCAGTGCGGTATTTGTGCAAAAATTAAATATAAATCACATAATCCAATCAGAACCCACTACTGAACTTGGGCGGGTATGAGAAACCAGTCAGGGTAAAACTTATGAAGGGGAAGCGTCACATTAAAAAAATAAACCAAACACACCCAAACGAATCCGGGCTCCAGACAACCAACTGGAGATTATTATTTTGCAATGCATTTTGCATTTTAAGTGCAATTCTGACATGAATTCAGTGTTTGGTTTTTGGTTGTATTGTTTTTTTAATAAAAAGATCAAGTGCAGTCAAATGAAATGTAATAGTTTTTTTCCCCCATTTAATTTTGGAACGTATTCTGCATGTTTGCTTTTCAATTTGGCACCAATTCCTCTTCATAGTTTTGTAAAGTGTAAAGTACATATACATCTCTATGGTAGGTGTATCTATTTAAAATTAGCATATATATAAAGGAGGTGTACCCAATAAGCTGATAACTGGGCAGACTCTGTGTAGAATTAGATGATTAGAATGATGTTTATCAGTAGCTGAGAGTGTAATGAGCTTGTGTTAATCAGTAAACAATTATCACTGATTAACAGAGCGTGGCCCTGATGGGCGCAGTGATAGCAATACTGTATCTTACAACAGAGAAACATCCACACATGCACAGTAGTACACCATGCAGGAACACAAACACCACCACACAAACATCTGACAAACATGCAAATCCACTGAAACAGAAGACAAAAATATGCTCACAACAGAATAAACAGTTTACTGTGTCAAATAATAATAAAAAAAATCATATCACTAGAGGATATTGCAGTTACTGCTGATTTTTAGTCAAGGCATTTTATTGTATTGGGATTCATTTTTCATTGTGATAAATGATATCTAAAGCATATCTGAGAATATGCTGGATTTAATCAGAAAAAAATTAAACCAACTGACTACCATTGTCATCACAGAAAGTGTAATTAGTACTGTGTAACTGAATGAAGTGCAGCACATTTTACAGAATAAAATGTATTTAAATTGCTCTAGTGCTTAATTTGTGTTTTTTTTAGAAGCTGACGCTACCAATGCATTTTCATTGCCTATAAAAACATTATGTAATTTGATTGTAATACCATTTTTCCCATTGGTATGTACTGCTATGTCCATAGAATGGGAAAAAATACAGGAATTAACATCACATTTTCCCTGAAATTAATGATACATGTCATTAATAATAATGCAAACTGTACATCAATTATTAAAGAACAAAAATGGAATTTTGTAGAAACAATTTGTAATTTGGTAGATATTTGTTCATGGTAAGTATGAACAATTAGGAATTTTCTTTGTATGAAGCAGCAAAAAAAAATATCTTCAACATTTGATATCGAAAGAAACAATGCACGTCCTGTGTTGTGATTATTGGACACAGCAATGATCACAGTGTGTAGAAATAGTGTTTAAATAAAATGTAATAAAATTTAAATAACTGTAGTTTTAGTTAGAGATTAGTAAGAATCTGACACCATGTTAAAATATTATATTAATTATTGTGATACAATTTTTTTTGTATCATGTTGCCCATTGTTATATATTGCTATTTTGCTACATGCATAGAATGGGGTCCCCAGCACTGGCTGATATTAAAATAGCCTGTTTACACCAAAATAAATGTCAACTATTATAAGCAACGACACAACAACCAACAGACACCAGGGCTAAATAATCAGGTCATGCATGACACTGCAACCCTGTGATTTGTCCACAAGGTGGCAGCAGAGGAAGGGAAATGGCTTCAGCAAAACAGAGCTGAGTGACAGCTGGAAGACATGCCCTAATTCAGACATTATCCACCTAAGCTTGGGAAACTGTGCAGCCACTGTATTGTTTTAGTGTCTTTCAACTCTATTTCTTGTAGAAGTAAAGCACCTCCACCCTGCATATTTAGTATGTTCCCTGATTTAACAACCCGATTCAACTTCTTCAAATTACGAAGCTTTCAGAGATTAAGAGTGTGTTTTTTACACCAGGGAAACATTTAAATATGCAGGACAAAGGTGCACCAGGACCCTGCAACTGAATTTAATTACACTAAGGTTGCACAATAGTGGAAATAGCGATTTTTGGTGTTTTGCGATATACAGTGCTGAAAAAAATGTAAAGACCACTTTAGTTTCTGAATCAGTTTCTCTGATTTTGCTAATAATATGTATACATTTGAGTAAAATGAAAATTGCTGTTTTATTCGATAAACTACAGACATTTCTCCCAAATTCCAAATAAAAATATTGTAATTTAAAACATTTATTTGCAGAAAATGGCTGAAATAAGGAAAAAGATGCAGAAATCAATATTTGGTGGAATAACCCTGGTTTTAATCACAGTTTTCATGCATCTTGGCATGTTCTCCTCCACCAGTCTTACACACTGCTTTTGGAAAACAGTCGAAAAGGCACTCCTGGTTCAAAAATTTAAGCAGTTTTGTGATCATCCATCTTCCTCCTGATTATATTTTAGGGGGTTTTAATTTCAAAGAAACTCATAATTTTTAAGTGGTCTAATTTTTTTCCAGGGCTGTATATTGCAATATTAAAAATACAGGAATTAACACCACATTTACACAGAAATTAATGATCCAAAGGGTCATCACTAAAATGCAATCTGTGCATCAATGATTAAGGTAACAATAATAGTATTTTGGAGCTCCATCTGTAATTTGGTAGATATTATGTAAAATATGAACAGTGTGAAATTTACTGCAAACAATTTATGACACTGCATGTACTGTGATGTGATTATTGTTCGATGCTGAAACGACATATTGTGCAGCCCTAGATTACAGTGGGTAGAAATAGTGCTGCCCCCCTCGGGGATCGCTCCAGCTCTGCAGAGGCTGTGAATAGGGAGCACAGTAAAAGATACACAGATAGATAAATAGATAGAGAGAAAGTGAGTGGATGGGGAACTGCGTGTAGCTTCAAAACTAGAAAACTAGAAACTAGAAAACTCTGGATGTCCTGCCTCACCTTGAGCCCTCATATCTCCCATTTCTCTCAAACTCTGTTGGAAGTCTTTAAACCAGGACAAAAGAAGAAGAAAAGTCAGAGGTAAAGAAACTAACAGAATACAAATTTAAAATGGAGAAACTCAGCATGTATCTCCATGTACAAATCCCTGTGTGGGGAAGAAAATACTGCACTATACAATATGTGCTTTGATAACCAGAGAGTGATATAAAATTAAGTAAAATAAAAATAAACCAAAAAAATGTGAAAGGGGGAGGGGAAAGGGGTTTTCTGCTAGTCAATGATTCAACTTCCTGTTCTAAATGTATCACATGCAGTGCCAGTTGTTCTTTTTGGTATGCCCTCCTTCTGACTCTCGCAGAATAAACTGTAAAGAAAAACCAGCAGCAGAACAGGAAGAAGCTTCACGTTTTTAAATGACAAGGATTTTTTATCATAATTCAAAACATAGAGATAATAATCCACATGGTATAATAACAAATACAATCTAGCACACACAGATTAGACAAACATTCACAGCTGATTCACATGCATTCATAAAAAAATAAAAGAAAAAAGGTTTTTGACAATGAAAATGCAGTGAGACACAGAAACAGCTGGAGTGGAGATTAAGAGGAATCATACAAAAGGAATTATGGACATTGGGCTGGATTAGAAATAACAACATCCCTTAAACTGACTAATAAAAAACTGACATGGGAGCTACAGCTTATCATTTTTCTTAGTACAGTTCTTAGCGTAGGAATTTGATAATTAGCAAGTAATCATTAGTGCGGAACATGTCTAGCTCATTCTAGTCATGGGGCACTATATGGATCAAACTGCAACTTGTCTGTTCAAATTAATGTTTGTATTTATTATTTTCCCCCGTTGTACCGCACAGTTTGTGTACTGTCACAACCCAGCAGTGTGTGTTTCTGTATATATATATATAATTATCATTAGTTACAACAAAGCATTAATTATCATCATTGTATTTCAAATCATCCCTGAATTTTCATACTGGTGCATCACTATCTGGTATGCATGTCTGGTGGCTACAGAGTAAGAGTGATGAGGCTAGGCTAGATGGGGGCTCCAGCACTAGGCACAGCTGAACTGGCAAAATTCAGCAAAGCTCATGTGCTTTAAAAGAAACATACAAATCTATACTGGGCTTCTCAAAAATAGTCCATATATTCTTACGCAAAAAATAAAAAATCAAAAAACAAAACTGTCCCTGACTTGTAAAATTCTAAAAAGTGCTCTTAGCTATAAAACCAAGCACCAGTAATGATGGTATGTGGGTGTATGATGAAAAACAAGAGGGACAAATAAAAGAGACAGACAGATCCATTCCATACTAAAGGGAAGAAATTACCTGCTTTAACAATGCTAAATCATTCTTTAGGGATTTGCACCGTCTGTGCACAACTGTGGTTGTAGGAATTTATCCCCCAAGAATTAAAAAGAAAGGACAAAAAGAAGCTGACACTGTGTGACGTCCAAGCCCTTTTATAGTGGGATTACAAGGCCTTGTTTAGGAACACTCTTCCTGGACAGATCTGGGGAGAGCTGACAAGGGCAGGTCAGAAGATTTGGGGCACACTCTACAACTAGGGCAGGATACTGGAACATCAGAGCAGGGCCAGAACGAGGGGGCAGCGTCAAAGCGAGTTTTTCAGTACCTGAACTCCAGAAATGCTGTAAAGAACCATCTCTCAATCGCCACATCTGTCAGCGGCCAAATTTAACGCCCAGTAGGGTGGCCTGAATTACACAACCAACAGTTTGTTATCTCAGCGTGAAGAAATATCCAGGTCTGATGTTACCCAAGTGCACTGAGGAGGTGATTCAGAAGTGAAACAGAAAACCTACAAATAATACAACTGTCACAAAGAATTTGTTAGCTATCAATATACAAATCATAGCAACAACCCACAGTATCTTCATCCGATCCCGCAGTATCAGATCTCATGCCATAAACAGCTGTGGATGTGAAAATCATTCATAAATGTGACAAACATAAAAACATAAAAAGAGAAGTGTATAATAAAACGAGAGATAAAAGAAGAGCTCGTTTCCATCCTGTGGAGGCATGCATGAGTGATTAGTAGAGCTTCTGCTCAGACGGTTTCTGCCCGTTGCAGACTGAGATGTCAGGCATGCTCGAACACACTCCGATTACGGCGCGGTGTGGAAGGGGGTGTCAAAGAGTGAGCATCAGGCAATTAATTCAGCACTTTGCCACACTTTGTTAAGAGTTAAACTCCAGTATTAAATTAAAAGTCAAACGTGTTGGTTAACTGCATACAACGCCGAATTGAGAGTCCTACCTTTTGGTAAATCTGAATGACATGTTTCTACAAAACAAACAAACAATGCAAAAAAGCTTCAATCAAAATCTAGAGCAGGAAGTGTAGACAGCGCCACAATAGAAAAAGCTGTTTAAAATAAATAAAAAAATAATGATTTAAATAACCTATTTTGGTTTACTGGAATGAGATATGGAGAGACAGTGTTGTGATGGAATAAACTAAACTGAAATAAATGAGTATGTTTGTAAACAGGATGTTGAAATGCATGAGGTCAACAGTTAGGGTTTAGTTTGTGTTGAGCATGAGAATGCATAAAAGAGCATCGAGAAGCAACACAAACAAGAACATGAAACTGCGTCTATTTTTCAATAAGGGAAGCAGGCAATATACGGGAAGCCTAATATTAAGTTCAAAGAATATAATATCAAATATACAATCTGTAAACATCTGGATAATAGAGGGGACAAGGCACTTACAAATGAATTTTACAGTAAGGGAAGCACTAGGTTGAGCAGCACAGCTCCTAATGCTGTATTACTTTCATTATAAATCATTATAATGCCATTCCAGTGCTGTGCCAATGTAATTCAATTTGATCTGTTCTGCATTCAGAGTATTCAAAAACCACATTTATAAAAATACAATTAATCATGTGCTTCAGATTAAGAGCTAGGATAAAAGAACAGTGTGGTGTGCTTACCTGCGTGTGAGTTTGGAGGTGAGCTTGGTGAAGAGATTTGTGGAGCCCCTGCTGCGTGACTGGGACAGGGGTGTTGCATCGTGGGACAGGGTGGGGGAGGCAGGTGGTCCGTTGTAGGTGGCTGTACGTCGCTCCCTCAACTGGCCTCCATGGAAGGTACTACGACTGGCTGTGCCTCGTGGGAAACGTAAGCGGTCAGGCGGTGTGGCGCTGCTGATGCTGTGGGTGGAGGCTCCGGGGTTTCGCTGGCCAGAGGCTGTAGTCGTACTGAAGAAGAGCAAGTCAAAGGGGTGGTGAAACTTTTGCAAGGATTTTGTGAACTTGTTGCTGCATACATATTTAAATGTTAGAACCCTATATAGACGGGGACCCAATTTAAAACATGACTATAAAAAGAATGCAATTGCTAGTTTTAATGAAATAAATAAATAAAACAATTGCTGCCAGTTCCCAGAATCCAAACACTTGGCTCACAACCTTTCCTTCCTGTAAGCCACAAGGCCACAGATAAGGACACACTCACTTTGATCATTTCTGTGCAAAATGTATGCATGAAACCAGGGGGAAGCAAATCCTCTGAGCCACTTCAGCCTCAATTTGTATTCCTGCACGTCAGTTTCTAATCAGTTTCCTGTGTACGACTGCAGTAAAGTCTTGGGCTACTCTTGACCTCTTTATCAATTTCTTGTACATATGCAATCTTACACACAAGAGATCTGAACTAGATTACTAGATAACTACAGATTGGACACTATACAGGTCTTCAGAAACCACTTCAGTTTATGAATCAGTTTCCCTGATTTTGCCATTTATAGGTACATGTTTGAGTAAAATAAACATTGTTGTTTTATTCTATAAACTACAAACAACATTTCTCCCAAATTCCAAATAAAATATTGTCATTTAGAACATTGATTTGCAGAAAATGAGAAATGGCTAAAATTACAAAAAAGATGCAGAACTTTTAGACCTCAAATAATGCAAAGAAAACAAGTTTATATTCATAAAGTTTTAAGAGCTCAAGAATCAATATTTGGTGGAATAAACCTGTTTTTTAATCACAGTCTCCATGCATCTTGGCATGTTCTCCTCCACCAGTCTTACACACTGCTTTTGGATAACTTTATGCCACTCCTGGTGCAAAAATTCAAGCAGTTCAGCTTTGTTTGATGGCTTGTGATCATTAATTTTTCTCTTGATTATATTCCAGAGATTTTCTATTGGGTAAAATCAAAGAAACTCATAATTTTTAAGTGGTCTCTCATTTTTTTTCTAGAGCTGTATGTCCAGTGTGTAATGAATTAATTCTAATGCTACATTGGTACACGTTGTACCATTGTTAACACAGATGTGCAAATGGCTCACTGGAGCAGACAAGCATGAACCTGCTGGCACTATACCTAATGCCATCCATTAGCTAAAGGGGTATATAAAACCCTCCAGCACTAAGCTGTAGAGCAGTGGAACTGTGGAATGATGGTGCTCCTTTTGGGATGAGCTGGAGAGCTGGACATGAGGAGAGGTGGCTATCATCCAACATCATTGCATCTGAATGCAATCAAATCCTCACAGCAGCGCTCTAAAATCTAGTAGAAAGCCTTCCACGGAGCATACAACAAAAACTAATTTATTCCTTTTTAACACCCTTGATTTCAGGACAACAAATGCCCCAATACTTTTGTCCCACAAATAACATCTGCTTGACATTTCTTTTTAATTAGTCATTCAAACACATTATCAGAACCATAAGCTTCACACTCTTAATAATCTGTATTAGACTGTTATTCAAGTTAAAAATACCTAACAAGACATTCACACAACATTGCAGCAGTTATGAATAGGTCTAATCCTTTCCACTGCTTTACACTATATTAGTGACATTTATATCCACTACGAGTGGACAGTAATAAGTAGTGAGTTTAGTGACACATGAGAAGTTAGTATGGATGGTCTGAGTGGAACGAACAGAGAGGGATCTTCACAGACTGGCTGCCATAGATTAGACAGTTCTCTACTGGGTGAGTTGCAGGTGGAGGGCTGTTACAGAATCATAGACGCAGACAGCAGAGAGGTCAGAGGGCGTTAGAGGGGTGAAGGGCTGGGTAACGGTCATAAGTTGAGACAGACGCGAGGATCGTGTTTACTTAGGCCTGAAGAACTCAGCAGCGCCTTCACTAGGGGGCAGAGCAGAGCGGCAGGTGTGGCCCGAAGCGGAAAGTGCCATGGCCTTCTGGTGCCTCAGGCGGACCGAGGCGGACGAGGCAGTGAGGGCTGCGGTGTACGATGTCGGACTCGTGGCAGCACACGCTGACATCTCGTTCAGGCTGGCAAAACGGGTATGAACCATTTTAACAAATAAAACAGGAACAGTAAAGAATGAACAGAACAAGAGCAAAGAACAGGAAGAAAAGAAAGAGAGAGAGAGAGAGAAAAACTGCTGTGACCTTTTCATAATGAAGCCTCCGTTTTTATGAGGCCAGTATTTTGGAAGCAGTAGCTGAGCGGTGCAAAAGAAGACGGTGGAAGAGCATGGCCGTCAACACAACACTTACATATCACTAGATAGTGACTGCGGCTCCAAAGCTTTTATCTAGCTTAAAGCACATCCAGTTTAAAGTCTGGAGCACAACTGGGAATTGATGTAACCAATGGATTTTATATAATAAGTGTACAGTGGTATCAGGCTGTCCTGGAAACACTTTACTGTTTTACTGAACTACGAGCTCAGGATATGGCGAAACCAGATTAGTAAGTGAGATCTTAAGAATGTTCCTCATTTCTGTAACTGAAAAGCTATTAATGTGTTGTGTATGTGAGCCAAATAAAGACATTTATTATTATATTACAGCTAAATATTTACAAGTTACCATTAACACACAGCTCTGGCTATGTCTTGGCTGGTGAAACAGGAAACAGGGGAAATCGGTATAAATGGAAGCTTTGTGTAAGTGTACAACTTAAGTCAAAGTTGGAGAGGAGGCATACAAAGCTTCCAAAAAGCTTACGTGTAGATGATGTTGCAAATAAACAGAAATAAATGCTTGTGAGAAAAAAAAAGTTGTGGGGGATGGGGATCAAATAAAGAGAACTGGTTCCTCTTTCTCTTATATCACATGCAACATGTGACTGACATGTGGGAGGTGCTGTTTGTCACCACTCAGAACGACTGGTCGGGTCAGGACCCTTCACCTCAAGAAATAAACTCACCTGTTTTCTTTGCCGTTCTGGATGACAGCGTGGCGGTCCCCAGCACTACGATCACTACAGACGTACGTGTTTCTCCTGGTCATCCCGCCAGACACAGAATTACCCTGCAGGAAAAGAGAAAGCATTGTAAATTCAGCACAGAATAGAGCATCATTTTTACTGGTGTTCTCATAGAGTAAAGTGCTGTAGTGTGTAAAAAAAATAATTATGGGATGAATATTGGATATCATATTTGTTTTTTGAATGGAACTAACTAACCCCAGGAGTGGTAGAGCCCTTCTTGCGGTCAGGAATGTCGGCCTTGTTTGGGTTGTTGGCGTTGCCCAGCAGGGGGCTAGCCGGGGCCATGCCACGGCTACCAGAAGAGTTAGACTTGCGTGGCTGAGCAGTGCTCTCCTCTTTGTGCTCACCATCAGGTGTGGTGGTTTGGCTTCTTTTAGGGTAAGCTGTTGCAGGAATGGCTGGACCAGCTGTAGAAGAGAGGAAGAGACCTTGTTCAAAAAATGTCCTGAAGAGTAAAGTCCTAGCTAATGATAAGCCTAGGAAATGCAGAGCTCACCCTGGTCACTGTAACGCCGCTGTTTCTGGTTGGAGATGCTCCTCTGGACTTTAAGGTGAGACGGTGACTGGCCGTTATTGTGCTCACTGTTTGGTCTAGCTTTGGCCAGAGACAGGTTACTGCTGGAGCTCGAGTCACTGGCCTCCAACTGAAAATAAACAACCAAAAAATACATTTAATTACTTTTCACAATTTCATTTATTTCAGTCAGCTTTCAGTTATTTGTGCTGGAGAATAACACTCTGGTACATGGGAATACATGCTCTTTAAAATGTTCAAAAATATTAAAGCATCTTGAAACAAAAAAGATGCATTAAGGCTATAGAAATTGTTGACAGAGAAAATGGCACAGTGAGGTTACGGTGCAGTTTCCTGAAATTCAGACACTGTGAGGAGTCACGTGGAGAATCATGTGACTAGCCGTCAGCTACTAAAATCTAACAGGGTAAGCAAAAAAGGCAGACGATTATGAGAACTACTAAATGATATATACGCACAACACCACAACAACTTTTACTGCAATGTGACATCAGGTCAACATTCATGAAAAAAATAAACCATTTAAAATAAAAATGATTTTCCTTAAAACATAACAAACAAAAATTCTACCTACTCAGTCTGAAACATCTACACGCAGATATAGCTTTCACTGTGTTCTGAATCAGCATGCAAGTGACTTCAATTGATTTCAGATCAAAAATGAAAATTCTATTGGATTTCAGTAAAATGTTTTCTTTTTTTTGTTTGTTTGTTTCTCTTATCCTTTTTGACTTTATAACTTCATTAAAAGAAAACCTACTAAAACAGGTTGTTCCACATTATTAAGCAAGTCACAGTTGTTGTGTAATATGGAGAGGAAGAAAGATCTTTCTGAAGATGAAAAACATAAAATGCTGCAATGTGTTGTAATAATTATAAAAATAACTGAAATTTCTTAAAAACTAAAGCAAGAGTTTGTGATTAGGAGCACAAAGATATTGGTCCAGATAAAGGCTTATTAATGGAAAGTTCTATCAGACAGATTAAACAGCATTAAATGGAGGCTATAAAATAAACAATATTTTTTAGCAGCAAAGAGTTACTTAAAGCTGCTGGTTTTCTGGATTCTCAAGATCCTTTTGTTGCAGGATCCTCCAGGTGCTGGCAGTTGGTTAAAACTTTATTTCTGCATCTAACCAAAGCTCACAATGAGGAATGTTTGCAGTGGGACACCACAGTAATATGAATGGTGTGGTTATATGTGGAATTATATGCACTGTAAAAAATGACAAGCCTGTTCCAACAAAACAGTGATGACAGAAAGTAGGTTGTGAAGCACTCATTTGAGATGTAATATTAAAAAAATTAAGGGTCCCTGCGTAACAATATTACCTCTGCCCCATGGCACGAAAAAAAGAAAAAAAAAAAAAAAGAATTGAGCCTTTCTAAAATAAAACTATTTTGTTGAAAGACAATAAACTCTACCAGCCTGCAAAATCACATCTGACTTATAATTGCCCTGAAGGAAAAATGGTGTGTACATGACAATCCCATGGAGGTACATCCTGAAAGTGTCCCAATTCAATAAATCTATTTCTATAGATGTGGACAGTACTTTACAGCAGCTCTAGGATATAATCCTGACATCCTTAAACGAACTAGAGGTAAAAATAAATTAATATATACCTAGGCCATGTAATGATCATGCTTTTTTATTTGTTTAATATATTGTTATATTTATCCAGATAAACATAATCATTGTCATTTTATGACCATTTTATATCCATGATATAATGATAATAAAATAGAACAATACTGCAGTTACTCCCTATTAATTAGGAATGCAGATTTAATAATTAAAAATATACACATAATAAATGATAAAAAAGTATTTCTCCAAAATAAATAAAAATGAAAACGACTGTTTTTAAACAAAATTACATACTGGCTTATATTTATGGTCTCTCTCTATTTGATAAAAAAAAACATAGGGGAGTATTGAGGTCAGAAAAATAAATATTGAAAGTATATCCATATGTAGCATGTTAATGTAATGATCATGAGAAGCCTGAAAAAACACTCATACACATGTTTAGAACACCAAACCCTACTAAAATGGGTTTAGAATATGACTTATCCATTAGTCACCACGTACCTCTGAGGGCTTCCTTCCTAGTAGCAGGTAAGTGGCGGTGATCTCATCGTACTTCATTCTGGTCAGAGACTCATGGATTTCCTCACGAGAATAACCCATCCCCACCATTATGTCTGCAAAACACAACACACAGCGTTATATGATGGCACATGCCTTAAAGATGTGCAAAAAAAAAAAAAAAACTGACACTAGAATTTTCTTAGATCTTAGCACAAGTCATTGATCCTACATGCTGTGATACAAAGAACAATGCACAGTGCATGTTGAAAACTGGAACAAAATAAATGATATTGAACAGATATCTAATATATTAATATGATACACTATGATGAAACCTTCATAAAAATATAATGTTAAAGTATTAATATTTATGCTAAAATATGAGTATTAATATTTAATATTTATGAGTCCTCTCTGGTGAGAATGGGTAATTGCGACGAGCAATCCGATTCCAGGTTATGTTCGGTCAGAGAGAGAGAGAACGCTCAGTCAGAAACTTCACTCCTTCGTTTCTTTGGTTTTACTATGAGTGAATGAGCTACTGAGCTCTGAGTTTCCCCTTCTGAAGTCTCCATTGCTCCACCAGCCGCTCACGTTCAGTAAAACTGAGCTGGATCCTCTTTTAGAGGATGTACGTGTGACGTAAGTATGTAAAGACACGTGACGTGACCAGAAGAACTTCCATGAAAAGTGACCAGACAGCCCATTTTTTAGAATTAATATAATAGTGTTAGCAGGGATGGTCGTTTCAGCACACTGGTACCATTAAACACAATATTTTATCCCTTCTCCACTCAGAAATGCTCCTGCTTTCAGTTTAGAAACAACATAACACAGACAGCCACCTTAAACAGGTAATCTGCACAGCAGACACAGTATTATGTTATGTTTTTTTTTTTTTTTTTTGCATAAAATGCTTTAGAACAAATCAATATTATGTTATATTGACCAAACCTAGTTCTGTCGAATTTTTACTTTTGTATCAAGCGAGTTGTAGCAAGATATGAACAAGTTAATTTGCCTTATATGATATTGCACATCTGGCAATGTTACTTAAGTGCATGTACACATTGTAATGACAATCCTGAACTTTTTTTGAGTTTTCATCAATGAAAAGATGAAGCTCATCATACTGATTTAGCTATTGGCCAAATTATACATGCATACATACTTTACAAATAAGGGATTAACTTTAAGTGGAGCTAAAATCATTAAAAATATTATGTACATTCTGCTCTTGACTCATGGTTTTAACTTCAACTGAAGTTAAGTGTGAAGTCAGAGGCAGACTAATTGAATCCTAGATCACTGCACGAGTTGACTCAGCAGTCACAGGTTCAACACAGCAGTAATCCCAGGACATGGAGAGCTGTTTCTGGATCCATCAATGCTTTGAAGGGCACAGCAGCAGTGGAAAGTACAGGGTCTGCCTGGCCTAAGCACCATCGACCCTTACATCACTCAGATGGAGCTATGGCCTAGGGGCACATTAAGCACTGCCAGCTTCACGTTGAGGAAAGCATGTCAGTCTAATGTTTTGGTCTAAGCTGACGAAAAAAAAAGCATATACATGCACAGAGACACGTGCATCAGTGAGGCTCCTAACAGAAAGTTGCACAACACAACAAGGCCAAAACATCCAAATCTGTGGTTTGACCCAGGACTCGCTATTCTGACTCAACTTACAAACTTTAATAGGTTTCTGAAGCGTCACATGATGGTCTAAAACACAGTTAAATCAAAGAATAATTACCACCCCTTTGTTTATGTCCTGGGATTACTGCTGTGTTGAACCTTTGTAGTTTTTTAATTACATACTGTAGTTCTGTATCTGCTTCTCTGTATACTTTATTATTCTCCTCCTCTTAAAAGGATGACCACCTCAGCGTAAAGATTATTTGGGTGGTGGGTCATTCTCAGCAGTGTGATTAATCGCGCTTGTTCTTCTTAAGACACATTTTTATGGTGGACATTTAAATGTAAATAAAAAAATTGAGTGTAATAAATGTAAAATGCAATTATATTTATATTAGTGGTGTCAATTAAAACTCTAGTATAATCTCTTGTATATTTGGGGGGCGCAGAAGAAATTGGATAGAGGACATTGTCTTCCTCTATCCAATTGGTTGTAAGGATTTCTGAATCAGAATGGGGGGATGGGGGGCATTTAAATTGGCTGGGGGAAGGGACAGGCAGATTACAGTGGAATTTGGGGACAAACTTGGTGGCGTAATTAACTTGCATTAAAAAGTCTTGCTGTAAATAAGTCTATTCACCAGAGAATGACATGAAGAGCTTTCAATTATTGAAATTAAATCAACTCTCTAAAAGGGAACTAAAAAAACAACTGAACCAATTTTCCTTTCAGTTCAACCAATATATACTTATGTAGTATTCATTTTTTATTCTTTACAGTGAATAAGCTGAAAAAGAGAAGTGGGTTTGATAGATGAGCTCCCAGCCCAGAGGAAACGTGACTTCTGCCTTTCTGTTCAAAACAACAATAAGGTGGTAGTTTACAGAGTGAAACATACAAATGATGACTGCGCTTATATCATCCAAGTCATTGTGGACGTGCTGTGGTTTTAGAAAAAACTAAAAGATGTTTGGTGCTGTACCTATTCTCTTCTGGTCCGAGATGTCAAGCTCTGGTTCCACAAAAGGCTTGAGTTCATCCTCCTCAAAGCCAGCATTGATCCATCGGTCCTTCATAATTTGCTGAAGAAGACACACAAGACTGCATGACAGCATCTGTCCAGCTTGTATATATTAAACTTTCAGGGTGACTCAGGACAGAGGAACTTAACCAAACACAAGGGACAAACCAGGCGGGATGTTTTCTCATTTCAGTGGAATTAGAGGGGGATGTTTTTATGCACAAGAACTGTTTGAACTGCTTAACATACAATGACTGGACACAGGACACAGGACAAAATGCAGCTTTAACAAATGCTACACTAAAAGTCAGTTCAGCCAATGCATGGAAGATAAAATAGGTTTATTCAATTTTACAAACACAAACATGCCTCAGGATATGTTGGACACATGCTAATGGTGGGGTTGGTGGCAGGTCTGCTAGTAGTTTAAACACATTATTATTATTATTTCTTTTATGGAACACAGAACACTTCACTCTCTGCTGCTCACAGTTATGTTTTATTTTATTTAACACACTTTTAGTACAGTTTCATCCAAAACAATGAAGTAAGGAGTAACAAAGTACACATGTAAACACCTCAGACCTGAGATTTACCGTATTTTTCGGACTATAAGGCGCACCGTATTATAAGACGCACTATCAAAGAACGCCTATTTTCTGCTATTTTTCCATACATAGGGCGCATCGCATTATAAGGCGCGTTAAGTGACACTAGAAAGGGTGCCTATATCAAAGTGAACAGGGGTGGCGCCATGTTTCCCTTCCCCCACCGGGGGTGGTCGCTTGCCGGTGGAGCGTCTCAGTATACAAATCTAGCTATTTCAAAGTCAAACGAGTGCTGGATATTAATCTACACAGATTCCTCTCCTGAAAACTGTTTATTTGGGTGAGTAACGTGCTTCAGTTTATTTACAGTAAGCTTAGATTTCCAGATGTCCACTAAAGCTTGCTGCACCAGCGTTAGCATAGCTATCCGCTAGCACGCTAGCTAGTCACCTAAACTAGTAAAGTTAACCCAAACTTAAACGACAGTGTTACACTGAGTAATCCTGCGTGTTCTGGTAAGACAGTGAGATATTAGCTAGCGATTCGTCCCCCGTAGCTTGTTTTAACACGGTAAACAAGCAGATTACAGGCTGATAAAACTCACCTCTGAGAGAGTTAGCGCTTAGCATCTAGCTAATGCTAGCCAGGCAAAGCAGCACAGACTTACAGGCCGATAACTCACCTCTGAACGGTGAACGCTTAGCGATTAGCATCTAACTCTAATAATACTGCTCCAGCAGTATTAAAAGTGCTAAATTTAGAAAATACTGATCTCTGAACAGTGAAAAAGCTAGCTAGCTAAGCGGTTAGCATCTAGCTAATGCTATTGCTGCTCCAGCCTCGGAGCGGCACGGCTCTGCACGGAGTGTGTGTTTACTGCTCCTTACACCTGACAGGTAAAATTTAGATAATACTGATCTCTGAACAGTGAATAAGCTAGCTAATGCTATTTGCTGCTCCAGCCTCGGAGCTGCACGGCTCTGGACTCTGTATAGCACTGAAACTCTGTATAACGCTGCACGGAGTGTGTGTTTACTGCTCCTTACAACCTGACGAGTAAAATCCATACAAAAGGCGCACCGTATTATAAGACGCACTGTCAATTTTTGTGAAAATTAAAAGTTTTTAAGTGCGCCTTATAGTCCGAAAAATACGGTAGTCCCAATCCCATTTCACCCCTTGGCCCTAGCACTATTCCCATTTCACTCCTTTCTCTTTTGAAAACAAGTGGTAAGGGTACAAAATAGAAACGGGATTTGGCCTTAGTAACACTCTTCCATTATTTAAAAGCTAAAGAGATGTTTTGTTAGCTGTGCAGTGTTTCTGCATGGTGGCATGTCCACTGGCATGCAACCAAACTTAAGACCACAGTAGGCATAGGTGACTGAGCCTGCAGGACACCAGCCTTTTTCCCACATTCCAAGTCTAATGACTTACACTATCCACTGCCTCTGGTGCTGCAGCTCTGATTCAGTGAGTATGTATGCACTGGTCAATGTGAACCATGATGACTTGATGGACTGGTGTTTTTAAGCAAGCTGCCAGTGTCATGTACAATATGAATCATGTGACAGGAAGCATGGGGGTGAGAGGAGTGTTCAGGAAGTGGATGGCAGTGTGAAGTTCTAAGGAAAGATGGTTTTAGGGGGTTTGTAATAAAAACTAAGCATATTTACATTTTCGCCGTCTTCTCTCACCTCAAGTGTGCCCCGCTTGGATGGGTTGAGCACCAGGAAGCGCTTGAGGAGGTTTTCGCAGTCGGTGGACATGTAAAAGGGGATACGATACTTCCCCCTCAACACTCGTTCCCGCAGCTCCTAAAGCAGGAACACAAGAGCCGCATCAGTTGGCACTGTACACACTGGAAGAGTCAGGACCTTAAAACACACTATCTTATGCATGTTAGTGTTAGTGCCTGATTTACCCATTTACTACAAATCTAAAAGGGATTGTTAATAATTTAATTATTTGTATCAGGCGGTTACATTCACACAGCAAAAATAAAGGCAAAAAGAATGGCAGTATACATTCCAATTTGAGCCACTCTACTTTGTGGTATTGAAATCTGATTAAAGCTTAGATTCTCTGCCCAAACCAGATACGACCTGAGGCCTGACCCGAACCCGAACGGCCGAGATTTTTTTAACCACTTTTCTTTGGGCTGGGTCAGGTTGGGCTCTGTTATTGACAATTTTATTTAATATAAAGCTATGGTGTGATAATCACAATATAGCTACATACAACAAATCAAACTGTGTTTAAAAAAAAGTTGCACAAGTTATAATGTTCATAATCACGCAGCTCTGGAACTGCGCAGTGAGTACTGCACACGTCAGCTCCTCCGCTTGTCCGTGCATTAACTTATTGCAGTGTTTTGTACTGAGGCTTTTTGCTTAAAATAAAAAAATAAATAGTTCAGAAAGTGTTTTATATTCTAAAACATTGATAATTATATTAGATCATAAAGTGTTTTATATTCTTAGACATTGTTACTTATATTAGAGTAGATGGGGAGATTCGTTCTTAATAAACATTGTTTGTAAATAACAGGTCTATGCTTCTTCAGTGTTGCAATGTTAAAAACATCATTTTGCACAGATTTTGTTTATTCATTCAAACAGCCCAAATTTATTTATAATTTCTTTTTTCTAGAAAAAATACCAGGTTTAATTCTGGCTCGGGCTCACAAAAACAGTTTATGGGTCAGGTCAGGTCAGGCCAGGTCGGGCCGGGCTCAGGCAGAACGTACACGGGCTTGGGCCAGGTCGGGCTGGATTTTTTGGGCTTAATCTTAGCTCTAACTCTAATAAATATTTGATTTAGGAAAATGTGACTCAGTTTGAACAGCCAGTTTACTTTTACATCAAGAGGAAGGAAATAAGGCGGTGGAAAGAGAACAAAATGCATGAAAGCAGTGGGTTAGGGGTTCGGTAGTGGGATATGATGATAAGTCACAGACCTTAAATATTTGAGTAAGGTCTCCCTTCAAAACAACATTTAGGAGATATATATCGAAACCACTCTGTTTTTAATGAAATGGCAAAAAATGTCCACAGGAAGTCAATAAAAAAGGAAAATAAAAAAGCTTAAAAATGAAGTTAATTAAATTAAGGAAACAAACTAAACAAGTGTTCGAGCATCAGAATATCATCGAAACATTGGTGTGAAAATCAGATCTGGACCACTTTCACCTGCTGTGTGAACATAGCCTTAGTGACCTCACAAATAATGGCATGCTGACCTTTAAGTTCTGGCCATCAAAGGGCAGCGAGCCGCTGACCAGCGTGTAGAGGATGACTCCCAGGCTCCAGACGTCTACTTCAGGTCCATCGTACTTCTTGCCCTGAAAGAGCTCCGGGGCTGCATATGGCGGACTGCCACAGAATGTGTCCAACTTGTTGCCCAACGTAAATTCATTACTGAAGCCAAAGTCTGCTATCTTAATGTTCATATCTGCATCTAGCAGCAAGTTCTCTGCCTGGAAGTGAGAGAAGGAGAAATCATGAGGATGTATTCAGTTGCAGTGTGTGCCAAAACTGCTACAATTTCACATTAATTATGGGCACAAAAAAACTAACAGCTAAATCCAGCAAAAGAAAAGCTCAGAGGTCTACTTTACACATATTATGCATACAGTACGTCCTCACTGAGGGAAGAGAGGAAAGAAGACAAAGCATATCATGTATGCATCATGTAACAAACTGAAACAAATAAAGAGGGAGGTGTTGGTGTTTCCACCTGGCTCCCCAGACATGCTGCTGTGAAACAGGCTTAATCTCATGCATCATTTAGGAAGCACTGCCCTGTAAGTATGGCCTGTAGCAGAGCATAGAGACTGGAAAGGAGATGGCGTTTGTTAAAACAATTATTTCACCCATTCATTCCTAGATCTTGCTAAAATGCTGGAGTTTAAAATTTAATCACTCTTAGTGTGGTTAAAAAATAATTTGAAAATCATAGACAGGATAATTTTTAGATAAGAAAAAATGTATTAGTATTTTTTGTTACTGCTTCTTTTGAATTAAAGACCTGTTTTGACACCATGAGCTTGTGTTTGTATTAGTGAGATGTTTTGGCATGGTTGGTTCATTTGTAAAGCTGACTTCTTGTTTGACATGGTCAGTTGCTTCTATGTCACAGACTAGACAGGGTGGAGTCACATGACTTCACCACATGTAGTAAGTTTTTAAAGGAACAGCACATACACATAAAAGAAAGCATAAACAGAATATATATAAATGCATACATGCATACTCCTACATTATATAGATGTATTACACACAGAGTGATCTATTTTAAGCTTTTATTTCTTTTATTGTTGATAATTGTGGCTTAAGTCAGTCTCTCAGAAAATTAGAATAATACATAAGACCTGGTACTTTTAGCAGTGTGGACAGTGTGCCGACATCTGCATCTCCATGAAAGTTGTCAGCAGAGGGAATCATGAAGTGCTGTTAGATTTTCTGGGAAAACACTGCACTGACTTTGGATTTGATAATATAACACAGTGGATCAACACCAGCAGATGACATGTCTCTCCAAACCATCAGCGACTGTGGAAACTTCACACTAGACCTCAAACAGTTAGGACTGTATGTCTCTCCACTCTTCCTTCAGACTCTGATCCCTTGATTTAGAAATGAAATGTAAAATTTACTGATGGTCAGTGATGGTTCAGAGAGACATGTCATCTGCTGGTGTTGGTCCACTGTGTCAGTGCTTGACTATATATATATATATCTGTTTATGCTTTCTTAATAATATCAAGCTTATGGCATACTGCACATGCTCTTACCCATAGCCATACATTTTTAATCATACTATCTAACCACTAAATTAATCATGCTATGCAGTGAATGCAGTCTAACCCTACACCTTAAAAATCAAAGCTGCTTCACATGTTTCTTTGAGTGAGGCCACAGACGATCCACTTCTGGTTCAATAAAGAATCCTGTGTGTAATACAGTTATGTGACGAGTAAAGACCCTTTCAATTGGTAAAGACTCTTTACACAAACAGTATAAAAGTTCTTTATACTTACACATCTCTTACACACAAGGTTCTTAATGGAAACAAAAGTAGTACTTCTATGCCATCATTCGCATAATCTTTTAAAGCACCTTTATGAGTCCAATCAATAAAAGCCTATATGAGAGCCTACAAGGCAAAACAGAACCAACCAAGTCCTCAGGATTCTGATGGTATAAAGTTTGAATCAATAATAATTTGGAATGGTGTATTATCATCCTGTCTGGGTTTAAGCCAATTTCCGAGCCATTACCCATATTAGGGATTCCTGCTTCTGCAAAATTTAAGTTCTAAGGGGAGAACTGAGAAGTTTCAAAGTGGTTAAAGATCTTACCTTGAGGTCTCTGTGCACGATGTGTTTTTGATGGCAGTACTGTACAGCTGATACAATCTATAGAGGAGATGGGGAGAGAGTAGAAAAACAGCATGTTTTAGCAGGCTAAGGTACAGAGTATTGGGACAAAACGAAAGACCAACAGGACCTAGATGTTGAGTCGGCTGTGAAAGCCAATTAGCCACATCGACCGCCACTGCCACGTTTTTCCCAGAAACCCATTGATTGGGCGAGGGGCATGTGCCCTGTCGGCCCTGCAACGTGGTCTAAAGTAAGCTGAATTGAGCAACACAGAACCTTATACTCGCACGCTAGCAGGTTAATCTCACTGTTTTAATTTAATTAGAATAAAGATAAATATTAGATGTTTAACAAACAACAACTTTCCATTTAATTCAACTTGGACTACTACAAAAATGTTGTCTCAACAGCCCAACTTGTTGTTTGCAGTCACATCAGTATATTTAACAAGAGAATTTCGCAAAAAAAAAAAAAAAACATTTTTATTATTCCAGCAGTAATGCAGTCAGTCTAATACACAGTCATGAACTGTCTGCTATCTAGTGCTAATTACCCCTCTTATATAATCTTGCACTTCACTGTTTGATATAGTGAATGAGACCTACATAATTTCCAGCATTTATAGTTTGTTATTTATTTCATTGTTCACAATTGTACCATTAAATGAAAAACTTGAAATCAATCGGTTGAGGGGCAATTGTAAATATAAAATGACATTTAATCTTTCGAATTTATGTCTGTCACAATGATTACACAATACTGATTTACTGCACATGGACAGTATCTTAAACATTTTTGCTGACTTTAATATTCCCTGTCGTGGTTACCTAGCATGAATGAGCCTTTATGCTGACTTATTTAACAAAACAACACAGTGGCATTATTTCTTTTTTTTTTAATGTAGGATATTTATTCTTATTTGCCAGTTCCAATGCTTAAATGCATTTTATTGTATTGTTTTATCATTAAAACAGTGTCATAAAATAGCCTTAAAGTTACAATACTATTGTTTATCTCAATTATTTGTTGAAAAATATATTGTCCAAACAAAAGGAGTTACCTGTCCAGTCCTATCTGCATTGCATTGCAGATACATTAATTTTGTGAACAAGTCTTTCAAATGTAAAATTTAGTGCTCGAGATATCCTCCATACCGGTATCTTGAAATTCACTCCCATGACTTTAAAATTGACAATATTACAGGCTTCTGACATGTATGCTTTTCCTGATTTCCTTAGTCTGACAGTAGAAGGTTCTGGGTGTTTTCTTGAGATGCTGAAACGTGCAACTAGCACTTTCGCCTGACCCAGATAAGCTGTCTCCTCAGCAGCAGCAGCAGCAGTAGCCGCAGCAGTAGCCACAGCAGAGGAGACTGAGAGACATAGACTGTAAGTAAGAACAGTGTAAAAAAGGTCTCATATCAGTGACTGCACCTGACTGACTGAGTTTGTTACCCTGTAGTTGGGAGATCTGATTGGCTCACAATGTGAACCTAGTGGAGCAGAGGTTTGTAGTGTTGTTGGTAGTCGTCAGTGGGAACTACATCAAGATAACTGCGATTTCAGCACTCCACACCAATATAGACTAAATGTACGCACTGTATGTACCTTTGATGAATGATCAAAACTGCTCTATTTCAAGTCAGAGCACAATGCGGTACTATACCTGTCTAAATTTAGCTCTGGCCTCCTTCTCCTTCATTCGACCATGCGCTACGAGGTAGTCAAAAACCTCCCCTGCCAAGAAAATTAGAAATTACATCACACAGCAGTTCTGTACACAGTACATTATCAAACATCTGAGCATCTGAAAATAATCTAAATTCGCAAAATATTTTTGATTTACAGAAATATAGATGCTACTAATAATGGCTTCAGGAAGGATGCAACATCTACTCACCTCCACTGGCATATTCCATCACCAGATAAAGGGTTTTCTCTGTTTCTATGACCTCAAACAGCTTTACTGTGGATTAGAGAGAGGGAGAGGGAGAGGAGGAGATAGAAAGAGTGAACATTAGCTGGAATGCAGCCAACAGTATTGCAGGTGAACAAAATGAGTGAGAGGTCAGATAATGTCTCTTATTTTGTGAAAACACCTTGCCATCCTCTCCTAAAAGACCAAATAAATACATTTTAAAACTGAAACCACATTGCAACACATCTGCAGGACTCCAATTTATTTTTGAACAAATTAATCAATCAATGAAAAACAGCAAAGAAAAGCTCTTCACCAAACCACCACATCACAACCAGAGCTTGTCAAAATAAAAGTCACTAATATAAACAAAGGAGTAACAAAATAGTTCCAAACCGATATCTAAATGTTACTGTCAAATAATTTTAGTTCTTTTTTTGTTAAACTACAGGAACCCTATTTTTCTTTTTTACTTATTTCAATAAAACCTTATCTGAATAAGTATGCATCTTTATTGTCTTTGTTGCTGCATTGGGTCAATTTAAAAACTAAATAGCTAACTAAAGCAGTTTTGTATATAACTGCTTCTTTAAGGAGTGCAAGTGAAATGACATTACTAGGGTTTGGGTGTGATTATGATTTAAAGTAGTCATGAATACAGGCTTTTATGCTGACAACCAAATATAGCTCTTTGTCAATAGCAAGTTGGTAATGGAAAAAAACTCAGTGACCTGCAGGGTGGACAATGTTTTCAGCTGAACTGATACACTACCACCACATTATGACTGTGCTGCTACGCTACAGTTTGCATTTGAGATATCCTGAGCTCAGCACCACTTCCTGTTTAAATGCAGCAACAATAACAAATCCATGCCAACCTACCAGGGCTTTTCCTTTAACAGAAAAAGACCAAAAAAGTGTGTCATCGCTAGGGAAGAAGGTGGCGTGTGACTAGACACAATAACCCCACAGATGCCAAAGAAGAGAGTCCCTCAGGCCAGAGCAGCTGATGCTGAAGGCATGTGTTTTTAAACAGACCAAAGCAGGAGATCACACAATCGTCAACATAAAAGGAGGGAGATCAGAAGCTAGCACAGTTTTGATGACCCCTGACCCATTTCATACAATTCCCAGAATTCCAGAGTGTTACCCTCCACATTTTATGAAATTATTAAACAAAATCTAATTTACCTAAATATTTTTACACTTCTGAGCAGCTGATTGACCCAGGCAGATATTTCAACCAAAACAGCTTCAAAAGCTAAGACATAAAAGCTTCAAAGCAATCCCACACACAGTTACTCATGTGGTTACTGGCACTGTAAACCGCACTATTATCTGAAAAAAGCACCCAAGCAACAGAAGTCACTTGTGTGTGTTTTTTCTTTAATCACACTGTTTCAGAGAGCCAATGTAGATCTCAAAGTTCTGCAATTACTGACCTAATTCCAAGTAACCAAACGAGTATCGCATGCTTATTCATCCTGACCTGCTTAGAGCAAGGGAATAAAAATCTGTGTTTACACTGAAGGTAAAAGGGCTTCAAATATGCTGTTTGTCTTTATATTTTTCTGTGATATAGATTTGTTCTTTGTGAGCATTAAACATTCTGAATCTGAACTTTTTGAAGGATTTTGAACACTTGAAACTACTCAAAGACACTACTTTTCTGCAACGGTAACTCAATCTGCCTTCTTCCATCAATACCTTTCAAATGCATGTCACTATAGTCAGCAGTTTTTGTTTATGACAAGAACGGGTAGTTTTAACAGCTTAACATAAAATTGTGTAACAAAAACCAATGAACTATTTTTTTAAAAATAGGTCTTAAATCAAACAACACATAAGTTATAGAAACTATATATATTTATTATATTTATAATTTGGCTCCAGTCTTGCATCCCTTTTGTAGCACAGTTATAGTTTAAAGTAATCAAAAGTAAACTAAGCTTCGCTTCCTCATTTAATTGACTTTCAACAATTAGCACAGAAGCAAGTACATTTTTCTCTTCCATCTAACTATGTTCATGTTTGGGTTTATATTTTTCATAAATTGATGTAGCAGCTAACTTGGCTGGTTCTGAAGTCACATGAAATAGGTGTTTTATTCTTATAGAAGCACAGAGGACATTTGTTACTTCAAGTTGTTATTTAAATGTGAATAAATGGCAGTCATCCTTTCATAAAAACTAGGGGTAGGCAATATGCTGGGGGAGGCTCACCCACGCAAAAACTGGATCAAATGAACACAATGCAACAAAGACATAACCCTTGGTGCAGACTCTGGTCCAGGGTTTCAGATGTGAACACGCCTTAATACGAACTGAGACTAAACTGAAGTCTAAAATTCTAAACCTTACTACTGAACCAACATTCAGTACATTCTATAGACATTTTTTTTACAGTTGCTGTGTCGTCATGTCTGGCTCTTAAATAGAATCTTCATCGTATTTTCGCCTGCACTGTATAACAGGTCGCTCAGCTGTTTTCAGAATCCCTCAATTATCTTTACTGAGCTTTAGCACAGCTAACAGAAGCACAGCTTACATGTTTAAACGCTCTTGCAGCACCGACTAAAGTCTAAAGTGTATTGTGAATACTGCTTCATGCTAAAGTGTAAGACTATAGAACCGTGTGTGATCCTGCTGTTTACCGCTTACAGCGGACGAGTTTGTACACAGCAGAGAATTTCTTTACATCTCCTCATCTCATTTCTGAAGTGACAGAATAAAATAATTACATTTACTGAGCTTCATTCTGAAGGAGAAAAAAGGTGCAGGGTTTTCCACTTAGTCACCAATTTACCAACTGCACCAACTACTCACTCCAGTTTAGTTTTACTCTCGTTCCATTGATTTTCTGGTTAAAATAACATTTAACAACCTAAGTTTTGGAGTTGAACAGCTTAATCCGGATGAAGTATAAACTCTGGTAACTTTTTTACTGGTGTATTTTAGAACAGGCAGTAGCCTCAGCCGCTTACCAGCCGCTGACAGGAAACTGCTTAATGCGGCTATGTATGCTTCGGCATTAATAAACACAGAAGTGTGAAAAAAGTCTATTGTGGATAGAAAAAAAACATTTATTTAGAGTATTTAGTAAACTGATGTTAATAAATGAATTGAAACTGTTCTTATGATTGATCAATTCAGTAAAGTAAGGCATCAGTGCTTGTTCTGAAACCACAGCGTGGTGTGATAATAGACTGGACTGCATTTTGGTTGACTGACCTCTCTTGGAGAAGCTGATAAAAAAAAGCATGCCAATGTCTTTGTCAAGCTTTTCTCATACCAGACAGACAGAACAGGAGGGAAGAAGACAAACTAGAGAAGCAGGCGAGACGAGCTGGAGGTGGGATGTGAACAGAGTACAACGGTTAGGATGTGAGTGGGCCGAGACAGAGGAGTGTTAGCGGTTAGATTCCCTCCACCTCACTCTAAACACTTATCCTACTCAGAGTGGTAAATATGTCTCACACACTCACACACACACAAACACACACACTTTACATGTTCACCTAATGATTTTTCAGTGAATAATCTGAGTACTATTAAAGTACTGTATGAGGTAAGGTGTACTTGTTCAATTTAACAAATTAATAATAAACAATAATTAAAAAAGATATAACAGAGATTCAATTATTTTCTTTATTAATCTCTTAAAAAGACATAGCATTCACTTTATGGCATTATTCTCCTCAGCTCCTCACCTCCCTGTTAACAGGTAAGCTGGTTTTATGTCATATCAACCTTTTACCTGAAATAGATCATTATTATGGGTACCTAAATCTAGTCTCAAAACTCATAGTGGTAAATACCACAGTGGGGCAATTAACTAAATATACAGGTATCATCATTATAGTGTAATCACATGATGTTATGCATTCTCCCGCTGATGGTGGGTGGATCTGGGCTGGGTTTGGGACGTGGCTCAGATTCCTAACATGCTCCTTTTGCTCAGGCTGGATCAGGATCTCTCAGAAACTTCTCAAGCTAAATATCCATGTTTCAACTAAAGATCTCAGGCCTGATTAAAGCTCTCCTCCCAGATCCTCCTTCCTTTGCTTCAAACACACACCTGCTCAGCTGTGTGTCTGAGAGAGGCAGATGGGGCTAGTGTGGGGCAGTGGGGTGAGTAAAGGGTCAGGGGCACACACAGCTAACTCCACCAAAGCAGGAGACAGGAGGGGGTAGAAGCATGTGCAGGCTGTCAGATGATGGAGACTCAACAATGACACACACAAAGAGGCTCACAGCAGAGCTTTTGTGCTGGTGGGAGGAGCTGCACGAAAAGCCGAATGGGCGTTTTGCGACACTCCTGAGAAAAGCAGAGGGAATTCCTATAGAGGGCTTTATAAAGAGGCTCCTGCAAGGGCAGAAGGCCAGTCCTTCATCACTCCCTCATCTATTGCCTCAAACCCACAACAGCAGCGACAAATGACACTCTGGACAGTAGAAGAGCTTTAGAGAACTCACCAATATTTGGATGGTTTAGAATCTTCATTATTCTTACTTCCCGGAAGAGCTTTAAAAGAAGAGAGAAAAATTATTAGAACATTCACTAGAATGAAAAACTTAATCCAAAAGCTAGAGTCTAGAAGAGCAATATGGCAGACTAACACAATATTATGATGCATCATGATATTTTCATAAAAAAACAATATATGTTTTTTTTGTGTGTTAATAGAGCCAAAGCAAGTACAGTTAGTAGTTAGTATTACATAAATATCACAATAGCACAAAAAGTCATGCTGCCCACCCTACATGGACAACTTTTAATAACAATGGTTCTGCTACATACAGCTCTGTAAAAAAAACTAAGAGACCACTTTAGTTTCTGAATCAGTTTCTCTGATTTGCTATTTATAGGTAGATTTTTGAGTAAAATTAACATTGTGGTTTTATTCTAAAAACTACGGACAACATTTCTCCCAAATTTCAAATATTATCATTTAGAGCATTTATTTGCAGAAAATGAGAAATTGCTGAAATAACAAAAAAGATGCAGAGCTTTCAGATCTCAAATAATGCAAAAAAAAACAAGTTCATATTCATCACGTTTTAAAAGTTCGAATAACTCTTCTCCACTAGTCTTACACACTGCTTTTGGATTCAAGCAGTTCAGCTTGGTTTAATGGCTGATCACCCATCTTACTCTTAATCATATTTCAGAGGTTTTCAATTTCGTAAAATCAAAGAAACTTATTTTTTCCAGAGCTGTACATTTCCACTGCTGCTCAAAATGTCATGAAATATTATGAAATTACAATAAGTCTTTTTTTTATGTATACAGGAAATGGAGACATGTTGTACGTGCAACCACAGCTTTCTATCTTTAAACACTCTACAGTACAAATAGAAATGAGAGAGACAGGGAGAGGAGAGAAGAAAGAAATTACATTAAACCAACTACCGTTACGTTAGATAGCTTTTACAGATGTAAAGAACATTGACAATATAACATAAAGCCAGCTGCACATTGGACAAACTGTTGTTTATATTATAGACATGAATGCTGGTCTCAGCATTGCATGCTGATGCACACAAGCACACCATGACTCAGATCACTGTTGATTCTTAAGTGTGCCACAACAGACAATGCAGAATTCTACAAGTACTACATACATTTTTAAAACATAGTGAGACCCCATAAAGCCACCCTTTGATAACCAAACAAATGCAAAGGTCAAGTTACCTTAGCTAACGTTACTAAACCTGCCCTGTACAGCTTGTAACTTTTAACCTTAAAACAATTTGTGAAAAGATAAGAGTGTGAGAAAAGTACTGCAACATGCTACAGAAGGTTAAATAACACTTAAAACACCTACAGCTAACATTATCTACCACAGACAATACATTAGTATATCAGGAACTAGAGATGGTCAATATGAACAATTTCATTATTGTTCCTAAAATCAATGCTGTGGGAACTTTTTTGCCAAACACAGCATGGTACAGAATTTAATCTGAAAACTGTATAACAGGAAGTCAATAGGCAGCTGTTCATATACTAAGTAGAAAGAAAATCAAGTACCCCTTTAAACTTGAAGCGGTTTGAAACTCATTACACCACTTTGGATAGATATTGTAATTTCTTCTGCACATCTTGCTACATAATTTACTTTTGGCAAAACACACAACCAAGCTGCAAAATTTAATGCAAATCACGCCATGAAAACACATTTTAGCACATTATTTCCCTCTTTGCATGTTTAACATGAAGATAAACATTCCTGCACAGTGTAGAGTGATTAATCATGATCAGGCTACTTTGTGCTGCGACACCTCGACCCCCCCAGCCACCCATATAGATGATCTTATGACCCCATCCCCTGGAGAGAGGATAATATGTTTGGGTGGCAGTCATCAGTGTGAGACAGATGGTTCAGCAAGCAGAGCATATCAGGCCAACTCACCACAGACATAATACAACCAACGCAGCGTAGAGACTCATCACCATTCTGTCTGTATGCATTTACCAATGCACCTTTTCTCTTTCTTTCCCTTTCCTTCATTTCCCCCTCTTTTTATTACCTTTTTATTCTTTCTCAATGTCATGCAAAGCGACTGCCCTACTTCAGTGAAACAGAATGATGATGTTGGACTTGTGGCATATAGTCACTGTTGTTCTGATCATTGGGTCAAAATGTTGTGATAAATGGACCAATGGTAATGCACCAAAATAGGGATTTTCCTCCTACTGTAAAGCAATCCGTGTGCTGGGCTGTTTTCACAGGTTATGTAGTATTTTTGGGTGTTGTGTACTTTGTGCCTACATCTCCTATCACTGAACTATTTAGGCAAAACCTAATTCTTATTAGATGTGCACCTGATAATTGTTAACCTGACTTTCACCTAGTTGGTATTTATAAAATTGTAGTCAGATTGGTTTAAATTAGTATAAATTAATCTCATCTTAAATACCGGAAAGCGGGAATACGCAGTAGGAAGACAAGGCATAGGCCTGCTGGCTCCTCCCCTACAGCAGGTGTCCCAATACTTTTGTCCACATCGTGAACATTATGCACTTTCTCCATGCCATGTAACACAATCAATGACATGCAGAAAATAGTGGCATACAGTAAACACACTTGTGCATGTGACATGTGGTTTCCGTCAGACGCAGCAAACAGCAAAAGACCTGAGCTGACATCAAAGAGGCCGCTTGTGGCCGCGTGCCCGGCTCCTCAGAGTCGAGGTACAGGACCTGCCCCCAACAGCACGGCTCCACAGAGAGAGGCATCTGTCATCCACAAATACACACTTACACACTCACACACACACATTAACCGAGACTGTAAATGGCTAAATTTAGCGGCTAACGCGGCCTGTGACTTTGAACATGAAAAACAGTAACACAATCTCCTCGTGGACGACCTTCGCCAGCTGAAGGTGCGCTGCAGTGCTAAATGTGGCACACCAGACTGAAACTTGCTGGTGTTTCGCTCACATTCTGGACTCCTTTAGCGTGCTGACTCCTGACTGATGTGTGCAGATGCAGGAGAGAGCACTGTGGCTGGTTTGTGAATGGCTCACAGTGAGCGCACGTGGGAAGGCAGAGATTCATTAACCAACTGTGTTCATTAACTGAAAAACACAAGACCACATTACACAGGTGTGCGTGTAACATCTGGCTCCTCAGTAAAAAATAGGCCACGATTAGAGGAAAAGACAGAACAACAAAAAAAAAAAACCTCTCTGAAAGCAGATTACTGAAGCTGAAGAGCGTGACATTACCTCATGGTCTGAGGTAAAGGGAGGGAGAGTGAGCCCATGTGTGAGCAAGAAGCACCAAGCAATAGAGAATATGCCTAAAGCCACTAATCACTACGCAATAATAATTATTCAAAAATAAATAAAAAAATAAAAAAAGCAGCCATGCCATGCTAACGAGCGGAAGACGTCCAGACACAGCAGGGAGGGACAAGATGCTAAAGGGGGGATGTCAGCTGGTTTCCAGTGCTCCTCGGGCCAGACGCGATGACTCATCAGCAGTGTGTGAGATACAGAGTGCATGCATATCGTGCAACTCTGAGGTGAAGAGTAACTGGCCACACAGCAGCAGAGCAACCACATGGTGCACAGCATCATCTCATGACATGATACAGAGCCACATACCATTTAAATGTGCAGAAATGCAATGACTTAAATTAAGCAGGTCAATAGAACAGATTTTTGGTATATTACAACTTGCTGTAACCAGCTATACAATACAGTTCAGCAAAGCACAAAAATTCATATGCTATTTTCAAATATGTAAAACGTTTGTGTATTGTTTTCACTAGGACAAACTATTGACATCGCAATATATCATATCATTTTCATTTGTGATACATTATTAATACATCTGCATACATACATGACTTGCCCCAATCTGATTTACTAAAATTCAAGTTAAATTGCTTCATTACTTCACGTAGTGAACAGAGTAAAGTAGAATATTGGTGAAGAATATTGGTGGTCAAATTCTGTGAAACTGACAGCAATAAATTTGCTAATTTAGGAGTTATTTATCCTCTTCAGTAACAAAGATGCCATGAAGTATCAAAGAGAATCATCTTTGACGATATTGAATTGATGATATAATGATTATCACAGAAGACCTTGTGTATTCAGGTATTTGTGCAGGGCCAGACAATATTGGAAAAAATATTGTGAAGAATGTAAGTATTTCTACCAAATGTCAAAAAGGTCAGTGCTGCAACATGTCATAACATTAATAATAAACATTGTGAACTCCAAAATTGGAGTAAAATGAATATTGGGCAGACATAATCTATCTCTGATCCTGGAAAATGAGAACAGTGAGATTTCCCCTTTTTTAAGCATTAAAAAAAGCTGTAACATTTATTTAAACATTTGCCTTTGCACATTGGACATCCTGCAATGTGACTATGGTGTGTGCACACATTGCAAGGATGATGTGGAAAAGATACACGGTGCAGCCTTAATTTCTCCTTTCATGACAAAGGGAGAGCACATTTACACTTGAAATAATTTGCACTATATTGCCATTGCACCAATTCATGATTCGACATGGTTTTATGATGAGGTAATTGGAAAGTTTTCCTTCATATATCTCTTATTTCTCCCTTTTCGAGAGTATCAGTTCATTCATTACTTTTAGCTTTTTAAACAGCCATTTAGAGTAGACTTTGGATGTGAAACAACAAGATTTTGAAAAAATAAGCAATTTAAAAAGCTTGGAAATATGATTAAGATCTTTTATTAGACCCATTTATTTACATACTGTGAAATTAAAAATTAATGCAACTGTTAAAAACAGGTAAAGAATAAAGTTTGGTCTGTGCCAGCATCAAAAACAGACCATTTGTCATTGATTTCAATGAAAGTGATGCACTGTCAGACAGCAGACGTGTTGACATTGCACTTAGTCCAGTATGTTCATTAGTCAGCCAGTAGAAGATGGTGCGAGGTGGGACTTTTTTTGGCTGCTGCTAATGAAAAGATCAGCAACCGTCCGCAAGTGCTGATTATGAGCCTAAACGTTCGAAACATTGAGATTTGTTTTTTTTGCAACACTTTAGCTGTTAAAATAATCAGTAATTTTTTTTCTTTATTTTTTGCACTATAACGTGCTCTATCAATGAACATCTATTTTCTGGTCTACTTTTATACATAAGGTGCACCAAATTATAAGGCGCATTTAAGAGACAATATAACCGCTACCGGTTAGCGGCTAATGCTGCCCGACAAAGCTAAACTGAAGAGCTAACCTGAAACTCCCGTATAACACTCTACTTCAGCGGAGTGCCTTTACTGCTGCTTACAACCTGACTGGTAAAATTTATACACAAGACGCACTGAAATTGTTTTGGGAAAATTAAAGGATTTGCACTTTATAGTGCAAAAAATATGGTAATAGCTTACTTAGTGTTACGTCTAACCACAGAATGCTAGAGAGCAGTGTTCTACTGCCGTTACATCTCGCAGTTCTGACTGCATAAACAGTAAAGTTTTTTCATTTACTAGAATTTATACTGTAACAGTTTCCTAAAACTGTATTAAAATAACTGTAATACATCACCTAGCTTTCAGTATCACAATACACGGCAAAATATTAAACCATAACTCCTAATCGTAATATGCATTAAATCGTCAGGTTCTTGCAAATACATGGCCCTAATATAAACAAGCAACCATCTTGTATAATAAATGCTTTAAAACGTGTGTTTAAAAAGTGCTGCCTTCGAAACAAAGGGAGGAGCTTTAAAATAATGAAGATTTGATGAAACATCTGTAGGTCATGTCAAGTGTGTGTAGACATAGTGTTCAAATTCAAATTAGCCTGTTGAACACCTGTAAGAGTTTGTAGGTGGTTGCAGACATGTAAATGCTTGCTTTGTGGCAGGAGGATGTCAGAGAGCATTTCTGCCTCTGTATGTGTGTGTGTGGGTGTAATGCATGTGTGTGTATCTCGGTCTCTGCACATGTGTGTGTGTTTTGCCATGACCTGGGGCACCAGCAGCTTGCTGTTTTTCACCATGGCTACACAGAGTAGCATTCTATGGGAGAGTGAGTGAGGAGGGAAAAAGCCCACACAAAGCACTTCTAAATAATTTACTCAGCTTTGCGGACTGACAACACTCCAGTGGTCTCCCTGAGCCCCTGGTATGCAGTCACGGCCTAAAAGCCTCAACACAGGGCCTAGAATCCAAAGCCACGCGGGTCAATCAAACACATCCCACACAGCCGAGCCTCTGCAGGGTGACCTAGATGGCACAGCGTGCTCCTCTGAAGTGAACGCGATCAGAGAATAAGCTTACCTCTGTCTCATGAGAACAGCAGAGCGATGAGAAACCACAGGGCACTCTCTGTGAACTGAGTGAGCTTTCTGTGGTCTTCAGGCCACACAGTAGTATAATGTCTGCATCAAGTACCTCCTTGTTTTGCAATTCACGCTCTCTGCAACTCCTGATTCTCACACTACATACTAGGCATGACACCTTAAAACAAACAAAAAAAAAAAAACACAGCCTTTCTGATATTAAAACCTTGAGTTTTAAAAGTGCTTAACTTTAAATAGAAATATTGTCAAAATATCAAAACATACTTTACCTCTTTGCACAATGTCTATATATTAAATGCATTTAGCCAACAGCAGCTTAGCTCTGCCTTTTACCTGCCATTCAGTATTTCAGACCAGAACGTAGTGAGAGAACAAGCCACAAAAGCAAACAGCCAATCACAAGAAAATCCATTTACATATATTTATCTTAAAGAAAAGTAACAAATACAATCTTTTTAAACTGGGAGATAGATTTGCTGCCTTTAAATTTAGGCCCATAATAAAGATCTGGAACTTATTAATATGGGTCATTTTTTTTTAATTATGCACTTCATATACTACAAGATCATGCACAAACTCCTTAAACTTTCTGCAAACCACAGGAAGGAGAACACACATCTAAAACCAAAAAATGCACAGTTTGTGATTACAGGCTAAATTTGTAGCAGGACTTTGTATCCAGTTTGTTGTCTGATACAGCATTGTCTGCTGATTTTGATACAGCAAACTGGACTATTGACACAAGACCATCTCTGTGCCTCAGCAGAAACCAAGATCCATCAGATCCCACTATGTTTTCTCTAGTCTTCAGCAGTTTGGTTTTGGTAGGTGTGACTCCACTGCAACCTCAGCTTTCTGTTTTTAGATGACAAAATTGAAATCTAGTGTGGTGTTCTGCCGTTAAAGGCCACCCAACTCATAACAATGTTTATTTTGAGATATTTTTCTGCTCTCTACAATTGTACAGAGTGATTGACTTACAATACAGTTAATGTAGCCTTTCTGTCAGCTCCAAAACAGCTCTCTATTCTCCTATTCTCCATAAGTAGCAATATGGGGTTTCTGTATTTGGAATTGTCTTTATGTTGAACATCTTCATTGCTCAATATTCTGAATAAACTATACTCTAAAACTGTTGTGTTAAAATTTCCAGAAGATAAGCAGTCCTAGAAATACTCAAACCAGCCTGTCTGATAACAACAATCAAGCCACTATCAAAATACCCTGCAGACACGCAACAGCATTAGATGTTATCCTGACATAAAAACTTTGTTATCTGACGTCATGACCAACATTCAACCTGAAATTAACATCTAGAGACGTTGGTGGCCAGCTGGCTAACATCACATTTTCTCCAATTCTAATGCCAAAATACTATTATGGTGCACTGCAACTACACAACTGCCTGATAAGATGATTGCATTAATGTGCTGGTTTCAGCTAGAGCTGGACAATATTTAATTATCAAAAGCATAAAAATAGACCAATATTTCTAAGAGATAAACAACATTTACTGCATCTATCACTGACTGATGTCCATAACACGGAGTTGCTATCAGTAAACTGCATTCAAGTCAAGAAGAAAGGGCAGAACACTAAAACCTGGCAGCACCATTGTGCCATGACATCAACAACAGGTGGTGGCTTTCATACTGTTTATATTGATATAAGATTTATAGCGTATCGTCTTGGGTTGTGCTATATGGCCCTAAAATAAAATCATGATATTTCATTATATCATTTCATGAACGATACTCTTGAAGATATGACCAAACACTAAACAAAAAAATAGTTCAAGAATACACTACTGCAACAAAATTAAAAATATAAAATTTTTATTAACTGAGATATAAAAAAAATACAAGAATTTTATCAGATCTGTTGCAGAAGTCTGAATATCTAGATAAATCCAGGATTAAAGTAAAATAAATGATACTGGACAGATAAAATCGGTCTCTAGTAGATATATAATGGGAAATGAGAACAGTCTGAATTTTCTGTTGCTAAAAATAGGAAAAAAGTAGTACCCTAATGTAATAATTACGGTAGGTGATATGGCACGATATTTTAATGTATAATATCATTCACGATATTCAAAAATGTCTAGGATATTATTGTATACGATACGATATGGCATACACCAAATATTGACCCAAATTCTAAAATATATTGTAATATAAATTTTGCCAAGATCGACCAGCACCAAATGTTCCTACTAAAGTGCTAGGTGTTTGAGAAATGGCACTGTGCACAGAATGAACATTATGAAGCATCATCTGGTTTGTGACTAGGACTGCAAATGATTCAGCACTGCTTGGGTGTGCTGCCTCACTGACACCCACAAAGACAGCTGAAAGTGCAAACTAATTTCCTGCAGGTAGAACGATTAGGCCCACCCACACAGTGGAACTCCCAATCTTACACAGCTCTCTGTGAATCTCAGCGGGCTACTGGCAGCCCGGCTGCGAAGTCGTGAAGTGGGGAATCTCGCCTCCCTCCCTCTTTTCTCTCAAACAGGAAGCAGCTCACGAAGATGTAGTTTAGGTGGTGGTGAGACACGCTTATTACACCCACGTGAAGAATCAGGAAAAACAACAACAAAAAAATGCAAAACTAAATAAGGGTGCTACACATATACAGCAGTATTCATGTGAGATTGGGCAAAATTACAAATGTGCCCTTAACTAGAGAATCACAATACATGAAATACAGCACGATGTAGGCCTGCTAGCACGCAAGCAAGGACAAAATGCCTCAGAATAACAACAGACACATTTAAAATGAAAACAAATAGATAAAAAATATGTAAGATTCAACCCAAAGCCAAAAAGGCTCAAGGAAGCATGTTTATATTAATAAAACCAAGTAAATCCCTAGCCAGCGGACACTGAAGTGGTAAGTTTTTCTTTTAATAAGAAGCTGTGAGATGCAGACAGTACCTCTTCAGATGAGCTAATGTCAAAGCTAACACTGAAGAGCTTTTAACTCCACATACTTCCTATGAGGGGCAGGACTTCAATTGAAATGTTTTATGTTTATTTATTTTTACAAATATGTTAAATTGGAAATATGAGCTCAGTGCAGCCCTCTCCAGTCTGATTCATTTATCAAACAGCTAAGTTAAACTGATCTTAACTCTCTACGGCTTAGTGCTGCCCCTTAGGCAACAAATCAAAGTTTTGGTTGATTATTACAAAGCAACAGATTCTATTTGTGTATTTATTTATTTATTTTAATATAAATGTTACAAGGCATATCTACACTGAAAAATACAATGAAATCATTACAAGTGGGTCATTAAAAAAATATGTAAATGTGCAAGAATATGTAAAGAGGTATATAACAAACAAGCCTTAGTTTATATTCTTACTTTTTTGTTGTTGTTGCTGTAAACTTATTAAAATGTTGTTTTTGTTTTTTTTCACCAAAATTATACAGGTAGACCACCCCTGCATCTGATCAAATTCCGATGCAAATGATCAGTTTGTTATCAAAAGTCATTTGATACTTCCAAAGGGACTTCAAAGCTTTTAAAAATGTTTTTTTTTCTTCTGTAAAACACATTTCATGCCATAGAGGTTTAATACTGATCTGTAAAAAATATTATCGTTTAAACCAGTGTTTAATAATACCCATGATACATTCTTAAAAGTGTTTTCTGATGTTATTCACCACAATAACTTGATAACAGAGAAGGAAACACGTGTATCCTGCCAACGTTCATCCTGATCATCATGCACACACAAAGCTGTGAACAGGTTAGCCTGCATGCTAGGTTTATGAGATAGGCTGCAGGTTATCACTGCTCCTCTGAAGCTCACATTCCACCGCCCCAGCGCTATCAGCTACTGCTCCCCTCCAACTACAGCCAAAAAGCCTTTCTCTCACTGAGGAGAGATAGAGACACACTCACACAACAGCAGCAAACAAACACACACTCACACAACTTTGGACAGCAAGCTGGTATGAAGGCAGCTGTCTCTGCTTGTACTCCTGCTAGTAACTCATTTCTACACATCTAAAAATCTGCAAATTGCAGTGTGATTAAACTAATTAAAGGCAAGTATTGACTATGTCTGGCTGCCTTTCTAATAACGAATAGTGATGTGCCATGCCTCTCAGCTGGGGCTTAATATTGGCCTCTGAAGTTGTGCCCAGCCCAGGTACTCAGTGGAACAGCAATCTTCCCACAGTCAGCAGAAGAGATGATGGGGGGGAAAAAACAGAGACTACAGTCTAGGTCTGTACAAGATTGGAAAAAAAAATCAGATGTTAGTGTCTTGTTTTTCCGTGATATACAATGTAATATTTACCCAGAAGCCTCTGCCTATGTTACAAAAAAATGAGAACACAGCCAACTTTCCATTTGCATCAATCAAATAAACTGTATTTGCCTTACATGATACTGCTCATCATGAGACATGCATATACTGCATTAACAATGAGTACAGTATATTGTACAGCTCTACTACAATGCTGCTGTAAGCCAGGTGCAGGCCTTCTGGCTTAGATACATGTTGAACTGACAAGCTTAACCACTTTTCTCACAGCATATACTTTACACAACCCTATCACTTTCCCATCCTTAACATAAGTGAAAGTTATTTGGGGCTTAAAGGCAAAAATGGTGAGAAACACAGTCTCCAAAGTACTGGAAAAGAGCGAGCTCCACAGATTTGGCAATGCAATACTTAAGGACATGTCCAGACACCGTTTTACCAGAGGCAAATGCTACCGTGAACAGATCAGGTATACGGCCAAATTTTAAAAACACATAAATAATCTATCAATCATATCTAAAAGACTGCTTTGAGAATTCTTAGAGAAAGGCAAAATCTCACATTCAGCAGATCCAGTAAAACCTCTGTGACCTCATCATTTAATCCTATTGGAAAGCTTGTACATACAGGAAGCGAGTAAGCTTGGGCAGTAATGTATGGATTACTGTTTTTATTATTACTGTCTACTAAATGTGAAGATTCAACAACTCAGAAACATGAGTTTAATACCCTGGAAATTTAAGTCTCCAGTCTGTTTACATGTGAAAAAAGTCAAAAGTTGAAATGCATGAGGGGCAAGGATGCTGCTCTAGTCCTGCTTTGCAGGTGGGTAATACAATATAATATTTTTGCACAGAAATATTTGATGAATTTATATGTACTGGAGATTCTATGTTTCCTTTACATAACTCCAACATACTTTTTAATGAGAAAAATCCATGCTGTCCAGTTTCAATACATGATCAATGCATATATGTATACTTATTTAGTTGTCACTGTTCTGATTAAATAGTCTAGACGTTGGTGAGTATTTCTAAAATATCCACCAATTTAAAATGACTGTACGAAGGTAGGGGTATGCCATATCGTACGTATGCAATAATATCGCCAACATTTTCAAATATCGAGAACGATATGACATCCTGAAATCTCATGCCATATTACCCACCCCTAATTATCACATCACGGTACTATTTTTTCTGTTTTTAGCAAAGGAAATTACATTGTTCTCATTTCCTATTTGAGATCTACTAGAGACAGATTAGATCTGAACAGTATAATTTATTTCACTTTAATCCTGGATATGTGGAGATATCTGGAGTGCATAATTAGTATCATGACATTCTGGATCATTGACTTCTGTTGCAAATCTGATAAAAGTCTTGTATTTTTAAATATCTCAGTTAGGGGTGTACCATATCATATTGTATGCAATAAGATTTTTTTTGCAGTAGTGTATTCTTTAAATATATATATTTCTTATGTTTTGTCATATGGCCAAGAGTACTGTTATCGCAAAAATACCATAAGATAACATGATATTATTATTAGGGTCATATCGCCCACCTCTAGTAAGAGGCAATACAAAAATAATAAATAAATCATAATTTGCATTAAAATCCTTAATTATCTTGCTACATAATTTATCAATTAAACTCCTAAAGCTAGAGGGCTGTAAAGATTATACTCCCACAAACAGAAACAGACGCAGGAGAACAGAGCACAGAGGGATCTCTCAGCTGGCCTAATTGGCCAGCGGCCCACTTTCCCCACCAGTCCGTAATGTGTTTTCCTCTCTGACTTCCTCCTCTGCGCACTTCCCTGTTTCTTCAACACATATACATGGCTATGATAGGTGTGTAAGCAGCTGCCCGTCGCGCTGCTCTCCAGCAGTCAGTGCTGCAGGAGGAAAGAGCCGCTCATGATGGGGTTTCTAATCACGCCGCTCTTTCTCAGGCGGGCCAGGGCTGAATGCCTGCCACGTTGCCATGACGCTCTGCTCGACGTGACCCTGTAGACTGTTTTCAGGGCTTCTGAAAAGACAGGAAGTTTGACAGAGCTGCAGCAAAAGAAACAGATTTATTCTGTTCAATGGTTGCTTTATCAGCGCCCACATCTATCTATCCATTTACTACATTAGTCTTTATATCTCAAGACAAATACAAGACAAAGCCATGAAAAACCACAAAACCTGAGCAACTACACAGGATCTGTCATAGAAGTGTAAAAAGTGACAAGAAAGAAACATTTAAAAGCCTCAAAATAGAAATTTGTAGAGGAGCTGTCTCTAATTTTAGATCAACACAGTTCCTATATTTAGCATTGAGCTTTCTGTATAAAAATAACAGCTGACTCCATTTCATGTGAGGTTTACGTAAATCATCAGCTGATTCCTGGAAGAGATATACACAATCACTATCTTCCAACAAGCAAATAAGATTTTGAGGGACTCTCCTGAGGGCACTGGTGATGGCCATTCAGCACAAGGGGGTAAAGTGAGGTTTAGATTTCTCGCTTTGAAGAAATATCCATACATAGATTTGAGAAGGAAGTGCTTCACTACCTCTATAGGGATTTAGCTACTGCCTAAGCCTTGATCCATTGTCTCGAGCCTCGAAGTCAAAAAGAGGGTTGACGCGTGCGCTACGCAAATGCCGCAGAACACTGTAGCCGACGCCGCAGACATTGTGACTGCTCAAAGAGCAGCCCTTTCTCCAGAGACTGTGGACATCCTCATCTTCTTAAAGAAATACTTGAAAATATAAAAATAACAGTTGTTTTGTCTAGTCTCAAATATGTTAATAGTTTTGGTAATAGTTTAAAAAAGCCACTAGATGGCATTACATATATATCTTAATTAAATTATTTAAATTTGACCATTAGTGCTTAATGTGGTGTATTACAGATCACTTGTATCACTTTGCATTACTTATATCAAGCCCACCATTTGAAATAAGGTATTGTAAACTTGATGAATCAAACCAATGACTGACCATAGACTAATCTAAAACTGGCATAGGCCTTTCTGCTGTAAAAAAAAGAAAAAAGAAAAAAGAAAATCGAGAATCAAATCGAATCGTGACCTTAAAATCAGAAATTAAATTGAATCGAGGATTTAGAGAATTGTGACGCCCCTATCATACACCCTTACTACATATTTATTTTGATATAGTTAAATAAGGCAATACTGTAAGTGTCAAACTGCTAACCTCAAACTAAAGAAAATCCCATAGAAAAAAAAGAAACTAAAAAAACAGCAATATAAAATATGTAGAATAAACAGACATCCTCTAGCGAAAGCTTTCAAACATCCATTTAAAGCTGCAACACAGTACAAAAGAAACAAACATCATATCATACAGTTATGCTGTATAAGCTCCAGGTGATCTTTAGGCAGCATATGATTTGATTTCTTTCTGGAGAAAGTTTCCTCTGTGGGTTTCATCTGTGGCTGCCTCTCATGAAAAGCACTCAAAGTCACTTACAAACTTTGGCTGATATTTATCTAAAACATCAGCCAAAATATCTGATACATCAACAACATAAAGGTTTATATCCTCCCCTCCTGAGACAATGCAATAATTGGGGGAAGAAAAACAGAATAAAAAAGGACTTTTCAGGGCATCAGGTGGTTTTGGCCTCAGATGCCTTGGGGTTCTTTGTCTTAAGTGTTGCGGGTTGAATGAAGATGACTCTTTCTTAATCCTGACATGTTTGTCCTCTTCTGTGTCCTTAACAGGCCTTCTCAGGGCGCGTCAGAGCTAAAATGTTTGTGTTGTGAGTAACACTGTATTTAGAAAATGCAGGAGAGCTCAGGAAAAAGGTAGCAGACTAACCCCTGCTAGTGCTCTGTGTGCGTGTGTGTATGTGTGCGTGCGTGCATGCGTACGTGTAACAGAGAGCTGAGCAGAAACAGTGATGACTGCTTCAGTCTGTGATATGCACAACATGCAAGAGTTCTTATTAAATTTCATTACATTTCATATTATTACACAGCTGATCCCTGATCCTATAGTAAAACCAGAGGTTAAAGGAAAAAGAACAACCCCCCCATGGCAGAGCAACAGCTGTTCCGGCTTTGAACAAAACATTCAGTCCCTGCTGCTAAGGTCCCTGTTGTAAGATACCCATGCACCGAAGTCAGGATGAAAATTGGATTGTGCATCTCTCTACTAAAATAAATCTCAGAGAGACACAAAGCAGAACACAGTGTGAAAGACACTGGTAGAGAGAGAGAGAGAGAGAGAGAGAGAGAGAGAGACAATGGCAGAGAGAGAGAGCGCGAGAGAGACTGAAATCATTGGTACGAGAAAAACAGGAAAAGGAAAGTTCCAGTGATGTGTGTGCTGTGTGAATACAATGTAGAGGGTTTAGCCCACTTCACAGCATACAGACACATTAAAAACGAGCAGGCTTTGGCAATTATCTTTCCACTTTATCTTTCACCAGAATGCCAAATGCCCTAAATTTACTGTCCTTAAAACACTTGAAAAATCATCACCGCCATCATCACCATCATCATCATCAAACCTGGCAGTCATGTCCCAAACAAACCATTATTCAATCACAGTGACAAAAATTGCATAAGGATAAAAGCCTAGACAGCTCCCTCACACATAACGGGATGTCAGGTCAAATCCAGACACACAGTAATGACACAAACGAGTAAACAAATAGAGCAGCACAGATGCAACAGTCTCAGGGTGATGCAAGCTCGAATGAGGTCACTGCCAGAAGCAGGACTGGCCCACATAGCAAAAGGCCGCCAGGCTGCAGAGATCGCTCTAGCTGCATCCCCAGAGCACGGAAGGATCTGGAAGAGCGTATCACCTATACAATAGGTCTTCAGTATGGTATTCAGGATTTTATCTGGATATGGCTATGCTACATACACTGCCTGTCTCTCCACCTGGATTTAACTAAGTAAATGATGTGGGGTTGATGCTGCAGTTGGTCAGGTCTTGGTTCAGCAACAGTATGTGCTGAAAGAATGAGGTCAGCTGACTACCTGAATATACTGAATGCAGACCAGGTTATTCCATCAATGGATCTTTTCTTCCCTGATGACACAGGAATATTCCAAGATGACAAATCCTGGATTCATGAGGCTGGTATTGTAAAAGAGTGATTCAGGCAGCATGAGATCATCCTTTTCACACAGGGATTGTTCACCACAGAGTCCAGACCTTAACCTCATTGAGAATCTTTGGGATGTGCTGGAGAAGGTGATAAAAATGAATGCTTGGTGAAAAATGAATGCTTGGTGAAAAATGAATGCAACACGGGATTGAAATAAATCTTGACATTGCACAGTGACTGGAGATGCATTTGACTGGCAGAAGTGTGCATATGCCTAAAAATGTTATCAGGATACAATCTGTAAATGGCTGTTAACAAGATATACTCTATTGAATACTGATCAAAATACAATGAGAGCTACACCAAACCTGAAGTGCCTTCTGAGGAGATTTATGAAGAAAGTTACCTCAGAATTCCTAAGCTTTAACCTTTAACCATAACCTAGATGACTGAATCCTGGTGATACTGCAAATTCAGCACCAACATCTACAACATAATACAACAGAAACTGTATACCTCTCTAAAGTGACGCATTCTATTCCCAGCACATTATCGAGCATTTAAGATGTTTCTTATACACTCCCTCTAAACAAACCCAACTGCTTTGTATGTTTCTAACATACCAATGCTTGGCAATTCCCTCACACTTTGTCTACACGCAACAATGACGCTCGGCAGCCTGTGTCACCTCTATAAGCTACTGAGCATAGAGAGTATTTCCAGACTCTCTATCTCCACTCAAGCGCAGGCAGTCGATGGCTGACCCTGATCTGATAAAAAAAAAAAGCAGCTGATTCTAAAAGAGGAGACAGAACTAGAACCAAGGGCTCTCCTCCCACACCCACCAATTACATAAGAGCAGGTCACACCAACGCAAATCGGAATGGCGTCAGACAGAGACTACACTGTGCAGTTACATGATAATAAAGAGATGTTTTAAGCAGGAAAGGCATTCCCTGTCTCAGAGAAGTGCTAAGACCTGGGGGAGGGCGCGGGATTTCTGATGAGGGTTAAGATCTCAGACACAAATAAACAATTTTAATTCAGATCCGTTTCCCTGTTAAAACTAAACTAAATTATCACATGATTGTACTCACTAGGGGTGGGTGATATGGCTCTAAAATAATATCATGATATTTCATGGTATTTTCACGATAACGATACTTTTGGTATCGATATGACAAAACACTGAATTAGAAAAATTATTTTGAATTTTATTATTGCATGCAATATGATATGGTTAACTGAGATTAAAAAAAAATAAATTATCAGATTTGTAACAGAAGTCAATGATCCAGAATGTCATGATACTAATTATGAATTTCAAATATCTCCATATATCCAGGATTAAAGTAAAATAATTGATACTGGACTGATATAATCTGTCTGTAGTAGATATATAATGGGAAATGAGAAAAGTGTGAATTTTTCTTTTGCAAAAAACGCAAAAAAGTAGTACACTGATGTGATTATTAGGGGTGGGTAATATGGCACGATATTTCAGGGTATAATATTGTTCACGATATTCAAATTTTTTGGCAATATTATCACGTACAATATGATATGGCATACCCCTAGTACTCACAGTCTACTGTATGCGTGATATAAATCAATCTAACAGAACATTAATATTAACGTTATAATATTATTGTTATTAACATATAAAGTAGTGAAAGCCCATCTTGTCTCATTCACACCCACATACAGCTTCATTACAAGAAAAGCTAACAGCGTCCGATTTATGCAACCAACAGCGTTAGCCAGCTTAAGAGCTCCATTCATTCTCTGTGCTGCCAAAAACAATACTGATCTGGCATTTAACAGTTCACACATTCTAGGTGTTGGGCATTTTGTATATGAATACAAATTTGTGTGTAATATCCCATATTAAAAAACACAGGACAATTTTCAAAATCAGAGATAAAATGGTCAGTATGATTTCACAGTGAAAGTAATCTAACTTAAAGCAGAAGAGATCAACTACCAGTGCACTGTAAGACAGTCCTGTAATTGTCCAGCCCTAACACATACTATCAAAGTGAATGATTGGGGACATTAAGGCAAGTGTCATGTGCTCCCTTCCTACATATGATACATATATTATATTGTAGTAGCTGGCACTTCTAAGGAAAACATTTGCTTACTAAATATATTAAAAAGAAAAAAATCAGCAATAGATATGCCAAATTAAATAATATTCTGTGATTAATCATAATAATATGCTGGTATTTCCCTGTATTGTTGGCAGAGACACAGTATTAATAGAGTAGTGTGGTTTAGCACTGGCAGACTAGAGCTTCTTTTTTTTACTGCATTATAATATCTCAGGCTAGTTTTCATGTTACTGTGTTCAACTAAGAGCTCTAATGGGGAAAATACATGCTACTGTAGCTAGGAAATCAGCTGTGTGTGTGCATGTGTGTGTGTGTGTGTGTGAGAGAGAGATAGAGAGAGAGAGAGAGAGAGAGAGAGAGAGAGAGAGAGAGAAAGTAAGAGAGAGAAAGAACAGCACAGCAGATATACGAGAGTCGAGAGTCTTCAGTACAGTGACGGTGTGTCAACAGTTAGGAGGAAAATAGAGTGGAGAATAGAGGCTGATGGCTCTTTAGGTAGCTTGCTGGATTAACCTCCTAACCAGAAACATGATAAACAGTGCAACAGCGCGAGCGCCCACAATCATAAACTCATTGGTCCCTTTTTTTTTTTCTTACAAGGTCGCTGACTGATGTACATAGCTAGATGAGGCTAAGCGAGTGGCTGGGTGAAAATGAAGTACACTACTCAGCAGCAGAATCAACTTAAGTGACAACTTGACTGAAAACGAAAGATCAAATGGTATGCATACTTTAGAACATGGAATCATACGTGTGTACCAAGGGTCAAAGGGTCAAAATACATGCTTGTTACGCAAAATCATACATGTTGGCAGGTCTGCACATTCACTTGTAGCCGGACAACAAAGACTTGGAAAAAGATCCAGTCAGCAGGCACCACAGAGGCACAACTAGTTTTCCCCACAAGGAGCAAGAGACTGTCTTAGAGCTGGACAATTACAGTAAAGTGCACATATGGGAACAGTAAGACAAGGCAAAATAAGCTGGGAATGGGAACAGTACCCACTTACACCACAATATCTCCACAGGTCAGTGCAAGAGACCACATTAGAAGCTTTCTGTGTTTTCCCAGCCTGCACAGGCAGTGCAACTGTTGTAGAAAACAGGTATCAAGGGTATCCATCAAGGGTAACCATCGAGGGTAACAAATGCTTTTATAATCATTATTTTATTAATCCATGTGGAAAAGGGGTGCTTATGTAATGTGCTCACAAGCGCAGAGGTTTACCAGTATATCTGCTGTGCTGTTCTGCAGCACAAACACTGTAGAAGTGAATGGTCAACACAGGCAATGGTGTAGTGGTCTCCTTCTGCTCATATCACATAGATTTGGTAGGTGTGAAGCACGCAATAGTTAAGTCAAATAAGGCAAATCTGCACAGACCCCACTCAAACCTCAGCTCCACCCTGACTGACCATCCACTCCACCCAGCACCACATGCTGAGCTATGGGCCCAAGGGCTGTCAATGGGTCCGCAAATGGAAAACAAACTAAAATCAATGGCCTGGAAAAACAAGTCCCAGCTAATTACAGGCAGAGGAGTTTGGTTAGTGAAAGGCAATGTTGTAACCCCTTCATGGGCTACATGTGATCTATAAAGGCCAAACAGAAATAAAACAGCTCCAACACATGTAGATCTGAATGAAAAAGATCTAGGACTAAGAAAAGCTGGTTTTCCTTAAGCACACTGAGCAAGAAGCTTCTCTCCTTCCCCTCCTACCCGGTTCACTGTCCCATCTAAGTGCTCTGCTTTCTGCTCGGGCATATGCAGCGTTATTACTCCTGCCTCTCATTCGGATTTCTCCAGTCCTGCTATTATTAGCTGCCTCTGATATCCAAGTCCACAGAGGCTTCCTCCGTCAGCCTCCACCTACCCAACATGCACTGCTCTGCACTGAAGTGAGGTTTTTTTTTTTTTTTTTTTCTGCTAGCTGGAGTTAAAGGGGCTCAGTCTGTAAAGTGGCAGAGTGCAACTGAATTTCAAAGTGAAAGTCCTGCAATTTATTAATTAAACTCATGATTAACACAAGAATGCTAAAAATATCTCTCTCCAAAGAGAAACAAGGGGGGCTGGGTGAGGAGATGGATGGAAATAAAGATAGAAAAATGTAATGCTCATTTGTAAATCCAAAATATTATATCCAAACATATTACCTTTTGGAGGCTGGTAGGATTAAGCTGCGTCTTATCGATAATTTTTATGGCCACCTGCAGGAAAGAATGGAGACAAATTATTTTATTAATATTGCTGCTCACTCATGGCTGGCAAAAAGCCAAAATAGAAGTACAGCAGTGTTTATGTTAACACTTCCCTGTATGTTTCATCTTATTTTTATTTTAACTGTCAAAAACAAAACAAAAAAAACAAACGAAAAAATGAGAGAACATGCGAGAGAGCAAGTGAAAGAGAGAGCCCGTTCCTGTAGATTCCACACTATTTACTTTTTCATTTTCTTTCATTTTTATTTTCTTCTTGTAGTGCAGGACCGTCCCAATAATCTCATTACTGACTCATCATAAAACATAAACATGGCCTCAATAATTTTGCTGACCTTCTTATTGCCCATTGTGTTTAATTAGTGAGAAGAGACAATGAATGAGCCGGTGTGCCAACAAAAACGTGTTTTATTTTATTTATGTATTATTTATTTACTTACATATTTATTTTTACATTGTTTTAAGATAATAATCCTAATCAAAGCATTCTTGATAACCATTTACTGCTTTTTTGATAATAACCTTCTAAAAGGCAAAAAAAAGGTTTAAAATGACAATAATACAATTAATCGCAATTATTTCTGGGACAATAATCATCCAAAACTAACGTGACAGGCCTAAACTTTGTGCACTTGATTTATTCACTAATCACGGTCTGTTTAAGTAAAGAACAAAATGTGTACAGCATGGACTCTTCTGGACTAAAACCACCAGTCTAATAGAAGCATCATACTGTGAGGGAAAAAACAGACAAAAGCAATTGAAAATCCCTGAGGCTGGGCAACCTTAATAACCCACCTCTCGCCCTGTGAGAATGTGTCTCGCCAGTTTGACCTTGGCGAAGTTGCCCTTGCCGATGGTCTTGAGCAGCCGGTAGTTGCCGATATGTGGCTGCTCGTCGGCACAGGAGGCGATGGAGTTCCTGCAGCGTGCTCCGGTGCGGCTGGCCCGCGTGGCAGCCTCATTCCGCCCATCACTGTGTGAGGTGTGCTGTAAATAAACCAAATTAGAGCTCATCAGAGGAGAAAATAGCACTCCCAAAGGTGAAACACCTAGGTCATGGTACACAGGCAACATTTTTAAACAACATACAGAGAAAAAGTGGCTCCAAGCTCAAAGCTGCTGTCTAAAACTATGTAGTCAGATTAGTGCAGTCTACAAGCACTATTAAAACACCCTCTAGTTTTTCCATTCTAACATTCAAACCTAATATATTTTTTAAAAATATATATTTTCATTTAGTTAAATTAAGTAAATGTCAATATCTTTTAGGGTCAATGATTTAGGGCTGGGCAAAATAAGTAGTAGATTTTAAAAATCCAGAGAAATAAAGTTAAAAAATGAGTCAACCAAGGCAAATCAAGGGTAGTAAAGTGGTATTACTATGAGGAAGTCACATTTGTACGGCAAAATTTTTGCAAAACAAGGATAACAACCTCCATTTACTCAATTCACACCAGAATATAATAATATGTTTACTTATTAAGTACTGAGGATTATTTAGAAGAAAGAACCAGACAAACATTTAAGGAGGATTGTAAGGAGAACTTGCCAGCAGTGGCCATCTACAAGAATAGTGGTGTTTACCACCTGTAACTGTGGATGTCCTGTATTCTGCAGTTACTCTTCGGTCACTGTTTTTATTGTACGCTTCCATCCACATAACATGACAACTAAACTTGGCAAAGCAGACATTTTTTTTAGCAATGAGTTCCACTACATAGGGATTAATCACTTTCTTATTTAGTATCTAATTTCAAGATTTCCTAACAGTACAATGCAACACACAACCCTTTCTGGATTTTGCTGTATCGTAAAGCAGAGATCTGAAGCTGTTGAGCAAACTTTAACTGCATCAATTGATGTAATGCTGGACTTGACTGGACCTGGAAATATGAGAATATAACATTATTTAATACAGCACAGGTTATTTGGTAATCTGGGCAAATGTTAAAGATATCCCCTCCCTAATAAAAATATTGATGCCGAAGATGAGCTTGTTCTCATTAACCTAAAAAAATGAGTATCAACCAGTAAAAACAATGCAGTATTTTTAGCAATCTTGAATACTATAACCACTGTGTGTATGAATGTAGTCCTCTGTGATCAGCTTTAGCATTAATTCTGTACAGTGGATTTTATTAACAGACAGAATCTCATGCCCTCTTAAATACATTAATACTACACTGCTGTAAAACAACAGAAACAAAGAACTAAAGTCTTACACTGTGCTGCAGTGAGTGCAGTACTTTTGTGTTGTGATTAGGCCATTGCTCACAGGCCTGACAGTTGAGGAAATGCATGTAAATAATGCTGGCTAAAGAAAATGCCTTGCTGTTTCCTGGATTTCAGCCTCTACTTCCTCTTTCTAGTGAAAAACAGTGAGAAAGATATACTCAACTACTAGTTCTACCAGACACAGGTAAATATGAGTATCAGTTTAAAAACTCAGTGAGAAATGGTGAAATTAATGGCATAGCAGTCAAACAACTACAGTGTAGTTTCCTTCTGAACAGCATGTCCAACTCTCTACTGTCATGCTCTCTACTACATGTCTGATGTCTAGTAACATTTATCTAAGATCTCATTACATCTCTAGAGGTCTGCACAGAAATAAAATGAATCCCCAAACAAAGCCCAATTCACTGATTCATTTTCATACTTCTTATAGAGACATACTGGTACACCAACAGACAAGTGCAGCTATCAGTTAGCTTAAATTGATTAACAATGAGTGAGAACAACCACCATTTTATTGAATAAAAAGTCTAAAATCTAAAGAACCTAAAAGGAACAGAGACATTCATATTTTTCTTTTACTTTTAATTCCTCAAATACATAGGGTTTCATAAACCTATGGCTTATTATTCAATAAATTACATTGCTGGATGTAAGTCTATGATATACAATTTAAGGGAAACATTTTTAGTTAAAATCAACCACAACCCTAAATTACTAATACAAAGCCAAACTGAAAAAACAAATTGAGGCAATGTGGAAAACGCTTATAAAAAAAACTCTTCTTTTTATTCTATCACAGATAGCATGAACCCAACACAATGTTTATGTTTTCTCTGAAAACTTTTTTTAATTGTATATATACATCCATATTCCTGCAACAAAAGTTAAGACAATAAAGAATTTACTACTGGAAATACAGGCAGTCTAGTTCATGTTCTCACATTTTGCACTGTTTGCAGCATTTGCTTTTGCATAGTCTACAAAAATATTTGAGGGCAGCATGTGCATGAAACAAAAAATATCTGGAATATTAATTTGTCTGAGCAAAATATCCACTCGCTGTGATGGCCCATCCAAGATGCCTCAGAGCACAGACCAGCGAAAGACTTTTTATTTCTACAGTATCTGTTTAATAAGAATTTTTTATTTTTTAAACTCTGAAAGTGCATGATGAAGGCTGACGAAAATGACATCACCCGTTTTTTATGACCTTTTTTATAATTTTATTTCTTTAACCTAATTACTGGTAATAAATTGACCCTGTCCCAAACTTTATTTTTGTTGATAAAACAAAACACAAACTCTCTAGACTGTCTACAATTTAAAAAAAGTCTAATCTAATGCAAGAAATACTTTTTGTTTGTTTTAGTTTTTATATTAAGTTTTCTGATAAGAGGTTTACATGCTTTTGCTCTGACTCTTGTTTCATACTGGGAACTGAATTAAGAAATAAATATCGGCAATAAATAGCCACAAACGTCAACGTTACTCTGGCTAGGGCTTGTTTGAAGGTCTGGATTCCCGGACATGGATTAAGCCCAGTCTTGGACAAACTCACAAAGCTATAGGTGAATCACCATGGAAAACCTTTGTAGTTTAGACTGAGGCTTAAACTACAGAGAACTGAGAACGAACACATGTTTCACAGCCTATAGGAAATGCTTAAGCCTCCACATTTGTTTAGTTTGTAGAGATGCGATTAGCCCACATTGTGAAGGCTCATCTGTGTGTCGCATCGTTTCAAACTCCCTGCCAATCCATCTGGAACAGAGGTGCTCAAATTAGCACATAAAGAGTTCAAGCAGACAACTGCGTAATATCTGATGAAGGCTGGGAGAAACACACAGACAGTGGATACGGTGAATGAGAGGGGACAAGCTGGAGCTAACTCGAAAATGACAGTAAAGATATTTAAATCATACCTGTGTGTGAAGAGAAGTTATTTTGTGCTTCCCTGTGAGTGATGTTAGTCATAATGTTCATGTCACGACAAGAGGAGCACTGTAACTAAAAGGATATGTGTTTATGTTAAAGGCACAATGAATCATATTCTGCTATCTGCTATCAACTTGTTAATTCATATATGAATAGGAGCTGCAGGCCATACAGCTGCCTGGCTTAGTAATATTACCAGAAGACTGGCCGCTCTAAGCTTTGCTTTATCTTTGCTATGAAACGGTTTATTTCTTCTCACTATTTTATTAATTATCCCATTTTTCAGTGTCACTGTGCTTTAAGTATGGGTTAAATGCAGTCTTTTCTCAAAACATTCAACCCTGCAACTTAACCACTTTTCTCCAGCACAGTCTTCAAACTTTAATTCCTATAATCCACTGTTCTTTGTGGTAAGCTGTTCATGGATGAAAAAGAACTCTAGGCTAAGCGTAATTATCATGTACTCACTATAAAAAGTACTGTTATTATCTAAACTAGATACAAACCTCCATATCACCTAACTCTAAAACAAGCTTATTCCTGCGTACTGTCCTTCCCATTTACATGGGTCACACTATTGGGCACACTGTCTGTTACACTATTGATCACTTAAAATGCTCTCAGCCCTCTCAGCACCAAATCTCTGATGGCTTTCATAAGCTCTTCCCTTGCTGACCCATAAGCAGCAGACTGATGCGCAGACTCAGGAGTTGGCCTTATTTAAAAAAAAGGGGGGCCAGATACACAGCCTCTAAGAAAATATGTTGAATTTGATTCAATATCATTATCGCAATGTTCAATCGTCACTTTGCATAGTCAAATTATATTTTAAACCAATTATGCTGCTTAATACTCGAGATGGAAAGATCAAGTAAGATTAATTTGGGCCAGAAAATCTCAGGCTAGGCTCTTTTAGTTATATTTTAGCTAGGCTATTTTAGTTACATGCAGTTTCTTCAGTTCATATTTGTGGAATGTGTAGCTGAAACTCACAATTTACTCCACTAACAAGATAATACTGCTCTGCACAGAGCAGCTTTCAGCCCATACTAGGATTAGCAGAGCTAAGATCCAACACCACCAACCACACCAAACAGGGAACACTCAAAATAATGGAGTTTTAGCCCTGGATAAGCTGCTCTTTTCAGTTGTGTTTCTTCTTTAATTCCACAGTGAATCTACAGGGATTCACAGACTCTGTGAGCTGGAGTTTCACAGTTTATTTAAAGTGACTGAGTAAAGTACATTTTATGTTGAGAGATGATGTACAATATATTACAGAAGGCCCCTTCCTCCAATCAATGATTTGTTGGCTTCTAAGCAAAAAAAATTAAATAATGCATATTAAAAAAAATCATTTTAAAGTCAAATTAGTCTTGGATATTAATCTATGCATACATCTCTTTTGGAAATCATTTATTTTGGTGACTAAATCTCTTCCATTTATTTACAGTCAGCTTAAATTTCCAGTACTTATTTAGAGGTAGCAAAAAAATTGGTAAAATTTCCAAATTTGCCCATAAACAGTATTGATGATCGGCTGATCGAGTTGAACTTATTGGACCCATGGCTGAGCCTTGCTGCGTATCTAATCATCAAGAACTGTGAAGACAGTGAGTGTGTGCTTACCATATAAGAACATAATTTATTTTATTTTATTAATTGCACTCTTATAAGATCAGTAAGTCTCCTGATTTATAAAGACACTGCACACAAATGTAATATTTTGCATTTAAAATCATTCATCAGACAACTGTAACTTAAGGATAAAGATGGTTTAGTGATGATGTACCTAATCATATATTAAATGATCAGTCACTAATTTCAACTATAGGAAACAGTGCTTAAATGTATGAATATGTGTCTGCCTTAATATATAGCCCTCCAAATGCAATTTATAACAGTTAGAGAATCAGAATAAAAATACCTGCACATCTAGGACAGCAAAGAAATGTCAGATCCTCAGATAATAACAGCTTCTACAGACTTTGAAGTCCAATTCTTATATTATATCTACCGGACAAGCTTTCTTATTATTAACAAAAGGCCAAATCCCAAAAGTGTCAAAACTGTAAAAGTTTAAGTAAATAAAAAATCCCTATACCTTGTTCTACCATATTTAGTCACAGTCTCTCCTAGAAAGCCCCAAAAACTTACTATGGTGATGCGATGTCTCTTGACCGAGTGGGAGCCCTTCATCCTAGCATTGGCGATGGGAATGGCAAGAGTACAGACAGCTATTCCGTTTTTGTGCTGGCAGCTCATTGATCCAGCAGCACTGGAAGAAGCTCACAGGAGCGTGAAACACATTTCGCATCGGGCACCTACTCGTGTCTGGGGGGGGGGGGGGGGGGGGGTTGGGGGGGATGGCTGGAGGGAGGGATGGAGTGAGGAAGGGAGGTGTAGAGGGAGCCCCCTCCATCCCTCTATTCAACCTGCTTCAGGCTCTGTGAGTTCTCCATATACAGGAATAGTCACAGGACAAATAGAGCTAGCTTCTTCATTACACTATAAACTAAATAGCTAGTTACCCAACTATCCATAGATGGGGGATCCCAGCTTTAGTTAAAAACTAATACTGAAAGCTTAGCGGGGGAACACAAAAAAAAACAACGTCCTTAATGCTTCTTTGGCTTGTTTTTAGTAGCTAACTTGACAAACTTTGACTTCACAATAAAGGAAGAATTAGCTAGCTCTCCAAGAAGAAGTGCTATTAGTTAATTAGCTAGACAGCTAGATATAAAACTAAATACTATAGACTCTCTGTACTCTTGTTGTATTGCTGGTGGAAAAAGGTTGAAATGCTGCTCACTCTCAACAAAGAGTCTTGACCTGCCTGAGAGATCAAAGCAATATTAGCCTATATACAGCTAGTTACACTCACTCATCAGGTCAGACCTAGTTAAACTGTATTTACAGATGTGTGTGTGTTGACACCCCTTCTAAAGATCGCATTCAGCACCTTTAAAATGCACCCGTGTGCTGAAACAGCTTAACTAGTCTCTGACTCTGAAGCAGACTGACAGAAACCCATTGGCAACATGCCTAGAGGCAGGTGTGGTCTAGAGAGGTATCTAGCTAACCTATAAAGCTTCCCAGCACTGACCTGTAGAGCAGTGAGACTGGGCTCTTTGGAATGATGGTGCTACATCCAATGCTTTTGGGATGATTAGGAAGTTCTGACCTCACAGCAACGCTCCAAAATCGAGCAAAACGCAGCTAGTTACTTCAAAAACAAGAGGCTTGAGCTGCCTGTGTAGGAAAAGCAACGCTGGACTGTATACAGCTCTGGAAAAAAAAAATCAGTTTCTGAATCCGTTTCTCTGAATTTGCTCTTTATTATTATATGTTTGAGTAAAATGAACACTGTTGTTTTATTCTTTAAACTACGGACAACATTTTTCCCAAATTCCAAATAAAATATTGTCCTTTAGAAAGTGAGAAAATGTGTAATGTATAATGTAGAAAAGTGAGAAATTGATAAAATAAACTAGATGCAGGGCTCTGAGAAACTGAAATAGCGCAAAGAAAACAAGTTCATATTCATAAAGTTTTAAGAGTTTAGAAATTAATATTTGGTACAATAACCCTGGTTTTTTGGATAACATTGATTTTGGATAACATTATGCCACTCCTGGTGCAAAAAATCAAGCAGTTCTGCTTGGTTTGATGGCTTGTGATCATCAATTATCCTCTTGATTATATTCCAGAGGCTCTCCATTTGCTAAAATCAAAGAAACAGCTTGTCTTGTCTCTGTCTCTAGACCAGACCATAGACTGCTATATACAGTCTATGGACCAGACAGACAAGAACCTATTGGCAATATGCCTAGAGCCAGGTGTGGTCTAGGAGGGTAACTAGCGAACCTATAAAGCTCCCCAGCACTGAGCTGTAGATCTCTCTGGAATGATGGCCACTTCAGTGTTCCATCCAGTGCTTGTGGGATGATTGGGAAGTTGTGACCTCAATAATCCTCTCAGCAGTGCTTCAACAAAGCAGAAGAGCTAGCTGAACCTAACAACAAGAGTCTTGAGCAGCTTCAGTGGGCAGAAGCAGCCCCTGAAGTTTTGAGAAAAGTTGACTAAAGCTATTTAGGTTAGGTTAGTTAGCTAGCAGCTACAGATGGATTTAGCTAAGAGTAATGTCAGCTAGTTAACTAGATAAACACTCACATTTTCGGTGTCCCTCTCGTTGACAGTAGGCAGTGGTGTTCTGGTTGACATCTTAACTCGTCCTCGCTCCTCAAACTGCTCCTCCTCTCCTCTCTGAGTCCCGTTTAACTGCAGCTCCTTTACTCCCAGGGCTGTACAGAAGAGGCAGCAGGCACCGTGCAGCCGAGGAAGAGGGTGAAGAAGAGGATGACCATCGATTCGGAGCCACAGCGACCCGCAGTCAGTCCCCAGACAAGTAAGTTCAGCTACTCCTCAGCTACACACCGCGACTCCACTCCAGCCAGCACCTCTCCAGCTACTGGAGCCGCATTACAGCAGCGCACCCCCGGCCACCCTCCGCGGCCTCGCCCGCATGAGTCCCACAGCCGCGCGTTCACTGAGTGTTTTATTAAACTTAAAAACAACTCGTGAGAAAGTAGTTAGTGACCTAGCTGAGCAGCCGAGCGCTCAGAGCAGCGGTAGTAGTAGCAGGAGGGGAGGGGAGAAGAGGAGGAGAGAAGAGAAAAAGAGGCACAGAGAGAGATAACTCCCAACTACAGCCGGTTCCAGAGCTCCGAGACTGAGCCCCGCAGGACGCTCCTGCTCTGGCGGACCACGCCTTCCTCTTCCCGGGGACTAACCGATGCGGAACACTTGAGCTGTTCTCCCCGACACTCCTCACATCATCCCAAACACTGACAACTGCCCTGACAGACCTCACAATCCAAGATGGCCGCCAGTCCGCCGACAGAGAGGCCAGCCAGGCCGACCCAGAGCCGGTTTATTGAGCCTGCCCACTGCCCGTCTCCGCCGCTGTAGCCGAGAACCACCGCGCACCGCGAGAGGGAGCCCGCCAGCGAGTCCTCAATGAAAGGCGGCGAATAAAGTTAAACGGCTAAAATCTCTGATTAAATACAGTGTCTGACTACTTCTCCACCAAATATTTTATTTTTAGTAAAGTAAAAGGAATGATTTTACTAAAAAAGCGAAGTAAATTTAACTATACCTGTTAATTTTTCTACAAATAAATTATTTGTGCAAAAAATGCGCTAGCTTCACTGCTACTGAGAGCTGACTGGTTGGTGAGCTGTCTGATTTTTGAGACACGACAAGAGTAGGGTTGGGCGATATGGTCCTAAAATAATATTACGATATTTCATGTTTTTTTTTTTTACAATAACGATACTCTTGGCAATATGATAACTAAATAACAGACGATTTGTAACAGAAGTCAATGATCCAGAATGTCTTGATACTAGTAATGCACTGCAAATACCTCCATATATCGAGGACTGAAGTAAAATAAATGATACTGGACAGATATATAATTTGTATCTAGTAGATATACAATGGGAAATGAGAACAGTGTGATTTTTTTTCTTTTGCTAAATACAGTAAAAAAGTAGTATACTGATGTGATAATTAGTGGTGGGTAATATGGCATGGCACAATATTTCGAGGTATAATATAATTTACAATTTTCAAAAATGTTGGCAATATTATTGCATATGATATGCTATGGCACACCCCTATGCCAGAGCACATTATTTTAAAAGAAGTTTAAAAACTTTTTAAACTGTATTCTAGAATACATAATTGCATACATAAATGTATTTTAATACAACAAAAAGTCCAATAAATAAAAATACAATAAATGTAGAATACATTTAAAAATGTATTCTAGGCAGGGATATAGTAAGGATGTACAACTACTTCACTACTGTACTAAATTACTAAAATGCTAATCTGTCTCTACTGGAGTATTTTTTTTCTGAACATGTTGTTCATTAGTTTAATATTTTAGTCCAATACATTTTTTATGTGCTGCATCGATACTCATTACAATTATTATTTAAAATGTAAGAAATCATTATAAGTCAATAAAGTGATCAAACTGATATTATAGGAAGACCATGTTCTGCCTTTCACTCTGCTTTCCACTGCTTTCTGTAATAACTACAAAACACAGTACTGTACTTTTACTTTCAGTACTTCAGTGTTACATTTTAAAATAAACAAAATTTAGTACTTAAGTACCAAAATATTGAATACTTTAGTACTTCTAATTAAGTGTGGAGCTTAAAGAACATTTTAACTTCTAATGAAGTTGCTTTTTATTAGATAACTTGTGCTTTCAACTGGGCCTCTATTACCTTATACATATCTAATTCTAGAGCTGCAAAAACAAATAAATAAATTATTTAAATTTGTTAGCATCTAATTATTTTCATAATCAATTTGTTGGGTTTGAGTTACTATAATTTTCGTTTTAGTAAATGTAAATCTCAATATGTGTCTCCTTTTTAGTAAATGTAAATCTCACTCTTGCACAGCTACAGCCTTTTATAGGATTTTTCTGACTTAAATTGTATGGAAGTGTTTGAGAATCTCAGCCAAGTGTATTTAAATCACATACACTGTTGTTGTGATGATAATAATAAAATGTAATCTGGTTATAAGAAAATAATTAATAATAAGTAAAATGTTACAAAGTTAATTCTTCATGTAAACACTAATATTTTTTAATAATGGTAGGTTGTGTGCTCCTTGCTCTTGATTTTGCTGTTGTAGTCACTCGGGAGCGCCCCCTGGTGGCTTAACAAACACAGACAAGATGATTGAGTGGGTCTTCTCCTCTCTAGAGACTCTCTGGCCAAGCCAAACCCATCATTGCGAGCGCCGGAAGTGAGCGCACAGGCAGCTCGCAGCCCATTGGATCATCGGCGGCGCGAGCGCTGTTTGTTGTTGCTAGGATGATTCCGAGCGCACGAGCTTCCTCATCTCCACATGCTGTACACACAGCACTGGTCTATAGTCCCACCAGAGCAGACCCACACCAACTGCACACATCCCAAGCTGCAAGAATTTATTTCAGGGAGGTACCCCCGGACCTGGACACCCACCAAGGGTCAGACCTTTCAGAATTTTTTTTTTTTTTTTTGCACCAGAAGTGGCATAAAGTTATCCCAAAGAAGTGTGACTGGTGGAGGAGAAGATGCTTGAAAACCAGGGCTATTCCACCAAATATTGATTTATGACCTCTTAACATTTTATGAATATGATCTTGTTTTCTTTGCATGAATATGGATCTGAACTGTTAATTTTACTCAAACATATACTGTTGGGAAATAATGGGTAAATGCTGAAAGACGCATGGTATTCTGGGTGTTGTAGTGTGTATGTGTAGTCGCCCTGTTGCAGCAGCGGGAGCAGCACGCGGCTCCGCTCTCTCTCTCTGTTCTCTTTGTTTAGCACGGCCACCCGGTTTATATCTCGCTTCACGATGCAAGCAGGCTATCAATAAATGCCAGTACTCCATTGCAAGTCAGCTTCCTCTCATCTTTCCGCTGGAGAATCCTCAAATTTGGGTATTACCCCAGAACGGGTGGTAAGAAAAACGCACCTAGTTCTGGCCCACGGAGCTACAGTAAACGCTAGCTCCCCTAAGCTCCGAGACCACGGTCTGGGGGCAGAAATCAGGCTAAAGGTAACACTGGGGGCTCGTCCTGGGATTGTTCCACCGGCATTGGTGAGTGTATGAAGTTAAAATTATACTGGACTGCTGAAACGAGTGAAAGATAAAACGGACTGTTAAAATAGCTGCAGGTGAAGAGTGGCTAAAGCTAACCGCGAGTTCAGTGAGTTGCAGCTAGAGAGAGAGAGCATGGCGGCTACCCGAGACAGAACAGCACACGAGTTTGAGAGCGTAACAGCCTGCTCTAACCCGTTTATATCACCAGAAAATGTGAATGAAACTAGACGGTCACAAATCTCATTTGAGGATTGGATGAGTCAGTTTAATGATGTAAACGGCAACAGCGTTCAGAGCTGTAACTTGGTGGAGCTAAATACACGCGCTGCAGCACAGCCAAGCTTGCATTTACACCAAGTAAAGAGAGAAACTATCCCGTTTAAGATTTGTGATGAGAGTACAAAGCGCAGTGACAGTGGAATAGAGTCACAGCTAAATCAAAATGAGAAGTGTACTATTTATTGCACCCAGTGCTGTCCCAAAAACACTCAAGGTGAACAGTTTTCCCAGTCTTTAGTGGAAACGTCAGATCTGCAGCATATTAACCCTTTCAGTGATGTGCAACCTAGCTGCTACGCAGAAAGCACTCCTATAAATGCAAATTACCATCCAGTGTCACATAGAAGACCAGTGGACTCGCCTTTTACTCCAAAAATGCCACCAGTGCAAAATATAAATGCTCAGACACCAGAACAGTGTAGATGTGCTCAGTGTGACTCGAAGCTCACTAAAGTTCACCCCAAAAGTGGACATATCTCCAGTCGTTCAAGGTCCAGTTCTGTTGGTAGGCGACCCAGGCATGTACATTATGACATATCATCTGACAGTGAGGGTGAAAACACAGCTAAGAGAGAAAGAATTCCTACTTTGTGACCAGGTCAATTTGATGGTACAGGCTCGTGGAAGGAGTTTCTACACCGGTTTGAAGGCTGTGCTGAGGCTAATCATTGGTCAGAAAAGACAATGGCTGTCCAGTTGAGGTTTTGTTTGGCAGGAGCTGCAGGGCGGTCATCCACAAGAACCCAAGGTCCTAACGCTGGAGTTATGCCCGAATAGTGGAGGAAATTGAAGCTGCATATGGGTCTTCCTCTGATCATGCTGCAGCTATTGGAATTGAATTGAGACATAGAGTGAGCAAGCCAGGTGAGCCGCTGCATATACTAAGAGATGACATATATTAAAAAGTTTCTATTGTGTATGCAGACTGGCCCAAAGCAGAGCAAGACAGAATCGGTGTGGAGGTGTTCACCAACTCCTTGGGTGAGGCTGGGGTCGTTCAGAGGCTGTTGGAGGAGCATCCACGGACACTAGCACGGGCGTATGAGCTTGCTCACAGGTACGAAACAACCAAACGTGCAGCTGCCAGTGTGACTCGACTAATGCAGACAAGCGTGCAGACAACAGAGCGTAGAGTAAGAACTGCTACTGTGCGAGAAAGTGCTGAGGACAGTAAAGCTGTAGATGAGAACCAGACAGCATGGCCGGTAGAGCATGTATTAGGGCCCCAAAAATCAACTTTCAAGCAACGCAGACTAAAGCCAAACGAAAACAGAAACTTAAATTGGAGCGACATTAAGTGCCACAACTGTCAGGGCATTGGACACATGAAACGAAATTGTCCTTCACCAAAAATGCCTGCTTATTCCAAAGTAGTTCTAAAAAATGCTAAAAGTCAGGATACACCTGCTGTCCTTCATGTTAAAAGCACAGGACCTGAGATGTGTATTCACATGCTGATGTACAACATGGGAGTATGTGCTTTGTTAGACAGTGGAGCTCGCAGAAACATGCTACCCTTGCAATGCTATAAAGTGATTGATGACAATATTAGGCCTCCCTTGCAGTTCTCCACTGTGGAGTCGTTACAAGGCATCAGTTCGGAGAACGTAGATGTTAGTGGAGAAGTCGACCTCCCAGTCCAGATTGGCACTCGCACAGTAAGTGTTAACTTCATTGTGGCCGACATAGCAGAGAACACTGAAGCTATCCTTGGTCACCCTTTTCTGGAGCAAGCAAAAGCTCATCTAGACTTTGGCAGCAAAAAAATTGTGTTGTTCGGAGAACAAGTGCCTTACTTCAACCCCGAAAACAAACCCAGAGTGCATGTCGTTCGGGTGGCACGCACCACTATCCTTGAATCGGGATGCGAATACATCCTTCCTGGGTATGCACACTTTCGTGAACACGTCAGAGGTGAAGTCATGCTCAACCCAACCAAAGGTTTTGTTGAAAAACATGGCCTCATAGTGGCGAGAGTTGTTGTCGACGCCAAGCCAAATGAGCATGTTCCAATCCGACTCTTCAACCCTGGAACAACTTCAGTAAAAGTCAACAAAGGTGCTATCGCTGGTTTCCTTCAAGCGGCTGATGTTGTCCAGTTCACTCCAAGTGTTCCACCTGCCGAGCCACCCAAAGCTTGTCCAAGTTTTCCAGTTATTCCTCCACATCTGCAAACCCTGTATAGAGACTGTGCTGAGTGCTAACGATCGTCTTGAGTTGGCCCAACTGCTCAGTACATATGGTGATGTATTCTCTACTGGACCAACCGACCTGGGTCGCACAAGCCTTGTCCAGCACGACATCCAACTCTTGCCTGGTCCACCCGTGAAGCAACAACCACGGCGTATGGCATTTGAAAAACAAATTGAGTCTGACGCTCAGATCCAACAGAGTCTTGAAAGTGGATTGGCTTCTCCAAGCAATAGCAGCTGGGCAGCGGCAATAGTCCTTGTACGGAAAAAAGACCAGACGTACCGCCTGTGCGTGGACTACAGGGCCCTCAACGCACGCACGGTAAAGGATGCGTATCCGCTCCCCCGCATCCAAGACACACTGGAGACTCTGTCCACTGCCAAATGGTTCAGCACCCTCGACTTAGCCTCTGGCTATTGGCAAGTTGCACTTACACCTAGGGCACGTAAAGCTGTCGCTTTCTGCAGCAGTAAAGGGCTATTTACTTGGAATGTTATGCTGTTCGGGTTGTGTAACGCGCCGGCAACATTCCAGCGCCTTATGGATCGCGTGCTGGCCGGGTTGCAGTGGGAAACATGCCTGGTTTACTTGGATGATATCATCCTCTTGGGAAAAGATGTACCAGAAATGCTCCAACGCCTGGCCCAAGTGTTCGACCGGTTCCGCCAAGCCAATCTGAAACTAAAGCCGACTAAGTGCTGCCTGTTCCGCCGTCAGGTGTCATATCTGGGCCACATCGTCTCTGCACAAGGCATTGCCACGGACCCAGAGAAAGTCCGGAAGGTTCAGCAGTGGCCACAGCCTACTTGTGCGTCTGAAGTGCGTCAATTTGTTGGCCTAGCAGCATACTATCGCCGGTTTGTACAAGATTTCGCTACTATTGCCAAGCCTCTTCACGAACTGACCAAAAAACATGTTCGCTTCCAGTGGATGCGCGAATGCCAAGCCGCCTTTGAGGAACTAAAGAACTCACTCACTAGTACACCTGTGCTGGGCTACCCACGTGACCACGGCAATCTCATCCTTGACACAGACGCCAGTAATTTCGGAATTGGTGCAGTTTTATCCCAAGTGCAGGACGGTGCCGAACGAGTACTAGCATATGGGAGCCGGCGACTGTCCTCCACCGAACAAAATTACTGCACCACCCGGAGAGAACTACTCGCAGTGGTAGAGTTCACCAGACATTTCCGTCAGTATCTTCTAGGAAGACCTTTCATTGTGCGCTCTGACCACAGCAGCCTGCGCTGGCTGGTCAACATCAAAGAGCCTGAGGGCCAGTTGGCAAGATGGCTTGAGAAGCTCGCTGAATATTCAAGTAGTACATCGCCCTGGACACCACCACCAGAATGCAGATGTTATGTCTCGTCGTCCATGTCGCACCACATGCCCATGCAACATGACAGATCCTGCTGATGTAGCCGGCAAAGTTACCCACAGAGGAGTACAGTGCGATCTTGAACCCCATATCACTCAGAACAGTGATGCAGCTACTCCCCCGGAGCTCAGAGTAGTGGGGGTAGAGGAACATCATAAGGCCGGGGTGAGAACCGTGACAACCGTTCCCCAGTTCGATCAAGACCAAGCAAGCACTCTGTTTAAGGGCTGGAGTCTGGAAGACTTGCGCGCGGCCCAGAAAGCTGATCCCGATATCGGACCTCTCTGGCGCTGGCTGGATGAAGGAAGTGAGCGTCCCACCTGGGCAGATGTGTCGCCCTTGGGACCAGCAATCAAAGCTTATTGGAGCCAGTGGAAACGTCTGTACATGCGAGATGGTGTCCTTGTCTGCCGATTTTACTCCAACAATGAGACTGAGTTCCATCCACAGATGATTCTACCCCGTGTGTTCCGCCAAGATGTACAGCAGCAGATGCATGATGGTCCAGTGGGTGGTCATTTTGGTGTGGAACGGACATTGGCAAGAGTACAGACACGGTACTACTGGTACCAAATGAGGGAAGACATCACCCTGTGGTGCCGCACCTGTACCAGCTGTGCTGCAAAGGCTCGCCCTCCCAAGACACCCCAGGCTCCAATGGGTACTGTGCGTGTGGGAGCTCCAATGGAAAGAATCGCTATCGACCTTATGGGACCCATGAATGAGACTGATCGCCATAATCGTTACATCTTAGTGGCACAAGATTATTTCACGAAGTGGGTGGAAGCTTATGCGTTGCCCAACGACCAAGCTGTCACCATGGCTGAAGTTCTAACTTCTGAGTGGGTGTGTCGTTATGGAGCACCCCAGACTCTTCACCGCGACCAGGGGTCTATTTTCGAATCAGAAGTCTTCCAAAAGATGTGCGAACTCCTGGGTGTTGAGAAAACCCGTACAACTCCATTCAGACAACAATCAGATGGACAGGTCGAACGATTCAATGCCACTTTACAGAAAATTCTGGCCACTACTGCCGAACGCTGTCACTGGGATTGGGACCTGATGACCCCGTTTGCTGTCATGGCTTACAGAGCCACCAAGCATAGTTCAACTGGACTTACTCCAAACATGATGCTCTTTGGCAGGGAGCTTACAGAGCCAATTGACCTTGTTGCGGGATTGCCACCTGATCATGACGATGCTAAGACACCTCCAGAATATGTTATACAACTTCGCAACAGACTTGAACTTGCTCACAACATCGCCAGAGAAGTATTGGGTCAGTCTGTTGAGCGGGCCAAGAAACAGTACGACAAGAATGTCTTAAAGAACCGCTACGAAGTTGGTGAAGCAGTATGGCACCTAGTAAAGGGAACCAAGCGTGTACGGAACAAAGTCAGGAAGTTCCTGCCATCATATGAAGGACCCTACTTCGTCCTAGGTCAGCTAGACGATTTAGTGTATCGGATTCAGAAAAATCCAAAAACCAGAGCAAAGGTGGTCCATCATGACAAGCTCAAGCCTTACCACTCTCGCATTCCATTGGACAACTCCTGGGTACTCAAGCTTGCAGAAGCATGGCAGCCAGTGGAAGTACCACCGCCTACTCTTGATGAGAGTGTGCCATCTGATCTGAATCTGTCCAACCTGTTTATGGACCAACAAAGTGGTGGGGACACCAGCAATGCAACCACCCCTCTGTTTGCCCTTCCTAGTCCTGAGGGTTCAGATGAACTTCAGTTCAGTGGGGGTAGCACAGTACAACAAGAACAAACAAGGACTGTTGCTAATTCTGCTCAGGGTCAAACACCCAAAAGACCCAAAAGAAACATCAAACCACCCAAGAGAGGGGAAAGGGGAAAGTAGAACTGTTCAAAGAAAAAAAAAAGAGTTTTGTGAACAAAAAGAAAAATGGAGTAATTTGTGATACTGTTGTTTAAAACTTGTTGGGTGGCTGTGTTTATTTTGTAAGAAAACTGTTTTGAATATGTATGCACATGTTAAGTAATGTACTGGATGTGAGCTGTATATTGTAAGTTTAAGTTATCTAAAGTATAATAAGAGAGAGTTGTGTTAGGTCAAAATTCACTAATCTCTTCTTTTTCAGGAAAAGCAGAAAAACGTTCAAAGGAAAAGAGCACCTACGCTCTGTCTGAACTGTTTAAGTACTGAACTCACTAGCTCACCTCCTTCTTCTTGCTACTCAGGACCAAACCCTAATACTGTGCTACCCACCACCTCATGGACACCTAATCCATGGTCTATGGACTGTTTGCTCCGTCAAGTGGAGTTAGTGGACTACTGAAAATGGACTGCTTTATAAGAAAAAAAAGGGGCAATTGTTATTTTGACTGTCCATATCTGTAACAGATTATTGGTGCTGGATTGGTGTTAGGTTTAATCACCATCCAGAGTGGGGGTAATGTTGGGAAATAATGGGTAAATGCTGAAAGACGCATGGTATTCTGGGTGTTGTAGTGTGTATGTGTAGTCGCCCTGTTGCAGCAGCGGGAGCAGCACGCGGCTCCGCTCTCTCTCTCTGTTCTCTTTGTTTAGCACGGCCACCCGGTTTATATCTCGCTTCACGATGCAAGCAGGCTATCAATAAATGCCAGTACTCCATTGCAAGTCAGCTTCCTCTCATCTTTCCGCTGGAGAATCCTCAAGTTTGGGTATTACCCCAGAACGGGTGGTAAGAAAAACGCACCTAGTTCTGGCCCACGGAGCTACAGTAAACGCTAGCTCCCCTAAGCTCCGAGACCACGGTCTGGGGGCAGAAATCAGGCAAAAGGTAACAATACCAAATCAGAGAAACTGATTCAGAAACTGAAGTAGACACCTATTTTTTTCCAGAGCTGTATTTATATTATCAATACATACAATAATTGGATCATGGCAACTTAGTGACTTTCGGGAGGTCAGAATTCCCTCTGAAATACTACCTAGTCAAACCATGTAACATATTAGTAACTGTTGATTGGAATTTTATTTTATTTATTAATTTTATTTAATTGCTATTGCACTGTTATTACACTTAATCATATAATGTCAATGAGTTCAGGTTCTTTAATTAACTGAACATTGAGTCAGCGCATGCGTAATGTCCATAAGGAGCACATATCTGACCAACCACATGTTGAAATAACTCAGAAAACCCTATAATTAATGCATTCAGATACTTTCCTGTAGAGAAGTATGACCAATACAATAGGACTCTCTGGAGCAGATACATACACATTAACTTAGGGACATAAAGGGTTATAAAGCCCCCAGCATTGAGCTGTGGAGCAGTGTAAATGTGTTCTCTGGAATGGTGGTACTCCATCCAGCAATTTTCAGATGAGTTGGGAACAACTTTGACCTTACTAGCATACTCTTGTCGCTAAATGCAATTAATATTTACATTAATCCTTCAAAATCTAGTAGAAAGCAATGTCTGCATAAAAAGAAATAGTGGATGAACAGGTGTCCCAATACTTTTGTCCATACAGCAGTTACATTACAACAGTAAGCCTAAATTTAATTAATGAATCCATCAATTGACGACTGTGTGACCATAAACCGCCATTACAAACAGACCATGCTATATTCTGTGATAGCGGAGGATGATTCATCAATGAATTGGCAACTGTATATTTCATTACAGAGAGTGTTAAAATTATTTTTATTGGATGATGTGCAGCAAAAAAACACTGTATTGAAAGAGCATTTAAATAGCATGATCTGTCACTGCTGATGCACCAAAAAAATTAAATACTGTGTATCATGACAATGTCTTTAAATATTGTAAAATAATATATTTACCAAATCACCCAGCTCTATCAGCATGTGATTACATACATTAAATTATGTTCATATCGATATTGGAAATGTAATGTATTGACTAAAGAAATGAAGATTGATAAAGATTTTTCCCTAATAATAGTAGGGACACTAACAAATACAATGTGGGGACTCCTTTTGCTTTTAAAATAGTCTTTTTCAAAACAGCCATTTGAGATTGTGCTCCATGGTAACGTAATTTCTTTACACATTTTCTGCAGATTATTCAGAAACACCTTTATGCTTGAATCTCCTGTTCTACAACATCCCAAAGGTGTGGGGAAGAACTGGGAAGGTCCCTCAAAAACACTGAACTCATTGTTGTGAAACCAGGGGGAGCTGTGTTTTGCACTTAGTCTGCAACAAGACTCAAGTAGGCAGTGCCATTCAAACTATGATTGATTGGTACTAATGGCCCCAAAGTGAGTCGAGAAATCGTTCTCCGCACCATTACCCCGGAATGAGGAGGCGTAGAGTTTGTTTTTTTTAAACATTTTTATTCCCCCCTCCCAAGCAGCCTGTGCAACTGTGTAGGTCTACAGTTCTATGCTATATAGCAATTTCCAGAAGGATGCAGACCTGCAGAGATCTTGTGTTTCTCACATAAAAGAGGATGAACCGCACCTTCAGCTGCACTTCCTGTGTGGCTGGTTTCCCATCAAAGGACGTGAAGGAGGGGAAGAAGGAAATGGGGTTAGAAGTAGTTAGTGTGTTAGAGGTGTTAGGAGAGTAAGTGCTCTTTGAAGAGCTCTGTCTTCAGGAGTCTCTTAAAGATAGCGAGAGATTCTCCTGATCTGGTAGTGGAAGGTAGTTTGTTCCACCATTGGGGAACTCTGTATGAGAACAGTCTGGATTGCTTTGTGTGAGCGAGGCGACGTTCATTGGAGGAGCGCAGTGGCCGGGAGGTAGCGTAAGCCTTCAGGAGTGAGTGCAGGTAGGAAGGAGCCTGTTCTGTCATCACCTTCTAGGCGATTGTAAGAGTTTTGAATTTGATGCGAGCATCAACTGGTACACCTGTCCAACTGCTCATTAACGCAAATGTTGAATTAGCCAATCACATGGCAGCAACAAAAATGCATTTAGGCATGTCAACATGGCCTAGACGATCTGCAGTTCAAACCAAGCCTCAGAATGGGGAAGAAAGGTGATTTACGTGACTTTGAACATGGCATGGTTTTTGGTGCCAGACGGGCTGGTCTGAGAATTTGAGAAACTGCTGATCTACTGGGATTTACACGCACAACCATCTCTAGGGTTCACAGAGAATGATCTGAAAAAGAGGAAATATCCAGTGAGCTGCAGTTAAGTGGGCGCACTTAGGTCAGAGGAGAATGGCCAAACTGGTTTGAGCTGATAGAATGGCAACAGTAACTCAAATAACCGCTCGTTACAACTGATCTCTGAATGCATAACATGTCCACCACACCAGGTGCCACTCCTGTCAGCTAAGAACAGGAAACTGAGGCTACAATTTGCACAGGCTTACCAACATTGGACAATAGAAAAATTTTTGCTGCGACTTTCGGATGGTAAGGTCAGAATTTGGCGTCCATCCTGCCTCAACAGTTCAGGTTGGTGATGGTGCAATATTTTTTTCTGGCGCACTTTGGGTTCATTAGTACCAATTGAGCATTGTGTCAACGCCACACCCTACCTGAGTATTTTTGCTGTCCATCCCTTTATGACCGCAGTGTACCCATCTTCTGATGGCTACATCCAGCAGGATAATGTGCCATGTCATAAAGCGCAAATCATATCAGACTGGTTTCTTGAACATGACAGTGAGTTCAGTGTACTCGAATGGCCTCCACAGTCATAGAATCACAATCCAATAGAGCACCTTTAGGATTCACATCATGATTGTGCAGCCGACAAATCTGCAACTGCATGATGCTATTATGTCAATATAGACTAGATCTCTGAGGAATGTTTCTAGTACCTTTTTGAATCTATACCACAAAGGATTAAGGCAGTTCTGATGGCTAAAGTGGGTCAATCCAGATACTAGCAAGGTGTACCCAATAAAGTGGCCAGTAAGTGTATAATAAGCACATTCTGACTGCAAACAATAAATGAGCATTTTTATTCTGCACTTACAGTATTCTGCAGTACAATAACTTACTCATTTCCTTTCAGTGCAATGTCAGCATTGGTTACTGTGTAATCCAGGACAAACCTGTTCTATAAAAATAAATACAGTTAAAAGATAACACTTTTTTACACAAAACTGCATTTTTCACAATCAAAGATCTGTCAACCTGGCTCAGATGATTCGTAGAAACAAATACTGTAGAACTAATATTTTACTATTTTAACAAAAACAGGCATAGAGGTTTGTGAACACTGTGCAACAATTTCTCTGTAAGACGTTTTATCCTATATACTGTTCTGGAAAGGGTGCTGATACACTGCTGAGCATTAGTGAGGTCAGGTACTGACGTTGGATGTTCTGCATCACAAACATCACCCCAGCTCATCCCAAATTTACTGACAATGCTCTCCTGTTGATTTGAACACTATTTAAACTGAGTTTGCAAAACACCTGTCAGCAATAGATGCACCTTAAAATACACAAATTCACTAAATTGGAGTTCTCCCTGGAAGCCTATATTAGAGTCATACATATATTTGGAATCTCTGGGCAAGATATTTCCAAAAGACATAACTATATGCTCAATTCACTATACTTTTACTTTGTATTAATGTTCTACTGTTTTCACCTCCCTTCAACAGGATCCAGACATGCCGGGCACTTCAAAGTGTGTGTGACCTGACTATATCAAAATCTAAATAATAGAACAGAGCTCTTCAAATAATAAACATTTTATCAAGGCAATGTGCATGTCCAACACCAGAAGAGTGGGGTGGTGGGTCAAGTCCCTGCCTTGGGTCAGTATCTATGAGGAGTTTGGTGTCTAGGCATGTTTCCTGCTAACGGCACTTATAGTAGGTGAATTGTCTATTGGGGGTGTAAGAATATTTAGATATTGTGTTATATCATTTTTGCAATACTTTATCAATTTTTAAGAACACAGCAGCAATGCATCAATTTTTAAATATTAGTTTACCAGTAAAGACTGGTGTCTGTCAGTGGTTCATTTTGTGTTGTGTTTAACCCCGCCCACTAGATAGAAGTGTTCTATTTTGTCATTACTTTCGACTGTTTTGACTGCATAAAAATCACATTTTTATAAATATAAATATTGTGTTCTATACTTTTACATTGATGTAAACAATTGCAATCTCCTCATTTACAGCTTAGCAATGTATTGCAATATATTCAGTTGTAACCCCTGTATCATGACACACATTGTATCGTCAAGTACTTGCCAATACACAGTCCTAATGTCTATGCTTAACTCTTCCTTTTGTGAGCGTGTGTGTGAGTGAATAGTTGTGTGTGGACTGATATCTTCTGACCAGGGGGAATTCTTGCCTTGAGTATAATAATTCTGGGTAAAGGTTCCAGACCCACCATGATCCTGGAGAAAGATGCAGATAAGAAGATAAATAGACAGATGAATGGCTTCTTACTGATGGTTATATGCTGCCCTCTAGTGGCTGCCTAGAGAGATCTTCAGTGCTGAAAGATGCTTGAATTACATTACTTTGTGGCTGAAAATGACATGAATTGTGAACTCTAACGGTACGCGTCCACTGGCACTTAAGCCCCGACGCATCCCATTCATTTCAATGGAGAGAGCCGCCGCATGCCGCGGTGCATACTGGGTTGCGTTGCGTTGAGCGCAGCCCCCCCCTCCGGCAGGAAAGTTGAACAGATCTCAACTTTATTCAAATGAATCCGGCCGCCGCGCTGCGTCCAGCCAATCAGGGAACAGCAGGCTGCCACACCACACACAGACGAGCCTCACACACACAGAACAGGCGCCTTTTAAACACAGAAGAGAGGCTTAAAATGGCGGAATATGGATTTATACAACTATAGATCACAGTGAAGTTGACTAAAAAGGTAAAATATTAAACTTATGATTGACTACATCGGTTGCTTCATTTGAATTCAAAAACGTTACGGACACGCCCACACGCGGCGAGCCAAGAGATCCGGCACAGCGACCTGCGTTTAAGAAAAGTGCCAGTGGACACGTACCGTGACTGTGCTTGGTGACCTTAACATTGCCCAATGAGTTTACATGCATGTTTGTTAATATAATAATGATTGTCTTCAGTACTTTATTTAGTCAAGGTTAAAGGTGAGGCTATAGTCTGTAAACAGCTGTATCTATCTACAATATAGAAAAAGTGTGCAATTTACACAATTTAATGCTCTTTAAAAGGGTGTAATTGCATTATTATTATTATCTATTTTATTAGCATTACTTTAGTTGCATAAAATAGTCAATGATTACAATGATGAACAATAAAGAAATTGTAAAAATGACTGTAATATCCTTTAGCACACATGGGTGGCAAAGTGGCTAGTGGTTAGCATGTTCGCCTCCCAGCACTGAAGCTCTGGGTTCAAGTGCCCATCTTGGTGGAGTTTCCATGATCTCTCTATGTCTAAATGGGTTTCCTCCAGGGACTCCAGTTTTTTCCCCACAGTCTAAAAACATTGGAGATCTGGTAAGTTGGACACTCTAAATTGCCCAGAAAAAAGGAATACTCTAAAATGTATCTAGTGTGTATATGTAAGTGTGTGGTATGTATGTAAGTTTGTTTGTGTGTGAATGTATGTATGACTGTGCCCAGATTTGTATTCTCTGTCCTGGGTAAATGATGTAGTGCCCGATGCAGTCCTCCAGGTGGACGGTCGTTTCCGGTTGAGAGTACGCTTTGTGCTATTGGCTGCCGCTTCTCACCAGTGTGTGGATGAGTGCTGGGTATGAATGGTTGTGTGTAAAATGTGTAAATTGTAAGGCGTCCTTGGGTTTGGGTAGGTTGAACTTCATCATTCATTCATTTATTCATTCATTCATATATTTTAAAGACAATACATTTTTGGGAAAAAATTATTATTGTAACAGGCCTAGGTTCAGTCACTGCTATTCACATTCATCATTGATGTCAGATATTAAATGGAGCTCCAGCTGTCCACTGTGCTGGGGGATGGGGTGTGTAAGTGTATATCTGACACTTTGCATTAGGCATGGTGTCCTTAGTGGCTGCTTTAGAACATCTCATTGTGATTTCTAAATGCTACAATGTACTTGTTTGACCTCTTACCAAACCCGTGAAAGACTAAGGACAAACTGACCAGGCGGTATGAACAATGCTCTGGTTGGAGAATACATATTATAATTATAATAATATTTATATATAGCATGTTTAGATTTTTAAATTGTGAGATAACACAAACTAGATAATACAAATAAAATTGAAATAAAGTAGCATAAAAATAACACTACATACTACTAGCAGAACTTTATACATGCTGACAGAAAATTTAAACAAGTATATTTATAAATTAATTATATTTTAACTTCTTTAATCTTACGTTTTTATCTTGATTTATGCAGTATTAATTAATATACACGAGGAAGATGTACGCATTTATCTGCAATTAACCACATGATGTCACTAAAGCTACGTTCACATCACATTACTTTTTTGCAGCTATTAAAACTGTTCCAGTGCAATAACATAACATTTGAGATTTAAATAAAAACAAAAATGATAAAACAATATGGAAAAATACTTTGATGTCTGGATAATGTAATGTATTATACCGTGATATATTTTGAATTAATATATAATACACTTATATATATCTTGATAAGGCACAGTGGAGAAACTACACTTATAATTCTAATTGCATTCACATTGTTGCTTGTTGCCCTTCACCATGTTTTTAGGCTGTTAATAAATACCAAATTCTAAAATTATATTATTCACTATTATTCACATCCTTCCTCCCACACTCTTGCTGCTTTTGAATCTTTCCCTAAAGCATTCACTTGATTGTGTGCCAAAATGAAGCTTCATGTGATCAATGTAGAATGAATTAAGCATCATGATTCGAACCAATGCTTTCATTTTTTCGACACACGCCTCGAAGCTTCAGATTTAAGGGCAACATCACTGTCAGATATGTATCCAATCTATGGACATGCGACATAAATGTGAACAGTCAAACCGGAATTTGTGTGTCTTTTTGCTTTTATGCATGCGGTATGTGCTTCTCTCTTGAACTTGTTTTAAAGAGCAAGATTACAGCAGAATTTAGTTGCTTCAGAATACATCTTAGCCATTTACTAATATATTATTTGCTGTTTTAATAATTAGTTATGGTTCCTACTTGTTGTTTCTTCAGGATTATTATAGTGTTGGCATCCTCATCTCTGTGTTGGGGTCAAGGCCTCTAACAGCATTTTTCTGTAGAAACACTACAGCAGTGCTGCACCACTTGTCTACTTTAACGACAGTAGTGCTGTTAATACAGGAAATGTCCAAGAGCCATATACAGTAAGATATACAGTTTCCTGTCTGAGCTGGAGGCGTGAAAATAGCAGAGCACTCATGCTGTCTATTAAAGCTGCTCTTAATCTCTCATCCACTAGTAAATTTTTTGTTTATCACACTGATCAGCAGCAGCAGTTTGATTCTCTTTCATCGATTAACAGAAGACATCAACTGTTACGTTCAGAAAACTGAGAAACATATTCACTAAACCGAGCTCTGAAAATCCAGCACTACTGATTTATATTCAGTAATTTAGCTGCTCTTGGTTTACTCTAGAGGGCAGTAGAGAAGTGTGTGTTCTGTGGAAATAATTAGTCACCTGTAGAATTGTGCTACAAATGAATGAATTTGTGTTGATCAAATTGTTAGTTAAAGGACTAACATGTAACTTATTTTCAGTAGTAAATGGTAAAATGATCAGGATGTATTATCAGATATTAGATATCAGCAGTGTTTTATCCAGTACATATACTACAGTGAACACAGGTGGCACAGCAAAGGAGCTAGCTAGCAGAGCTGGTTCAGTTAAACCTCAGCTGCTACACAGCTTAAAAAGCATCAGCATGTCTCAAAAAATCTGTCAGTGAGTTCAAAAGGTGGAGACTTAGAGCTCAAAAAGACTACAAGACCGACCCAGAGATGCTGCTTTTCTCCTGAACAGGTAAGCTAACTGGCTAGCTAAATTAGTCTGGTAATTTATTACAACCACTAGATGAGCTTACTAGGTTTACATTCATATCCGTGTTCTGTGTGCAGCTGGGATAACAGGGCAGATGGTGGCTGAGAGAGATAGATACGTTAGCAAGGTTAGCTGAAGTGATTTGGACTATGCTGGCTATGGCAGTCATGCTACACATTCTAACATAAACTGCAATCAGTCACAAAGGAGGAGCAGCCGTGTCACATTTGGTTAATACTTTGGCAGTGATGAGTACTCCAAAAATAAACTATATATGTAATGCTTAGCTTGCCCTGATGTACCTGGTCAGCTAATCACTATTTCATTTCTAAATTGTGTTTATTAATTTAGGATTGCAGGAATCAGCTATAATACAATTAATTTAGATCTAGACAATGTAGTTATCTAGACAATGTTATGGATAGCCAGAATTTAGTACAATACCTATGTTGGTTGTTTAAAGTTTCTTAACCCTGATCTCTGCCCTAAAATTGTGTTTTCCACCCGATCCAACTGATTAGTCCTTTTACTGAGTTTACCTGTTAAAATCCCTTAGCCCCCTATGGATTACAAAAAAATAATCTATATGTATATCCAGCAGTATATTAGACACATCATACCACCACTTACTTTATTAAGTGCCTTTAAAGCAGATAATATGCAGGAACAGGGTGTAGAAACACTGATCTATCCTGACGTCTGTTCATTTGTAGTTCACAGTACGACCATAGTAAGACCACATGTCCTGACTGCTAACTTTTATATTAACTTTTCCCAAAAATCTCTATGAAACTTAAAGTTACATTCTTTTTCATAAAAGGACACCATCGTAAATAGTGCTCTCAGTAGAAAAAAGTAAAAGTGCATGACCCAATGCTATCAATGCTATATCATACCCGCTCCTACGCTCTTGTATATGTTATCTGCTAAGCTAAGCAGTAAATTACTCGGACCTGTAAAGTAGTAACTCCAGCTCTGGGGTGTGTATTTTTGGAGCAGTGGGATTTTTCAGGAACGCTAGGGGTGCATGAAGCTTGTTTAGCTAATTACGAATAAAGTTCACATGAGCCAGTTTATAATATGACTCGCCGCTGCTTGCCCTGGTAGAAGTTACTAATCGCGTCTTTCACTGAACGTGTCTTTCATTGAACGTGTAGATTTAGCCTGGCCCAACTTGGCAACCCGAGATAGCATTGTCTGTGGAGGGGTGGGCTGGTCAGACTTGTCTCTGTGGTGTTTTGAAATTGGACTGCTTTAGCTATTTCACACACTCACTCTCATCTCATTTTATTTACAATATCATATTATTTACAAGTCAATATTGAATTTATGCGATTAAAAAAAAGACAACCTGTAAAATTGCAGTGTTAAATGCAATGGGTGCACCTACAACGTAAAAAAAAAAGAAAGTTAGGCGCACTGGTGCAACCAATGTGAAAAGTAAGTTTAGAGCCCTGTAATGTAATATAATAAATTTAAAGTAGCCTTTCTAATTCTGTTTACCACATAGATCAGGCCTAGGTGAAGAACTTTCAAACCTGTCTTTAAATACTTACTGCAGAACAGAGAGCGAGAGAGAGAGAGAGTGGTTAGGTTTGGATGCGTAGCATTTGTTTGCTCACATTAAATGACAGGGCCATAGAACAAAGTTCATTGTGAGTGTGAGCTGGAGCCTGGCCATGCCCTCCTCCTCTCTCCTTCTGCAACTTTCCACTCTTTGGGAGTAACTTCAGACACTTATCCACGCTTGCCTTAGCTGTGAAACCAGAGGAGGTTCACAATGGCTCAGATTGCAGAGGAAAACATTTATGAAAAAATAGATGAAGAGAATGTGTACGAGAAGCCATTTGATGAACTAGACAAGCCAGCTGAAGTGCAGTATGAGAACCAGGGAGCGTTGAAAGAAACCACAGAGAAGGAGGCTTTGTACAGTGAGATTATAGTACATGGGTCTAAGGAGAAAGCCCAGAGAAGTGTAACTCCAGACTACATGGACACAAGGGACAGCACTTCGGATGTAAAAGCCAATGGTGCTGAAAGCCCAGCTGAAGAAGTAAGTGCTCGTCCGTTCAGCTCCAGCCCAGCTGAAGAAGACATCGCCCATCCGTTCAGCTCCAGCCTAGCTGAAGTAGAATCTGCTGGCCAAGTCAACGGAGAAGGAGTTTCATCCAGGCGCTCCTCTTCGTCATCTACCGAGCAGTATGGAGACCCATGTGAAGAGAACACAGAGGATGCCATGGCCATGGCCTTCTCCTACTCAGCAGCTAGGGCTTCTGAACCAGAAGAAGTAGTTGACTACAGTCTCAAATCAGTCTCAGAAACCAATACAGCTGTGGCCCCAGAGAGAATCACTGACCCCAATCAGCCTGAGATCTCCCTATTTGTCAAGGTAAGCTCCTGTCATTGGAAATACAGTAATATTGGAGGAATAACTAGAAGTGTCTTCATTTAGACACAACGTTTAATATAAACTGTTTTTATTATTATTTTAAAAGAATATTTTCCTTTTTTTAAATCTACATATAGTTCAGTTGTGTTCATATCTAATATCTTGTGTTAGTATCTAAAATGACCACTGAACCTATAAGTGTATTCTCAGATTGTGTGACATTTTGATTGTGGTAAAATAGTGATTAATCACTTTGGAAATCCTTTGGCTACTGGCATATTCTAAACAGTGTCTCGTCATAAGGCAGTATGCTGTCCTATAAATGACATTTTTCACTTTTTTACATAATGTGAGTTTGATATTGTATAACATGAACATTATGAGGATTTTTTCATCTTCTGTAAAGTTGCCAATTTGGAGATAGTGTTTTTGTCCATCAGTTATAGTACCTTAGTTAAACAATCTTCTGCATTCTATTGCATTGAAGTAATAGAAGCATTTAAAAACCTTATTTGACATTTAGTTTATATTATGTTTATATTATTCTGACAATTCTGACTTGTTTCTAAAGTTCTGAATAACATTCTTTGCATTTATTGCCAAAATATTTATTTTTTCTCTTGTTTTTTTCTGGGGACAATGTTTTTTTTTTTTAGCAACATGGATAATCATCATCAAAATGACCTTTCATCTTTAAGATACAGAGTGAAGGTCATGTAGGTGTGGTTACAGAGTATTGGTCATGACAACCTTACTTAGACTTGAACCACCTGGATTTTACTCAGAATTTTTTTAATGAAATTTAAACATTCACAATTTAAAGAAGAATGGTAATTTATATAGATTTTTACAGTGATGTAAGTCTAAGTTATTCATATAGAGGCTGCAATAAAGCCCAATTGGACAAGAATGTTCATGCGATTGTCCAGCGAGTTTGCTGGTTCACCAGATGGTTAATCAGTGTTCAAATGAAGTGATGTCTGATCTGTAGATGTGGACTAAACATGCAGAACACAATGACTGCAGCCAGCACCCTTCCAGCCACTTTTTTATTCAATTATTAACTTTAAATTAGCTTTCCTTAAGTCACTGTGTTACTAGTGTTTTTTTCACACATTCCACAGATTATGTTTAATTCGGTTTAACATATAAGTTCTCAGATGGTAGGAATTTTGTGCTGAATGCCATTTTAGTTAAGAACTGGACCTTTATACACAGTGTGCAATCAGTGTGAACCATGCTATTTTTATATTTTCCTTTGTGAGAAGCACAGATTGTGGTATGGGTTTCATCAGGACTCAGCAAAGCTGTTTAATCATTCACCAGGTAACTGTACAGTCATGGAAACAAGTCTGAAATCCATGCCTGCTCAAATGGGCCAATGCACTCTCTTTGCTTTTTGATAGAGGGGCATTACAATCTCTGTACATGAGAGGGTCACTTTGCAGATTGAGCAACAGTGGTTGAAGCAGATTAAACGCTAAACAAAAATGGGTTCTGTAACAATTCACACTTTTTTAAAAGAATGTACAGTCTATCTCAGGATTATGATCTTATGTACCATTCAAGCAAAAGAAGTTGAACAAACCTTTTTTACATGTCAACATTCTGTATTTTAAAAGAACATGCTTTTTTGGTGGCTTAATGTGTAAATCATTCAAAAAAGGCACTTAAAAGTTATTTGGAGATAACCATTTTTATAGTCTAAAAAGCAGAAACCTTTTAGAAAATTTGATGCAGCAACATTATCTTAACAGAAAATGTAAAGATAACGTAACTAGCTGTATTAAAATACACTGACAATGGTTAAACAGCAACAAAGGTGACACATCTAATTTCTCAACCATTTATGGTCACTTCATGCCATAAAACAGATTACCGTAATAAAAAGCATGGGAGTTATGACTATGGCTTACCTCGCAGGCCCATTTTTTTAGCACTGTAGAAGTACCAGATAGTAATAAGTAAGTAGCAGCTACTAGACTTTAGCTTGAAAGAATTGTTTACCAAAAAATACAATGCGCATAGTCTATTTGATGCCCAAAATTCATTTGGTAACAGCGTGAATAAGGAGTTATGCTTGCTTCTTTAGGTTTGTATCGTGAGGCTAGTACTAGAAGACTGTGTCACGTAAAATTACTTCTTTTTACAAAACTAGTACAACACTGTAAAAGAAAATAATTGCTGTCCTATGAAAACATGTATCTCCAAAACAGCAACTTTACAGCAGATTGAAAGTTAAAACCTTCTTAATTTTCAGTTTTTCAAAGTTCAATGTAAAAACTGTTTATTTCAGTTAATTTTAAGAATTTCTATTGGTCCATTCATTAAAATACTTGGACACAGTGTATGGGACAGTTTGTGTGTTCAATCAACATAGATGGAAATACTTGTTTTTCACTGAAAATCGACAAAATTTACCACACATCTCAGATCTCAGATAATTGTCTATGTGGGGAAAAGGGGCATTTCTGGAGTGTGTTTACACTTTGACATAACGTGACTTTTAAAGTTGTTCTGTACATTGTGTCACATTGTCTCAGTGAATGGGCCAATGGAAAGACTTCAAATGGCTTTGAATAAAATCCTTTACAGTGACTTTTACAGGAACTTTTTACTTTTAATTTTAAGGACTTGCTAATTGTTCTGGATTTATGTTCTTACATGACACTAATTATGAGGTTTTATTCCAGTTTGTTTTCCAAAAAACAGTCATATTTCATTGTATATGGCCTTTTTCCAACCTGTTTTCTTTTGAATTGTTAATAATATACTTTAAAGCTGATATATGTAAAAACATCCCAGTTAAAGTACTGCTTTTAACTTCAATGATTTAAACTTCTGTTGGTTGAATAGATGGATATTCTGCATGATTTAATCCATTAGATTTTGTAATATTTCTAAAAGAATTGAGAGTGAATGGTAACCACTAAAACTATGCTTGCTTAGACAATGCTTGCTTATAGATAATACTATCAGATAAACATATTGAACTAAACAGTTAGAAGTACTCAGCTTTTGTTCCCTCTATTTTAATGAAAAACTCATTATATAATTTATATTCTGAACTGTAACTCTAAATACCACCATTAATCAAAGTTTGGAAATGTAAGGTTTAACACACTCACACCAAATCATGGTGTAATGTTCATTAGTTTTTATTCTGAAGGTATATGCTCTTTTGATTCTACTGAAAATGGAGTTACTAATTAAGTCTTCAATCTTTCATGAAATCTTAGTTATATAATATCCCCCTCTGCAGTATGCCAAACATATCAAAATGATTGTACTATTCAGCTCAAAAGGTATTTATAGTTTAAAATGTACATGTGCAAGAAAAGTGTAGCTAGTGTCAAGGTCAAATTGCTCCTTTAGGACAGGGATGAGGCTGCAAAATGAGTACAAGTGTTGAGAACATATTTGTTGAGAATGCTCTTACGTAATCCACACAATTTCAATTTCACCACCCTATTAAACACAGTGAACAGTTGTGATCTTCTGCCTTTAGAGGGAGCTGTATAGCCTGTACATAGGCCATGTAGCAGCATACATTTAGTGTGATGAATTCACAAATATAATTTTTCCTGAAACTTTTATTCACAGTTAAATCATGTTACAGAAATATCGAAAAGCAGCATTAGGAACCCTGCTTAAGGAATTAGTTTGGTATAGACTGGCATATATACTCAGCAGGAAATTGTGCTGCAGTCAGTGTTACACATAGCACTATACCAGCAACACTGATATAACGTACAGTATGTATCTCCAAAATGGAACATTTTAAAGGAAAAAATGTATACACTTATTAATATGCCATACCATAAGACTGTCTTTGTTAAAGAGCATAATATTCAGTATTTCAGCATGAAAGCTCATATTTGTAATGTGTTACAGTGTCCTGAATCATTACTACATCTCTGCTGTTTGTAACAAACGAAACCGTGTGAAAAACGAGTATAAATTGGGAGTTGTGATCATTATAGGTGTATTTTGCACCTTCCTCAGTACTGGGAGCGCATGGTTGACTCCTCCAATATGGGGGCCGGCTGCTACCCCAGCTCCAATAGATGGCGTCAATCGATGCGGCATCCATGTATACATGTCTATGCATCAACAGTGTTAGCATCAGGCTACAGTCCGATATACTCACCTCTGAACAACAAAAGAGCTAACTAGCACTTAGCTCAGTATAACACTGTATTCAGTGGTGTGGCTTTACTGCTCCTTACAACCTGACTGGTAGAATTCAAACATAAGGCGCACTGGATTATAAAGCGCACTGATGAGTTTTGGGAAAATGAAAGGATTTTAAGTGCACATTATAGTGTGCAAAAACATTGTACTATTTATATGTCTATTTTACACTGATTCTTTTTATCTTGTATTATTTTGCACACTACATACCATTGGTAGTGTGTTATTACTGCACAGTTGCAGGTATAAGGGCCTCATCTGAAAGCCAATACTGTGCTGGCTGTTCTGTGTATCCAGCAGAAGCCAGAAATTGGAGGAATAAAGTAAGTGACTTAGATTCACACACATATGGCTTGGGAATAAATATAGTTTTATATATATTCAAATTTAATTATGTTTCTGACTGATCTCTCTTCTTTGCCCCATATACGCCTTTTCAGTAAACCTTGAAAGACTATTCTCTTGATAAAACCAAAGCCAAATCATCAAATATTTAAAGGGGAATCTTGTTCCCTTGGGCTTCTGAGGCTGATCAAATATAACCTGCCATTGCTTGCCAGAGTGTGGCCAGTGTGTGTGTGTGTGTGTGTGTGTGTGTGTGTGTTCAGAGTCTATTAAAAATGAATGCAGCCCATTCCTGTACTCTTGGTTTCTGGGCCATGACTGTACTACAGTTACACATGGAGAAGAGCTTGTGGACTTCATGTTCAACAGTGTAAACTAGTACAGGGCAGAACTGTGAGTGATATGAGCTGTGGGCACTTTTTAAAGCGTCACTTATAAGGACAATAAATTCCAGACCCATAAACTTTTAGATAACACAAATGGTGTTACATAATAAAGTGGTCATCAGCAATGTTCTGTCCAAATGGCATTTTTACCTTTGCTGAGTTTTAACCTGTTTTATACACCTCGGTGTGCATTTCATACCAGCAAAATACAATCTTGTTCCACTGGATACAGAACGTTAGTAAAGAGTGGGAAAAATATGTTCATTGCCTTAACCCAACTGAGTTAGAAGTCTTTAGTGGAATATTAACTCAAAACTATAACTCAAGAACAAAATTATAAGTGAAAAATGTAAAAATCTACTCAGTCAAATTAAAAACATTTTATAGCTTAGAAAACAGTACAATTTGAAACTTGAGCAAACATACAGTATCAAAAAAATGTTTACTTCCAAAATAGAAAAAAATAATGTTATGAAGAAAAAGAATGGGTAAGTAAATGTGAATTGTTCAAATGTAATCATTTAGTCATAATTCCCTAATTGTAACTAGCTCCTACCCACCTCTGTTGGTGCAATATACTTGAGGTAAGACCCATTGTGGGATACAGTAACAGAAACAGCCTCCTTCTTAATCTAAGAAAATAAGAGGTCAGATCTCCAAACAGTTTTTAAAAATGTACCCATGCATGTTTTGACACTGCAAACACAAATATTTATCTACCAAGACCTTTTCTTTGGTCTAACCACATTTTGATCGTTTGGTAGTCATTTGTGCCACCTAAACATCTGCTGTTTTGGGCCAAACTAAAAAGTACAAAAGTCTGGACTAAACTTTTTAGGTGTGAAAGCACCTTAAAGTAAATGTAGGTATCTTAAATGTGCTGAAATACAGTTGCATGGTAATGTATTTTATTTAAATGTTACATAATCCGGATCACTTCTGCATGAATAAATCACTATACCTTAACTTTTTGTCAACAAGAAATTAAATTTGATGTACATCTGTTACTAATATGAAAATAATAAAAAACATATAAGTCTGCGTTATTGTTTTTTTACTGCATTTTTTTTTTACTTTTATTGTTCATTTATGAAATTACATCCAACAAACCTACCAGACCACTCTGTTTTAGAATAAATATATTATATATAGCAGGAATGATCATTCAAGAACACTAAAACCAATCATTTATAATATTGCATTCCCTCCAAACTCAGAAATGCTGCTATTGTCAGTTAAAAATAGTTACTTTTACTTTAAATAGTTAACAAAAACGAGAAGTCATTTTGAGGATTCATGTATGAAAAAATGATCACAAGCCTGACAGAAAGAGTTATATAGTTTTCCATGCTAATTTGTCAGAGATGCTGCCTTTTGCAGCTGCTGCTCTGCAGGCCAGATTTGGGCCCCAGGTGTATCATGGCCCCTGTGTTAGGAAGGAGGGGGGGAGCTCCTCCCCTGGCAGAGCTTCACACCTATTCCCTGCCCTCTCTTTACTGCATCCCTGTTTGTATGGGAGAGCAGCAGCAGCAGTAACCCAGTAGCTCACATCCCGCCCACCTGCTGCCTGTCAGCTTCAGGACACTGAGAACTTTATTGCAGAGCATCGAAACTCGCCTCATACTCGCTGGGACAAGAACTGAGACCATGTAGGTGACAGAGCTTGGAGTGCACCTGTTTTTAATTTCTCAATAACTCAGATGAGGATAAAGCGACTGTAATGAGCGATCTGACGTCACATGGAGGGGGCCGGGACCCTGATATCGAACTGTTTGTGAAGGTAAGAGAAAGAGGTTAGAGAAAAGAGACATAATGAAAGAACGGCTTATTTATTGCTGATGTTATTCTGCTCTTTGTATGTCTCTGGAAAAGCTGTGTAACATGATAGCAGCTCTAGAGTTACAGATGGAAGTGTAGCCCAGATCCAATGGCACCCTGTGTAGAAAAAGCAGTTCAGATTGTTTTTTTGTTTTATTTTGCTTTATATTTTCTATTGTACATTTGTCTTTATCTTCCCATGTCGCTGTATATAATAGTGCACAGATTCAGGTAACAGGCATACACCAGTTTCAAAATATGATGAAATAGCAACATGTTATGACCTGTTCTATGTTTGAACACCCCAGAACTACTTATTTTATTGTATGTATGTGTGTGTATCATATTTATTTAATATAGAAATCATGCTAATCCTTCTTCAGTATTTATTGTTGGTAGTCTGCTCTGTTTAGTGGAATTAATGTAGGCAATAAGATTAGAGGATTAGAGAGTATGGAGCTTTTAGATGTGTTGTGTGAGACTGAGGGCTCCTCTGAGAGCGGGGCAGGTGGACTCACATCAGCTAATGAGGTGCTGATGCAGAGGAAACTGCCTTTTACCTGCACTTAAAGCCAATAGCACTCATGCAGGTTTGTTTTTTTATGTGTTGTGTTGTCAAAATGTGTGACATTGGGACAGAACACATATGTTGCATTGGTATACTTAAGAATTGACTAACCTTAAGCTTATATAGTTTTTTTTTTTTACCACATTATAAGAATTACCTAAATCTGACCTTAAGCTTATAATATTATAATAGTTATATTAAGATTATATAACTTATTTTAGTTATTTTAGAGTTTAGTTTGTTGCAATTGGCAGCTTATTTCCTAATGGCTTTTGGCACAATCTGTTTGCATATTAAATGGTTTCTTCAGTTTCTGACACTCAGCATCAATGTGATGTGATTATCCCTAGGCTACATTAGGTAAACTTGTAGATCATATATTACAATGAACTGCCTGTCCTCTTTGTTGCAAGCTGTAAAAACAAGATGTTTACTCTGTGTTGGCTGTGTCCTATAGGGTTAAAATTGGTATTTTCATCTCCATCTAATTTTCGATGAATATTTTAAATAACTAAATAAATAAGTAAAATAAATAAGTAAATATATTTTGTTTACCTGACAGTAAAAATTCAAAGTAGAATTATTACACAAAGCAATACATAAAAATAAATTAACTAAAAATGTAGGCTTAATGAAACAGTTTTAAGTCTACTTAACTCATGTTTTTTTAGTAAACATTACTTACATATGTAAATTTAACTTATACAGATTTACAGCTTATGTAGTTTTCACCACATAATTAGAATTGCCTAAATCTAACCATGAGCTTATGGCCTTTGATGGGCATGTCCTTGTACATTAGTCTTGTTGTTCACTGTTTTTTACAGCATTAGGACACACACTGGCTGAATAAATGATCCTAACTAAATCCCCATCAGAAGCATTCTCACTTCTATGCTTCTCTCTTCTGCCAACTGATGCTTTTCCTGTTCCATAAACTTCACCCATAAAAGGGTCACAGACTGGACCTGCTGTTTTCATGGCACACTGGCCTATTGTCCTGTACATTCTAGACCTTGATTCACCATTGTTGTTGTGTATAGTTGTGCAAACACTGCTGTTTATGTTCCAGAACAGGGAGATGAGAGGTCATATGAGAAGAGGGGTGACCACCATACTGCTTGGCTAGAGGGGCAGCTGGATGTTTCTGCTTTGCTTCATTTTGCAGTTGTTTTACTGTCTGGGGTTTTGTGTAGGATGGGCATATTGTCAATATCATCATGAAGTGGAGAGACAGTTCAGAGTTGGTACTGGGCTAACCCAAATTCAATTATTTCAGTTTATGCTGATATTTAGAAATCTGCTAAACTGCAGATAGCGAAGAACATTGAACAAACATTATTTTATTTTTGCAGCATTATGTTTACATTACATCTTTATAAACAGATGCAATTATTTAACATTAGATAAATTTATTTAACACTTATTTATTTAAGTTCTTTTCTACACTGCAAGAACACTGTACACGCCTAAAATACAAGTATACAAGGATACAATAAAAACAAGATATGCATATTTACTGTTAGTAAAGTTTAATACAAACAGTACATATAAAACCATAACGAATCAATGTTGAATCAACACAATCTGCACAAATAAATTGATTCTGACATTAATAATTAATAGCAATTCAATACCTTAATCAAGTTTTGATAGCAGTGTCATTTATTATGTAATCAATTTAAATCAATTGAAGTAATTCCTGTAATTAAGCTAACTGTAATGCAATTATAATTAATATAGTGACATTAGTTAGTTCTAGCCTGCCTTTGCTAGCATTAGATTTAGTTTAATATACATACAGAGTATACAGCATTAGATTTAGTTTAATTTACACATAGATTATATAGCATTAGATTTAGTTTAATATACACATATATTATATAGCATTACATTTTGTAGTTTAATAAGCAAAACACATTATCTGACTGGGGCTACTGGAGCAGGTAATAGAATCAGAGTGCATTATTCTTATTATCCTGGGTATTGTCTCACGTGGTAAGCTTTCCATAAGTGGTCCCCTGTCAGCCATGCTACTGTGTTTGGACACCTGATCTCCCCAGTATAGAGCAGTGGCAGAGCTGTGTGCTTCAGTATGTTCAATATGCTATGCCTACCATAAGTATTTATTTATCACTAGCAATAACCAAAGCAATAACCTATCTTTTAAGCTGTTCCTGAAACATGACCAACACCTTGAAAGCCGCAATAGTTAATTTACCATATTTCTCGAATATAAGGCACACGATCAATGAATGTCTATTTTTTTTTAATCTATTTTCATACATAAGGCGCAATGGATAATAAGGCGCATTATATGCAACACTAGTAAGTAACAAGGGTGTCTTCATATTTTCCTTCAATTCTGTAGGTCTTACTGTTGGGTGGTGGTGGGGGTTAACTAAGTTAAGTAAAGCTAAGCCAAGTACACAAAATTGTAATTCTTAAAAAAAAAACTTTCTTTTAAAGTCAAATGAGCACTGGATGTAACTGTACACAGAATTCCCTCCTGAAAACTGTTTATTTGGGTGAGTAAAGTGCTTCCCATTTATTTAAAGTAAACCTAGATTCCTAAATTTCTTTGAAAGATGATTATCAGTTAATACAGAATGAGGCCAGCAGAGGGCACTATAGCTGTATATTTCCCTCAGATTCTCTCACTCATTATTAACTGTTGTATGCTTTGGTGATCATGGCTGTTGTGAGAAGGGAAGAGAGCTATACATATGCAGGACAAAGGTGCGCCATGACCAGGACTGATGAACCGTGGCATATACTGACTACAGTACAAACTGCTTTTATCATGCTCAGTTCTCAGTATTGTGTGTTCTACAGGCTGGCAGTGATGGTGAAAGTATTGGGAATTGCCCGTTCTCCCAGCGCCTTTTCATGATCCTCTGGCTCAAGGGGGTCGTCTTCAACGTCACAACTGTGGACCTAAAAAGGTGAGATACCATGCCCTGTGACCTATAAAAAGGTGTCTGAGCTATAAGCCAATTAATGTTCAATATAGAATATATGAAATACATACAGTGCCTTGCTAAACTTTAAACTTTTTTTAGAAATAAAAAACTAAAAAATGGGGCATGCAATATTATCTGGCCCCTTTACTTTTAGTGCAGCAAGCTCACTCCAGAGGTTCAGTGAGGATCTCTTAATGATCCAATGTTGACCTAAATGATGATGATTAAATAGAATCCACCTGTGTGTAATCAAGTATCCGTATAGATGCACCCGCTCTGTGATGGTCTCAGAGTTCTGTTTAAAGCATAGAGAGCATCATGAAGACCAAGGAACACACCAGACAGGTCCGAGATACTGTTGTGGAGAAGTTTAAAGCCAGAATTTGGATACAAAAATTATATCTTATTGAAATGGAAGGAGTATCAGATCACTGCAAATCTACCAAGACCCGGCTGTCCCTCTAAACTTTCAGCTCAAACAAAGAGAAGACTGATCACAGATGCAGCCAAGAGGCCCATGAACAAACTGGAGGTGGGAGACTCTGTCTATAGGACAACAATCAGTTGTACACTGCACAAACCTGGCCTTTATGGAAAAGTGGCAGGAAGAAAGCCATTTCTCAAAGATATCCATAAGTCTCGTTTAAAGGTTGCCACAAGCCACCTGGGAGACACACAAACATATGGAAGAAGGTGCTCTGGTCAGATGAAACCAAAATCTAACGTTTTGGCGTGAAAATCAAATAAAATTTATTTGTAAAGAGCTTTTTACAACTGATGTTGTCACAAAGCAGCTTTACAGAAACATGATCACAGGACAAAGAATCAGGCAAAACATTAAACATAGAAAATACAGAATACAAAACCCCCAGTGAGCAACATAGCTCATCACCCTGAACACACCATCCCCACGGTCAAACATGGTGGTGGCAGCATCATGGTTTGGGCCTGCTTTTCTTCAGCAGGGACAGGGAAGATGGTTAAAACCTTCCAACAAAACAATGATCCAAAACATAAAGCAAAATCTACAATGGAAAGGTTTACAAATAAACATTTTCAGATGTTAAAATGGCCAAGTCAAAGTCCAGACCTGAATACAATCGAGAATCTGTGGAAAGAGCTGAAAACTGCTGTTCACAAACGTTCTCCATCCAACCTGACTGAGCTTAAGCTGTTTTGCAAGGAAGAATTGGCAAAATCTCTTGATCTTGACTTGCAGCTGTAATCACAGCAAAAGGTGGCACTAAATTTCATCCCTCGATTGTGTCTCACTTGTTGATTCTTCACAAAAAAATTAAAATTTCATATCTTTATGTTTGAAGCCTGAAATGTGGCAAACTTTTCACTTTCATTATACATATACATATTATGAAATGTGAATCTCAATTAATTGAGTATGTCATAATTGTTGATGCTAGATGGACAGGTTTGAGTGTTTACTGAATTGCTGATCTTTTTTAATGCACACCAATAAATGTGGCACAAAAAGCATGATTTCCAAAAACCCAAACTGTCCTGTATTAACATGCAGGTAAAATGCACCTAGACCATCTTAACATAAATATTCAAAGTCTTTGTAAAGTACTCACCTTCATTCTGCACACAGTAAATTGACCAGAGGTAAATCAACATATTCATGCTCAATTTTACTCACAGTACTAATTTATTACTAATTTACTGTGCGGACCTTCAGCTCTGCTCTGCCATTTATGTCCTTTAACCCTCACATTTGTATAGTCAGTGGGGTGCCCACATATAAGCTTTTGTGTTTTGCTCCGAAGAAGATGAACTGCTGTCTTAATGTTCAAGTGTTTGGTTTGCAGCAATAACAGAGTAGAGATATAATTATATACTTTATGAAAAAATATTTTTTTGCACGTTTGTTCCACTTAAAAAAAAAAATCCAAACCTACATGGCCCTGTGTGAAAAATTGTTTGCCCCCTAAATCTAATAAGGGTTGGGCCACCCTTAGCAGCAACAACTGTATTCAACTGTTTTTTGTAACTTGCAGCGAGCCTTTCACAGCACTGTGTGAATTGTACTGTGAATTTTGATCCATGGTTCTTAACAGAATTTATGTAATTTTTCGAGAATGAGCCTCCTTTTTAAAGTCATGCCACAACATCTCCGAAGGATTCAGGTCAGGACTTTGACTAGGCCACCTTAAAATCCTTACTTCTTCAGCCATCAAAGGTGTGTTTTGGATCATTGTCCTGGTGCAGAACCCAAGTACCAAATTTTTTGGTCAACATCAAGATTTGGATCAAAATTAAGTCTTAGTCTTGAGTGTTTTTTGTCTTGGCACTCTGCTATGCATGGCAGCATTCATAACTCTTTTAATGGAGTCTTTTGGTGAGTGCTGAGCTTAACTGAGCGAAATGAGGCCTGCAGGTCTATGGATGTTGTTGTGGGCTCTTTTGTGACCTCTTGGATGAGACGTCTCTGTGCTCTTGTGCTTTTGGTTGTCCGGACATGATTGGGAAGGTTCACCACTGTTCCACATTTTGGCCATTTGTGGATAATGGCTCTCACTGGTGTTCAGTGGAGTCCTGAAACTTGAAAATGGATTCATAACCTTTTCCAGACTGATGAATCTCAATTACTTTCTTTGTCATTTTTTCCTGAATTTCTTTGGATATCTGCTGAATGGACAGAATTTGTTCAAGGTGGCCCTAATATTTGAATGATTAAATATTATAAATAAATAAATCATGATATTTGATCTGGTTGCACGACCCATCTACCAAGCCGGACACAATATCTAATAAGTATTAAAAACCCTTCTGTAAAATACTTCTTTTGCTGTTTTATTTAGGAAACCAGCAGATCTGCATAATCTGGCTCCAGGCACACACCCTCCTTTCCTCACCTTCAATGGCGAAGTCAAGACTGACATCAACAAAATCGAGGAGTTCCTGGAGGAGGTTCTTGCACCACCAAAGTAATTTACTGGAATCTTTGTAGATTTAATGATATGGTTTTGTAAAAAGGAGTTTTCTGGTTTGACTTTTGTAGGATTGATTCCAAGGCTAACTTGCTTCTCTATAACACTCAGTAATCCGTTTATGTTTTGAAATATGTCAAAAAATATTATTAAATGACATATGTTTGAAATTTGCCCAAAGGAGCTGGAAAAGGCTAGTAAATACTTTTCCATTCTGTGTTCCCTGTGCCTAAGATACCCCAAACTGGCAGCCAAGCACCGAGAGTCAAACACAGCGGGGATTGACATATTTGCAAAGTTCTCAGCTTACATCAAAAACACAAGGCCAGATGCCAATAGAGGTAGGCATGTCAAACTAAATTGAATGAATGTATGTTGTATATTATTGAGAATAGCATTCCAAAATCCTTCGAGTAACGTATTAAAATGGTTTAATATTAATACTAGATACTATCTCTTTATTGCTCTAAATATAACATCTCAAATAATGTAATGTGTAATGTATGTATGAGTTTAATAATTGGAAAAAGTTTATTTCATATATTTTAGGTATATTTCAGTTTCTCTAATGTAGTTTAAATAAGTTACTTGAGCCTGACAGTGTGTGTTATTTGTGATAGGACTGGAGAAAAGCTTGACAAAGGCCTTGTGGAAGCTAGATGAGTATCTGAACAGCCCTCTGCCTGATGAAATAGACGCAAACAGCATGGAGGAGGAGAAGAGCTCCAGCCGTAAGTTCCTGGATGGAAACGAGCTGACCCTGGCAGACTGCAACCTGCTGCCTAAACTCCATATTGTTAAGGTGAGCTATACATGGCCTATCAAAGCTTTTTAATTGATGAGACAGAATAAACTTTTAAGGCTTGGTCCAGTTCCGAACTTTACTTTTAATGTAGCAGAGCACAGTCTGCTGTCATCTGGGTTCCATTATCAGGCATGATTTTCAGCTGCTGCACTGAAGAGCTTCTTAGAATGTAATACAACAGCTTAGAGTCTGCAGTGTGAAGCTATTTTACAGTGGAACATGAAAACTTAATACCGTGTCTGTGGTTCTCGTGATTTGACTTCGTAGCACTGTGCTATCAGGTCACAGTGTTTTTACAGAAAGCATTGTGTTACCCACCTGATCTCTGTGCTCATTCTTTTAAAAATGAACCTAGACAATGATTATTTCTGACCTTTATTTTAGTGAACAAAACAAAAATGTGTGATGACAATAGAAAATAACACGTGTGACTGGAATATTACACACTAAACACTGTGTAAGGTTTAAAACAGTTATTAGCTTATTATTCCCCTCTCCTAACTACATTGCATACATATTAGTTAACCAGTACACAGTACAAACAATTAGACAAAGAAAGAGTGCTTCCTCCCACTACCCTATAAAAAGGCTATTAAAAGATACTTTTAGCTAGTGAATCTCTTTTTGAGAGACCACTGACTGTTAGACGTGCTATGATGCCTATTTGTTTTAACAGAATTTAAGAGGGGGGAGCATCATTGGACTAAGAGAAGCAGGTCGTTTTAATAAATTAAAATGTCATTCTTCAGTCTGAAACCTTTGTTAACAGCGGTGTTGTGAATGAGAAACATTAACAATTACTGGTTGAAACTGCATCAACAATTTTTTCACCAAAAAACATATGCTTTTGCTCTGATACAGAAATCACTCACATATACCATCATTACATTCACACATTTAAAACGTTTCTTTCCATTCCAACTACTTCTTTTTAGTGTGTTATTTTTGTCATTGGATGTACTTTAAGTAATTACAGTTAAATAAAGAATTCCTGACCCCTTTTCATGCTGGATTCTAATCATTCCCATTTGCTCTGGTTGTCCATTTTGCAGGTTGTTGCCAAGAAGTATCGCAACTACAACATTCCTTCTGACATGACTGCTGTGTGGCGCTACCTGAACAGTGCCTATGCTCGTGAGGAGTTTACCAACACCTGTGCTGCAGACATAGAGATCGAGCTGGCCTACCAGGATGTAGCAAAAAGGCTGGTCAAGTAACAGGAGTAAGACTTTACAGATGCATCAAAAACAGATAGAAGGCTTTGTTTTTGCTAGTTTTGATATCATTTTATAGTTTTCCATCATTTAAAGCTTTGAAAAAAAGAAACCTGAGCTCTGTTCTGAACACTGGTCATGAAATAAAGAAATCTGAAGGGCCAGAAAAGTCTTTTTCCACTGCAACTCCTTATTGCTTGGTGGGATGGTGTGTTTGACCCATTTATTCCTATGTTTTACATCAGTAGGTTATGTATTTACAGTAATTGTTGTCTGTAACTGTCTGTAACTTTTGTCTGTTGCCTATATGTACATAATCATACATATAGGCTTACCAGCTGAAAAGAGAAATTCTAGATATTAATGATTAATGATTTTCAGTAATGTACATTCAGTCACACATTTGTAGACTGAATGAATTTACAGGATTTTTTACATTTATATAGCTGTTTAAGCTGCATGTGATGATATTGTATATGAATGCTTAAGTTTGTGTCTTTATAATTATTTCGAGTATAAGAGTAGAAGAACATGAAAGCTCTGAACAAATCATATTTTTTGCATGCTTGTTTCTGAATTTAAGATATTTAAATGTCATTCTTTGAAATACCTAAAACAATTTGTCAGCAAAAAATCAACTGCTGTATCTTATGATTCAAAGCATGTGCCTTCATTTGGAAATTCTCAGCCAAAAATTAAATATGATTTATTTTCTGATAGTGTTCCATATACAGTATTTTATTTTAAGTGTGACTCAATAAGCATTCATCCGACCCCTCCTAGCTGTTTCGCCAAAATCCTTTTTTCACGTTAGCATGGAACTTGTCTCTTTATCAGCACATACAGTATATCTCACCAGAAGATTAAGTCTAAAGCTAAATTCTGCTTGATAGATATGAGTTGTGTGGCAGAGAAAATTCACGACACCCAGTTGTGCCCTTAAATGAGGTAAAGTGGTGCAGTTGCACTTATCTCCAGCTTTTCTCCGCTGCTCTCAGCAGTGCTGGAATAGCTCACTGCTTTACAGCCTTGATGGGTCCTCATGGAGCTGAGCTGCTCTTGTGTGGCTTGGACAAACATTTGATATGAAATGGGAGTATGGCGCCAGAGAGGCCCATCCTGCGTGAACCTCTACGAATAAAATAATATTTTTGCAGTTCGACTTATTATTTCATTTTCCCTGCACACCATTTTTCGCTAATTAATGCAATTATGCAGGGTTTGGGGGGGCTCATATATCTTATATATTGCCGTTGAATAATGAGTCCTAACGTGTGGGGCTGAGGTGTAGAATTTATGTGCATGGGTTGGGTGAAAGCAGTAGAACAGTGTAAGGCGAGTGAATGGGCATAACATTATATACAGCTGAGCAGTGTCAACTTCTCCGCACTTCTCTGCACTTCACTGTCCATTAAATATAAGGAAACTTTCATCTGGTCTCTTCGTCCTCAGGCGAGAGGGAGAGTGATGACCGCTAACAGATTTAAACACGGGCTTCCAAGCCCATGGATCAAAGCCCTCTCCCTCGCCCTCTCATTAGCACGAGACCTACCCGTCTCCATATTTCCTTAAAAGAGCCTCACTCAAAAGACCTTCACCCATCAGATTTACAATAGGGAGCAGGACTATTTACCCGATTCCAGCGTCATCCAGAAATAACAGAGCAGGAAAATAAATGGAGCCTGCCATATTTTTCCACACAAGTAAGAAAATATGTGCAGGACTTGTGCCTCGCCATTTCATAATCAGTTCTTAAACATTCTATGCCTTGCGTGCCTACATTAAACCTTTTCCAAGCAAGATAATATACAATTGGGCATTAGTGTCAAACATGTCTCCTGCTGATCCAGGGCCGTAACTCTAATCTGTTTGCACAGACGCAAGTGATCCACAGCTAACCCATCTCCATATGAGGAGACAATCCGCAGACAATATCTGATTATATCATACTTTCTGTTTTTTATTAATTGCCACTTTGCTGTAGGTACTTAGACCAAATATGATGAGTCTACGATGTTTGATCACTGAGATCTAGGTTTAGGAGTTTGAAGCACATGGAAACATGAGGCACTTTTAGAGCAATCATATTATTTGTCATACTTTTTAGAGCAGTCATTATTTATTTGCTATGCCTAATTTCAACTCAGATATCTGTGCATTTGGCGGCATGTTGGCAGAGTGGGTAGCGTTGTTGCCTCACAGCAAGACGGCCTGGTTTCGATTTCCGCCTGGTTTGACCTGGGTCTTTCGGTGTGAAGTTTGCACGTTCTCCCCGTGTCTGCGTGGGTTTCCTCCGTTGTCTCCAGTTTCCTCCCACAGTCCAAAGACGGCATGTTCAGGCCAACTGGGAACCAGTTGAAACTGCCCCTTAGGTGTGAGTGTGTGAGTGAATGTGTCTGTGTGTCTGTCTGTGTCTGTCTGACCTGCGATGGATTGGTGGCCTGTCCAGGGTGTATACTGCCTTTCGCGCGATGCCAGCTGGGGACGGCTCCAGCCCCCCCCCGTGACCCTTGATGGATAAAGTGGTTTATGATGAATGAATCATGAATGATTGTGCATTTTTTCCTGTAAGTACATTTGAATGCATTTGAAGTTGGGTAGGTAGCAAAGGTGTTAAGTATACACATTTACAGTCATATAAAAAAGTTTGGGCACCCCTATTAATTTTAATCATTTTTAGTTCTAAATATTTGGGTGTTTGCAACAGCCATTTCAGTTTGATATATCTAATAACTGATGGACACAGTGATATTTCAGGATTGAAATGAGGTTTATTGTACTAACAGAAAATGTGCAATATGCATTAAACCGGTGCAAAAGTATGGGCACCCTTATCATTTTATTGATTTGAATACTCCTAACTACTTTTTACTGACTTACTGAAGCACAAAATTGGTTTGATAACCTCATTGAGCTTTGAACTTCATAGCCAGGTGTATCCAATCATGAGAAAAGGTATTTAAGGTGGCCAATTGCAAGTTGTTCTCCTATTTGAATCTTCTCTGAAGAGTGGCATCATGGGCTCATCAGAACAACTCTCAAATGATCTAAAAACAAAGATTGTTCAACATAGTTGTTCAGGGGAAGGATACAAAAAGTTGTCTCAAAGATTTAACCTGTCAGTTTCCACTGTGAGGAACATAGTAAGAAAATGGAAGACCACAGGGACAGTTAAGCCCACAAGTGGCAGAACAAGAAAAATATCAGAAAGGCAGAGAAGAGGAATCATGAGAAAAGTCAAGAACAATCTCCAAAGAGCTGCAGCATCATCTTGCTGCAGATGGTGTCACTGTGCATCGGTCAACAATACAGCACACTTTGCACAAGGAGAAACTGTATGGGAGAGTGATGCGAAAGAAGCCATTTCTGCAAGCACCACAAACAGAGTCGCCTGAGGTATGCAAAAGGCAAAAGCACACCTCAGGCGACTCTGTTAGTTCAAAGCTCAATGAGGTTACCAAACCAATTTTGTGCTTCAAGTCAGCAAAAAGTAGTTAGGAGTATTTAAATCAATAAAATGATAAGGGTGCCCATACTTTTGCACCGATCAAATTTTGGTTTAATGCATATTGCACATTTTCTGTTAGTAATATTTCATTGAAATGAGGTTTATTGTACTGTGTCCATCAGTTATTAGATATATCAAACTAAAATGGCTGTTTCAAACACCCAAATATTTAGAACTAAAAATGATTAAGATTAATAGGGGTGCCCAAACTTTTTCATATTACTGTATTACTCAGGTAGAAGTATAGATACTAGGGTTTAAAAATATTTTATATACTTAAAGTATCAACTCCAGCTTTTTGCTCAATTAAAAGTGTAAAAGTTCTGTTTCTAAAACTACTTAAAATATTCAAGGATTCAAGGAGATTTTATTGTCATTCGCATCTTATGTGGTACATGAGGTGGAACGAAATTGTGATCTCACGATCCAGTTTACACCCGGCTCCAGCCCCCCTTCCTTACATTATAAAAGTAATGTAAGGAACAAAAAAGTAATCGCACTCGGGTGCGAATCAAAAGCACCGGATCGAGACCACCTAAGGGGCTTTTCCACCGGCATGGTGCCGGTGCGGGTGCCAGGTTCCCGAACGGTTCTTAGCTTTTGCACCGCAAAATCACAGGTTCTCGGCCAGAAATGCGTTGAAGCGTCTCCGGGGCAAAATTGGTTACAAACCTCACCTCCATTCACAGCTAAGAGCAGCAGAAGCAGCTAAATGAATGAAAATTAATCAACAGAGTGGTTCACAGGATAGCAGCAAACGTTTTAAAAGGAGATGGGGCTCAGCCATGTTGTTTTTAAATCGCCCCACGACTTCTGTTGACGCCCACATTTACATACATAGTGAGTGACTCCTTAAAGCAGTGGAAACACGGGCTTAAAAGGTTCGCAGGAACTGGTGTAACAGGTGCCAAATTAATGTTTTTTTTTTAAGGTGACTTTTATTTTAGGGGACTTTTATTTTGTTGGGCTGCCGCAGCAAAGAATTAAATGTGCCACAGCTGCGGCTTGTGACCTTGCGCTGTTTGAGCGGAACTATTTAACAGGCTCACACAGTGGAGAAGCGGAGCGCTGACTGGGGAATGACTCGCGCTGACTGAACTAGGATTCGAAGGAACCGAGTGGCTGCTGGTTGAATCACTGACCGAAAAGGTGAATCGGTGAGGCTGCGCTGGCTGGGGGAAGGGTGTGGATTCGACTCACCCTTCCACAAAATTAAGTTCATATTCTTAGTCAGTTCTGAACAAGTTGCTGTCTGTGGGAAACGGAGCGGCTTTCTGTTCATGCTAGTGTATGCCCTGTGTCTGCTGCAGCGCGCTGGGAAGCCACGTGGACCTGCCGGTGTGTATGAGAACGTGAAAGACTCTATTGCAGTGGCGTCGTCTGCTCCAAGAGGCGTTGTGAGGAGAAGGAAGAGTGAGAACGCTCACCGTTCCTACTGCAGAAGCGCCCTCTAGCGGGCCCGCCGGCGGGCCCGTTCTGACTATGTAAATTAGAACGCTTAAAAGCGTCAAATATTCTAAACATACCGACCAACTAACCAACTCCTATTCATTAGTACTACTTTAACTACCTGCATGCAAATTTACAGCCATCTACATGAAACCAGTCGCCAGAAATCTCCAACTGAAAACAGCCTGTTTTTTTCACATTGTTTACACGAGAAACACGCCTCCCCAACAAAATAGCCTTATAAAATAATATTAGTGTATAAAATAACATCATATTATATTATTGAAAATTCACTTACTATCACAGCATCCACAATACAGCACTGAACCGCAGGTAAAATATCCATAAAGTCCTTTATTTGCCTGCTCACTGCTCCTCAAAAACAAGCGTTTAGTTTCAGCGCAGCCGTAACGTCGTATTCTCAAGCTCCCAGCGACTACACAATGGAATATTTTCCGTAAAGTTGTACGTGAATACAAAGCTAAGGGTGTCCTCTTCTAGATTCAGTGGTTTTTATTGGTCTACAATCCACTACTTTTCTTGAGTGATCGTCTTTTGAACCAATGGCGTGAGCGCTGGATCGCGCTGGTGTTCAGGGCTGTCCAATCAAATCAGATCATAGCCTTTCTCCAGCGTCACAAAAGTGATTGACACCTATTTCAACCAATAGTCCACCCTTAGACGAAAACACTGATACGTAATTTGCCCTGATTGGTCTCCGAATGGCTGGGGGAGGGGCATGCCAAACCGTCACCAAGTCACAAAAAAAACACCCCTCTCCAAACGCTAAAACTCTAGCGCACACAGCGCGCAAACATATGATTTTATGTGTCATTTCATCAAAAAAATATTAATATTACCCTGAGATGGACTCACATTACTTTATTTTATCACAAAGAAACAAAAAAAATATTAAAATGTTGTTTTATAGAGACAGATTCACCTCTGTATTAGACTGGGGCGCTCTGGAGAGGTTTTTAAGCCTTTGGTGACGCCTGGTGGACACCTTATATATAATGCAGTATAAATTCCCATGCTGTCAAAATAATGTTTTCAAATTTTGTACTTTGTTTGACAAGACCCTAATAAACCAGGAAATGTAGAGAATGATTAGCTAATCATCACCAACATCCATACACACACTATAAACTCAAAATATAATAGGCGCTTTTTGTTTTTTTTACATTTTCCTCTGCATTTAATGTTCTCAAATAGATCCTAAATAATGAAAATTACCTCTTGAAAGTGAATTACTGTTTTGTCCCAAGTGTCTACTTCAGTTTAAGCCCTGACTGGTCATTGTGCTATATGTAAAACTTAAGATATCCAGTGTGATAGCATAGTAGTGCAAATCGCATGAAAATGAGCAAAAACATGGATCTGCAGTAAGGGGCTAAGTTAAGTGCTATCCCCACCCGTATTTTGAGCAAAATCTACTTTTGGCTCACCACTAGTATTAGTTTTTAAGTACATTTTATTGTTTTTATTTATTGATTTTGTTTACTTTAAATTAATAATAGAAATTAGTTTTTTTTCTGCTCTGGCTTCTGGTTACATTTAGTGTGCTATTTACTTATATTTTTGTGAAGAGTGTTTGGGTTTTTCTTTGGTTTGAGTTATATATAATTTTGTATATCTGAATTTTGGGGTGATTATGAGTGTGCTGTGGTGTGTAAGAGTGAATATATAGTGATTTACCAGTGCTAGCCAGTAAAGATACATGTTCATTTATTATTTTTGATTATATTTATTTAGAGGTTTTTTTTTTGTTTAAATGTTTTAGCTAAATTCCAAATTGTAAAATTTAGTGACTGCTTTTGTTTCTTTCTAACTTTCTTTCTTTCTTTAGGATTTTGTCAGTGGTGAAGCCAACAAAGGACTGAGTGGACTGTGGACTGTTTTTTTTTTTTTTTTTTTTTTTTACTTCACTCCTTGAGCTGCTACCAAGGTTTTGGACTTCTGCATGGACTTCTGGAGTTCTGCAAAATCTGATTTTCTTAAGCTCTTTTAAGTAGATCTTACTTTTCTATTCAATAAATGATTGTAAAACGTATACCCTCTCTGGTGCATTACTGTTGGCTCTACTGATCCCCAAGGTGTACCCAAGGTGAACCCTTTTGCACTTTGAGTTCCCACTAATGGATTTCCACTGGTACAAATTATAGTACATAGTAGCAAGTTAGGTAGCTAGCTAACACACAAATAGCATAACATCACTTTCAGTTGTCTAGCTGGCAGCTAAACCTCGGTCAAAATGGGCTTGGCAATTTTTCGAAAAATTGAGACCAAAAAAACTTTGAAAAATTTTGACCCAAAAAAATATTCGAAAAATTTTGTGACCCAAAAAAATCTTCAGAAAAATTTTGATCCCCAAAAAAACTTTGAAAAATTTTGGGACCCAAAAAAATTTGACCCAAAAAAATATTGACCCAAAAAAATCTTCAGAAAAATTTTGACCCCCAAAAAAACTTCGAAAAATTTTGGGACCAAAAAAATATTTGACCTAAATAAACTTCGAAAAAAAGTTTTGAAAAATTTTGGTACCTAAAAAAATTTTGACCCATAAAAAAAACTTTGAAAAACTTTGGGACAAAAAAATTTTGGCCCAAAAAAATCTTCGAAAAACTTTGAGACCCAAAAAAATCTTGACAAAAAAAAACTTCGAAAATTTTGGAACCCAAAAATCTTTTGACCAAAAAAAAAACTCAGAAAATTTTTAGGACCCAAAAAAATGTTGACAAAAAAAACTTCGAAAAATTTTGGGACCGAAAAAAATTTTGAAAAAAAAAAACTTCGAAAATTTTTCGGACCAAAAAAATTTTGACTCAAAAAAACTTTGAAAAATTTTGACCCAAAAAAAGCTTCGAAAAATTTTGGGACCAAAAAAATTTTGACCCAAAAAAAAAACTCGGAAATTTTTTAGGACCCAAAAAAATTGACAAAAAAAAAAATTTAAAAATTTTAAGACCAAAAAAATTTTGACCCCAAAAAAAACTTCGACATATTTTGGGACCAAAAAAATTTTGACCCAAAAAAAAACTTTGAAAAATTTTGGGACCAAAAAAATTTTGACGAAAAAAAATTTCGCAAAAATTTTGGAACCAAAAAAATTTTGACCCAAAAAAATACTTTGAAAAATTTTGGGACCCAAAAAAAACTATTAAAAATTTTGGGACCAAAAAAATTTTGACCCAAAAAAAATTTTGAAAAATTTTGAGACCAAAAAAATTTTGACCCCAAAAAAAACTTTGAAAAATTTTGGGACCCAAAAAGTTTTGACAAAAAAAAACTTCAAAAATTTCTGGGACCAAAAAAATTTTGTCAAAAAAAAACTTCGAAAACTTTTGGGACCAAAAAAATTTTGACAAAAAAAAAACTTTACAAAGTTTTGGGACCAAAAAAATTTTGACCCAAAAAAAACGTTGAAAAATTTTGGGACCAAAAACAATTTGACCCAAAAAAAACTTTGAAAAATTTTGAGACCCAAAAAAATTTTGACAAAAAAAAACTTTGAAAAATTTTGGGACCAAAAAAATTTTGACAAAAAAAAACTTCGAAAATTTCTGGGACCAAAAACAATTTGACAAAAAAAAAATTGACAAAAAAAACTTCGAAAAATTTTGGGACCCAAAAAAATTTTGACAAAAAAACTTCTAAAAATTTTGGGACCAAACAAATTTTTGACAAAAAAAAACTTAGAAAAATTTTGACCCAAAAAAACTTTGAAAAATTTTGCGACCAAAAAAAAACTTCGAAAAATTTTGGGACCAAAAAACTTTTGACCAAAAAAAAATTTTGAAAAATTTTGGGACCAAAAAAATTTTGACAAAAAAAACTTCGAAAATTTCAGGGACCAAAAAAATTTTGACAAAAAAAAACTATTAAAGATTTTGGGACCCAAAAAATTTTGACCAAAAAAAAAACTATTAAAAATTTTGGGACCCAAAAAAATTTTGGAACCAAAAAAATTTTGACCCCAAAAAAAACTTTGAAAAATTTTGGGACCCAAAAAGTTTTGACAAAAAAAAACTTCAAAAATTTCTGGGACCAAAAAAATTTTGACAAAAAAAACTATTAAAAATTTTGGGACCCAAAAAAATTTTAACAAAAAAAAACTTCGAAAATTTCAGGGACCAAAAAAATTTTGACAAAAAAAACTATTAAAAATTTTGGGACCCAAAAAAATTTTGTCAAAAAAAAACTTCGAAAAATTTTGGGAACAAAAAAATTTTGACCCAAAAAAAAAACTTCGAAAAATTTTGGAACCAAAAAAATTTTGACCCCAAAAAAAACTTTGAAATATTTTGGGACCAAAAAAAATCTTGACAAAAAAAACTTCGAAAATTTCTAGGACCAAAAAATTTTTGACAAAAAAAACTTCGAAACATTTTGGGACCAAAAAAATTTTGACCCAAAAAAAAAAATTGAAAAATTTTGGTGCCAAAAAAATTTTGACCCAAAAAAAACTTCGAAAGAATTTTGACCCAAAAAAAAGTTCGGAAAATATTGAACCCAAAAAAAAGTTCGGAAAATATTGAACCCAAAAAAAACGTCAAAAACATTTTGAGCCAAAAAAAGAGTTCGAAAAATGTTGAACCCAAAAAAAACTTGGAAAAAATTTTGAGCCAAAAAAAAGTTAGAAAAATTTTGGGACCAAAAAAATTGGACCCAAAAAAAAAGTTCGAAAGAATTTTGACCCAAAAAAAAGTTCGGAAAATATTGAACCCAAAAAAAACGTCAAAAACATTTTGAGCCAAAAAAAGAGTTCGAAAAATGTTGAACCCAAAAAAAACTTGGAAAAAATTTTGAGCCAAAAAAAAGTTAGAAAAATTTTGGGACCAAAAAAATTTGACCCAAAAAAAAAGTTCGAAAAAATTTTGACCCAAAAAAATTTTGAGCCAAAAAAAAGTTAGAAAAATTTTGGGACCAAAAAAATTTGACCCAAAAAAAAAGTTCGAAAAAATTTTGACCCAAAAATTTTTTCACCCAAAAAAAAGTTCGAAAAATTTTGGGACCAAAAAAATTTTGACCCAAAAAAATGTTCGAAAAAAATTTAACCCAAAAAAAACTTTGAAAAAAATTTGAGCCAAAAAAAAGTTCGAAAAATATTGAACCCAAAAAAAACTTTGAAAAAATTTTGAGTCAAAAAAAAGTTTGAACAAAAAAAAACTTCAAAAATTTCTAGGACCAAAAAATTTTTGACAAAAAAACACTTCGAAACATTTTGGGACCAAAATAATTTTGACCCAAAAAAAAAAATTGAAAAATTTTGGTGCCAAAAAAATTTTGACCCAAAAAAATTTTGACAAAAAACAACTTCGAAAAATTTTGGGACCAAAAAAAAAATTGACCCAAAAAAAACTTCGAAAGAATTTTGACCCAAAAAAAAGTTCGGAAAATATTGAACCCAAAAAAAACGTCAAAAAAATTTTGAGCCAAAAAAAGAGTTCGAAAAATGTTGAACCCAAAAAAAACTTGGAAAAAATTTTGAGCCAAAAAAAAGTTAGAAAAATTTTGGGACCAAAAAAATTTGACCCAAAAAAAAAGTTCGAAAAAATTTTGAACCAAAAAAATTTTGAGCCAAAAAAAAGTTAGAAAAATTTTGGGACCAAAAAAATTTGACCCAAAAAAAAAGTTCGAAAAAATTTTGACCCAAAAAATTTTTGACCCAAAAAAAAGTTCGAAAAATTTTGGGACCAAAAAAATTTTGACCCAAAAAAATGTTCGAAAAAAATTTAACCCAAAAAAAACTTTGAAAAAATTTTGAGCAAAAAAAAAGTTCGAAAAATATTGAACCCAAAAAAAACTTTGAAAAAATTTTGACCCAAAAAAAAGTTAGAAAAATTTTGGGACCAAAAAAATTTTGAGCCAAAAAAAATTTAGAAAAATTTTGGGACCAAAAAAATTTTGACCCAAAAAAAAATTCGAAAAATTTTGGGACCAAAAAAAATTTGACCCAAAAAAAAGTTTGAAAAATTTTGGGACCAAAAAAATTTTGACCCAAAAAAAAGTTTGAAAAATTTTGGGACCAAAAAAATTTTGACCCAAAAAAAACTTCGAAAAAATTTTGACCCAAAAAAAGTTTGAAAAATTTTGAGACCAAAAAAAATTTGACCCAAAAAAACTTCGAAAAATTTTGGGACCAAAAAAATTTTGACCCAAAAAAAACTTCGAAAAATTTTGGGACCAAAAAAATTTTGACCCAAAAAAAACTTCGAAAAATTTTGGGACCAAAAAAATTTTGACCCAAAAAAAAAGTTTGAAGAATTTTGGGACCAAAAAAATTTTTGACCCAAAAAAAAGTTCGAAAAATTTTGAGACCAAAAAAAATTTGACCCAAAAAAACTTCGAAAAATTTTGGGACCAAAAAAATTTTGACCCAAAAAAAACTTCGAAAAATTTTGGGACCAAAAAAATTTTGAGCCAAAAAAAAAGTTTGAAGAATTTTGGGACCAAAAAAACTTTGACCCAAAAAAAAGTTCGAAAAATTTTGGGACCAAAAAAATTTTGACCCAAAAAAACTTCGAAAAATTTTGGGACCAAAAGAATTTTAAGTCAAAAAAAGTTCGAAAAATTTTGGGACCAAAAAAATTTTGACCCAAAAAAAAGTTCGAAAAATTTTGGGACCAAAAAAAATTTGACCCAAAAAAAAGTTTGAAAAATTTTGGGACCAAAAAAATTTTGAGCCAAAAAAAATTTAGAAAAATTTTGGGACCAAAAAAATTTTGACACAAAAAAAAGTTTGAAAAATTTTGGGACCAAAAAAATTTTGACCCAAAAAAAAAGTTAGAAAAATTTTGGGACCAAAAAAATTTTGACCCAAAAAAAACTTCGAAAAATTTTGGGACCAAAAAAATTTTGAAAAATTTTGGGACCAAAAAAATTTTGACCCAAAAAAAAGTTTGAAAAATTTTGGGACCAAAAAAATTTTGACCCAAAAAAAAGTTTGAAAAATTTTGAGACCAAAAAAAAATTTGACCCAAAAAAAAGTTTGAAAAATTTTGGGACCAAAAAAATTTTGACCCAAAAAAAACTTTGAAAAATTTTGGGACCAAAAAAATTTTGAGTCAAAAAAAAGTTCGAAAAATTTTGGGACCCAAAAAAATTTGACCCAAAAAAAAGTTTGAAAAATTTTGGGACCAAAAAAATTTTGAGCCAAAAAAAAGTTCGAAAAATTTTGGGACCAAAAAAATTTTGACCCAAAAAAACTTCGAAAAATTTTGGGACCAAAAAAATTTTGAGTCAAAAAAAAGTTCGAAAAATTTTGGGACCAAAAAAATTTTGAGCCAAAAAAAAGTTCGAAAAATTTTGGGACCAAAAAAATTTTGAGTCAAAAAAAAGTTCGAAAAGTTTTGGGACCAAAAAAAATTTGACCCAAAAAAAACTTCGAAAAATTTTGGGACCAAAAAAATTTTGAGTCAAAAAAAACTTCGAAAAATTTTGGGACCAAAAAAAATTTGACTCAAAAAAAAGTTTGAAAAATTTTGGGACCAAAAAAATTTTGAGCCAAAAAAAAGTTTGAAAAATTTTGGGACCAAAAAAATTTTGAGCCAAAAAAAAGTTCGAAAAATTTTGGGACCAAAAAAATTTTGACCCAAAAAAACTTCGAAAAATTTTGGGACCAAAAAAATTTTAAGTCAAAAAAAAGTTCGAAAAATTTTGGGACCAAAAAAATTTTGACCCAAAAAAACTTCGAAAAATTTTGGGACCAAAAAAATTTTGAGTCAAAAAAAAGTTGGAAAAATTTTGGGACCAAAAAAAATTTGACCCAAAAAAAACTTCGAAAAATTTTGGGACCAAAAAAAATTTGACCCAAAAAAAAGTTTAAAAAATTTTGGGAACAAAAAAATTTTGAGCCAAAAAAAAGTTCGAAAAATTTTGGGACCAAAAAAATTTTGACCCAAAAAAACTTCGAAAAATTTTGGGACCAAAAAAATTTTAAGTAAAAAAAAAGTTCGAAAAATTTTGGGGCCAAAAAAATTTTGACCCAAAAAAAAGTTCTAAAAATTTTGGGACCAAAAAAAATTTGACCCAAAAAAAAGTTTGAAAAATTTTGGGACCAAAAAAATTTTGAGTCAAAAAAAAGTTCGAAAAATTTTGGGACCAAAAAAATTTTGAGTCAAAAAAAAGTTCGAAAAATTTTGGGACCAAAAAAAATTTGACCCAAAAAAAAGTTTGAAAAATTTTGGGACCAAAAAAATTTTGACCCAAAAAAAAGTTCGAAAAATTTTGGGACCAAAAAAATTTTGAGCCAAAAAAAAAGTTTGAAAAATTTTGGGACCAAAAAAACTTCGAAAAAATTTTGACCCAAAAAAAAGTTTGAAAAATTTTGGGACCAAAAAAATTTTGACCCAAAAAAAACTTCGAAAAAATTTTGACCCAAAAAAAAGTTTGAAAAATTTTGGGACCAAAAAAATTTTGACCCAAAAAAAGTTCGAAAAATTTTGGGACCAAAAAAATTTTGACCCAAAAAAAACTTCGAAAAATTTTGGGACCAAAAAAATTTTGACCCAAAAAAAACTTCGAAAAATTTTGGGACCAAAAAAATTTTGAGTCAAAAAAAAGTTCGAAAAATTTTGGGACCAAAAAAATTTTGACCCAAAAAAAACTTCGAAAAATTTTGGGACCAAAAAAATTTTGAGCCAAAAAAAATTTAGAAAAATTTTGGGACCAATAAAATTTTGACCCAAAAAAAACTTCGAAAATTTTTGACCCAAAAAAAACTTCGAAAAATTTTGGGACCAAAAAAAATTTGACCCAAAAAAAAGTTTGAAAAATTTTGTGACCAAAAAAATTTTGACCCAAAAAAAACTTCGAAAAAATTTTGACCCAAAAAAAACTTCGAAAAATTTTGGGACCAAAAAAATTTTGACCCAAAAAAATTTTGAGCCAAAAAAAAAGTTTGAAGAATTTTGGGACCAAAAAAACTTTGACCCAAAAAAAAGTTCGAAAAATTTTGGGACCAAAAAAAATTTGACCCAAAAAAGTTTGAAAAATTTTGGGACCAAAAAAATTTTGACCCAAAAAAAAGTTCGAAAAATTTTGGGACCAAAAAACTTTGACCCAAAAAAAAGTTCGAAAAATTTTGGGACCAAAAAAATTTTTACCCAAAAAAGTTTGAAAAATTTTGGGACCAAAAATATTTTGACCCAAAAAAGTTTGAAAAATTTTGGGACCAAAAAAATTTTGACCCAAAAAAACTTCGAAAAATTTTGGGGCCAAAAAAATTTTGAGTCAAAAAAAAGTTTGAAAAATTTTGGGACCAAAAAAATTTTGACCCAAAAAAAAGTTTGAAAAATTTTGGGACCAAAAAAATTTTGACCCAAAAAAAAGTTTGAAAAATTTTGGGACCAAAAAAACTTTGAGCCAAAAAAAAAGTTTGAAAAATTTTGGGACCAAAAAAACTTTGACCCAAAAAAAAGTTTGAAAAATTTTGGGACCAAAAAAATTTTGACCCAAAAAAAAGTTTGAAAAATTTTGGGACCAAAAAAATTTTGACCAAAAAAAAAGTTCGAAAAATTTTGGGACCAAAAAAATTTTGACCCAAAAAAGTTTGAAAAATTTTGGGACCAAAAAAATTTTGACCCAAAAAAACTTCGAAAAATTTTGGGGCCAAAAAAATTTTGAGTCAAAAAAAAGTTCGAAAAATTTTGGGACCAAAAAAATTTTGACCCAAAAAAAAGTTTGAAAAATTTTGGGACCAAAAAAATTTTGACCCAAAAAAAAGTTTGAAAAATTTTGGGACCAAAAAAACTTTGAGCCAAAAAAAAAGTTTGAAAAATTTTGGGACCAAAAAAACTTTGACCCAAAAAAAAGTTTGAAAAATTTTGGGACCAAAAAAATTTTGACCCAAAAAAAAGTTTGAAAAATTTTGGGACCAAAAAATTTTTGACCAAAAAAAAAGTTCGAAAAATTTTGGGACCAAAAAAATTTTGACCCAAAAAAAGTTCGAAAAATTTTGGGACCAAAAAAATTTTGACCCAAAAAAAAGTTTGAAAAATTTTGGGACCAAAAAAAATTTGGCCCAAAAAAAAGTTTGAAAAATTTTGGGACCAAAAAAATTTTGAGCCAAAAAAAATTTAGAAAAATTTTGGGACCAAAAAAATTTTGAGCCAAAAAAAACTTCGAAAAATTTTGGGACCAAAAAAAATTTGACCCAAAAAAAAGTTTGAAAAATTTTGGGACCAAAAAAATTTTGACCCAAAAAAAAGTTTGAAAAATTTTGGGACCAAAAAAATTTTGACCCAAAAAAAAGTTCGAAAAAATTTGGGACCAAAAAAATTTTGAGCCAAAAAAAAAGTTTAAAAAATTTTGGGACCAAAAAAACTTTGACCCAAAAAAAGTTTGAAAAATTTTGGGACCAAAAAAATTTTGACCCAATAAAAAGTTTGAAAAATTTTGGGACCAAAAAAATTTTGACCAAAAAAAAACTTCGAAAAATTTTGGGACCAAAAAAAATTTGACCCAAAAAAAAGTTAGAAAAATTTTGGGACCAAAAAAAATTTGACCCAAAAAAAAGTTAGAAAAATTTTGGGACCAAAAAAATTTTGACCCAAAAAAAAGTTTGAAAAATTTTGGGACCAAAAAAATTTTGACCCAAAAAAAACTTCGAAAAAATTTTGACCCAAAAAAAAGTTTGAAAAATTTTGAGACCAAAAAAAATTTGACCCAAAAAAACTTCGAAAAATTTTGGGACCAAAAAAATTTTGACCCAAAAAAAACTTCGAAAAATTTTGGGACCAAAAAAATTTTGACCCAAAAAAAACTTCGAAAAATTTTGGGACCAAAAAAATTTTGAGCCAAAAAAAAAGTTTGAAGAATTTTGGGACCAAAAAAACTTTGACCCAAAAAAAAGTTCGAAAAATTTTGGGACCAAAAAAATTTTGACCCAAAAAAGTTCGAAAAATTTTGGGACCAAAAAAATTTTGACCTAAAAAAAAGTTCGAAAAATTTTGGGACCAAAAAACTTTGACCCAAAAAAAAGTTCGAAAAATTTTGGGACCAAAAAAATTTTGACCCAAAAAAGTTTGAAAAATTTTGGGACCAAAAAAATTTTGACCCAAAAAAACTTCGAAAAATTTTGGGACCAAAAAAATTTTGAGTCAAAAAAAAGGTTCGAAAAATTTTGGGACCAAAAAAATTTTGACCCAAAAAAAACTTCGAAAAATTTTGGGACCAAAAAAATTTTGACCCAAAAAAAATTTAGAAAAATTTTGGGACCAAAAAAATTTTGACCCAAAAAAAACTTCGAAAAATTTTGGGACCAAAAATAATTTGACCCAAAAAAAAGTTTGAAAAATTTTGGGACCAAAAAAATTTTGACCCAAAAAAAAGTTTGAAAAATTTTGGGACCAAAAAAAATTTGACCCAAAAAAGTTAGAAAAATTTTGGGACCAAAAAAAATTTGACCCAAAAAAAGTTAGAAAAATTTTGGGACCAAAAAAATTTTGACCCAAAAAAAATTTTGTAAAATTTTGGGACCAAAAAAAATTTGACCCAAAAAAAAGTTTGAAAAATTTTGGGACCAAAAAAATTTTGAGTCAAAAAAGTTTGAAAAATTTTGGGACCAAAAAAATTTTGACCTAAAAAAAAGTTCGAAAAATTTTGGGACCAAAAAAAATTTGACCCAAAAAAAAGTTAGAAAAATTTTGGGACCAAAAAAATTTTGACCCAAAAAAAAGTTTGAAAAATTTTGGGACCAAAAAAATTTTGACCCAATAAAAAGTTTGAAAAATTTTGGGACCAAAAAAATTTTGACCAAAAAAAAACTTCGAAAAATTTTGGGACCAAAAAAAATTTGACCCAAAAAAAAGTTAGAAAAATTTTGGGACCAAAAAAAATTTGACCCAAAAAAAAGTTAGAAAAATTTTGGGACCAAAAAAATTTTGACCCAAAATAAAGTTTGAAAAATTTTGGGACCAAAAAAATTTTGACCCAAAAAAAACTTCGAAAAAATTTTGACCCAAAAAAAAGTTTGAAAAATTTTGAGACCAAAAAAAATTTGACCCAAAAAAACTTCGAAAAATTTTGGGACCAAAAAAATTTTGACCCAAAAAAAACTTCGAAAAATTTTGGGACCAAAAAAATTTTGACCCAAAAAAAACTTCGAAAAATTTTGGGACCAAAAAAATTTTGAGCCAAATAAAAAGTTTGAAGAATTTTGGGACCAAAAAAAATTTGACCCAAAAAAAAGTTCGAAAAATTTTGGGACCAAAAAAATTTTGACCCAAAAAAGTTTGAAAAATTTTGGGACCAAAAAAATTTTGACCCAAAAAAAAGTTCGAAAAATTTTGGGACCAAAAAAAATTTGACCCAAAAAAAAGTTAGAAAAATTTTGGGACCAAAAAAATTTTGACCCAAAAAAAAGTTTGAAAAATTTTGGGACCAAAAAAATTTTGACCCAATAAAAAGTTTGAAAAATTTTGGGACCAAAAAAATTTTGACCAAAAAAAAACTTCGAAAAATTTTGGGACCAAAAAAAATTTGACCCAAAAAAAAGTTAGAAAAATTTTGGGACCAAAAAAATTTTGACCCAAAATAAAGTTTGAAAAATTTTGGGACCAAAAAAATTTTGACCCAAAAAAAACTTCGAAAAAATTTTGACCCAAAAAAAAGTTTGAAAAATTTTGAGACCAAAAAAATTTGACCCAAAAAAACTTCGAAAAATTTTGGGACCAAAAAAATTTTGACCCAAAAAAAACTTCGAAAAATTTTGGGACCAAAAAAATTTTGACCCAAAAAAAACTTCGAAAAATTTTGGGACCAAAAAAATTTTGAGCCAAAAAAAAGTTTGAAAAATTTTGGGACCAAAAAAATTTTGACCCAATAAAAAGTTTGAAAAATTTTGGGACCAAAAAAATTTTGACCAAAAAAAAACTTCGAAAAATTTTGGGACCAAAAAAAATTTGACCCAAAAAAAAGTTAGAAACATTTTGGGACCAAAAAAAATTTGACCCAAAAAAAAGTTAGAAAAATTTTGGGACCAAAAAAATTTTGACCCAAAATAAAGTTTGAAAAATTTTGGGACCAAAAAAATTTTGACCCAAAAAAAACTTCGAAAAAATTTTGACCCAAAAAAAAGTTTGAAAAATTTTGAGACCAAAAAAAATTTGACCCAAAAAAACTTCGAAAAATTTTGGGACCAAAAAAATTTTGACCCAAAAAAAACTTCGAAAAATTTTGGGACCAAAAAAATTTTGACCCAAAAAAAACTTCGAAAAATTTTGGGACCAAAAAAATTTTGAGCCAAAAAAAAGTTTGAAGAATTTTGGGACCAAAAAAAATTTGACCCAAAAAAAAGTTCGAAAAATTTTGGGACCAAAAAAATTTTGACCCAAAAAAGTTTGAAAAATTTTGGGACCAAAAAAATTTTGACCCAAAAAAAAGTTCGAAAAATTTTGGGACCAAAAAACTTTGACCCAAAAAAAAGTTCGAAAAATTTTGGGACCAAAAAAATTTTTACCCAAAAAAGTTTGAAAAATTTTGGGACCAAAAAAATTTTGACCCAAAAAAGTTTGAAAAATTTTGGGACCAAAAAAATTTTGACCCAAAAAAACTTCGAAAAATTTTGGGGCCAAAAATATTTGACCCAAAAAAAAGTTTGAAAAATTTTGTGACCAAAAAAATTTTGACCCAAAAAAAACTTCGAAAAAATTTTGACCCAAAAAAAACTTCGAAAAATTTTGGGACCAAAAAAATTTTGACCCAAAAAAAACTTCGAAAAATTTTGGGACCAAAAAAATTTTGAGCCAAAAAAAAAGTTTGAAGAATTTTGGGACCAAAAAAACTTTGACCCAAAAAAAAGTTCGAAAAATTTTGGGACCAAAAAAATTTTGACCCAAAAAAGTTTGAAAAATTTTGGGACCAAAAAAATTTTGACCCAAAAAAAAGTTCGAAAAATTTTGGGACCAAAAAACTTTGACCCAAAAAAAAGTTTGAAAAATTTTGGGACCAAAAAAATTTTGACCCAAAAAAAAGTTTGAAAAATTTTGGGACCAAAAAAATTTTGACCCAAAAAAAAGTTCGAAAAAATTTGGGACCAAAAAAATTTTGAGCCAAAAAAAAAGTTTAAAAAATTTTGGGACCAAAAAAACTTTGACCCAAAAAAAGTTTGAAAAATTTTGGGACCAAAAAAATTTTGACCCAATAAAAAGTTTGAAAAATTTTGGGACCAAAAAAATTTTGACCAAAAAAAAACTTCGAAAAATTTTGGGACCAAAAAAAATTTGACCCAAAAAAAAGTTAGAAAAATTTTGGGACCAAAAAAAATTTGACCCAAAAAAAAGTTAGAAAAATTTTGGGACCAAAAAAATTTTGACCCAAAAAAAAGTTTGAAAAATTTTGGGACCAAAAAAATTTTGACCCAAAAAAAACTTCGAAAAAATTTTGACCCAAAAAAAAGTTTGAAAAATTTTGAGACCAAAAAAAATTTGACCCAAAAAAACTTCGAAAAATTTTGGGACCAAAAAAATTTTGACCCAAAAAAAACTTCGAAAAATTTTGGGACCAAAAAAATTTTGACCCAAAAAAAACTTCGAAAAATTTTGGGACCAAAAAAATTTTGAGCCAAAAAAAAAGTTTGAAGAATTTTGGGACCAAAAAAACTTTGACCCAAAAAAAAGTTCGAAAAATTTTGGGACCAAAAAAATTTTGACCCAAAAAAGTTTGAAAAATTTTGGGACCAAAAAAATTTGACCCAAAAAAAAGTTCGAAAAATTTTGGGACCAAAAAAATTTTGACCCAAAAAAGTTTGAAAAATTTTGGGACCAAAAAAATTTTGACCCAAAAAAAAGTTCGAAAAATTTTGGGACCAAAAAAAATTTGACCCAAAAAAAAGTTAGAAAAATTTTGGGACCAAAAAAATTTTGACCCAAAAAAAAGTTTGAAAAATTTTGGGACCAAAAAAATTTTGACCCAATAAAAAGTTTGAAAAATTTTGGGACCAAAAAAATTTTGACCAAAAAAAAACTTCGAAAAATTTTGGGACCAAAAAAAATTTGACCCAAAAAAAAGTTAGAAAAATTTTGGGACCAAAAAAATTTTGACCCAAAATAAAGTTTGAAAAATTTTGGGACCAAAAAAATTTTGACCCAAAAAAAACTTCGAAAAATTTTGGGACCAAAAAAATTTTGACCCAAAAAAAATTTAGAAAAATTTTGGGACCAAAAAAATTTTGACCCAAAAAAAACTTCGAAAAATTTTGGGACCAAAAATAATTTGACCCAAAAAAAAGTTTGAAAAATTTTGGGACCAAAAAAATTTTGACCCAAAAAAAAGTTTGAAAAATTTTGGGACCAAAAAAAATTTGACCCAAAAAAGTTAGAAAAATTTTGGGACCAAAAAAAATTTGACCCAAAAAAAGTTAGAAAAATTTTGGGACCAAAAAAATTTTGACCCAAAAAAAATTTTGTAAAATTTTGGGACCAAAAAAAATTTGACCCAAAAAAAAGTTTGAAAAATTTTGGGACCAAAAAAATTTTGAGTCAAAAAAGTTTGAAAAATTTTGGGACCAAAAAAATTTTGACCTAAAAAAAAGTTCGAAAAATTTTGGGACCAAAAAAAATTTGACCCAAAAAAAAGTTAGAAAAATTTTGGGACCAAAAAAATTTTGACCCAAAAAAAAGTTTGAAAAATTTTGGGACCAAAAAAATTTTGACCCAATAAAAAGTTTGAAAAATTTTGGGACCAAAAAAATTTTGACCAAAAAAAAACTTCGAAAAATTTTGGGACCAAAAAAAATTTGACCCAAAAAAAAGTTAGAAAAATTTTGGGACCAAAAAAATTTTGACCCAAAAAAGTTTGAAAAATTTTGGGACCAAAAAAATTTTGAGTCAAAAAAGTTTGAAAAATTTTGGGACCAAAAAAATTTTGACCTAAAAAAAAGTTCGAAAAATTTTGGGACCAAAAAAAATTTGACCCAAAAAAAAGTTAGAAAAATTTTGGGACCAAAAAAATTTTGACCCAAAAAAAAGTTTGAAAAATTTTGGGACCAAAAAAATTTTGACCCAATAAAAAGTTTGAAAAATTTTGGGACCAAAAAAATTTTGACCAAAAAAAAACTTCGAAAAATTTTGGGACCAAAAAAAATTTGACCCAAAAAAAAGTTAGAAAAATTTTGGGACCAAAAAAAATTTGACCCAAAAAAAAGTTAGAAAAATTTTGGGACCAAAAAAATTTTGACCCAAAATAAAGTTTGAAAAATTTTGGGACCAAAAAAATTTTGACCCAAAAAAAACTTCGAAAAAATTTTGACCCAAAAAAAAGTTTGAAAAATTTTGAGACCAAAAAAAATTTGACCCAAAAAAACTTCGAAAAATTTTGGGACCAAAAAAATTTTGACCCAAAAAAAACTTCGAAAAATTTTGGGACCAAAAAAATTTTGACCCAAAAAAAACTTCGAAAAATTTTGGGACCAAAAAAATTTTGAGCCAAATAAAAAGTTTGAAGAATTTTGGGACCAAAAAAAATTTGACCCAAAAAAAAGTTCGAAAAATTTTGGGACCAAAAAAATTTTGACCCAAAAAAGTTTGAAAAATTTTGGGACCAAAAAAATTTTGACCCAAAAAAAAGTTCGAAAAATTTTGGGACCAAAAAAAATTTGACCCAAAAAAAAGTTAGAAAAATTTTGGGACCAAAAAAATTTTGACCCAAAAAAAAGTTTGAAAAATTTTGGGACCAAAAAAATTTTGACCCAATAAAAAGTTTGAAAAATTTTGGGACCAAAAAAATTTTGACCAAAAAAAAACTTCGAAAAATTTTGGGACCAAAAAAAATTTGACCCAAAAAAAAGTTAGAAAAATTTTGGGACCAAAAAAATTTTGACCCAAAATAAAGTTTGAAAAATTTTGGGACCAAAAAAATTTTGACCCAAAAAAAACTTCGAAAAAATTTTGACCCAAAAAAAAGTTTGAAAAATTTTGAGACCAAAAAAATTTGACCCAAAAAAACTTCGAAAAATTTTGGGACCAAAAAAATTTTGACCCAAAAAAAACTTCGAAAAATTTTGGGACCAAAAAAATTTTGACCCAAAAAAAACTTCGAAAAATTTTGGGACCAAAAAAATTTTGAGCCAAAAAAAAGTTTGAAAAATTTTGGGACCAAAAAAATTTTGACCCAATAAAAAGTTTGAAAAATTTTGGGACCAAAAAAATTTTGACCAAAAAAAAACTTCGAAAAATTTTGGGACCAAAAAAAATTTGACCCAAAAAAAAGTTAGAAACATTTTGGGACCAAAAAAAATTTGACCCAAAAAAAAGTTAGAAAAATTTTGGGACCAAAAAAATTTTGACCCAAAATAAAGTTTGAAAAATTTTGGGACCAAAAAAATTTTGACCCAAAAAAAACTTCGAAAAAATTTTGACCCAAAAAAAAGTTTGAAAAATTTTGAGACCAAAAAAAATTTGACCCAAAAAAACTTCGAAAAATTTTGGGACCAAAAAAATTTTGACCCAAAAAAAACTTCGAAAAATTTTGGGACCAAAAAAATTTTGACCCAAAAAAAACTTCGAAAAATTTTGGGACCAAAAAAATTTTGAGCCAAAAAAAAGTTTGAAGAATTTTGGGACCAAAAAAAATTTGACCCAAAAAAAAGTTCGAAAAATTTTGGGACCAAAAAAATTTTGACCCAAAAAAGTTTGAAAAATTTTGGGACCAAAAAAATTTTGACCCAAAAAAAAGTTCGAAAAATTTTGGGACCAAAAAACTTTGACCCAAAAAAAAGTTCGAAAAATTTTGGGACCAAAAAAATTTTTACCCAAAAAAGTTTGAAAAATTTTGGGACCAAAAAAATTTTGACCCAAAAAAGTTTGAAAAATTTTGGGACCAAAAAAATTTTGACCCAAAAAAACTTCGAAAAATTTTGGGGCCAAAAATATTTGACCCAAAAAAAAGTTTGAAAAATTTTGTGACCAAAAAAATTTTGACCCAAAAAAAACTTCGAAAAAATTTTGACCCAAAAAAAACTTCGAAAAATTTTGGGACCAAAAAAATTTTGACCCAAAAAAAACTTCGAAAAATTTTGGGACCAAAAAAATTTTGAGCCAAAAAAAAAGTTTGAAGAATTTTGGGACCAAAAAAACTTTGACCCAAAAAAAAGTTCGAAAAATTTTGGGACCAAAAAAATTTTGACCCAAAAAAGTTTGAAAAATTTTGGGACCAAAAAAATTTTGACCCAAAAAAAAGTTCGAAAAATTTTGGGACCAAAAAACTTTGACCCAAAAAAAAGTTTGAAAAATTTTGGGACCAAAAAAATTTTGACCCAAAAAAAAGTTTGAAAAATTTTGGGACCAAAAAAATTTTGACCCAAAAAAAAGTTCGAAAAAATTTGGGACCAAAAAAATTTTGAGCCAAAAAAAAAGTTTAAAAAATTTTGGGACCAAAAAAACTTTGACCCAAAAAAAGTTTGAAAAATTTTGGGACCAAAAAAATTTTGACCCAATAAAAAGTTTGAAAAATTTTGGGACCAAAAAAATTTTGACCAAAAAAAAACTTCGAAAAATTTTGGGACCAAAAAAAATTTGACCCAAAAAAAAGTTAGAAAAATTTTGGGACCAAAAAAAATTTGACCCAAAAAAAAGTTAGAAAAATTTTGGGACCAAAAAAATTTTGACCCAAAAAAAAGTTTGAAAAATTTTGGGACCAAAAAAATTTTGACCCAAAAAAAACTTCGAAAAAATTTTGACCCAAAAAAAAGTTTGAAAAATTTTGAGACCAAAAAAAATTTGACCCAAAAAAACTTCGAAAAATTTTGGGACCAAAAAAATTTTGACCCAAAAAAAACTTCGAAAAATTTTGGGACCAAAAAAATTTTGACCCAAAAAAAACTTCGAAAAATTTTGGGACCAAAAAAATTTTGAGCCAAAAAAAAAGTTTGAAGAATTTTGGGACCAAAAAAACTTTGACCCAAAAAAAAGTTCGAAAAATTTTGGGACCAAAAAAATTTTGACCCAAAAAAGTTTGAAAAATTTTGGGACCAAAAAAATTTGACCCAAAAAAAAGTTCGAAAAATTTTGGGACCAAAAAAATTTTGACCCAAAAAAGTTTGAAAAATTTTGGGACCAAAAAAATTTTGACCCAAAAAAAAGTTCGAAAAATTTTGGGACCAAAAAAAATTTGACCCAAAAAAAAGTTAGAAAAATTTTGGGACCAAAAAAATTTTGACCCAAAAAAAAGTTTGAAAAATTTTGGGACCAAAAAAATTTTGACCCAATAAAAAGTTTGAAAAATTTTGGGACCAAAAAAATTTTGACCAAAAAAAAACTTCGAAAAATTTTGGGACCAAAAAAAATTTGACCCAAAAAAAAGTTAGAAAAATTTTGGGACCAAAAAAATTTTGACCCAAAATAAAGTTTGAAAAATTTTGGGACCAAAAAAATTTTGACCCAAAAAAAACTTCGAAAAATTTTGGGACCAAAAAAATTTTGACCCAAAAAAAATTTAGAAAAATTTTGGGACCAAAAAAATTTTGACCCAAAAAAAACTTCGAAAAATTTTGGGACCAAAAATAATTTGACCCAAAAAAAAGTTTGAAAAATTTTGGGACCAAAAAAATTTTGACCCAAAAAAAAGTTTGAAAAATTTTGGGACCAAAAAAAATTTGACCCAAAAAAGTTAGAAAAATTTTGGGACCAAAAAAAATTTGACCCAAAAAAAGTTAGAAAAATTTTGGGACCAAAAAAATTTTGACCCAAAAAAAATTTTGTAAAATTTTGGGACCAAAAAAAATTTGACCCAAAAAAAAGTTTGAAAAATTTTGGGACCAAAAAAATTTTGAGTCAAAAAAGTTTGAAAAATTTTGGGACCAAAAAAATTTTGACCTAAAAAAAAGTTCGAAAAATTTTGGGACCAAAAAAAATTTGACCCAAAAAAAAGTTAGAAAAATTTTGGGACCAAAAAAATTTTGACCCAAAAAAAAGTTTGAAAAATTTTGGGACCAAAAAAATTTTGACCCAATAAAAAGTTTGAAAAATTTTGGGACCAAAAAAATTTTGACCAAAAAAAAACTTCGAAAAATTTTGGGACCAAAAAAAATTTGACCCAAAAAAAAGTTAGAAAAATTTTGGGACCAAAAAAAATTTGACCCAAAAAAAAGTTAGAAAAATTTTGGGACCAAAAAAATTTTGACCCAAAATAAAGTTTGAAAAATTTTGGGACCAAAAAAATTTTGACCCAAAAAAAACTTCGAAAAAATTTTGACCCAAAAAAAAGTTTGAAAAATTTTGAGACCAAAAAAAATTTGACCCAAAAAAACTTCGAAAAATTTTGGGACCAAAAAAATTTTGACCCAAAAAAAACTTCGAAAAATTTTGGGACCAAAAAAATTTTGACCCAAAAAAAACTTCGAAAAATTTTGGGACCAAAAAAATTTTGAGCCAAATAAAAAGTTTGAAGAATTTTGGGACCAAAAAAAATTTGACCCAAAAAAAAGTTCGAAAAATTTTGGGACCAAAAAAATTTTGACCCAAAAAAGTTTGAAAAATTTTGGGACCAAAAAAATTTTGACCCAAAAAAAAGTTCGAAAAATTTTGGGACCAAAAAAAATTTGACCCAAAAAAAAGTTAGAAAAATTTTGGGACCAAAAAAATTTTGACCCAAAAAAAAGTTTGAAAAATTTTGGGACCAAAAAAATTTTGACCCAATAAAAAGTTTGAAAAATTTTGGGACCAAAAAAATTTTGACCAAAAAAAAACTTCGAAAAATTTTGGGACCAAAAAAAATTTGACCCAAAAAAAAGTTAGAAAAATTTTGGGACCAAAAAAATTTTGACCCAAAATAAAGTTTGAAAAATTTTGGGACCAAAAAAATTTTGACCCAAAAAAAACTTCGAAAAAATTTTGACCCAAAAAAAAGTTTGAAAAATTTTGAGACCAAAAAAATTTGACCCAAAAAAACTTCGAAAAATTTTGGGACCAAAAAAATTTTGACCCAAAAAAAACTTCGAAAAATTTTGGGACCAAAAAAATTTTGACCCAAAAAAAACTTCGAAAAATTTTGGGACCAAAAAAATTTTGAGCCAAAAAAAAGTTTGAAAAATTTTGGGACCAAAAAAATTTTGACCCAATAAAAAGTTTGAAAAATTTTGGGACCAAAAAAATTTTGACCAAAAAAAAACTTCGAAAAATTTTGGGACCAAAAAAAATTTGACCCAAAAAAAAGTTAGAAACATTTTGGGACCAAAAAAAATTTGACCCAAAAAAAAGTTAGAAAAATTTTGGGACCAAAAAAATTTTGACCCAAAATAAAGTTTGAAAAATTTTGGGACCAAAAAAATTTTGACCCAAAAAAAACTTCGAAAAAATTTTGACCCAAAAAAAAGTTTGAAAAATTTTGAGACCAAAAAAAATTTGACCCAAAAAAACTTCGAAAAATTTTGGGACCAAAAAAATTTTGACCCAAAAAAAACTTCGAAAAATTTTGGGACCAAAAAAATTTTGACCCAAAAAAAACTTCGAAAAATTTTGGGACCAAAAAAATTTTGAGCCAAAAAAAAGTTTGAAGAATTTTGGGACCAAAAAAAATTTGACCCAAAAAAAAGTTCGAAAAATTTTGGGACCAAAAAAATTTTGACCCAAAAAAGTTTGAAAAATTTTGGGACCAAAAAAATTTTGACCCAAAAAAAAGTTCGAAAAATTTTGGGACCAAAAAACTTTGACCCAAAAAAAAGTTCGAAAAATTTTGGGACCAAAAAAATTTTTACCCAAAAAAGTTTGAAAAATTTTGGGACCAAAAAAATTTTGACCCAAAAAAGTTTGAAAAATTTTGGGACCAAAAAAATTTTGACCCAAAAAAACTTCGAAAAATTTTGGGGCCAAAAATATTTGACCCAAAAAAAAGTTTGAAAAATTTTGTGACCAAAAAAATTTTGACCCAAAAAAAACTTCGAAAAAATTTTGACCCAAAAAAAACTTCGAAAAATTTTGGGACCAAAAAAATTTTGACCCAAAAAAAACTTCGAAAAATTTTGGGACCAAAAAAATTTTGAGCCAAAAAAAAAGTTTGAAGAATTTTGGGACCAAAAAAACTTTGACCCAAAAAAAAGTTCGAAAAATTTTGGGACCAAAAAAATTTTGACCCAAAAAAGTTTGAAAAATTTTGGGACCAAAAAAATTTTGACCCAAAAAAAAGTTCGAAAAATTTTGGGACCAAAAAACTTTGACCCAAAAAAAAGTTTGAAAAATTTTGGGACCAAAAAAATTTTGACCCAAAAAAAAGTTTGAAAAATTTTGGGACCAAAAAAATTTTGACCCAAAAAAAAGTTCGAAAAAATTTGGGACCAAAAAAATTTTGAGCCAAAAAAAAAGTTTAAAAAATTTTGGGACCAAAAAAACTTTGACCCAAAAAAAGTTTGAAAAATTTTGGGACCAAAAAAATTTTGACCCAATAAAAAGTTTGAAAAATTTTGGGACCAAAAAAATTTTGACCAAAAAAAAACTTCGAAAAATTTTGGGACCAAAAAAAATTTGACCCAAAAAAAAGTTAGAAAAATTTTGGGACCAAAAAAAATTTGAC